>NC_047153.1:9347044-10090377 GCF_009819705.1 Hippoglossus hippoglossus
CGCCGAATACTTCCTGTAACATTATCAGAGCCTGCGTTTGGTTCGACTGAACGGAATCTTCCCGTTTTTATTTTAGTAATTAACCCCGGTTGAGGCCTAGAGCTGCCCAAGTTAATGAAGTTGAGATTTCTGTGCAGGATTAATTAGAGCTCAAATAGGAAATGGGGGGGGCGTGGAGAGGGGGGTAAATAAACAATGTAATAAATGACGCAGTGCATGGTCTTTAATGCACAATTAAATTGGGATTGTCTTGGGATGAGGCAAAGCACACACAAGTTACTCTCTTAAGCTTCCTCCATATATCATGCCTTCACTGGTAATGGTTAGAGCCGAGCCAAGTAAGCCCCATGGTGATATTTAAAACACTACGGATAAACACGCAGACAGATTTTGTGACGTCTCATTACCGGCTACCCACATAAAACCAGAACACCTATTCAAATTCATCCCGGGGCTGCAAAACACCAGACGGCATCATAACGTGGAAATCCAATGTCATAAGATCACACGGGGTAAAAGCTCCAGGTACCAGCTGGGAGGAAAACATTTCTCTAAAAGATGGGTTTGTGTTAAAAAATAACATAGTAAAAAGTGTTACACTACATTTCTGTTTATTGGTTCATCAATCAGAACCAAAGGGAGTGAAACAGGGAATCTCTCCCGGGTGGCAGCTGTAGGTATTAAGTTGACGGTTATTAAGGATTTGTTTTAACATCCTGGGAAATGCACTTATTCACTTTCTGGTCAATAGTTGGATGACAACATCGATACCACTTTCATGTTTAGGTACATGTGTAGTTGGATCCTAAAGCTGTGTAGCCAACTTGAGTTTTACAGAGTGGAAACAGGTGGAAAGGAAAACTCAACCCAGCAACCAGCACCTCTAACCATCAGTTACTAATGTGTTTTTCTTTTTTTTTTGTTTAATCAATACAAATACACCCAATACTTGTTGGCTGGGAACCAGTGGAGATTCAAGGAAAGCTACTTCTCCTTGACAAGTAGAAAAGTCTGCCACAGATTTAGCTTTAAAGGTGCTGGTAGACAAATGTTATTATCTGTGGACAGAGCCAAACACGCTGTTTCCCCCTAAAGGCTCATTTATTCTCAATGTGAGATACCGAGCCTTCTGTCCGTACTCTGCATTTATTTTGTCCATATTTGTGTACGTCTTCCGAAAGCTTTCAGATATGGAGAAAACAGAGCAACGCAACTGGAAATCATGGGGTAAGCAATACTTCAAGTGAGAAGGTAATAGGACACAAGGAAGACGTTTCAACAATGGAGGGACTATTTGTGGCGACTTGGCTAGTCAAGGTAAACTTTATTCAAGGTCATGGTAAACTTCATTGTCCCACAAAGGGAAGTTCATGTGGTCATACACGTCTCAGTGAAAACACACAATTTGTTGACCTACCAACAATATAAATGTGCAAAAAGAGAGAGTGCCTCGAGTAAGATGTACAATCTGAAAGTGCAATCAGAATACACCATATACAATATACAATCTAAATAGTTTAGTACTTAGTTTGTAAGTTGGACCAGCTTTGTTTACAACGTGACTGCCTTTGCTGGAATATTATCACATCCTCCTCCACCGTCGCAGTGTTTGTTGTTGAAGTATGTGGGTAGTGAAGCCTTAACTCTTATGCTAACTTAAGTAGCTATTGGCTCCAGCTCTATTTTTACCATATAGATGTGATGTGTTAATCTCCAAAAAAGCATCTAAGTGTGTTTCCCAAAATGTGTATTTCCTTTTAGAGGGTATGAGTGTTACTTCTTGGTAGGAAATGACATTTTCTCTTAAGGTCACCGGTATTGGTCAATATTAATTCCTGCAACATCACTGGAGAAGCACAGCGACCTTACAGGGGCCATATGAGTCAGCGCGCGTGGTATGGATTCAGCTGCATTCTGCATTTGGCCTTTTTGTAATCTTCTCTCCAAACGTCTCCGCCCGCCTGTTGTTTTTGGATACCCAGAAACATTGACTTGACATCGTACCAGACTATTGTCTTCTTTGCTTCGGGTTTATTTCCCTGAATTTCTGGCACAAAATCATTGCTATTTCAGCTTCCATGTGTGAGTGCATGGCTGTGGGTTCTTTGTCCAAAAGTAACTTAGAAAATCCCCAAACTACTCAAAAGGTTTTATCACGATCAATCATATTATCATATTTAAATGCGCTGATGGTCAAGTGTTGAATAAGAGTTGATATATTGACCCGGTAATAATCACCTCTTGGTAAAGTGGTCCTCCAAAGGGGTTATCTGGGCCTGTAGCTGCAGTATGTGATAATGGTGCTCACATAATGCTACAATATGATCTCAGGACAGTACAGCTGGCAACAATACCAACATTCACATCCTCTCTATGAAGATAAGTGGCTCCAGAAATGGAAAAGCACTGGCCAAGTGTCAGTATCTTTGATGTGACTTGCCTACTTGGCACTGGCTCTTTTTGGCTCGCTGACTGTTATTCAACAGAGGCTCCATGAAGGAGGATGTAGCTGATACTTGACAGACTTGACAAAAACTGATAACAACAATTTTTCACTTCTGGAAAGCTGTTTTAGAAGATTTCACTGACAGCTATGACAACTTAGGGAGTGGTGGACGGTCGGCCCCTTATCCAGTCATCATATAACCATTATATACTATAAAAAAGCGTTGGAATGTATGGAGTTTGTGTTGAAGATGAGTCTTTTGTGTTTCTTACAGATATCTGAGGCTCTAGGTAAAAAGATTTATTTTAATGCCGTCTTTATGACCGGGCAGTATTTTCCTCAGTGCCGTTTGAAACTGCTGAGCAAAGAGGTAGGGTTTAAGATGCAGTAAAACTCAGTAATACACTTAAAGTCTGACAGTTTGTGGGAGTTGAGGCACAGCAGACGGCCGAGACCATGCTGGGTAACATGTTCATTTGTCCATATTTCTTCTCCAGCTCCCACGGGATCCTCCCTCCTTCTGTTGCCTTATTCCTATATTTCTTAAGGGGGTCTTTTTCGCGAGAGATCTCTATCAGAGGGAAAATCTGTGTTCAACAGTTCACTTGGCAGCACCTCACTCAACAATGAGAAGACAGAGAGGCTCTGTGAAGTGGAGGTGCCTGAAAGCTGTGCTCGCTGCGCGGCCAGAACTTTTTAAGATCTCCTTTGGCCTGACTGTTTAATGGCCCAACATTACTGCAAGCGAGATATCACAGCGCAAGTCGACTGCTGTGATGAGTTGATGCTTTCTAATTAGTGTAGCTGCAGAGGGCTGAATTTATGCTACATACACTTTGCAATGCTGACACTTTTTTTAATGTATTCTGTGTTATTTTCCACCGCTAATCACTGAAAGGCTGGTTTGGAAGTGTTTCATTTTTAAATTTGCATGGTTTCGTACTCTAATCCCTCTCACAGTGCAACTAAATATGCATTTCTTTATGATAGTCACGGCAATTATGATAACACACACACACACTCACACACTGATGCTCACACCTGCAGTCAGGTAACATTTAGAACAGATGGCTCATGAATTCCTGGGTAACTGTAGGTTTTTGTATAAAAACCTCACATTTATTATAGCACAAATAATTACTAAATGATCAAATCGTGTTGAATCCGTAAATTGTCAGCGATTGTGCACAGGCACCAGGCATTAATTGAGCTGATTCAGACGAACTGCCTATGTTGGTAATAAATTATTCCAGTTCAAATTTAGAATATAGATATAAGTCTTTGCTTTGATCAAAACTGCCTAGAAGCTTATCCGCTGTTTCTTTTGAGTTGTACTGCACAGCAAGTCAACGGCGCGCGCTTCCTGTTGGATCTCAGTGTTATGGTCTTCCTCTAGTTATACGATATGTGTTATTCATTAGAAACCCTGTCCTCTGGCTACAGAATGCAGAATATTTGAGCTGAGGCCATGAACCGATCAATGTAACCTGCTGGCAAACACTCACAGAGATCCGTACTTTGGATATCTGTGCGTCCGTATGTATAATGCTTTGCCGCAAAAAGAATCTCAATAAATCATCTCTTCTTATCATTTACATTCCTTTGACTGGACTTCTCTCAGAGTGAGATGCACGGCTGGGATTCTCTTCTGTGCACAACCACAGTCTTTGAACAAACATATGAACAAATGGTGTTTTAAATGCCCTAATTAACAATACACATAATATGTTATTATGTTCCTAATCCATTTATTTTGGTATTCACTTCATTAATATATGTGTTGACATGTGTATAAATGAGATAATTTCCTTGAAACGTATAATTATGATTAAAAAACGTGTAATTATTTGCTAAAGGGACACTTTACCGTTACTGTTGCACAGACTGAAATGTGAGAATTAATCATCTGATGCCAAGAGAAGACCTGAGCCTATATTTTACAGTGTGCCAGTTGTCCATAACATTATGGGGGAGGAAAGCAGATCAAAGAGCATAGATGGCATTTATCCACTTTATCCCAGCCTAATGCCAGTTTTCATGTACGCTCCTGGAATCCCTCATTAAGCCAACGCAAGGTAGCAAAGAAATTGACTCAGCTTACTCTTGCTTCCATTTAAGTGCTTTTCACCGAACCACAAAACTTTCTCTCTCTTTCTCTCTCTCTCTTTGCCCATTTACCCCTTCAACCATGCAAGTTTGAAGTGAAATGTCTTTATATGTCTGAGAACCAAAGCATCCGGAATTGTTTCATCCTTTAAACCGCCTAACACACACACACACACACACACACACACACACACACACACACACACACACGGTGGATCTAGTTTTCCTTTATTTTATGGAAAGTATCCAACAGTACAAAAACAATGCTGAATATGATTATCATGCAACCCCACAAACTGCGTCGAACATGTCTTGGTACCATGTCGTACACAGGGTTGCTTTGATGTTGAGGTTGTATGATAAGGTATATACACGTGTATCTATGTCAAATGTCACGGGGGAATATGGTTTTCAAACAGTCATGAAGAAAAATTAAAGCCTCTACAAAAAGGTGCCTATTCTATATGAATGCAAGTGCTACATAGAGTAAAGAGATCAAAGATGCTGCAGTCAAAGGCAGATATGATCCCAGCATGTTTAAACCTCACTGCTCCTCCTCAGGAATCAAATGCCTGAGCAGTGACAGTCAGGTTTATGGATGAGATACAGAGGAAAAGTGCTGAGGGATGAATATGAGTGAACCGTCTTTACACGCAGACATTTAACAGTTGTATTTTCTGCAGCGTTCACTCTAGATTTCAACAATAAAGTCACCTCCCAAAACACTGACACATCTTTTGCAGAACAGGCCGTCGCAGCTCTTGCACCAGTTTGACATGAATACGCAGCCCTGTGCTGCCTCCCTCGTGTGGACAGTAACCTGCCCTATGTTCCCAAAAAACTCAAGGAGTTTGCAAATTCCAAAAGTGGAAACACACTTCATCTTAAATCCCCTGCCTCCTAAGGGGTTGTTTATGCTGTTCTGTGCCCTTGTCGCAAACTATATGTAGGTAACAGTGCACCCTGGACATGAAAGCAGCATTCATAGGAAAACTCCTTCTCCCATACTGCAGACCCCTAGAATATGGCCATTAGGTCACAGAATAAAAATTCTGGGCCATACAGTTGATAAAACATCCCACTAAGGGTGGAAACTAGATTCAGCTTCAGGCAGAATTCAAATAATGTTTTGATCCAGGCACCACATCTCCGGAGGGACATGCTATGTCTGCTTTTACAGCTTGTTGTTATTCTGTTTGGAATTTGCCCCTCGTGGATTCAGCGATTTCTAAATGTCAATTAGTCTCGGCCCTCTTTTGTCAATCCACATGTGATCTTTATAATTATATCAATATCACGTTTGTTGCAAAGGTTTCTTTCCTGTTGATTCTTTCGGTATAAAACAACACTTGGATTTTTCAAGGTGACTTTATTTCACCTCACATTAATTCCTCCTTTTTTTTATATTGCAAGAATCCATCTTTATCGTCCCCGTGTGCAGCCAGAGGAAGAGCAATGAGCTCTAAACATATTCCCATCCAATCTTTTTTTACACAGATGATGGTGTATTTAAGGTAGCATAGATGGAATTGTTTCACTCTGTCGTTAATGGAATGCAGTAAAAATGTCATTGAGTGCGTGTGAATGTGAATAATTTAATTCCTTAAATGACGATGGTGGATGACATTGACACAGCCAACTATGAAGTGCAACCCAACGAACCCCAATCATCATTTCTCAATAGAGAGTATCTTCAACCACAATAACTACTGCTGTGTTTTCTTACACGCTAGCAGGCAGATACTAGAGGAATTTAAAGTGTTTAGATGGAACACAGGATTCAAACCATGTTGGCATTCTGTATTAAGCAAAGTTTACTTGTTAATTATCTATTTTGCCTGATAATCAAGTGGAACTGACCTTTCTAATTCCTCCCATTGCCACGTGCATAATATTTAACATCTCCGGTTGTGCTAACAGTGACTCAGATGCAGAGAAACTCACGGGAGTCAATTTAAAGTTCAAAAAGGTAGTGTCTTTACAAGAGAGCCAAGTGGTCATACACAGGCAGTCGGTACGATACAGGCAACAATAACAGGGAGCAGGCAGAGATCCAAACAACCAAGAACACAAGGCAAAGTCACAAGCCACGGGATCATTAGAGAGCGCTGAGAGCGGTGCACACACAAGGTAGAGCAAAGATAATCTGGGTTGGAAACAGGGGAAGCAGGGGAGCATTAAAAAACGCAGGGTTGACTGACGGAAGCACCACAGGCAGGTATCGGAGACAGGTGAGGATGATGAAGGACTGGAACCACGACAAGTGTGTGTCTACACCATGTAATATGTGTTTCATGCTAAATCTGAAATATATTAGAATATTCTCAGATTAGAACTAATTGCTTAAAAAGCGTACATTGTATCTATGGGGCCTAAATGGTCTTTACACGTATTTAGATTCAACTTGTTCATTTTACCTCATGGCATTTGGCTGATCCTCAGTGCTCAAACACACGACTGTTAATGCATTCACATGTGCGTCGAATGGATTAAAGTAATGCATTTTTCTCAGTAAGCAGTCTGGATCCAAATGAGCTGAATAAGACTGAAGCAGATAAACAAAAAAAAGAGACACTCTTTATACACTGCAGTCCTCACTACTGTTGGCCTGGGGGAGGGATAGAGACAGACATGTGCAGCCTCCATTACAGGAGTTTCACCGGGAGGGCTTAACACGCAGCAAGCAAAGGCATGTGCAATGAGGCATCGCTTATGATTTAGCCTTATCTGCAGTCAATACAAGACTTTGTATGGAAAGCAACAATGTAGCCATGGTTCTGATAATGTATTTATTTTTGGCCTTGTTTCGTCTTTTTCAATAATTCGTATCAAATTAAACCGTGTAGAGGGAAGATACAGACCAACAGTCATTCTAATATCTGGTGCAGCAGCGGTCTATAGCCTTTAGCAGCTTTAACCATGAATCTCTGACCCTTGTAGTCCACTGTAACCTTCCTATTCAAGCAAACTATTGAATTCCAAAATGTTTTCCAATGTTATTGCATATTATCCACAGGCGAAGCCCACAAACACATGAGCTTCAGCGCTGCCTTGGCTGTGTATGTCCACGTTATATTGCTCCTTGCCTTGTGTATTTACTCCGCCAATCACAAGCCTCATTTAATAACTCATGTAGCATGAATGATGTCCTCACTTCATTTGCTGTGTAAACACAGAATAAAGGAGACCGTTCTCTCGTAAAAAAAGAAAACAAACCCTAAAGGTGGTCTCCAGCAGCTTATTATGACCCATAGTTATGTTTATCGCAAGGCGTCCTCTAGTGGCCGTAGTCATTATGACAGGAGCATAGGAGAAAGTGATGTAGCATAAAGAGCGTATGGGGGTCAACAGAACGGGACTTTAACACAGGACCTTCATACAGAAGAATGTTTGTTTCCTACGTGTGAACCATAGACTGTAAATAGAGATGGACATATGAATGCTCTCAAAAATTGAGGCCAAGGCATATCGATCGCCACCTGGTGGCTGGCTGCAGTATAGGTCACAAACTCTGCCTCCTTCTTGTCAGTGCATTGGACATGAGCTAGACTGAAAGGTCAAAGTACACATCAAATATATTTTTCTCAAAGATGATTTCTGTCATTTTTCAATTTTCACAGTATGTTTGGTTGCTTGACAGCTGAGACTGATTCACAATTGGTTGGGCTCATGTATCGATGGGACCACGATCTCCCACACCTCTGGTCAGCGCAGACTCTGGCTCCAAATGTGCAAGATGACAGCGTTTATATCAGGGATTATTTTGGTTAAGATGCTCATATTGGTTGTATCAGAGGGTAGAGAAAGGTTATAGGGTTCTGTTTGGAAAACTTAGAATAAAGCTCTTGTTAGTAATGAGGTTATTAATGGAGAAAAGGTTTCAAGGTTTTTGTTCAAATCTCAGCTACAATAAATATTTTTATTTGGAGAAACAAAAACTTACATTTCAAAGAAAATATTTCATTGTTATTACCATCAAATATTTTGAGGCTAAGGTTGCAATCATGTTTATTTTGTCAAGCTACTTAAAAACTTTTATTTTCACATAATTACTGGTATCACCTTGTGCGTATTTAAGTTGTATTAAAAAAAGTTATGAGTGTTTTTCTGCAATGCTTTGTATATTTCAAATGTCAAAAGTTTAGTTTAATTCACAAACCAATGAATAAATACAGTCATTCTCACCGTTTTATCTGGGATCTCCTCTCACAATAATGTTTTCTCCGGGGATTTCTATACATATTTATCTTGTCATTCTCAAATAACAATGGTATCAAACTCGTAAATGTTTGCAGTTGGCTGAAAGCAAAGTGAGCCCGCAGCCCTGTGTTTGTGTACAGCCAGTGTAAAGACAGCCTTTACATCTGCTTGGCCTTATTGCTGATGTGCTGTATAACACCCCGAGGAATAACCAGTGGTGCAGTGTCTGATTGAGCTGCCTGGCTGCAGACGTTTCATGAGAGGAAAAGCAGAGCTGGATGAAGCTCTTTGATGAGGCAAGAAAAACCCACGGTGGAGGCTAAGTAGCAGACCCACCCCCATCTCCCCGGGGCTGTGCCCTCTCTCTTTAGGGTGAAACTGGAGTTACCTGAGGCCTGCAGCTCGAGGGGGGAGCTGAAAGTAACCCCACCCCCCACCCTTCCCGCCCACCGGCTGTTTCTCAGTTGGTTTTACAGTAATCTGAGCGACAACATGAAGCCTCGTTGACCCATTTGTTCAGATAGTGATAGTATTGTGTTTGGGCCTTTTCCACGGGGCGATGGAGGCAGAGCGGAGAAACGGGTTGAAAGGCTTTGCCTCTAATAATGCTGGCACGTGCATGTCTGACTCACACAAACACACACACGCCCTCGGTCTCCAACACTGCTGATGTCTCGTCCTCCATTGTGCTGAGAAGATATGAAGGGGCTTCGCAGTGCCACAGTAAATACAGCAGACTGAGCAGCATGCGGCCCACCAACATATCAACTCAATTATTAAAACATGTGACGCGAGTGTGTCCATTCAGAATAAAAAGATTTGAGATTAAAATAAATATTTCAAATGGTTGTAATATTTCTTCATATGAGGAGCAGACAACCACTAAATCTGGATCTGGTGCTACAGACAGTCCTGAACTATTCTATGCTTTCTTTCAATTTAAATGATGTTGGATCATTGTTCTCGGTTTATTGCCCCTAGTTTGTGAAATCGAATGAATGAATATTTATATTATAAGATTGCCTCTCACCTTGAATTCTGGTACAATATGAATAAACTAAAGTACTTATAATTGATATTTATTTTATCACCTTTCACAACAAGAAAATAGTTCAACTGAACAATAGTCAGAAACAATGTTCTGTTTAGCCTCAGCCAGTGTGTGTGGGCCAAGTATTACTCATGTTGTGGGGACCAAAATCTATTGACACCGTCACAATTTAGGGACTTGTCCTCCTTACACGAACAGAAACAAGACCTTGTGTGTGTGTTTGTGTGTCTTTGAACATGCGTTGGTCAGCAGTGAGCTTTAAGATCACATGGTTATTGCAGCATGATAATTACGGCAGTGCATGTTCCTCAATGTGCTTATTCAGATAAAATAACTGCTGATCTGTTGTGCTTGTCCAGTTTCCACAGAATTTCTGGATTGCTTTGTGCTGTGGGATCGAAAAACACATCACATCATCATCATCGCTCATGTTATTTTCTGAACGATATTTATGTGGAAATATTTATAAAAACTGGCAGTAATTTCTCCTCCTTATTTTTGTAACATTTCATGAAATTCTGAAACGAATGCGTACTCCAGACACATTTTACACTTTAATATTTTTTTAGGAAATGTGCTTCTTTGCTTTCTTCCTGGAGGTTAGACGAGAAGATCAATATCAAGTTCACCTCTGTGTGCTCGGTAGAAAAGCATAGCTCCAGGACTTGTTTAGCTTAGCTTAACGCTAGAAGCAGCTGGGAAAAAAAGTACAACTCCATGAAAGGTGCAGCTATCAAAGCTGCCTCGTCTGCACATTGTAAATCTGTATTTAACATTTGTGACAAAGGCAAAGAAATAGAAAAAGAGAGATATTATACTGCTTGGGTGGAAGTGCTTGGATCTGCACTGGAGCTTTTTACTGACTATTAAAAACTGGACCTGCTGACCTTACGAAGCGTCTCGGAGATCCTTTCCTGCAGGGAAGTTGTTGGATTTTCACACGGCTGGTTCTTGGTCGTCGGCTCGCTCGCTAACATGAATACATGCAAACATGAACACAAGCTAAAAACGTGTAAATGTGCGGCTGTTGAGTGATTTATGCGTCGTCTGTGTGATTTTAACGATTCTGGCGTTGCATCAGTTGGACCGATTTGCAGTGACAAATCTAGTAAGGCTGTCGTGAGCACATGTTGTTGACAGTAAGTCTAGAGTTTATGAGAACGCATGCATATTTGCGAGAGTCGTGTACAATAAGGCATCTGTCTACAACTACACAGGCAAAATAAACTGTTAACCCACTCATGTCACACGGGTTACCTTAAAAAAACACAGAACCGTACCAGTTAAACCTAAGTTCAGAACAGGACAGATGTTTGTTGTAGGCTAAATTGCGAGCTGCTCACATGTTGAGGAAAGATGTCCAGCTGTTGTGCCATTGTGATCACGCACACTCCAGTGGATTTGGGTCGACGTAGAGCAAAGAAAGTTGTGCTAGATGTCGTCCTTAAGCTGGTTTGTTTGAATACGCTAAGAGCCAGCTGCTGCGCTGACTGCTCACATTTATGCCGATCCTAACTGTCGACCCGCCTCCAGACTTTAGAGACACAGACTCTGGGTTCAATAGTCGGCGGAAGATTTTTTCCTTCTTTTGCGCTGGTTTAATCTTCCTCCCCAGTAAAAACATTACACCTGTAACCAAACTAATTAAGGGCCTTCCACTCTTGGGGCATGAATAAATCATATCAATCAAGTATAATGGGCCAATTAGTTTATGCCCAGTCAACCTTTTCACCATCAGAGCATTATTGGCTCCAAACCCAAGAATCCAGTCCAGAAGCCTGTTTAAAACAGAATATGTGGAGACAGGATGTTGTTTTTGTTTTTCTATCCTTTTGTCTTTTTGATGAGAGCCAGACTAAATAAGTCTGTTTTTCATTGGCATTTCTTTTTTACCCATTTAACAATAAGGCTTTTCAGACATGTAAGACATCAATTTATAAACATTTGCATATTGGATAAAATACTTAAAAGCAGCTTTCAACTTCTCTGGGCCTCAAATAAAAAAACGGCAGCAGTAGCTGACAGGAGTAAAGCGCCGATTCTAATATTATCAGGGTTCTGTGCGTGCGCGTGTGTATGTATGTTTGTGACAAACAGTACACACATCAGCGCCACATCACTGAAACAACACTTTATTTATGGCCATGAGGACTATGTTTGCTTTAATTTGTGCAGAAAACCAAGTGACTTGATATTATCGTCACTTAAGTCATCAGCCACAAAGGAAAATGTAAAATTGATTCTCGCATCATCTTCTGTGGGTGAGTTAAACTCTCTGGCACATGAGGGGAAAAAAAACATCTTAACATTGTTGTCGTAATTTGATTAGGAATAATTTAGGAGGGGAATATATTTACGGTGCAGCAAAATCCTTCTTTGCATTCACGCGCGGGTACGGAGCAGACAAGCTGCACTGCTCTGCCGCTGGCCACTGAGATGCACCGCTGGAGCAGGTGGGAGTTCAGGTGCCTTGCTGAATGGCATCTGAATTACTCACCTCCAGTTCCCCGGAGCTGCTGCCCCCAGCGCCGCCACGTAATAAGCTCGACGCACTTTCTCTCTGCACAAATCTAAAGCAGCCATTTCGACCGTCTCACAACATTCGTGTAAGAGCAGACGTGAAACTCTCATATTCACTCTCTCCTCTTTGGAAACGTAACTGTGTGTCGTCACAGCGCAGGTACAGGCGGTGGGGAAATAATTAGGTTTTTACATCCATGGGAATTAATTAACGCTCCAAGCCCTGCAGTTGCTAACAAGCCACAACGTATACAAAGGAAAGGCTGGCGAGTTCCAAAGACGCGGGGCCTTGCATTCATCCTCTGGTGCATCTCCAACCGTACGGAGATGGCTCCCTGGTCGCAGTTAGTTTCCGTTCATTTGGGTTAACATGTGCACGCTGACAGTAACTATAGACGGTTACTTCAGGGATGAGGGTTATTATTCATCATCTATCACAATCTCAGCAGGAGGAGGTTGCTTCTCCCAACCTCGCCAACTCTGTTTTAATTTCCCTCCGTCTCTCATCTCTCTCGCTCTCTCTCTTGGCATCGCCCCCTGACAGGCTCATATTAGATAAGTCCTGCCTTTTTGATGTTCTGCAACTAATCAGCTGGATAATGACAACCATGTGACTGTGACACGACATGAATATAATCGTATAACATAGGGGACGCTCCTGGTTCACGCAGAGATAGACCACATGGGCGGGATCGAGGACTCACGAGAGAGGAAGTGACATTTTTCTAGGGGTGTTTATCTTCTTTCTTCTCAAAATAAATTCAGGTTTGTGGACATCCTGCCCCGGCTGCTGATGAATATGAAAAAAATATCAAAATCTAAATGTGAGGTTGGGAGATTGGCGCTCCCAGGTGATCCTCCCCCCCCCCTGAGTGAACACTGTGCACACAACACACAGGCTCAGCGTGAGGCTGTCAGTGTGATGAGTTTCCCTGTGGATGACTTCAGGTATGTGGCCAAACAAAGTATAAATATTGAGTTCATTTGATTTCATGTTTATATTGATGCACTGCAGGAGCGTGATGCTGGCAGCTTTCTATGGCGACCTTTGCTTCAACTATTTAGCAGTGTAAATAACCAGCTATTGTTAGCATTGATAAGTAAGTAATGCAGCAGCCAGTGTAATATAGTCAAGTTGTTGTTATTCCACTGAACGTAAGAGTCACAGCAGTTGTAATAAAGATAAAGTCATTATCCAGCTAATGTGATGAATTACCTTGCTATATAAGATAGATATTGTGTCACATTAGCTAGCTATATAAACTAGATAATGTGAAACAGCTTAAGCTGGGTGCTAGCTAGCTAATGTATCCGATTAGCTAGCTAGATAACTTTAGCTCTTGTTCTCTCTGTTGCTCCCTCACTAAAAATATATATTTATTATAACTGATTGGATTGTTGTAGTTAGTTCATTGATCATCATCAGTTAGAGCCTACACACAAGGTATGAAAGGAATAGCTGTATGTAAAATATATTATATAGATTTATATCATATGTATATATTGTAATTATATATTTATATATATACTGTATATAAATGCTGGGTCAGTATTGCTGCCAGTTGCTTCAGCCCCTCCACCACCCCAGCATTCACCTGTAGGTGCCAACGGGGGGGGGGGGGGTTATAAGGATTTGCTCATCACTCCATTCATATCTATGTAATCATATCTGGGGAAGTGATTAAGTTGGAGCCTAGAGGCCAAACACTAACATGTTCTGCTGTTGCAATAAACATTTGAACGTGAGCTTTTCTGACTGAACTATAAATACTACTCATAAATAACTTTTGTAGCAAATTATCCTCAGGTTTTCTTGGATATTCAGTACAAGTTTCAGCCCCATCAGCTAAAATATAAGCAATTCGTAACAAGGCTTACACCACAAAAGCCAAAAATGAAACATAATAACTAAAAGATTAAATGTAGTGTATCTATAGTATTTCATAAGATGCCTTGACTTTAATAGAGGTTTTTACTTTTTTTCAAGAAAATGCATGACATGAATTAAGACGTCCCAGGTGAGCAAGTGTGAAATGACCTAAATGCTAACATGGTCTAATATTGCAATCGGGAGCCTGTACATGACATTTATACCCAAAAGGTTTCCATTCATTTTTATTAATCAATCATCTAAATCTGGTAAAGAATGACAGGGTTTGTTTTGTCACATGTACACATGGTACACAGTGTATCATACACAAGGTTCAATATATGACAATGTCCTTTCTCAAAAGAGAACATGAGCTTATAACAGGCCCTGAACCAGTGAAGTGAGGATGTCTGGCTCCGTGAATCGCCCTGGCCTTGTTGTTTCTGGATCGGCAGAAGCCTGTGGGGACTGACTTAGAGTAATGCCTTGCCCCATATCTCCCTCAGCACTCAGCCAAATGCAGCTACGCAACAGCAGCCCCACTTAATGTGATCTTCCTTGGCTTTCTGGAAGTGGCAGAGAGACAAAGGGCAGAGAAAGAGTCAGTTGACTCATCGATGTGCACACACACTCAACAATGCACAGCCACACTCCAAAAATAGTTGGTGGGTTTATTTGTGCGTGTGTGGGGGTGCGTTAAAGTGTGCACGCGGCTCACATGCGTGTGTCTCTGCAGGCTCAAGCTTCTTGTGTCTCAAGATTTCTTTCCCTCTTTTCAGTTCCTAAGCAAAGCCTGCTCAGTGAAGTGAAGGGAGAACACAAGAGAATCAATCATACAATTATCCAGATTTCCTCTGTCACTTCAAACGGAGGAGAACTGAGAGTCCGACCGTTGTGTTGGTGTGGGGGCGGGTGAGCGTGACTGTTTTTATCAGCACAAACTTTGTCTAATAGAAAGTATCGTGCTGTCAGTCCTCTTGGCTTGGCGGTCGCGTTCAGTGGCGCAAGTGTGAGGGTGAAGCAGAAAGACAGAGGAGTGCGAGGCAGGGAGAGATCTCTGGAGGAGCGAAGGGAGGACATTAAAAAGTTGCTTTCAAACATAAAACTTGTGAAAGTCTTACTCGTGGTTAAATATGTGTGTGTGTCTTTGTGTGTGCATTTTTAACAGATTCAAATCAGAACAATTTCAACAATACAAAACAATTTCCCCGGTGTTTAACAAAGCTTTTAAAATGAGCCATAGCAAACTGTTGTCTGATTCAATACTAGAACCAAGGATTTCAACAAACCTTGGCTTAATCATTCAAATCCAATACTGCTAATGCTTTTCATCAGGCCCACTCAAGGCTCTATTTGGAGAATCTAAGCCCTAGACTTAATATAAAGATGGACAATGGATCTCCATATCCTCCCACTGTACAAACATGACCCCAGAATATCACAAATCAAGGTCCTGCCGATTCATGCACTCAGTCTCAGCTGTCAATCATGACATTTCAAAAAAAATTTACAGCATCAAATAACTAATTAAAACCAAACTTACTGGAAGAATGAATAACAGAAACATGTGTAATATGTGCATGTCTCGCTCACTAACATAGTAGAAAAGATTATTATTGCGGCAAGAGCATTTATTGTTTGTCCAAATCCACTTCAGCAACTTCAATAAAATAACGTTAAATACTACACCACTTTGGGGGCAAGTGAATTTGCTATTTAAACAACATGGACGCTTGATGGTAGAATGCAAACTCTGCTGGTGTGAAATATTCTTGCATTGCGCATGACAGCCTGAGAGTAAGATGTAAGAAATAAGCTCTATGTCCTCTGGCCTGTGACCTATACACTTAAAAGAAAAAAAATCTTGCATGATATAAATTAGACATTCACTTTTTTTTTTCCATCTGATGTATTCCTCTCCCCGCCCGTCATTCCTCCATGCATACAGTATCTACATACTCCGAGAGAAAAGTTTCTTTAGTATGAAGCCTTCTTAAAACTGAGCCCTAGGGTGGGAGACATGTTGTGCTTACTGATCACGTCTTTAATGAAAGAGGGGAGTCCACAAACCCGACTCTGCTCCATCTCTCCTCTCTCAGACGTTGCTCAGGTTCTACATCATTAACCAGCCAACCTTCTGGTATTGATCACCTCGTGATCCTGAAATATTCACAACATTCTCACAATAACAAAAACACATAGGGGAGTTGTTTTCTCTATACCTGTACTGCAGCAAAGGCTTAATGGAGTCTGCTAGAGACTCTCAAAGTGTCCAGAGGCAAAGACCGAGAGTGATTCACATTCATCAGACAGTCGGATGGTGTAGATTTTAGCACAGCGCTGCCTCGGACCCTCGGAACTCCACTCTGTCGGAGTTAACGCAGTAGTTTTTCTCCAAAGCCTCTTAATTAGAGTGTGCTAGTTACAGTTCAGTTAAGCACAGAAAAGTACAAATAATGGCATACAGTATATTATTAGGAATACAGAATAGAGATATCATAATGTCACATTTTGTGAATGGCTAAACCTCATCTTATTACTCATTAATAAATAGTCTGGTCATATTCCTTACAGTCACTTTGATCAGTATGTTGATTTATTAATGGATCTCCTGACACCTCCCCTGGTGGTTGACTGCAGTATCGGTCTTAAACCCCGCCACCTCTATGTTTTTGGATGGGACATGGGTCAAACTAAAAAGTCAAAGTATACGTGTTCATTTCCTGGTAAGTTTAGTTTTTACTAATTTAAAGTTATAAAAATGGGGGGGGAAATATCCCAAGCAAAAGATGGTGGCACCTGTATTCTGGATATTTGAGCTTCATTTTTGACAGGAAGAAGGGAAGACGTGTAGTCCATCATGTTGTCCAGTCTATGTACATGGCTACTTTCTATGACCCCCTTGAGGTCAATCATTATTTCTGCAGGTTAAGCACTCTATCAAACACACTATCTTTTGACTTTATATATTGTTGGTATTATTCTGCAGCCTATTCTGTATACTCATTAAATGCTTCATGATGTTTTTATTGTTATTCACACAAAGCCTCTGGTGATTTACCCCATTATCACACCGGATTCAAATTGCTGCACAAAAGATTCACAGGAAATTATGCAGGAATGAAGTTCAGCTTTATTCTTCTAATTCTCCTTTATTCTGACATTTCACTTCAAACATTCCCTACTAGTGCTACCTCATAACTCGTCGTGAGCATGTATACCATAGGGTGTCTTTTGTGAAACATCCAAAAGAAAAGAAAAGAGCCTTTGTTAGGTCCGCCCTCCACTGATGCTTCTGTTAAAGACATGGTCATTGTTGGCAACTATTGTCAGCGGATCATGTATTGTTTTCAAGGGAGTAAAGTATAAAGAACAAACGGCCACAGCGAGCTGTTCAAATTAAGAGCTGCAGGCAAACGGCTGTTATGCTGCAGTTTTTACAGTCCTGACGGAAAACACCAATTACTGACTTTTATTTTTATCAAAAGAACATCATGCACTGAATCCCCTCACCCTCTGGTTTGTTTGCTGTGTTTTAAATACAAGTTCCACGAATCACTTTCAGTTATATTTCCAGTAAACAGGTGTCATCCCAACCGATTTTCCACCAGCAATTGCAGGTGTCAATAAAAGAAACACGTGAAGTATTAGATTACAACTTTATTTCCTCCAATGGGGGTATTTATCTTTCTAAAATGAAATCCCAAACTTAATTCTGACAGCGCCAGCAATATTTGCAGTATCGCTCCGCTTTGCCCTCACCTTGTGGTCCCGCTCAATGTCAGCGTTGCTTTATTTTTCTGAAGATCTAAGCGGATTAATATCTTCGGTTTCCTTTGCCGGGGCGATCCAGAACATTAACTGTTTGTTTTGTTAAGGGCCTGTTTTGTGTTTGTGCAGCGAATGATTGATCACAGGCGGAGAGGGGACTGCAGAGTAGGGACAGCCCACTGATATAAATCACATCTGATAGAGGGCACACAGATAATTGGTTGTCTGACCCTATAGTCACGAGGAGCGGGCCACTATCTTCTAGCGGGAGATAAACTAGAGGGCAGCACACAATGATAACAACATGCTTGACTGTCAACAGATGAGATGCAAAATTACCCCCCCACACACACTCCTCCTCCTCCTCTCCACCCTCCTCTCCTGTCCCGTCGTTTCTCTGTCCCTTTCCCCTGCCCTGTTATTGTTCAAATGAGGAGTGGAGAGGTTAATTGGATTGAAAATCCGTCGGCGGAATGTTTCTGTTTATTCGTCCCTCTGCTCCATTTCCAAAAGTGTTTCAGCTGCGACGGTCATCTGTGAATAGATTTACTGTGGGTGACCATGGTACAGACTGATCAATACAAAGGCATCATCAAGGACTTCTAACAGCCGCGCTAGTGACACTATACATGATTCCCTCTCCCTCTCGCTCTCGCTCTCGCTCTCGCTTTTTGCCTCCCTCAAGACGCAGCTTGTCCCTTCCTCCATCCCTCATTTTTTTTCGGGGAGGGGTGTCCGCCTCACTCAGCAGTTTTAGAGATAAAAGGAATTTTCGTGTTCATCTGACACACACACAGAGAGAGAGAGCCGGTCTTGATTAAATAGCCTGACAATGCGCCAAATGTATTGTCACTGTTGCCAGGGAGATCAAACTGACCTTGGGTGCTACGTTGTGTGTTAAGAGTTGCCAAGAAGATACTGGGTGTACGTTCTAGTCAGGAAAAGGACAAAATATGCAGCACTTCAAAAAGGAGAGGATGAAGATTTATTTGAAAGTGCAAAGTTAGATGGAAATGTACAACCGCTCCCTGGCGAGAGAATCAAGGATAAAACAATTCAGAGGGAGTTTGTCTTTGCTGTTTGTCTCTTCCTCCGTTTGTTCCTAAAATAATCACAAAATCACCATTAAAATTCCTTTTATTTAATTTTTTTGGAGTACAAACCATTTAAAGGCTGGAAAAACGTGGCCCTCTGTGACATTGACTTTATATATTTTTTTCCCAGCTCTAATCTGTTCAAGATGCTGGAGCCTCCACTTTCAGCACAGAGCAAATAATAGTGCAAGGATTAGGAGAGCAGCAGTACAGAATGCAACGTGCTCGCATCATACTTGCTGGAATAAAAATACATTTCATAAACCGGTGTACGGGATTAAATGTTTCCCGAGCCCATGGTGCAATAATAGAGAGTGGATGCAAAGTAACAAAATATTTTCCTGAACTTTTGACATAGGTTTTGTATTTTGCCCTTTTTCTATTTTCTTTCCCCGAAGCTATTTTTTAAAAGTAAATCTGACTAAATTGAGCTTTGCATCACATTAATAAAAAAAATGTGTTTTTTCAAAGCATTTGGGCATGAGGCAAAAAACATTTTTGATACATGTGAAAATGAGGATTTGCATGCCACAAAGAATTTACCAGTCATGTCAGATCCATCACCTTTAAGTAATACAACAGATTAGCACGAATGCAGAGTCTATATACATATTTATTCACACGGGATCTGTAATAGTGCATTTGTCACATCAGGACAAAGGCAGACAGGCTAATGTGGCTTTAGGGAAGTTTTTCTAAATCTGTCCAATGGAGAGAAGAAAAAAAAATACACTCGGAGTCTCAGTTGTGTGATATTAGAACAAACAGAGAAAACAGATGCAGCCGTCGTCTCTTTAAATGAGAGATTTTACTCTCTGAGGAGTCCTTTGTGCAGCTGAGGTGTTTTGTTGTTCCCCAGGCTTTTGATGAGGCCTCCTGCTTTTCCTAAGCAAAATGTGGAGCCTCGCTGTAGACTCACCTGCTGCTGTGTGTGTGTATGTGTGTGTGTGTGTGTCTATTTTGTCATTTGAATCCCCACATGCACACACACATGTATGAGAGACAGTGAAAAACAAACACACACACACACGTACAATGAGGTTGTGAACACGTCGCCCTCCTGACTGAACTGTAGCACTCTACTTCACTGTCTGCTTCGGTGTCAACGTCACAGTTTTCTTATTTTGACTCCCAATATTAATACAATCAAGCAACAAGCATTGTAACTGTCACAAATTAACACACGCACACACACACACACACTTGCATCCACCAGGGAGAACAAAGCAGGAATGCATTGCCACGCTCATTAGTAAGAGTTTCTTTCTCTGTGAGAGGGTCTGCATGATTCATGGGGCCTCGTTTTCCGACCACTTGCTGGATGCTGGATGTCAGGAGCGGGAGGTGGGAGACGAGGAGGCCTTTGGTTATTGTCATTCACATCACATTGTGCCTCTGTGTGCGCCTGCTAATTGATGGGGTTTTTCCTCTTGATTTCTTTGGGGGAAACAATCCAAGCAGATGTACATTCATTTACGATGAAGAGATTGCCTCCATTTCCATCATTGTCCGACCATTACCGTTTCGCGGGCGCCGCAGAAACGATGCGCAGGCACAATGTCTTCCACAGGTGTGAGGCTCCTGTTTGTGTTTCTGTTGTGTTGTTGTTTACTCGACTTGTGAGGTTTCTTTATTTCAGAGAAAGCCAAATACAATATGAGCTGTATTTGGTGCTATGCTGTGTGACGGAATTGTGACGCTGCTCCTCCGATGTTAATTACGAGCTTTCTTGCAAGCTTCCTGCTGCTGTTTTGACATGTTTTCGCTCGACTGAAAGCAAGATTGCACAGTGCAGGATTAGAAAACACAATGATGCAACGCTGTACTTAATTCATTACAAATTCTATAAAAAAAACAAAAAAGGCAAAATGCTTTCCTTTAATAAATCACATATTTGTACGCTGATAAAATTCTATAGAGAAAAAACTAAAATATTCTCCGATCAAAAGGAAGAAACTTATTTGATACAAAATATGATCTTTTGTGCTGGTCATGTTTTTCTCTGTGCGCCTGCCGAAGTGTGTCTTTATGTGTGTGTGTGTGTGTCTGCCTGTCGATCGCCACGTATGAGCATGTGTGCAGTTCCCATCCTTGGGGCCATATTGATCCTGCCCAGGTAAGTCCTCACATGAATAATCAAACCCAGCTACATTCAGCCCCTCCTAATCAATAGCTATTTCGACAACCGGGCTCCAGAGCAACAATTCATAATAAATGGAAAGACACAATGTATATATCTGACCTCTTTGTTATGACAATGCCCATCTGAACATGATCATAACAATAGATCCAATCGATCCAGGCCAAGTTCAAGAGGAGGTGAGTTCAGTTATGCCAATTAACTGAGTTACGGCCCCTTTATTGTATTCTTATTGCCAAGAGAATGCATGATCCATGTCAACAGCAGAAATGCTGAAATAACTGAAAACATTGCACAACCTTGGTTGTCTCCAAAGCTGCAGTTTCATCCCCAGCCCAGACTTGAATGGTCACATCGAGGTTAATCACAAAGTGATGTGCAGTGAAGTGTGTATGAGTGTGTATGTGTGTGTGTATGTGTGTACATGTGTGTGTGTGTGTGTGTGTGTGTGTTCGTGTGTGGGCACACAGCATGCATCAACAAGTTGATGTTTTCTTTTCCAGGGAGTCATCTGTCAGCTCCGCAGCGCTCAGCCTGATGCACGGTCCTGTTCCTGGTCTCCGGGAGCAGTCATTTACAAAAGTTTCCCAGAGTTTCATCATCATTGTTAGTGTCGCTTAAACAATTGCTGTGAATTTAACAGCCAGGATTACGTGCAGATGTGTAGTCAAGCACGGAAGTCAACAAACTGGGGAAACCCAACAGAAGCTATTTTCTTTGAATACTCATAAAATCCACATTCCTTTGAAACAATACAAATGAAAGGTTCTCTCTGGATTTTTTTTGTATTTTGATCAGCACAAATTGCAAACTCATAGATACTGTATCAGTCCCATAAATGTTGTTTTTTAAAATCAAGATCCATGAATTATTATCTGCAAAATTTGTCAAAATCATCAAAAAAAAAAGACAAATATTCTGCACCATTTAATGAGCTCTTCCTTTGCCAATGCCCCACCTCTCCACCAATTTTCAATGAAATCGGTTCGGTAGTTTTTACCAAATCCTGCCAACAGTCACACAAACAAACAGACAAACCAGCAATGAAAACATCACCTCCTTGGCAGAGGTAATAATTCACTTAATCAGCTCTCTCATCTTAACATGTTGTATTTTGTTTTAATCAAACTTAATATCAGAGCCCAAAAAAAACAAGATGACGTTAAATTTGACAAAGGATTTTGGAAACAACATTTAAAATGTTTTTGTTGCAACAGTCAGTGGCAGCTCTGACATGTCAGAGTAGGTAATTTGTTGTTTAAACACCGTCATGTGAACAAGGTTGAAACAAAAATAATAAAAAGGTAGTGACTCACCAGTAACTGGATTAAAAAACAAGAATCCTTCCCAAATAGAGCTGTAAGTACAATTGTTTGATATTCTAGTAGAAACAAACAAGATCAACCATGTAATTAGAATGGTTGTATGTTCACTATAATCCATACAGAGTAACAGGTGCACACATTTAATGCTTTAAAATTTGTATCCACTTTGGAAACCATTTCCAAAGTGGATAAAACGGGGTGGGGGGGTGGTACGAACAGATTAGAGGTGTCATGGAAGCACGACAGATTTCCAAAGAGGATATGAGCTAACTCATCCTTCTCACTGGCTCAGACTGCAGACTCCTAAACTCAGGTCTGTGGGATGCTCTATTATTTGAAAGTGATCAGATCGGATTTGTGAGTCCAGACATCTCCAACATCCTAACATATTTTCATGGGTTGCTATAGTAACCTTGAGGGACGCAGACACGAAAGCTGCCATCTTGTGCATATGGAGCCACTGACTCATGCACTCGACCAATCTTGAGTCAGTATCAGCTGTCGATCGTGATGTTGCCTCCTGGTTTTACGGCATTAAAATAATTAATTAATGCCAAACTTACTGGGAATTATTGACCTCGATACAAACCTCAGTGTGATGAGAATGACTTAAAATTACAGAATCAGTCTTTGAGAAAAATGGATTTACCATGTACTTTTTAGTTTGGTCCATGTCCCATCCACTTACATGTTGGAGGCAGGATTTTTGACCGATACTGCAGTCAGCCAACAGGGGGCGATTAACAATTTGGCTTCATTTTTGCAAATTTCTGGTTTTAACATCTGACAACATAAGATCGTTTGTATACACCTGCGTGACAAGCCCTTGTTAAACTGACAGCACAGACTCACAGATTAGATGATTCACGGAGCCCAAATCTTACTGGTCCTGATTTACCGTAAAACTTTTTACATGATGAGCTTAAAACTACACTGTGCTCAAAAGGAAGTGGACCAGTTGTCGAAATAAGTTATTTCACCTCTTAAAGCATGGTAACTTTTGTTTTTTAACAATGCCAAGGATATGTTTTTCATTTGATGTTTGTTTATTAATTAGCAGGATATCAAATCAAAACTTTATTTATATAGCACCATTGCTTTATAAGCTGTCGACAAAACTTGCAAAACCTTTGGGGAGAGGTCATGTCCTCTATCCTTATTTACAGACTATGGACCGGACTGAGATGCGAGATGTGATCAGAATCTCATTTCAAACCACCACATGTTGTTTGGATCCGAATTGCAGAAACTGTTGGTGGCCAGACGACACGCTGAATACAATCTGGATATGTTAAGTTCCGAAGGCACTGGTTGGACTAAGCAGGCTCAAGGCTTAGTGAGACACTTCAAATGAACGGACTCATCATTAAAACAGGGCTTTCATCATAAGATTTGATCACAATTCTTCAGAAATTCATATGATGTGCAGAAGCAAAAGTCTTAAATTCTTCTTTGAGGCCTCCTGGTGACAGAGAATTGACTCTGTATATCCAGAGAATCGCTCTTTGAAGTACCTCCCTGTCAGAGTTATCTCCCCCGCGGACGGCCATTACTTTCCCCAACCTGATGCACTGACAATCTCCAATAGTTCATTTCAATTAAATGGCTTGCAATGGGTGAAGTAATAGCACAACACTGTACTGGAGGAGTCAGCAGGAATTTAAGGGTCTGAATGGGCATGTGTAGTAAATGCCAATAGCAGCTCCCTGGATTGATGAAGCATTTAAGATTCAAATGGACACCAGGAGCATTTTAGCTGCAGCCGAGCTACCTGAGGATAATTGCACCTTCAAAGTGTTCTCATGGCATGAGATTAATTTATATGAAGTGAAAATAAAAGGTTTTCGACTGTAAATGAAATGTTGTCATTCATGTGAGTCCTGGAACATTCAGATGTTTGTGTCCTGGCTGTGAAAGGTCTTTATATTCGTCATTATCGTCTTTACTACCTCTGCGTGTTTGTGAATTCATTTTCTCCAACGTTACAACTAGAACATAGAATAGAAATTGTCCAAACACACGGTGGGAAATAAATTGGTCCCAAGAGAAACACAGTTCATACACACATACATAAATACATGGTGAGAATACCTGAGATAAAACACTACATGTGATAAATACAATAAATAAAGATTACAAGGACGTGTTGTCGAATAAGCTGTTTCACTTCTTAGGGCATGGTAAGTCAGTGCTACCTCCACCAAGGAGGTTATGTTTTCATGGACGTATGTCTGTTAGCGGGATTATGCAAAAACTACACAACCGATTTCCTTGACATTTTGTGGAGGGGTTGGGCGTGACCCAAGAAAGAATTCAAATTTGGAGTGGACACAGCTTAAAATGGAAAGATGGGCTGTTGGTGGAGGATTGAACTTCTTCTGTACGTCTGCTAACAAGGTTGAGCATAACACAAACACTTCTGGACAGATTATAAAATACTTTGCGGAAGGATAGAGGGTGAGGGCAGGTACATGTTATATTCAATTTACGTATAAGTGTAACTTTATTTAATCAAATCTCTATCAAGTGATTTGATTCAATCACAGTAACTCAACACAACAGGAAACTCTTCATTAAATGTGACCCTTTAAACTTAATAAAGTTACATGAAGTTACAGGGCATTTTATATGTGATTTAAATACATAAAGTTAGTATTTTAGGGGAAAACATTGTGAGTGAAGAATTCATTAAATTGTGCTGCAGATCTGGATCAGGAGGCAAATCCAGGAAATTGTTCCTCATGTTTTAAACATTGCGACATTTTAAAACATGTTCACAGTTTTCCCAGGTAATAATTAACGGATGTAGATGAAAACAGGAATAGAAGGGGACTGATGGGGCCTTGGCGGAGGTTCTGAGAGATATTTTCTGTTCTTATACTGTGTTTGTCACAGCTTATTTTGCTGCCATATTCCCTATTACTGTAAAAAATACAAAAACATATTTAATATATTCCATTCATCAATATTATTGTGGAGTATTTCTTGAGTCCACGTATGTACGCTCAGGTGTATGTTGGATTTGTAATGTATTTCTTTGTTTTCACCCTCACACACCCTGTATATATCCTGTATGTATCTTGCCTCATTCAGGAATATACACTTCACAGCCGCTGTTGCAGACCTGCATGTCCCATAATGCATTCTGTGTTGCTTTCTTATTCTGTGTGAGTCTATAAAAACCTGTTCACACTCTTACTGTATGGTGTGCTCTCATCCTGCCCAATCAGCCGGGCTCACTATGGCTGTGAAATCAGCATTCACGGCGTTGAAGATGTTCCAAATGATGAGCAGCAACTAGTGAACGAGTACACAGGGTACCATTTGCATGATACACAAGGCAATCCCCAAGTGCTGTGCTCTTTATGTAAACACAGTATAATTTTGCAAAAATAACAAGCCATTGTAATTCCACTCAAATACAGTAACTTCTCCATGGGAAATGATTTCTTGTTTTTGTTGTTTGCCCTCTTCAATTTCCCCCTTGGTTGCTCCCCATCACACTAAAAGACGCATCCAAGAAAAGCACTGACACACACAAATAGTCTCGTGCTCCAGTTAATTATTTTCTATATTTGACGAATTATTATTTGGGAGCTCGATGATGCTTTGAGTGAACAAAAGGTTATAATGCAGCATGCACATTTTAATCATGGAGTAAGTTTGCATTCGCCGTAATGTATTGCTGCGTCACACAAAATGTGTGCATGTCATTTTCTGTGGCACTTAACAAAAGAGCGCAGGATCATAATGACACTTTTTTCCCGGCGGAAGAATGTAATATTACAATTAGACTTGCTCACTTTTAATTCAAAATTTGCACACTATGCAAAGCACCTCGTTTTATGAAGCCGGCTGTAATAAGCATGTCACAAATCATGAAAAATGATAATTTCCCCAATCTCGCTTCTTTGCGGGCAAATCCCCGACAATCCAGTTGATGTGCTGAATGGCTTGTGAAGTAAGTGGCATGAAAGCAGAAATATCTCCTTCCACCACTGCTCACAAGCACCTCGAGTGAGAACCATAGAGTGTTTGTGAGTGAGGGATTTGAGTCTGCTCTTTTGACAGGTTTAAACCCAGCCATCCAATCTTAATCCGATGGGCAAAATGCTCTCTTGCAAAGGATTCAGTCATCTGCTTTCAACCTCTGACACTGACAGCAAAATACACATTTCCTAACATCACATTTCTATTGTGCTGTGTTTCATTATCTGTGTCCTGCTAACGCAAAAATCCTATTTATTCACTTCCAGCACGTACACCATTTTTTTAAACCTACGTACATATTAAAGTTTAACATGTAAATATAGGCTAAGATCCACACAAGAGACGGTGAGAAGATGTTCTCCAGAGGAAATTCATAGTAAAGTACTGCGTGTAATGCTGAGTTGGTCACAAGCAGATGTTATTGGATGTGGTTGGGAAAAAAAAGAAACGCATTAGTGTTAAATGTGGGTAAATTAGAATCATCCACCATTAATTAGGAATGCAAACTCACTAAATTGCTCATAAGTGATATGACCACATTGATTTGCAAACTCGCGCGGTTGCTGGGGTTATGCAAGATTTCCATATTACGTGCACTCCCAAATGAAACCTGGACAGTCTGATCTGTCCGGTTTTTGTCAGATAATGGAACAAACTCCCTTAGTCCACGGTGAAAGTGGTCGTGCCGATCGAAACCCTTTTATCTAAAATAGGGCAGGTTTGGTGCGTTGACAGCAGGAGCGCCTGGTTTAATTTCTAAAAAGAAGAACAAATTACTGCATGCACTCAACAGTTCACTGCTTTCTTCTTGTCTTAAACATGTGGTTCCATTAAAACCAGTAACAAATATATTAGTAATCATTAATCACATGTCCTGTAAATAATAACCCTCTATTCTAGCTGTTGGTGAACCTGAAAAAGCTTTGATGAGCTGAGTCATTTATAAAAGTACAGATATTTTTATGACATACATTTTTGTTTCAATAGCTAAAATCTACTGTATCCTACACAATTATATACTCAATTACAATTTGTGCTAGTGGTTTTAGATATGAGCTGGTGTGGATTTGCTGAGATCTGCACTTTTATATGTATATATGCAGATTTTTATTGAACCTGAAGGATGTTTTTTGTACAAATTGTTGTTTATTCATTTCCTATTATGTTCACAGATGGGTCTACAGGGAAAGTAAGACAGACGAAGTATTTGATTGACTAAGCGTTGATATCGATGAAACAGACAATACTTATTAACTGGAAGGTGGGGAAATGAATTGTGTATATATATATATATATATATATATATATATATATATATATATATATATATATATATATATATACACACAACTGTCTTAAAGATGACTTGGTTTGGTATCAATGGAGCAAACAGCATCAGTTTTCAGTTCTTTACCTCCGCTAATGAGGACACTTGTTTGTCTGTATGTAAGGATTACGCAAAAATTACTAAACGGACTACCAGGAAACTTAGTGGAAAGATGCAGTATGAATCCGAAAAGAACGCAATACATTTTTGTGTGGATCCAGATCAAGGAGCAGTTCCAGAATTTTTTTAGTTTTTCTTTATATAACAGTATAATTCATGGATCCTAAAGAAAAACAACAGGCATGTGTAGCAGACTGATGTTTATGAGTGTGTGCAATCTGGTGTAGATCCACAAAGGAATCAGGATCCAGTGAATGTAAATGTGGATTCATAAGGGGGGGTGCTGGACCTCGGTGAAGGTGTCTGCTCCACCCACTGCCCTTCTAGTTGTATCTTAAATCTGGCAAATACATCAGCAAATAATTAAATGAATATCCACTTCATTATTTCATTTCAGCGACGCTGCAGCACCACTGCAATAGCATTTTGTTATGTATCTGAGACTGATTTATTCCAAAATGATTTTTTGAACCGTTCAATCAATACATTTATAGTTTGGCGCACCTCTTGAGCATTGTAACTTAATTCTTTTGGTCTGAACGACACTCATGTAAATGCAGCCTTGGTCCTGTCTAATTTGCACTATTGCTGTAGTCGCCAGGGAAACTAGGAGCTAAGTGGATCAATACCTTAGGAGAAAAAAACCTTGTACTAAAACTTTAGTACTGTTATGGACTCTTTCCAGTAAGTCTTCTTCACATTGTAAGACTCCGTCCTTCGGGGAATCAGATGAAATCTGGTGTTTTTCTTCCCTTGGTTTCTTAATAGGTCTCTCGGGCCCTGCAACCAATATGTGGCAAGAGCAAAATAAAAACACTGATAATTTGTGCATTATGCAGAGAGGGGGGGGCAAGACACCCCCCCCCCCCCCCCCTGATGCTGTTCCTTTTTCCCCTGTTTATCCCCAGGACATTTTACTGCTCATTTTCTTTTAACAATGCATGAACCTTCCCTCCTGCTGCAGCCATGTGCACTTGTTCTGTGGCTGTATAAAGACAACTGATAATCAGTTTCCCACTTTGAAAAAAAAGACAACCGCCCCCTCTGGGTATTTTTTCAAAACCACTCGGATGTTGGTTTGGAAAGGACTTGAGGTAGCGTGTCGGATAAATGCTGCCTAATGGGGCCGTTATTGTGGCAAAACTATTTACAAATTTTTAAATAGTGTAACTGGATTGTCAATCTTTGCAAGTGGATGCTGTGAAGAAGACTTGAAAACAAAGATCTGGTTTTACCTTTTATTCATTTGTTTTTAATAATTTTCTTGTTGTAGTGTGTCAGGGTTTTTCTTATTAACGGTGAGTGTTGCTCATTGGTCTTGTCTTGCGTGTAATTGGCTTCTTTTAGTGTTTTGGGGTTATTTAGATCCAACAACTATACTTTTGTTCAATTTGCTCCCTTAGTTCATCCTTTATCTGAACATTATCCTCACCTACATTTGCAGTCGGAGAAAATCTGAATAGCCATAGCTTTAGTCTTATTTCCTTTTAAAGGTGGGGGGTAAATTGTCTCAGTAGCTGCACAGAATCTGCATCTCACCCCATGAAATGAATTTTTAATTAGTTTTATATTGCATGTTACTAAGTGCTAGTCTCACATTTTTTTGTTAAGTATACACAGAAAGGAATGAGCTCCTCTAAATAACTTCAGGTCCCCGCTGTGGATGTCTAACCAAATCCTGCGACTGCTCTAACTGACAAAAAGTGTGTATTAGTTCCTGATCCCAGCAATTTAAACAATCCAAGGTATCGAGGCGAATTTGCACAATAACTGCGGGAAAAACCAGCCAGCATGCGAGTAACGGCTGCAATTTATTTTACCACACAATTACAGGCAATTTCAAGACGTAACCTTTGATGACTGTTACATGTTAAATGTACTGATTCATCTCTCCACAGCACATAGATGAGAAACTGATTTCTTTGTAGCACTTTTGACTTTAAAGTACGCCTGTCACGATTTGTAAGAAGTCAAATCTGCCTGTGTGAGAAGTAAAATAGCAAAGAAATGACCAACAAAAGGAATTTCTGAACAGCTAATGCATATAAACACCAACGGAAATGGAAAGGTGTCTAATTTATAGCTGAATAGACAGCGAGGGGTGGTACATTTTCACAGCTTCCAAATATGATTTCACTCTATCAAAACCCGCCTGCATCCTGTTTCCTCAAGGATGATTGTCTGGCGTGCCGGGCTCTGGGGGTCTGAGGCCTGGCCTGTGTCCCTCATCTATCAGCACCCATAAGGCCAGAGAAGCATTGTCCTGGTCTAACTACAACGTGATCTACCTTCAAAAGACAAAGGATTCCAGCTGGGCTAATTCCTCCTTTCTTTCAACCTCCTCCCAGTGACAGATGGGACCAAAACTAGAAAAAAAAAGGAAAAAAATCCTTGAAGACAAAGAAATTAGTGCCTTTTATATGGATCCAGCATAGAGAGACACCAGGGATGTTTGGCAAACGGTAGGAGAGGAGTTGCAGTCTTTCAGTATCATTTTACCCCTCATTGTTGTGAAAAAAGGGAAAAATTACACTATAGTAGAAGAGCCACACAAAGCTCCAGTAGAATAGAAACCTGTCTGACACATTGTTTGTATTGTTTCACTGAACACAAGAGCTGTACACCTCAATATAAATAGAAAGAAATGCACACCGTGACACACGTGCGCGAATATACACATCCCCCTTCTATTATTACCCAACATACACATGTGCACATGCACACGCACACACACACACACACACACACACACACACACACACACACCTCTGTGAGCTGGTGATAACTGCTTAGCAGTGTAGGCTCCAACAATTGTCAGACTGCCAGGGCAGAGAGAGCCAGGAGAGGAAGAAGGGGAGGCCGAAGGAGCAAGCTATGAGTGGCACCACTGAGTGGGTACAAGGAGAATTAGACAGGTGCCACGGGGAGAGGTTGGCAGAATGAGGAAAAGGTAGATGTTGGTAAAAAGGTGGCGGGACAGATAACAGCCGAATTGTGGAAGAGGAGGGGAGATGGAAAAGACTTCAAGATTTCAGCAAATGACAAGACCCACACAGACGGCTGAAGAGAGAGACGGGGAACTGGAAGGACAAAGGCAGAGACAGCCACGCAGCCAAAGAGATGATATGAAAAAAGGGGGAGAGGGAAAAAACATAGCAGACAAAGTGTGAAAAGAGAACAAAACAAACCAGAGAGTGGAAGATAATGTGTGGTGCCGGCACCTCCACCTCCACTGGATGCAACACTCCTACTCCTTTCATGATCTGCAGTCTGTCATCAGCGCCCGTCTCCAAGGACAGGACAGGCAGCCAGCGCAATAAAAAAAGAAGAACCCACGCACGACATAGGTGAGTAGAGCTGTTCCCTTGTCTTAATTTTACTTAATTTGCCATAACACTTCACTTCATCTCACATTATGTTGAGGAAGGAGAGCGGGAGTGTGTGTGTGTGAGAGAGAGAGAGAGCAAAGGATGTGATAAGTCAAAGCAGGAGGGAGTGAGAATGAGATGGTGTGGGATTGAAAGGAGGCTGTGTGCGAGACAGATAAACTGTTGATGGCCCCCGCGGTCAGCAGTCCACCAGCACCACCATGTGGCCGAATCACCAGGGTAATACTTCAGAGTCCAGCAATCATCAAAGGCTCGAGGAAACACTCAAAATTAACCTGTGAACATTTTCTCATCGTCACACTCCCTTTGTTCGCTTACTTTAAAAAGTACACACACATGGACTTTTTCAAGCAAGTGCAACAACAAGCATGAAATATACTATAATGTGATATAATATTCTCGTGCATGTTCCAGCTTGGGACTGCACGGGTCCTATCTGGGTCACTCCGGTATATGCTGTTCTGCTCTATCCCCTTTTGTCCCTGTCAACAACTGACCTGCTTTTCCTCCCTACTTCCCTTTTCCTTCTCTGCTGTGTAAAACCATTTAGCTCTGGATGAGACAACCATTCAGTTTGTGGAGAGAGAGAAAAAAAAAGAAATTGCTGCCCAAGTTTAGAATCAATCACATCGACCTTTCGCAATGTCCGTTTCTAATGGGCTACAGCGGTGCTGCGCTTGCTTTGTCTGTAAGGCAAACTTCAGATCTGATCGGAACTGGTCATCGCTGTCTGAGCAAAAACATACTGGGAGGTAACTTGCTGCTGTTTGGGTCTGCGTTGGATATACAAGGGCTAAGTATATCTTTAGCTAAATCTATGTAGAGGTAGATTTTACGATGGCAATGCCACTTACCGTGAAAACAATTCGCTGATTTTAAGATAAATTCATAATGTTACGAGAACAAAGTCGTAACTTTAAGCTACTTGTCCACGTGGTCGGCGCCTTAACTATTTGGCTATTGGGTCTCTCCACACCTGAGGTTTAGCATGAAGCTCAACAAAGGCATGGTCACAACGTTATTTTTTTCGTAGACCTTGATCAGAAGTATGTCTCGAAGAATTTAACAAATGCTCTCTGTGGTTGCTGAAGACTTAAGATTGACGTTTGTCTTCATGGTAATAATAACAAACTTCAGATTTTGAAATGGTCATGTTTAAAACATACAACATTACTATTTCCCGAACTTCTCAAACAGATGATGTCTCCTGTGTGAAAGGCCTATGTGTTCGTGGACCCATCCATCAAACCCATCACGGCTCATAACGAACTTTGCTGCTCTGCATCCTGCGTATCCTCCCTCCCTCCTTTGCTTCCTACAGCCACTGGAGGCAACCTAACAACAGTCTGAAAGAATGTGAGGCAACGTTTGTGATAATCAGACAAATCCGTGTCTCAAGTAGTCTGTACACACACACACACACACACACTCACACACACACACACACATGTACGCATTTCGTATTCCTCCCATGACCCATGGGTTTTTAGCAGAAGGATAAATCTATGGGAACAACTCAATCACATTACCTTATGTAAATACCCAAGACAGCCTCCTCTGTCTTTACCACTGTGTTAGCTCCCAGCCCTATGGTTCCTCTGGCACAGAAAGGCGCATGGGGCAAATTAACATTTGCTCTCATAGTCTGCAAATGGCAGCTCGTGCTTGCCATGGAAATGAAACACTGGCCCTTGCAGGAGAGAGCCTGAGAAAATATTTGAGCGTGGGGGCGATTAATAATTCGTCAGACGGAGCAGTAACATTTGCTTTTAGGGGCAGAGGATTGACAGCGTTGGCTTCTTCAGGAACTTTTGAAAAGAAGCATGTTTTTTTTAATCGGCATCCTCATAGTCACACAGAAACATCACTGGACACTTTTTATTCAGCGGTGTTAGAATTAGAGGAACTAAGTTTATCATTTCTTAGTTCATATTGAGAGCTGGTTATTTTTAGAGTCATGTTTCTCATAAATATGGACGAAAGCAGATTTTGAACAGAGGAGGCAAGAAGGTTGGAATCTATCTCAAGCAATAACCAGCCCTTTACAATAGAAAAACTATTTTGTCCTAATTGCAATAAGAGCAAAAAGACTTCTTAATGCTATGTTTCATTATGCAAATGTCGCTGTTTGCCCATCGTGCTAAAAGGCTTCGAATACACGTAATTGTTTGACATTTCCATCTGTGTAAATGTAAAAGAGCCGAGACGCTGATTGAATAGATCATGGCAGAAATGCAATAAATGATTCGCAAGGCGAGCGAGTCAATTTATATCCAGGGTTTCTCTACGACATGGTTCCAACATTTATCCGTCCATTAAGGTTGTGATCACTCAGAGGGCTAAATGGGACAGTTACTGTTCAAGAGGAGGGTGGATGGGACACAGCTTCCTGCTGGAACTCCACAGGAACCACAGGAGGGGCACCTTCCCCATTTGCCTCTCAAGATGTTTGACTCAAGGCGAAGCTCGGTGCAGATGGCTTCTCTCTGCTCCGCAGTGGTTCGATCCTGCTGTGGAAATATGCTGCTTTTTTGCAACGCCTGAATTAAACAGACAGACGTTCAAAAATAAATAACGGCACTTCTGTAAGTTTCGGAGTCGAGCAAAGAGTGTCAATCTTTAAGTGCCTCCGTGAACGCTGATTTCAGAGGAGGAACTGGAGGATCAATGTAGGAAGAGTAAATGAAGATGCTGTGCAGTTTCAAGACATAAAACTACAAGCACTTTCAATTCAGCTCAGTCACTTCGTGTTTCTTGGCTTTTCAGTTTAATAATTCAGCGCTGGATGTATGTTTCATTAACATCTGCTATATGGTACAATTTCTTCTGAGCCTCAGGACTCGTGCCCCGAGGCGTCTTGACTCAAACACATCAAAACACATGGCCAAACACATTGGATTGAAGATGTTAATTTTGCCACTTTTGTAACAGTGTGAGATGAGATAAGGAAAAAAAAACGTTGCTTTTGTTCCAAGTTGCAGAATGCTATCGTATTCTCTCTTACATGATACGGAATAACTCAAGTAAAATGTTTTCTTTCAACTCCGCGCGGCAGCGTTGTGGATCAAACCACCTGCACTTTGTGTCACTTGTTGAAATAATAAAGTAGTGAAAGTTTCGACTAATATTTACTAATACGTGTATGAATAGTTAAACTCATATTATTCAGTTTTACTACATAAGTAAACACTGATCAGAGAGTAAACATCTCTATTGAGACTTTGTAAAACTATTTAAACCTGTACTGGTGTATCTTTGGTGAGGAAACATGTGATATTAATAACTACAAACAACAGCTTGTAGCTCTTAATAATATATTCATTATTATCAATTTATGTTGTTGTAGACATGTTGGCAGCTAAACATGATTTACTGACATGTTTCTTCCACTAATGCTTTAGTGAGTATGTACAATGAAAGTTTGCTGTTTGACTCACTTTTCCCATCATTTCAATCAATTTTTAAATGAACTATAGGGCGGCGCTGAAGAGTTTTTGCCACCTTTAAAAGAAGAGTTACTTGAGTTATTTGCTTGGTCTTAGTTTAATGCACAATGCAGTCAAGACAGTCATTGTCTTTTTGTATTACATTTTTCTATTTATAATATCTGCCTGCCCATGAACAAGAATTGTTTCACTAAACATGTGAACATAATTTTGTGTTTTTTAAAAAAAAAAATGTTTTGAAGGATGTAATTTAACTTTCATTGAAGCCTCTGCAATAATAATATCAGTAGTGACAGTATCACTATTAGTGGGGTAGTTATCATATGAATTTCAACCTTTAAAACAAATGTGGGGTTGGAGCAGGTAGAGAAATGGCTGAATTAATAAATATGAACATACTTTTGAATGTAAGTATTGGACGAAGAAGCAGATTTCAGACACAGACCCGGGTTGGTAGAGGTAGTTCACGGTGATCGAGGCAGGACGTGAGACAGGCTGTACAGAGTGGACCCATGTTTAACGAGGTTCAGGACACAAGACAAAGTAACGGAAAGCAGGTTTTGGCTGAAGCCTCGTACTGCCTGAGTGAACTGACGATTTGCCAAAGAGCTGATGAGCTGATCGGGAGCAGATGCCTGAAGAGAAGGGAGCGTCACGGCCGGCAGACACACGCAGAACAAACACAAGGAGGCGGCACACGGCAGGAACCAAACCCCCCAAAAAAAGAAAAGCAGGTACTTCGACAGTAAGTAAAAGATGAAATGTTTCTGCATCAACATTAATTTATCAGCATGAGTCAGAGTTTAAGAGGACTCCTTTGGAAAGATCTACTGCGGTGATCAGTGACTTATTCTCTCACTCAGATCACAGGTTTATGAAAGTCTGGCAAATACACTGTCATGCTCCTCCAGTCGACTGTGTCAGAGCCTAATGAGCCGTTTCAAAAGCAGCTTAACCGTGGTCAATTTCCTGTTGTTGTTGTCGTAGGCCTACCTGGTCGTCCTTCGCCACAGCAGCTAGTCGAGCGTGCTCAGCTTCAAGGAGACACGGCTCCTTTGTTGTGTGGCTCCAATGTTGACGCTGATTAAAAAGAGGAAAAAGATATTAGAGCATGCGTGCACACGCTCACTTAGAAACACTCAGAAATGATGAGAGGCATCATTCATAATAAAAAATGTATAACCTTGGCTTGTGTGAAGAGTGTCTTGATCAGAGTACGTCTCTAAAATCACACGCTCTATCTCTTTTAAATCAGTCGTCTGCATCTTCATTAAATGCAAGGGGCCCTGTGGTACACCCAAATGTCGGCTTGTTTGAGAATCCAATCACAAAAATTCACATGGACAGGATCACTGTACCAGATACCAGATAAACCATTATTTTAGGTTTTTGTTGTCTAGGTCCAGGGTAACTTACCTCATGCAGAGTTCACTGGGACGTCTGCTACCATCCCTGAGCAACAATACCACAGCACCAACCAGTTAGCGGCACAGGGTAGCGTTTAACATCGCTTTTGAACGCTAGGCAGGCGTCGAGCTATAGGATGGGTGTGTCTCAGCAACCAGTCTTCAGTCAGCTTCCCATGATCCTCCTCATTGCCTCGTTTTTGGATAAAGCCAGCTGTGGCTGAGGGGTAGAGTGGTTTTCCTCCAACCAGAAGGCAGGCGGTTCAATACTCAGTCTTCCCCATCTGCATGCCGAAGTGTCCTTGGGCAAGATGCTGAACATCCTTATAGATGTTGAATGCACTAATTGTAAGCAGCCCACTTTGAGCTTCCAGAGCAGCTCTCCAGAAACCTATGGGTGAGGCTACATCCATCTTTATAGAAAAAAAACCTAGTCTGTCAGTCCTTGAAATGATCAAGACAGAATATGCATAGGTGAATGCACAATGCACGTACACTGTAAACTTGTTACACACACAGATGGTCTGAGAAGTGTTCTCCCTGACCAAATCTGACACTGTATTAGTAATAGTAAAAGCAAGCTGGGCTTTCAGAGGGAATGGGAGATGGGACTCTGATTGGTTTATTGCATTTTTGCACCAAAACACTCCCATGATAAATTAACCGGAATAAGTGTAACCCAAGGGAACCTGGCGCCGGAGATCATCTGTGAGTGGGACCGAATCAGACACACTCAGCTGCTCCTCCTGTGGTGCCACTGTGACTCGTGTCAAAAGTCACACTTTGTGTATTTCCTCTGTTAGTCGTGTCAAAGTTTTTTGTTGGCACCAGTGTCACTTGTTGCTCGCAGGAACTGATCCTCCGAGTGCTGTTCGAGGTAAGCTGATGTTGTGCAATAGTAGGTAGACTGGATGTTGGCTAATTTTCAATAATCATAAAATATGATTATTAAAATAAATAAAATTATTTAATTAAAATAATAAAATACTTAATTAAAAATGATAGAGTTATCAATTAAGAATAATGAAATAATTAATGAAAAACAATAAAATTATCAATTAAGAATAATAAAAGTTGTAATTATAATTTATCAAAGACGGGGCACCACCCTGGAATCAGGGACCAACAATCAGTCAATAAAGATCAGTCTCATAATCTGAAAAGTTCAATTAGAAATCTCAATATTTCCTATTAATGATTATATAATGAACAGTGAAGGTTTTAAGTTCGAGCACAGGCAGTCATAATCCAGCTGTATTCACATATACATATGCACAAAGAATCACAAAAATACCGGTACTTTAAATATAAAAGGGGATTTATTTAGGATAATGACATCAATGTAACTCAATGACTATTATCACAGCAAACCCACTATATCAAAGATAAAACACCACAAGCATCTATTACAATCGTAACACATATGTAATGCCTCCAATGTGTCTACCCGGAGGCGAGTATGTGTGTGTGCGTGTGTCTCTGTGTGTGTGTGGGTGGGTGTGTGTGTGTATATGTACGGGGAAGATGGAGACAAGATGGCGTCTAAAGCCGTGGTGTGGGGTTACGAAATCAAAAATGGCGTACAAGTTACACGTGGTGTCGGGTTACAAAATGGCGGTGCACCATGTGGTTTGACCACAAGGGAATGGTGGACAAAGGTTACTTGATCTATCTCGTGGTTAAAAGCGCCGAGTGGCGTCGAGATGCGATCGCACTATCTAGATTCTAGAATGTATATAAGACGTGAAGTGCGGGGATGCAGTTCGGACGTGCATGCAGGCGGATTTAGGAGAGAAGAGAGAGAGGAAGGAAAAGTTATACACTAATTTATCAGAGGAGATCTCAAACACCGCCAGAGACAGCTTTGCGGGAACTCTACCACTCGGTACCCAAGCGAACGAACTAAGATCCGTTCCGCTGTGTACCGATCTTTTAATAGGTTAGAATCTCCGTAAAGTCGGTCTGACGGTAACACAACGCGGTGACGTAGCCGGAACTGCCGAATACGTCACGACGCGCGGGCACAATGTAGATAGAATTAGACACAGCGGTCTCACACAAATGTACGCTCAAATAGTAACACACTAATAATTAAACTAGTCTCTGCCCAGACATAAGCCTCTTACTTGTCGATGTTCCGCGGTTGGTTCGTGCGCGAGCGGCGCGTTCCGGGAAGACGAGTGGATTTGGTTCGTGGCCGTCGGAAACAGTGATCAGCTGCTTCGTGTGATGGCAGCGGGGCAAAGCTGCGGCCGGAAAGTGGAGAGAAATCGGTCTCGTTCTCCGTGGCGAAAAGTCTCAATGCCTTGGCGAATATAAACTTGCTCTTCTGCAGGGATGAATAGCGGCGGAGCAGCTATGATTTGTGGGAGCGGAGGAAAGGTCTGTGGATAACTCGGCCGGCGAGTATTCGACTTTTGCTGCGGTCCTTTCAGAGTAAAGTTCAAGTGAAAAATTAAAAGAGGTTGAATGAACTTTAAAGGAGAAAAAAAATATAAAAACTACAAACGTTTGTGGTTGCTCCCTTAAGTGTCTGGATCATCTGGAGGGAACCTGGAGAGGTTCTGGTCCTATCTTCAGTGCACGGGGAATGAGCCCTGATTTGGGGGAGCTCTCGGTATTTATTACCTGAGAATTGTCCGGCCTCCCTCCTGGAGAGGGCCGGGGGTCTTGTTGGCTCTCGGCCAATAGAAGGCCCAAGTTGACCTCAGGCCCCGGTCGAGACAACATGGCTGCTCTGTCGAATCTCGGGAGGGTTGTCTCCTGAGAGAGCAAAACTCTAGACAGGGCTTTGAAAAGCACACGCAGGCCTCATTTACGACCCTTTGTCTAGGCTCGATCCCCAACATCCCCCCTTTGGTCTGGAGAGTGGGGCATTGGCCACAGTTTCCAGGGCAAACCCTAGGGTCGAGGGTTCAATTATAATCCACGGAAAGGTAATCCCTGAGTGAGGTTGAAGCAGTTAATGTTAGTTCATTTCATGAGGCATAATCTGGGCAGAGAGACTGTAAATGTCTGGGCATACAGAGGCAAAACAAAATGTCTGGGCAGACAGAGGCATAACAAAATGTCTGGGCAGACAGAGGCTATATAATATTTCTAAATACGGCACACAATTTCACTTTCACATAATGCGATCGGCAGTTATTGTCACATATCCATGAATTGATATGAGCGTGAAATGAAAAGAAAGGGAAAAAGGAGCAGCAGTAAAAGTTTGAGGTAGGCGAGTAGTGGTGGTGTTTGAAGGTGAAACATGTGTGTTATCCTACCAAAAACCCAACCTTGAGAACGGAATTTAGGAGGTACATGTTCTGTGGTTCCCTAATCGGTAAATCTATGATGAATCCGGTTTCTAGATTCTGCGGATCTACCGATATTGGACTTGCACTGCCAAGACTTAATGTATATCTGGGAGGGCTGTATAACCGTAGTGGTAGCCGACTTCACAATTCTCTCAACGAGGTCAAACATTAGGTCTTTCGCTACCTGAACATACGTTAAGTCGTCCCTAACGATTACTGACAGAGTCTGTAAGGCATGCAACTATTGATGGTGTGAGTGATTCTACTGGTCTCCCTGTTGGAGTTGGGATTGCTCCCCCCTATCAGGTGTGGGGGCAGCATCCGCTCCTGAGATTGGGGAAGGTTCATACGGTTTGATCTGGTTTGCATGGACCCATTTGTATGTGGGTGGTCTTCTCTCTTTCGGGATCCTGATTCGGTATGCTACCGGTGAGAGTTTTCCCACGATCTCGAAGGGACCTATCCAGCTGGGGAGGAATTTCTTGGAAACCCCCACTGGTCGTATGAACTTGAAATAGAACACCTTGTCCTTCACTTGGTATTCACGGTGGGATGTTTTCCTATCATAGTAGGCCTTCGAAGCTTTCACACTGGCCTCCAGGTTTTCCTGTGCCAAGGCAAATGTTGCCTTGAGGTGGTCACGCAGCTCTGCCACGTATTGGTGGGCAGTGTATGCGGTCATAACACTGAGGTCTTCAGCCTGGTACAACAGGTGCAGGGGGAGAGTCATTTGCCTTCCTGTCATCATTTCAAAGGGTGTGACCCCTGTGGAGCGGTGCGGAGTGGACCTGATTGCCATTAACACTAGGGGAAGTTTCACATCCCAGTCCTTGCCATTACTTCCCACGTACTTCTTTAACATGTGGATAATGGTCCGATTGGCACGCTCAACTTGGCCCGATGATTGGGGGTGATGAGAGATGTGGAACCTGACTTCGACTCCCAGGACGTCGCATAGGGAGGTCATGACGTTTGAGGTGAAATGGGTTCCACGATCTGAGTCAATAGAGAGTGGTAGGCCCCAGCGACTGAACACATGATTCAACAGTAGGACTGCTGTGGTGACGGCCGTGTCATTGGGCGCTGGGAGGCATTCCACCCATTTAGTGAAGGCGCAGGTAACCGTGAGAAGGTACTTGTTACCTCGTGAGGATTTTGGGACTGGTCCAATCCAGTCGATCTGGAGGTGGGACCATGGAAATGTCACCCCCCTTCCTTGAAGTGGGGCTCGACTCAGTGGTCGTGAAGGTTGGAACTGACAACAGGTGAGACACCCTCGTACATATGCCTGGGTGTCGGTTGCCATTGATGGCCAGTACACGACTTGCTGGAGTGTAGCTAACGTGGCTTTGTAACCTCTGTGGCCTCCGACAGGGGAATCGTGAGCATGAGCTAACATTACCCCCCTATGGTCGATAGGGACGACCCACCGGTTTGGTTCTTGGCCGTCGCGGGCGTAGATGAGTAAGTCTTTCTCCAGCCTTAAATGAGGTAATGCCAGTCGGAATGCTTTTGTCTCTCTGGATTCATCAGTTGAGGGTTGTGCGTCTTGCTGAGGAGGGTTCATGATTATCTGCCGGATGGCGCTGATAACGGAGTCCTGCTCCTGCATAGCAACCAAGTCTGCGTCTCCAGGTTTACGGCCTAGGTGCAGGATTTGGTCGCAGGCTTGGGGGTTCTCTTGCCTCTCTCTTGCTTGTCGTCGGGTGATGGCGTTCACTGCACAGGTTTGGGGACTTTGGAGTCCCTCGCTCTGTAGCTCCCAGGGCGTGCCTTGTTCTGCGCCTAGCTTGGCTAGGCGGTCCGCTTCATCATTTCCATCTTTTTCCTGCCCAGCGATCTGGGAGTGACCCTTGACCTTCTTCCAGTAGACCGTCAGTCCTTTGTCTGTTACCAGTTGATCGCAGGTTAGGAAAAGCTCTGAGTGTTTGACCTCTTTATTTCTGGCATTCTTCATTCCCTTTTCCTTCCATAAAGGAAAATGGGAGATGAAGCTGTGCCGAGCGTAGTTGGAGTCTGTGCAGATCACCAACTGTGTTATAGCCAGCTTAGCGGCTTGTTGCAGAGCAATGAGTATAGCGGCAATCTCTGCGTACTGACTCGTCTTGGGCCCTAGTTGGTAGTGGTCTGGTTCACTGCAGTTATAGCCGACCCAGGTGATACCCACTCCGGCCCGGAGTTGAGTCTCGTGGTGGAATGAGCAGCCATCAACGTAGACCTTGGGGAGATCTTGGCAGACGTTCTCCTCATAGTATCGGTGGTGGGACGGCAGCGATGGAGTGGTTGTTAAGAGAGATATGGGAGGTGGTTGTTCGTCCTCATTGCAATGGTGACAGTCAGCCAGGCCTTTACCCAGGGCCATCTTATTGTTTTGGGCGTACTTCACCTCAATGTCATAGCCTTGCAGTGCCATCATCCAAGCAGCTATGCGGCTGTTTGTGACTCGCCCTTCCCTCAGCCTTTGGCTGTTTAGGAAGGCTACGGGTTGGTGGCACGTCTCTATGATGACTTTCTGTCCTCCGATGTAGCTGCGGAAGTGTTCTACGGCCCAGACTGTGGCCAGGAGGGCTCTCTCGCAGTCGGAGAATTTTATCTCCACACTGCTAAGGGGTCGACTGGCGTAGGCAACAACACGTTTGTCGGTGTCGTACTTCTGTGCCAGGGCCGCACTGAGACAGTGGGATGAGAAACTTGCTTCCAGATGAAATTCTTTGTCTTTGTCTGGGTAGGCCAGACAGGATGCCGAACAGAGTTTTGCCTTCATCTGACGGAAAGATTGTTCTTGGGGTTCTTCCCACTTGAAGGGTTTGTCTTTGCAAAGGAGTTCGGTGAGAGGTCTGGCTATCTCTGCGTAGTCCTCGATGAACTGGCGGGAGTAGTTACAGACCCCGAGGAAGCTCCTGAGTTCTGTCAAGCGACTTGGAGCCTTGATATCCTGGATGGCTTGTATCCGCCCCGCTTGGGGTTCAATGCCATCCGCGCCGACTGTCAGACCCACGTATTTCACTTTGGTGCGACACCACTGGCCTTTGGTGAGGGCCAACTTGGCTCCTGCGGCGGACAGTTGAGTGAGCACATGTCGGATCTCAGTGAGGTGTTCCTCAAAGGTTTGGCTCCTCATGAGGACGTCGTCCACATAAATGAGGTTTCCGCGGGCTGCGGCATCGCTCATGGCCTTATGGAGGAAGATGTTAAACTCCGATGGGGAGTTTGAGTACCCAAACGGGCATCGGTTCCAGGTATACTGGCTGCTGCCGAAAGAGAAAGCCAGTTTGTACTGGTCGGCTGGGTCCACTTTCATCGTCCAGAATCCGTTTGCCACGTCCACGGTGGAGAAAAACGTGGCTCCTTTTACCTTGGCCAGTTCTTGATCCAGGTGAATCATGGGCCAGCGGGAAAGGGGAACTTGTTTGTTCAGGGGACGGTAATCAATGGTGAGACGCCACTTTCCGGTTGGTTTTAGCACCGGCCAAATGGGTGAATTGTAAGTTGAATTACATTCCCTGATTATCCGTTTCTCTAGCAGGGTGTCGAGGATGTCTTGAATGGACTCGTATGCTGCTAATGGAATTCTGTACTGCCGTACGAAGGTCGGTAGCGCGTTTGGGTCCGTGGGGATGCGCACAGTGTGGAGGTCAGTGACCCCACAGTCCGTGGAATCCTTCGAGAAGATTGGTTGGAAGTCGAGAAACAATTTTCTTAGCATTTCTCTCTGTTCTTCTGAAGTCAGAGCGTCTGCCTTTTCGAGCTGTTGCTGTATCTCAGCCTCAAAACCGGGATATAGTTCCTCTGGTTGCGAGTCCTCTGAGATATCCTGTTCTGGATTAGTCGTCAGAGCATATACCATCATGTCCCCTTCGGTTGTCAGAGAGGCTCCGCAAATGGCTTCGTTTTTCAGTGTCTCATGACGCATGACAGCAATCATGTTGGTCGGAAACGTGTAAAGGACTTGGTCCACGTCGTCATCCTTGACTAAAGATGGGGGAAGCTCCCCAATGACCGGTATGGTCAGTTCGAAGTCATGGAAGGAACTGTCTATCAACATTCCTAGCGCTTGGTGTGCTTTCACCTGGACGGGACATTGCGTGGGATTCTTGACCAGCACATATGTTGTTCGCTGGTTCATCTCCAGCATCGGCGTGCCACAGATTTCCAGGTTGAGTTCCCGGAAGGAGGGCAATGGCTGGAAGAATGCTTGTGGGCCAGGTATCCTCTGTCCCTTGAGGATTTTGAGCCGGATTGGAGCTCCTGCGGTCCGTGGAGGAATGATCACGTCAATCTCACTGGCGACCTGACATGCCTGAGGGATGGTTTGTCCGGAGAGCATCTGGGCTGGTTCAGAAGACAGAGAGTATCTCTCTGCACTGACCTGGGACCACAAGACTTGGTTGATGGTGTCCAACTGTGTTCCGAGTCGGACGAGAAGATCCGCTCCCACCCAGAATGAGGAGTGGAGTTGGGGAACCACGCTCACGAAATGCCTGATCTGTCTTTTTCCGATCTGTATGAAGATGGCGCATATTCCGATCGCTTTGAGGGGAGTTTGTGGTGACTCTGCTGAGAGGAGGCGGTGGCTACGTCGCACGAAAAGAGGGGGAAGTTCGAGGTTGCACAAATCAGTGTATAAGTCCATACTGACGGCGGATTTTTCGGACCAGAGAGCTACCAGGGCGTTGGAGGTTAGGACACCGTTCAGAGAGATCCCTTCGGTGATGCGGGGACTGTACAATGAAAGGTTCTCATTGTTCAACGAGCACAGGAATGAACCATGATTTTTGAACATGCTCTCCGAGTCCTGTAGTGGGGCTGGTCCACTTGCTGTGGTGCAGGTGGGATCCGAGTTGGAGTCGGTCTCGGGGAGAGGCATGTTCATCGGTGAAACTCTGCTGGGTGTCTGGATGACAGCGACTTGTCCGTCTAAGGTGGGAAGACTATCACCAGGTTCGAGAGGTTTGGGGTTTTTGACTTGAGCCCAAATGCGTCCCTGGTGGCAGTCGATGAGCGGAGCAAGTCGGTCCAGCAAGTCCTGACCGATGAGCAGTGGTTCTGTATCGATGGAACAAATGTACATAGGATGGGCCAGACTCATCTCTTGGAAGGTGATATCGATCCAGGCACGTTTAGTGACGGGGGACTGGTCCTGCGTGTAGCTGGTGATGTTGATATTACAGGTTTCAATCTGCAGGGGTTTTCCAAGGGAGAGCATGGTTCTTTCGACTTGGGAAAAGGTGTTGGAGCACATCAGGCTGATTTCGGAGCCTGAATCAAGTAGGGCCAGGAGGCTGAAGCAGCCTCCTATCACCACTGAGGTGTAAATGCGCTGTGCGTTGCCTTTGCGGACGAGGTCGCCCAAGAAGGTTAAGAAGGGAGCGGTGTCTGTGGTGAAAATCTCTGGGGGGGTTCTGGTAACGCCTGATCCTTCCCATCCAACAAGGTAAACTCTGGAGATGGGGGCGGAGGACGCCGGTTCTAGTCACGTTGATGGGGGACCAGTGTCTGGCTTCTGTGGGCCTGGGGGTGTCGCGGAGCGGGCAGGGACCTCAAGGTTCCTTATTGCTTCTGCCACATATCGGCGTATTACATCCTCCATTTGTGGATGCATTTGTCGATGGGTCTCCGGTTGTCTCCCATATTGTCTCTCAGGTTGTGTTCCATGAGGCCTTCCAGATTGAGGATATTGACCGCCATATTTCTTTTCGGGGTACTGATGGGTTTTTCGTTCGGCCCAGTCCCTACCCCTCTGTTGGGAATTACTTGGATACCGAGGTCTTCCCTGGTTGTGGGGTTGGTTTGAATCTTCACCCCCCCGGCTCTGGGTGGCACCCTGTTGGAAGGGTCGACGTTCCTGGTTCCCGGCTCTGGGGTTCATCTTGGCGCGGGGTATCTCGTTACCTTCCAGCGCCAGGTCCACATTCGGTTGGACTTGGATCCCCAGAACTCTAGCGTCCTGTTCAGGTGCTCTGTTTGGGCGTGTTCGCGTCTCCCAGGCTAGCTGAGAATACCTCCTTATCTCCTGCATGGTGAAGTCACCTGCTCTGCAGTGCATGGTGACATCATACCGCACACTCTCATGGAGGTTATGCAGGAATAAGGATTTGAAGGCTGTCTCTTCTTCTAACCCAGGGGCGTTGCGACCTTGGAAGTACGCCGCCCTCAGGCGTCTGTAATACTCCTTCGGAGGTTCATTCTTCTTATGCATTACCGTAAAGGCACCCAGGGTGGCAGAGGCCTGGTCGGTGAAGAGTGAGTACTCTTCTCGCAGGGCCCGACAGAGTGCGGAGTAGCGATCTCTGGTACCGGGGGGGAGCGTTTCCATGAATGCGTGGACGCTCCTGGTTGTCGTTTTCCACACCAGCTTCAGCTTCTCTCTGAATGATGGGTTAGGCAAATCCAAGAGGCAACGTTCGATCTCCCGCAGGTAGTCGTCTATGTTGGACTCTTTGCTGTTTGGGTCGAAGCGCTCAACGTCTTTGGACAGGGACTCCAGCTGTCGGGTGCGGATTCCCTCTCTCCGAGGGGGCGCGGGGCCATCAGAGTCTTCCGACTCGTATCCACCACGGTATTGATCATCGTAGTCACCATATTCTCGCCCTGCACCGGGAATGGGGGACTCGCCAGGACGCGGTCGTGAGCCATAATGCACGTACGCCCGAGCGGCAGACGGGGGTTCAAAGCCCATCATGTCTCTTGCCAACTGAGAGTATCCTCCAGCCCTCCAGGGCGGAGTCCTTCTGTCGTCATAGTCTGGAGCAGGGTGGCTCCGGGCTGGGTGTGCTGGAGGTGTTTGGTAGTCCCAAGTCACGGCACTTCCAGGGGTTGCCTTTTTCTCCCCCCTAGACGCTGCGTTGGCTGGGGTGATCGTCTGCTGGACGTGTGGGGCGTGTTGGGCCTTCCAGAGCACAGCTTCCTCTGCCTGAGGGTCACGCAGCTGTGTTCGCAGCTGCCCTCCCAGTGTCTTGCTTCTGCTGGCTCCGTCGGGAAGGGCGTCAGCTCCGAACCCTGTCGTCCAGGATATCGGTTCGGGGGAGGCCAGCCTTCTTGGGCTCTTCCCCCCTTTCTCCTGATCCTGAGCTTGGACCTGCGCACGCAGAAACTCGCACTCCTGCCTGGATTGGTCATGTTCTTCTTGGGTCTGCTCGCACCGTCTTTCGCACTCCTGTAGTGTGTGCAGCAGGTGGGAATTTGACTCCTGCTCCTTCCGACATACTGCCTGCATGGCCATTAGCTCCTCCGCATGTTCCTGGGTTTGCTGCTTGGCTCTCTGGTTATACAGGAGGGTCAGTTGACCCAGAACTTGGGGTATTGTCTGTGTTGGACCAATGGGGTTATCGATGTATCTCGTCAGTTCCTCGATCTTTCGATCGCAGGTACTCATATCGTAACCACTCAAATCACTCACATCATCAACCGACATCTTTATGAGACCGGCAACCATTTCTGACAGGTCGCCTGGCCCTGAAGGAGCCCTTGTCTCACGGTGATCTTTGTTACTCATCTTTGTGATTGCAACAAAACACTTGGTGGACGGATTTAACTTGCTTTTACACCGAGCGGGTGCAATGCGTACGTGTACAAAACACAGCCAAGGCACAGGTGAGCTTTACCCTGTGTTTTACTGTCTAGGATAGCTCGGCGGCTCAATCCTAGATAGTTGTGAGTTTCCTCGAAATTAAAAAAGCATGTAGAATCTCTTCAATAAAAGCTACTAACCACTGAAACGCAGTCAGCAACCCACCACAGTTACACAGCGTCTGCTTAGCAAGGGGAATTTAAACAATACAAATTATCAAAGAAAAATTAATTTCTAAAATTATGTCTTTCTCTAAAATTAATTATTATTTATCGGTCATCAAAATGACACAACCACTACTATGCAGTAAGCAGCCAACCACGGTTACACGAAGCACTAGTATACCTGTTGGCAATGGTGCAAGGGGAAAAAAAAAAGTTTAAAAAAAAAAAAAAAAATTAATAATAATAATTAATCAAATTAATCCAAATTAAAAAAAAAATTAAAGTAATACAAAAAAAAAATTAATATTTTTAATTTTCCCAAAATTTTTATTGGATTTTATACACAAATATTATGACACAGCTGGAATAAGATTGCCTCACACGGGGCACCAATTATGTTGTGCAATAGTAGGTAGACTGGATGTTGGCTAATTTTCAATAATCATAAAATATGATTATTAAAATAAATAAAATTATTTAATTAAAATAATAAAATACTTAATTAAAAATGATAGAGTTATCAATTAAGAATAATGAAATAATTAATGAAAAACAATAAAATTATCAATTAAGAATAATAAAAGTTGTAATTATAATTTATCAAAGACGGGGCACCACCCTGGAATCAGGGACCAACAATCAGTCAATAAAGATCAGTCTCATAATCTGAAAAGTTCAATTAGAAATCTCAATATTTCCTATTAATGATTATATAATGAACAGTGAAGGTTTTAAGTTCGAGCACAGGCAGTCATAATCCAGCTGTATTCACATATACATATGCACAAAGAATCACAAAAATACCGGTACTTTAAATATAAAAGGGGATTTATTTAGGATAATGACATCAATGTAACTCAATGACTATTATCACAGCAAACCCACTATATCAAAGATAAAACACCACAAGCATCTATTACAATCGTAACACATATGTAATGCCTCCAATGTGTCTACCCGGAGGCGAGTATGTGTGTGTGCGTGTGTCTCTGTGTGTGTGTGGGTGGGTGTGTGTGTGTATATGTACGGGGAAGATGGAGACAAGATGGCGTCTAAAGCCGTGGTGTGGGGTTACGAAATCAAAAATGGCGTACAAGTTACACGTGGTGTCGGGTTACAAAATGGCGGTGCACCATGTGGTTTGACCACAAGGGAATGGTGGACAAAGGTTACTTGATCTATCTCGTGGTTAAAAGCGCCGAGTGGCGTCGAGATGCGATCGCACTATCTAGATTCTAGAATGTATATAAGACGTGAAGTGCGGGGATGCAGTTCGGACGTGCATGCAGGCGGATTTAGGAGAGAAGAGAGAGAGGAAGGAAAAGTTATACACTAATTTATCAGAGGAGATCTCAAACACCGCCAGAGACAGCTTTGCGGGAACTCTACCACTCGGTACCCAAGCGAACGAACTAAGATCCGTTCCGCTGTGTACCGATCTTTTAATAGGTTAGAATCTCCGTAAAGTCGGTCTGACGGTAACACAACGCGGTGACGTAGCCGGAACTGCCGAATACGTCACGACGCGCGGGCACAATGTAGATAGAATTAGACACAGCGGTCTCACACAAATGTACGCTCAAATAGTAACACACTAATAATTAAACTAGTCTCTGCCCAGACATAAGCCTCTTACTTGTCGATGTTCCGCGGTTGGTTCGTGCGCGAGCGGCGCGTTCCGGGAAGACGAGTGGATTTGGTTCGTGGCCGTCGGAAACAGTGATCAGCTGCTTCGTGTGATGGCAGCGGGGCAAAGCTGCGGCCGGAAAGTGGAGAGAAATCGGTCTCGTTCTCCGTGGCGAAAAGTCTCAATGCCTTGGCGAATATAAACTTGCTCTTCTGCAGGGATGAATAGCGGCGGAGCAGCTATGATTTGTGGGAGCGGAGGAAAAGTCTGTGGATAACTCGGCCGGCGAGTATTCGACTTTTGCTGCGGTCCTTTCAGAGTAAAGTTCAAGTGAAAAATTAAAAGAGGTTGAATGAACTTTAAAGGAGAAAAAAAATATAAAAACTACAAACGTTTGTGGTTGCTCCCTTAAGTGTCTGGATCATCTGGAGGGAACCTGGAGAGGTTCTGGTCCTATCTTCAGTGCACGGGGAATGAGCCCTGATTTGGGGGAGCTCTCGGTATTTATTACCTGAGAATTGTCCGGCCTCCCTCCTGGAGAGGGCCGGGGGTCTTGTTGGCTCTCGGCCAATAGAAGGCCCAAGTTGACCTCAGGCCCCGGTCGAGACAACATGGCTGCTCTGTCGAATCTCGGGAGGGTTGTCTCCTGAGAGAGCAAAACTCTAGACAGGGCTTTGAAAAGCACACGCAGGCCTCATTTACGACCCTTTGTCTAGGCTCGATCCCCAACACTGAGAACTGTATGTGTCGCTGGCACAACCCAACAAGCATCAGGTACAAAATGACAACCAGCTAAGTTCATCTAATGTAGTAATGTGTACAACTCACACTGCTCGTGGTGTTAGAAGAGTGCACAGCGCCCTCATACCCACAGCTTGTGAAATGATTAAGTGAATGAGGAAGGATGCTGTTCGTGTTGCCAGGTGAGCGATGATGTTGTTTCCTCGCTCGTTTCCCGACCACCTACGTACTTAATGCAAGTTGTGTAAGAGCAATATGTTTGGTCAGAGGTTGTGTATGTGTAGTCTGCAGTGCGTCATGACCCTCGTCAAGCAGGGCCACATTCAATCTCAATCTCTTTTGCACCGTTTTGCTGCAGTTTCTATATTAAACAGCGTATTTGCTTGACTTGATGTGCAACGGGCGCCACTTTTCTCTTATTTGGGGGGTGTTTATAAACCCAGTGAAAATGAAAAGGCAGCGCACACAATGTGGCAGCTGCTGCTTCGTGTTTGCATGTCTTCAAATGAAGACATCAGAAGACATTTAGTTAGTATTTTATAGGGAAGTTATCGAATACAATAGGTAATAGTTATTTAATCTAAACTTCTTTATGGGCAAAGGTGGAGCATCAAGCATATTTGGAATGATTAAACACATATTTAAAGCTATGCTTTCTTCCTCAGAGATTTCTTCCACGAAAAACGCCAAGAATGCTCTTCTCAGCTGCCAGAGCTGCAATGCATGCCTGATACAACCGGGTAGTCACCACCACGTGCACCCTGTGAGGCAAACTGTCCGAATATGGGCTTTAGAAATACAATGTGATTGGTCGCATTGATAACATCTAGAGTAATTGAAATGAACAGAGCCCAGGGCTGTGTCCGAAAGCACCCACTCATTCACTTACCCCTACTTTACTATATAGGGTCTCCTATGTAGGGGACTATATAGTGAGCTCATCAGAAGAAGAAAAAATATGACGTACAACATCGTCAGCCGGTGGAAAATACAACAGTGAAATTTAGATGTTTATTTTACACAGTAATAAATCTTTCAGGAAAAAAAGCATGTTAAACACGTTTATTTCTAAATTAAAGATTGTCGTTCAACATGTTTTTTTTACATTAAAGTATTAATACAAAGCATAAAATAAACATTTACACTGGTAGACCTCTTGATTAATCTCCAGTGAACAGCTAAGAGACCTAATCATTGCACCATTCATGTTGCCACCAGGCTCCGTTCGCATGGTTCTGTTTAGTTTTATTCAGTGTTTGGTTGTTCGACGCTGGAATGAAGCCTCCAATCTCCTTTGTTTCCGTTCCTCCTGTCTATCATCGTCTGCTTTGTTATTCGATTCAAATCGTAAATAAAAAAAAAAAGGAAACAGCAGATGAGTGCTTGAAATATCCTACTGAGACTACAGCCTCATTTCCGATGGTGTCCTAGAAACATAAATCTCATTATAATTTCCAACATCAAGACAATCTACTTTGGAATAACACAAAATTATGAGTAAAGCTAAAAAAAGATTTTAAAATAAACATATCGAGAAAGCCAAACAACTTCGAGCCATACATATGCATGGGGGGCGCCTTTCGACAAGATGAAGCAGAAACTCTCGGATATCAGGGGAAGAAACAAATAAATACGTGTTGAAATCTTTGGGAACTCTGCAACAATAATTAACAGCGTTGTTCTACTGTAACAAGTTGGACCCAAAGAGGAGGACAATGTTTTTAGAACAAATGCCTGATTAAACATTGTTGGGCGCCTCATTCACACATGTGAGATAAACCACGTATCACAATGAATACAACTCATAGCACATTAATGGTTTGCTCTTAAAATGACCCAGCGACGGAGTGAAGGAGACAACAATACCCGCTTTCTATGACTATTTCTCCTTGACTCACAATCACAATGAAGAGGGCAGCTGTTTTTTTTTTTTTCTCCTCTGCACACCTTCTTCTGTAATTACACTTTATAAATAATGGGAGCTCATTACAACCCCAAAATGTTCTTTATGCTCCAACCAAGCCCTTATTATCAAGTTGTCAGGGCCTTAATTTCATTTCCTCCATTGATGAATGTGTAGTCACTGGGGGTGGGAGGAATCGGAAGCTATTTTGATACCTCATCCAATGATGATTCCTCCGGGAGCCCGACCATGGAAAGTGATAACGCTAACAGCAGTCTGCTCAGATGATCGCACAAACAGTAATTTAGGGGTTTAGTCATTTATTTTAACCCGGTAACGGCTGCTGGTTGCTGACACAGGTTTTGAGTGAATCCATTTTGAGGAACTTGCCGTCGTTTGCTACTTTACGACGTTTGACTGAAGTCTTACACACACATCAACAAAGAGATCCAATACACACCAATAAATCCTGGGCTGGAAAAGTGATAAAGAAGGAAAAATGTAATGTTCTGTCTAATAATGCTTTTTTTTTATTATTCTTTAATTTGAGTCACTGACCTATTGATTATATGCTCATTCATAAAGCATTTCCTCCTTTTGTAATTATTCAAATCAGATATATTGATTCGTAATTTTTTTTTTATTGTAGGCTATGAGGATATGAATGAATAAATGCATTTTAGAGAAATGTCCTTGCTTGTAAATAAACCCCCACATTGCATCACAAATGGTGATTAATTAGAAATTCTGTATAGGGGACAAACAATTTCCAGGGTGTAGCATGTGATGTAAAATGATCTAATAACATTATGACCACTCATAGGAAATAATGGGGACTTAAGATAGTAATTTTGAATGGACAATATAGCTCGTCATATTTCATGAATAAGGATATAGGGCTTAATATATTGTCCATTAGTACCTTTTTCAGCATTTTAGTTGGACAAGAGAAAGTCCAATGTTTCTCCAAAGATTTAATGGTTTTTATAATGTTCCTCTTTGTTTCAATAGAAAACCCTGTATGACGCTGTTTTATATGTTTTCACAAAAGTGTTCATAGCACAGCATGCTCAACAATAAAGTGTATTCATTATCCATTATGCATGCATGTGTAATTTATTCTAAACAAATGTGTTTTGCAGTATAAACACACCACATATTCCAAACCAAGTATATGTATTTGAGCCACAGCATTGATCTAATAAATCACTTTGTGTTACTGTATTTATCTTTTCATCTTCAGCATATAATATTATAGTAACTTTAAACACAATCAGTGTTTGCAGCGAATCCCAGAACAGTTTTCAATTGGGATTTGCTGTGTTGTCGGTGGATGAATGTGGAGTTGACCGGCCTCTCCATCACTCCCTTGTGTTTCCTGTGTGTCTGTGCTCCATCGTCTACTCAGTGTGTTAAACCTCTGCAGTGTTTGAATGCCAACTCATCACCTCTCTCCTCACCAGGTGATGCATTTTTACCAGTGTTGGTTTATTTCTTTGGCCAACTCCCAGGGCCTCCATTTCCTCTTTTGAGAAAACTTCTTGTGTGTTTTGACCGCAGTTTAATGCCCGTTCACCTGTGCCTCAGATCCATCCACACCTGCTGTTCTGTTTGTATTCTCCGTCCCTTCTATTACACAGGCCCAGTTACCTTTCCCACTCCTCTGCCTCCCCTGCACAATTTCCCAAACCATCCCGACGTAAAATCTCCAATAAAATAATCTTTGAACTGCTGCACGCCTTCCTGAGTCCGAGTTCCGTTTCTGGGTCAGAGAACCTTATTGAATCGTAACACCAATAATACTTTAGTGTGTCTCCGACTGGAGGGTTGGCAGCTTAGCACAGCTTGTCCGAAAAAACAAACCCTGGCCATTAACTGACAGTGGATGAAAAGGTGAGGTTTGGCAGACTGTACGTTTAATAGTGAGGAAGGATACTGGACAAATAGATTAATGCGTTGCTATTTTCACACAGTCCTTTGAATTCCATTAATCTCCTGGTGTTTTCTTCCTCCAGGCTTCGCTGCCGAGCTGATTGCTCCCCTACAGAGAAGACCCTGGGCAACGAGAGCCTTTGTATTCAGGACCACATGTTGCACACTGCTGTTTGTATAATGCGCCCATTTCTGAGAAAAGTACTCCAGAAAGAATAACTGTCTGAAATCCATAAATGTCTCCAGCTTTACATAATAACTTCTGATGCGTTAATTTACTTTTATCTATTTAATCTCTTGAATCATAATATAGAGCCAGTTATAATTTACAGTGGCAGCGAAGAAGTTAATTCAATTTGTTTTATCAAATACTGACCAACTGCAATCAGTTTATCGGGAGATGAAATTATTTAATATAAAAAATAGCGCAAAAGCACATTGAAGTGTTTACGGTATAATTATAGGCCACAGCAATGCTCACACTTTAAGTCCCCACCCTTTTATTATTTGATTAATGGCTATTATTTTTACTATTACATTACAAATTACATTATATATAAATTTTTTTTGCAAGAATGAATCCTTATTCCCCCAAAAAAATGATCCACAACTTGTAATTTGATTTTAAAAGTTGGGTTGCAAAAAGTTCTGCACGTTGTTAATTCCTGTCTTTCAAAAGAAAGATGTAGATGAAGTATCTCAACTATGTTTGATGCAAACCCATAACCCATGAGTAAAGAAAATGCAGGCCGCTGTAGATAAAACAAAGTTTCAGCAAATGGTGTTTTCTTGTAATAATCGTAACAACTGATGTCTGTTGCAACTGATGTCTGTTGCAGCTGTTTTGCCTCAGGAGAAAGTCGTGGTTATTGCACTTTAATGTGACCTTAAAACCATTATGTGTGCTATTATACACATTTGCATTGTGTGCAATAAGCCCAGAGGTTAAAGTTTTCTTCCATCTGCTATTTTTTTATTTTTTATTTTGTGTATCAGGCCCGAATGATTTTTACTGGTTAAAGAGCAACATCTAACCTTCTCCACCACCACAGTTGTTCTGTCCCTTTAATACTAAAGAATTGCACTGATAAATAAAAAGGAGCGGTGCGCCGCGCGGTATTGGCAGCTGTGTTCAGCAGTCGTCAGCAGAAAAAAACGAGTTCTTCAATAACATAATGAGACGGATGAGCAATGAAATCTCTGAAACCTTTTAGGCCAAGAGATAATTTTAAGTGACTTAATGGTTTATTTATTTATTCAATCATAATAATGTATTATCCATGGGAGTAATGGAGCTCCATCCGTCCCTGCCACCCCCTGGGGCAACAGATGTTTCACAGCCCATATGGTGCCTTACTTTCTTTCAAGCTCTCTCTCTCCCTCTCTCTCTTTCTGTGTGTGTGTGTGTGTCGTTCGCTCTGTAATCTCAACATTTGTTGCTCTCCTGTTTCCTTCGCAGAATTATGTAATGGGTCCACTAAAGCAATTTAGTGTCCGCACATTGCAGAGGCCATCAAGAGATTCATCGAGAGAGCAACTGGTCTCAGGCCGCTGCAACAAGTCGGTTCCTCAAATTAAGAGGAGCCAAGTTAGAGGTTTTCGGCGCCTTTACAGATGATCAACAGGCTCTTTGCTAGAGTTTTCTTTTTGGGCAAGGGAACCTGGAAGAAGACGAGCGTAGAGACCCACACAACGGAGAGTCTATTTCTCTTAGTTTGCCCAAATCATACTGGGACCCTGAACTAGATAAGAATCTCAAACAATCAATGAATGAAACCAGGAGCAATGTGGAAGAAAGACCCTGCTAAATCCTGAGTAATGGGGGTTAATGTGTGATCTATATTGTCAGTTGTTTTAATGGCATACACACACCTTTGCCTAATTGAGTCCTTTGAGTGTGGGGAGTTATTTTGATTTGCAGAGGCACCAGCGTTCAGCAGGCGAGTGTTTGTGTGATTGTTTTTAACACTGTCTGTCAGATTGCTCTTGTCATTCAGTGTATTTTAGTCCCTGGTGTCTTCGGTGCCTCGCTCAGGGAGAGACACAGGTTCAGAATCACGTTGCAGCTGATTCACACTGTAAAAGCAGAGTGAAATCAAACATTTCAACGCTATACGTGGATTCAAAAAGAGAACCTGCGCTTTCAATTATCTGTGGTTTAACTTGAAATTGATTCTTCAAGCTTTGACTACTGGCTGAATGAATGTATGAGCTATAAAATAATAATAGCTTGTAATTGAGAGAAATCAGGTTATCAGTTATATGCTCGAGTCAAAAGCATGATCTGATGTAGTTACCTGACTAATGCTCACAATCCAATATCACAGATTTGCACATATTTTTACAATACTACACACTGAGTTAATGGAAATTGACCAGAATATTAAACCGTGCTTGTTCTCATGTTGTAGCATTTGACGATTCAAGGATTTGAACCGTGTCTCGGTTTTAAGAAGAGAGGCATTGATATGTGGATTCCTGAATCAGTCAAAATGTGCCATGAACTGATCAATCCCTATACGTCTGCACACAGTATCTTCAGACACATGTTCAAAGGTCAGCACGAGTCTCGTCACAGTAACTTTAATGTCATAACTAGTGGAGTTACAAACAAAGGCAACATGTTCAACAATGTAAACAGTGTCTTACAATGCACATTAAAACCAGTTGCCAATTTTGGCTTTTTAAAGGACCTATCCAAAAGTGTCCACAGTTTTACACCACATACAGACATCTCATCCCAGTGGCCCCAGTGTGGCCAGTTAGCTCAGTGTTTCAGGGCCAGTGCTCAGTACAAACCTGTGAACATATAGAACAAAGTACATAATAATCTAACAGAAACACAGGAGAGCAAGTGATGGCTCTGTTTCAACAACAGAAGCCAGCTTCAAGGCCGGCCCTTGAGAAAACATATAATATGGGATGACTAGTAAGATTAAAATGGTTTTGCATCCATTAATTTGCTCAGTCCTCTGTGTAATATATGTTTTTATTGATCTGGTTTCATAATCCTGTTTAATGCCAGCATGTGTTTCAATGTGCTAAATTAAAAAAAATACAGCTTTTATAATTTCTGCTTTTGTCCAATTGTAGCATATTCAAGCTGCCACATGACCTGGTCACTGTGACACTCAGGAGTCCTGATACTTGTTCAGCTGCTGGTTTTGACTTCTCTCCATGCTGGAAGTCTGGCGTCAGGCATGGACGGATTCGTGATGTCTGCACAAATTAAGCAATTATGTTAAGTTCACACATTTCCAGTTGACACTGTGACACGTGCCATTTCTAAAACTGTCCCTCCACAGTCATCATCTTATTACAGTTGGTTGAAACATTCACGTTGGCTCCTGTGACAAACTTGCACAAGCACAGATCGCTGACCCGAACTCCTGTCACTCATCTCCCAGCTTATCTTTGATTGCTATTGCCACTAAATATCCTCTCCTGCAGAATTTACCCGACACAGTTGCAACTGCTTTGCTTTTTTACTCCAGAAATGTCCTTGTTCTGTCATCCAGTAATATTACCTGTCATTGTTATGCTGATGACACTCAACCTAACCTTTTCTCTCCCTCTGGCAGTACACAGTATGAGGCATTCATTTGTTGATGCCACGCTGACATTTCTGTATGAATGCCTGGCCAGCACCTCAAGTTGAGCTCTGACGAGAGTGAAGTAAGTGCTCTTCTTTCAGGGCTGTTTCGAACCCTCCGCAAGATCTTTCCATCACCACCAACAACACTACAGTGACCCCTGCTGCATGTCAACAATGTCACTGTAATTGCTGACAACCAGCTGTCATTCATCAAGGGTCTGCCATGACGGCTACAGCTCACACCTGTATATTAGCACTCCACATCAGCGGATTCGGAGCCTCACTTGGGACATCGTATAACCTCGGAGCTCTTTGTCTAGACAATGAAGCTGCCTTCGGGCTGGGTTTCATATCAGGAGCTACACTCGCGGACTCTCAATGTGGCCGGTATATCAGTGGATGCAGTTCCTGAGGAATAAAACTATAAAATTGAACTATAATTGAGGTTATTTGATTAATTGCAGTCATCTTGACCTTCTTCTTCTTCTTTGAGAACACCTAAGCTTCGTGAGTTGTTCTTTATGAAGAAATAATGTGTTGCCAGGTCCTGAATTAGCTGAGATAAGTGATGAACCGTCACCGTGTTCGCTGCGTCTATTTGTGGTTGTTACAGAATTATCCCTGAAACCAAAACTTTCTATATTCCATACTTAAAGAAAGCCTTCTTTTCCAAAACCTGTATGTTCCTTCTTACTGTGTTTTTAGGATCGTGTTCCATTTAGTCCAGGGGTTGCTTTAACCTCATTCCTTTCCTCTTCGTGCCGGAGGCCAAAAGGTAAATGGTGGATTCCATCAGTCCAAACCCCAAAAGGCTTTCAACTCTACCAATGGAACCCACATGCAGTGGAGCTGTCAGCCTGAGCTGCTGAGCCATGTGAAGGAACAGTGAGGGGGAAGGAAAACGCAGACGCCATTACTGTCTGTTTATGCTAACAGAGGAGGGGGAAAGGGGGAGAAAACAGGGTCATCGAGCAGAGAGGAAATTGTGCTGTGATGCAAACACAGAACAGCAAAGCAAGAAGGGCCATCATCTCAACCCAATCAGGTGCAGCAATTTCGAGCGTGCGCCGGCTTTGTCATTTAATTTTAAGGGTGTTTATAGAGGCCCCCGTTTTGATGATGTCTTAGGTCCTGCATGTCGGGTGCATGTCGCCAGCATGAGAGTGAAACCCGCCCTCATCTTGAGACACAGAGCCACACGACCTGACTCCTTGTTACAAAGCGTGTCATGGTCGTTGAGTGTGAATGGTCAAATCAGGGCCGTTTCTTTGAGAGGAGTGGAGCTGCAAGTGTAACTGATTGGAGGTAATGGCAGTGGCAGCCATCGGTAGTCCTCACAGGCCACTTCACAGAGCACGAGCCAGGAGAGAGAAACAGTGAGTTGGTTAGAATGGGACTCGTCTTGTTATAACACGACTGCAACAACCATGAATGTGGCTGAATGTGGCTGCCATAACAGTTTACACACGGCCAACACTGTGATTGTATGATGGGGGAAGAATGTATTATTTAATCATCCATGTTTGTCTTTCGCTCAACAAGACCTTCCATGTAAATGATCATGTATTCTTGGTTGTTTGACCCTGACCCATAAAGTCTCTTGAATATCGCCCCTGCAGGAACAATTGTGTTACAACATATTGGTAACGCTACTGAATGGTCAACAAACAAAAAAGATTTGGTTAGGATTCATGAAAGATGATGGCTTGGATTGAAAAAAGTAGTTCCTTAAGGATAGAGGGCTGTCGTTGTCATGGTTACCCTAATAAACATTCAGTCATGGTTATGAGACATTATGGATTGAAAGAAAAAACCTGTATTCACTACCAGTTTTACAAAGGGAACAAATCTGATGAAACAAACCTATAAAATTAAAATGTTCCCATTACCTGACCTATAAAAAACTGCCTGAATATCAAACTGTTTGATCGATACCCACTGAAGGAAAAATAATGTTATCTCAATTGTAAAACTTTTTTACCTCCGACAAAACGGCTGTAAGTTCAGTTGAGAGTTCTCTCGTTTCTCCGGCTGAACTTTAGTTTCCAGTACAAACCTCTTACACAGGCAGGTTATCTCGGGAGTGCGTCCCATTGGCTGGTGAGAATTGCTGATCAGTGCAGCAAACACAAGTTGTAATGGCACCTCAGCTGCAGCTTGTGCCACAATGCAACTATGTTTTATTGTTATTACTATTACTATATGTTCTTTTTTTATTACTTCTGCTAAGGGAATTTACATTTTGGCCTTTTAGAAATAAAAAAGCAATCAAATCTACTTGTCTCTATTTTAAGCTTTTTAGCTTTTTGAGCTTTTTAACGGCTGAGTTGCAGCTGATTCATAACTGACAGAGTTAAGTAGTGTAAATATTCAAATACTAAATAAAATGTTATTTTATTTGTTTAGTTTATTGAATGTTATTTTTGTTAAATGTATATTCAAGAAGTGATTGCTCACAATAACGCAAATTATATCTATAAATAATCTGTTTGCATAAACAATGTATGGTTTCATTTACTACATATCAGTCCTGTATCCCTCGTTGATGGAGCAGCTCTTTGTACAGTATGTTACACTTCAAATGTGAGAGCCCTCTGGTCTTAAACCATGTGGTAGTTGTAAATATGGAGAAAATGCAAAACACCACTGAACATTGAATTTTCATGAGCAGAAGAAAGTAATAAAGTCCTAACTTCTTTTATAAATGTACCGGTAACATTTAGAAGTAAAAACTTGGTAACCGTGTCGTGAGACATGGTTTGTGTTAAGTGTTTCGTTTGAAGACATTCACATAGTTTGGTTTTAGCAAAATGTATCGTTCCAGTCACCCACTGCTTTTTAGTGTGGGCATTCAGATTTGTCATATTGCCTCAGGGTGTCTAGGAAAACAAGGCCTGTTAAGAGACTGTGTCCAGACGGCCTTCTGACTCCGCAGGAAAGCAGATGGTTTTTAATAATGCCCTACTCTCAGCTTCATGCCCCCCAGCTAGCCAGCCACACAAATGCACACACATACAGACTATCCCTCTCTCTCCCTCTCTATCCCTCTCTCTCCCTCTCTCTCCCTCTCTCTCCCTCTCTCTCTCTCTCTCTTACACACACACTCACGCCAAGTCGGTTTTGCCAGGTTTATAGCTTTCCGGCTTTTGTCATGAAGTTGAAGGTCGCTATTCTAGACTAAATGATACTGTAGACACCAAAAAGGTCCAGCTCGAAATAAACCATACAGCAAACGTTTTGAGAACGCACATTGAGTCTGGAATTGAATATCTGGCAACCCAGGGATAAAGCCAACAGCACATCCCACACACAAGGGCGAGCACACGGCTGCCATGTCGAGCCCAGGGAAGAAAAGAGAGAGTAATAAGTCAATCTAAAAATATTGATATTCTGTCCTGACATCACATTCTAACTTTTGCAGAGCATCATGGTTGAGTTTGTACAAAGTCATATAACTGTTGACTTTACATTTGTCACGTTCTCATTTTTATCGATGTTTAACATTTTCCGGAAATGTTGATCTGGCTGATGTGAGGAAGTTTATGTACAAACCAATGAGGCAGAGAATATATTATTTTTGAAAATGCTGTAAGGTAGTAGTTGACTTCAAATGTGTGTATTTCCACTAAAGGGTTTATTGCCTTTTTGAGATTATCTTTCATTTTTGTTTTTATTTCTATCTGAAGAAAGTGTAATTTTCTCTCATGTAGGTCTTGAGTCTAGTTCATGTTTCAAATATATCAGTACCAGCTCATAAACATTAGTCAAAGCACAAGTCAGAGCAAATAACAAACAGATTGACATCTAAACAAATATATTTCCAACTGTTGAAATAAAAATTCAGTAACTAAATAAATTCAGCAAATATAAAACTAAATGTAACAGCTATCTCGGCCCCGATGGAGTTCACAGCTTTGTATTTATGCCTCATTAAGAAACAATGGTTGTTTTTCATTGACAAGTGCAGTTGTATTCTATGTGCGTGTTGCTAAATAAGACCTGGGAATACAGACCAAACTATAACAGATGTCAAACTGTCAGTTTTTCGTGGAGTTCTTTCAAAAAAGCTCTCAGGACATCAGTGTTACTCCTCCTGGAAACGCCTTGAGCATTAAGCAGTGTAATATTCTGCGCATGTTGGGAACAAAGCATTTGAAAACACCCTGCGTTAATGTGCTGTAGGTCACTGTCATTGGCTGTAGCTGCTGAATCTCAATTGCTGGCAGGGAACATAGCAGCAGGAAGTTAAAAATGAAGTGATGTTACCTTGTCTCACTGTGTCAGGGTGGTCCACCTGACACAGTGAGACATTCCCAGATTTACAGATGAGCTGATTTGATTTTAAATGATTCTTTATCTTTCTACTAGGTTTTTATTGTTACACTGTTCTCCTTTGGACACAAAGTCTTTACAGCTAGATAACTAAACATTACATGTTGCTGATGTGTGCTCTGATGGGTACCTGCAAACTGATCATGTCATTCCATATTATAGTCTTTATTTTGTTGCATATCTTTCCTGCATTTCCTTTCTCCTTAGAATAAAAAGTTATGGCCCTTTATCTTTGTCCCAACTAACTTCCATGACTGTGCACATTTTTTGCTGCTACTTTATAGTTTTATCAGGGAATTCAAGGAGAGTTTTAGACTTGGAATGACAAGTAAATACAATTAAGTATCAGGCAGAATATAACCAGCAGCACCCTGGACACCAAGGACAATCTCAAGTATCCCAAGTCCAGAGAACTGAAGGTTAAATCGGAATATAGCTTTCACTCACACTCTTGTTTACATCCAGAACCTTGCGTCTGCCTATCTACTTAGTCTGCCAAATGCTATCCCAGGCGATAGAGGGCTCCCATGTGTTCATCCCGAAATGCACGAATCCATCAACGGGGCCTGCTGGAGAAGGGCATTTCAAAATGTTCTTGAAGTGACTGTTTTCCCATTTTAAAACACTTTGACTAATGTTTCTATTAATTACTATATCTCACTGGGGTGACATTTAGATTCAGGAGGACAAGCTGCTCGTTCAGGCAAGAGCAATACGTTTATTAACAATTTAAATCAGGGATATATAACGATGGAATCCTTCTTCCAAAATCAGCTTCGAGCGTCTCTGTCCCCGGGGGAGGGCTGTGGACACGTCATGAATATGGTCCTGTTAAGTTGTTAAACCCTTTTTTTTTCCTCCTAAAAGTGCCTCCAGCTGACTCTTCTTCTCCCTGAGTGATGGACCCCAAAGCTTTACTGGTGTGGTCATGGACTGCCAACTTACTGTAACAGTCATAATCATTTATAATGTTTTTCTTGGGGGCAGACACTGTCATAAGTCAGAGCAGGGGAAGCACAGGTTCATCACATTAATAATGGCTGTACAGTATTTCATTGAGGTGTTCCAGTTCCCCGGCCTCCCTGCTGCTGCCGCGCTCGCTGCCTCACTGGGGTTTCTTACTGGGACACGGAGACTGAACCGAGCCATCATTAATGCTATTAGCTCCGCCTGTGCCTTCCCTGTGCGGTCAAAGTGTTGGCGGTGAAATAGGCCTGCGGTGATAAATACGGGGACGGTCGCTGCCACAGTTTACCACAATATGAATGATTGCAATTCTTTTCTGGACCATCACAACCAGTACAGTATCTCCTGTGCTGCTTGGAGGGGAGAGGCTTTACATGTACAGGACAAAGAGGTCAAATAGAGGTCAGTGACATCACAGACAGGTGGCGTTATCGTTTACCGTCTTACATTCGTGACTACAACAGGAACCTTTGGAAACCAATCGCAGTTCGTAACTTCACGCAGCGTTTAATTGCTGCAGTAACTGACCTCAGGCTTAACTCGGGGGGGAAAGACTTGTTAACATGGTGATGGCAACAGTTACTTGTCACTTGAGTCAGTGAGTAGGAAACATCTTTCTTATTGATTATGGATTTTCTTGTTCATATTGAATTCACATTAATTCAATACGGTATGCTACATCTTAAGGTTCAGTTATGCTGCTATAAATTAGCTGAGCTACGTCCATTTCCATCAATATAACCGCCACTGCTCACGTGCTGCCATGCATCCTTCATGGTGGCATTTATATTATGTGATATATCCATTTTAGAAAAGGACTAGATGGTGAATGTACCCTGTACGTTTGAAGGTCTTTCGCACAGTGTAAGTTACCAGCTAACAGCCACCAGCGGATGTTAGGGGCGTAACCTCAGTTGTGCACCTTAGCCTCATCAAGTGTTTTGGCCTTGTAATTCACAATACAGGCTGAACTTGAGGGTACACTGAGGCTAAAGGTAAATCTGGCTACTGGCTTGTATGGCAGCACTATGGACGCCATGTGGCAGCTCAGTGGATCAGACATCATTACCTCTGTGCCTTTTTAAACTACACACTGTCCCATTTTAGAGCATAGAACAAGATGGAGAATGTCCCCTGTATGTTCTACTGCATTAACAACACCAAACATGGTGATGGTGGAGGAGGTTGTGATAATGTAGCTTTTTAAGAAAGAGGAAAAAGTGGCCGCTCGGGAGAAGAAGCATCACATCCGCCTGTAGTTTCTGACAAACTCTTGAAGTCTCTCCTCAAAAAGTTCCACCAATGCTGAAATCTCGTCATTGTGTCCTATGATCGTCCGTTTCATCTTTTCCTTCTGAATCCGTGAGCTTTCAGAGGTTGTGCACACATACGGATAAAATGAATGCAGCTCTGTCAGATACATTTATATAACATGAGCATAAATGATCCTTGAGCTGATGTGGCCTATTCTTTTCTTCTTATCTCTATGCAGTGGTGATAATAGAGCATTTTTAATCATGGGGAAATTTGTGTGAGGTTTTAGTGTTCGTTTAGAAATGTGTTCAAGTTTTGTCAGATACAATATATTGCATACAATGTTCATTTTTGACTATTATAATTATATTACACATGGGACATTAACATATATATCACACGTTGCACTACATAAAAGATGCAATATTTAGGCAACATACTGTATCTCATCTCCACGGCAGATTTCCTTTTACTTTAATTGTTGCAAGATGAATGCATGTATGACTGCTGCCATATGGGTCCGGGCCAAGTTAGGAATTATTAATGAAATACCTTCCTCACAGCTTTATTTCCCATGACATCCACATCGGTGTATGCATTGGCAAAGTTCGCAATACAGTAAAAACAAATTAAAAACTATTTTGGAACAATAAATATTTCTACACACAAGAGGGGTACATGTTTAAATATGACGACTCATGCAAGCAGACTTCTTTATGTGTACAAGTAAACCGAAGATGCACGACACACTCTTAAACCAGCAAGCAGCTCCTGTGTTGTGAGCATCATCTGCATGAGGAAGAACATTGATGGCATGTGCAGCAAAACAATATTTTACAATGCCTGACTTTTTGGCTCTTGCTAAGAAGTCAGCATACGATGAGTTAAACATAAGAACTGTGATGATGAATAAATGGAAACTTGTTGAGCATGTTTCGGTTCATTCTCGGGTCTGCAGACACTTCCTCCTGCAGCAGTGTCTATTTGGGCACAACCTGTAGATTCTTCCCTGCCCGCATCTGCTGCAACGTTGTTTTGTCCGACAGCCAATCACTCATTACGACACAGTCGAAAGATGACATGAGGGGAGAAAACTGCCACTCGATGTCCTCGCCCCAGAATTCTCAAAACTCCACTTGACTACACTGTCTAAAGCTGTAGTGCCGAGGTGGCAACAATTGTTGCCTGTCTTTTTACATTTCTTTTTTTCTTCCTGCTGGAGATGAGTGACAATGCTCACCACCCACTCTGCACTGTTTCAGCTCACCATGATGTGACTGATGTGTGCGGATGAGCAGAGGATGGTGTGTGGGGCCATGTTGTCAATCATGCAGATACAAGCTCAACGAAGAACGAGGGCAGTTCTTTGCCTCATAGGTCCATCTCCTTCGGATTCTCTCTCATTATCTCTCGTTATCTCTCATTCTCTCTCTCTCTCTCTCTCTCTGTCTCTCTCTCTCTCTCTCTCTCTCTGTCTCTCTCTCTCTTTCTCTCTCTCTCTGCAGGTTTTTTTTTTGTTATTATATTTTCTTATTCTCAACTGTTGCGTCTATCATTAATAACATCTTTACATCTGTAAATATCTCAGATTTTTTTCATTATACCAACTAGTCTGTTCCTGGTCTCTCTCTCTCTCTCTCCCCCCTCCACCCAGTTTTCAATCACCTGCCTATTTTTGGATTTTACCTGCTCTAACCTTTTTCCTGCCGCCCTGTTGCCCTGGTGCCCACTGCCCCACACCCTGACTTCTCCTACCGCGCGTCCCTCCCTGCCTTATTAAAGGTGAACTTTTGTATACTTTTCACTGGTGTCTCTGAGTCATGCTTTTGAGTCTGCCCTGTCCTGATCTGTGACTCAGCTGTTTCAGACGCCCAACACCAAAGAGCACATAGCACAGGCAAAGGCCATTCACTGCCAGCAACTCACTAAGCAAGTGGAAGGTTTCCATCTGCCATTAGCTCATCTTGGTGTCCATCAACGAGTGAATCCAGCAACTTTTCAAACCCAAGCCGGAGGAGGCCCAAGCCGCCTCTCTGCCTTCTCATCATACTTATGACTGGGCCATCAACCTCCTGCTGGGCACCTCAGCACCAAAGGGGCACATGCACTCTCACACTGTTTACCTCGTCTTATAAATTGAGACGATAGATTGTTGATGGTTTACTGGGGAATCTCACACATTGTTACTGCTTCTACATTATGGTATTCTCTAGAAAATGTAGCTACAAATGTGATTAGCTTCAGTGACATTGAATAATGAGCCTTTCTGCACTAACCTTTAGAGCAAATACATTTAAGTACATTTTAGAACAAATCTCTGAGTAATCATTAGTCATATTTATAGTACTTACCTGTTGTGTTCCAATGTTCAAATTGAAATTCAGACGTGTACTGCAGGCCTATTACCCTAATCATATGAATTCATGAAGGGATAATGGACACATTTACGAAAGACATACTTGGCAGAAATGAAGAAAAATGCAAAAGTTACAGAATATATCATTTTAAAAATACATAGAACAGATTTGTTATTGTATTTATTTGTGAAGTTAGTGCACATTTGACAGATGAGGTGGCAAGACTCCAAAAAAAATGAGAGGAACCCGGGAGAGGACATGTGTTGGAGGGATGATTTGAGCTCTGAGCCTGAAGGTGTGATGACAGTGGGCTTGATGAAGGCCACTGACAGACAAGAGAGAGACAGATACAGAGAAATATAAAGAGAGCGAATGGAAACCGCAAATAAGGAGGAGGGAGAACACTCGAAACCCATCTGCTGTCGGCCCATGTGTCATTTCCAACCAGCCAACCAGTAACAGAGGTGTCTTTCAGAGGACTGTTCGACTTTAGCATTCACCAGGCGGCTTCACTATACCCGTTACCCAGCACACACACACGCACGCACGCACGCACGCACGCAAGCACACACACACACACACACACACACACACACACATTTAATTAGTATGTGACAATTTAAGAGCATTCATTTCATTAAATTTACAATATGCATTGATGTAGCTAAATTGCAACAGATGGAAAGTCTTTTTGTGACATAATAATTACTAAGGAAAACAACCTTTGAAAATGTCTGCAGGGGGAGGTGGAAAAAAAATTGCATAATATTCTAAAACAAACGTCCTGCAAGACGACTTTAATGTCATCACAATGGATTCCACCACCCGGTGGCCCTTCAAACCGCTGCATAGCATTAGTGTCTTGTAAGAGAGCAACTGTTCTTCCAGTGAATTTCATCCTGATGCACAGAATTAAACTGAACATGAACACGTGTCATAAGTGGCCTCATATTAAACATCATTAATATCTGGAGATACTTGGATAGAACAGTCCTATTGATAATGGTATCTTTCTTCTTATCCAAGTTGCAGTGAATGCACTTGAAATAAAGTGACTAGAACCAACGTGTGTTAACCAGATTCTCTTGGCTAAGACCAATCAGGTCATATTTCACTTATACCCGAACACACAAATCTATCTTTTATAAGAAATCAATGTACAGCAAGTGAAAAAAAATTCTAATCACTATCCTGGTTCTGGTCAGACACGAGTGGGAACTATAGTCTGTAGTATATGTATGCTACTATTATTTATATACTTAAAAAAGTACAAAGAGCATCTTGTGTCTGGAAGCTACAGTGATGTCAAAGTAAGCATCTATTTGACTTATCTCACATGTGTTGGTTGAGAAATGGCGGAGAGGTACCTGCCATGTAACTGTATGAGGGTAGAATAACCTCCCATTTTAAACAAGAGTATACACCAGACAAATCTGGAGAAGAGATGCCAAAACTGTGGTGATTGTTTGGACTCACTTCATTGGAAGCCGTCTGGAGACATGGTTAGTCCCCTTGCTACCAGGAGATCCAAAAAGGCAGAACAAAATGCGGCTTGGCTGGATGCGTGCGCATGGGCTCGATTGTGGATTCGTCATCTGGGATAATCTTTTCAAGCAAGACAGAGACAGTAAAAAAAAAAAATCTGCTCCTTTATAATCACTCATTTTGCATAAATGCTAAACTAGGTTTGCCACTGTGTTGTTGAAGAGGGATGCGGACCGTCCCTGTCTCCCTGGGATGGCCATGCTTAATAATCAGCTGCTTTGTAGCAACAGTTGCCAGGTACAGGTCCCAGCAACTTCAAGGAATCTCCGCGGGGAAAACAAAGATTTTATTGTAATTGGTAGTCGGAGCCATAGCAAGGGTGGCGAAGCCAGTGGTGAACTCACACTGCTTCCAGTACTGGATAAGGAGTGTCAATGGCTCTTGGGGACTAGTTAGGTTTATTAAAGAGTTCAAGTCAAAACCAGCCTCACATTTGGGGTTGTTGCAGTGGAATGAGGTGGGTCGGCAAGTTGGGAATACCACAATTAACTCAATGCCAGCCACTTAATCAAGGTAGGCATATATTTTTAAACAGCTTCCAAAATAACTTCCTTAATAGCAACTGTTCTCAATTGAAACAGGGGAAATAACTCAATGCCAAAAATAAAGCTTTGAAACGATGGCGGATTTAGTGATTGAATGAGTAAACAGACTTGAAACACAACTTTGAAAATGCTGAAGCTAGACAACATTTAAAAAGTCCTAAAGTCATTTCAAAAGACAAAACACAAAGACGTGTTGATTTTGCTGTGTTGTTTAACATCTGTGAACGGAGCATTTGTTACATCAGATTCATCAGAATCGTGGGTTTCAGTTCGAGGAAGTTCAATAGGAAGAGAAGCACTGGCCATCTGGAGGGGTGGGGAGGAGCATGTCCTCTAAAGTGTTTCGAAGCTTCAGCTGTAAGATACCGGGAGGAGGTAACAGGGTGATGTGAGCAGCGGAACCTCGGTGCCCTGACCAACTGGCCGACACAGCTTGAACGCCGGCGTGTCAAGGCCACAGACCTCCTGCATTCGACCTTTTGAAACGGGTGGCCTCTGCAATGAACGTCCAATTTCGAGAGGGAGCTGAAAACAAAAAACTTACAAATACGTCCTCGACAATAACACAATAACAACAAAGGGGAACCATGTTGTGTGCAAAGAAATAAGCACAAATACAGATGGAGGTCAGCATCCCAACATGCTGTGTATTTACCAATACAGAGTGTTTCGAAACTTCATCCGGAATTTTCATTGATTCTAAAATGCACTTGGTTTCTGAATACTGTATTATACCAGAGCAAAGCCTAGCTGATGCTTATTAAACCCTTATGTTCAAAAGTGTGCAAAACTAGCATTAGGGTGTGAAGATTAACTATATTTATTTAGAGTACCACACTACTCCACAAGTAGTATTGATTATCACTTTATGCAGACGACATAGTTGTGTAACTCACCATTCATTTCATTAAATCTTTGCCACTCCAGATGAAAGAAAAATTAAATTCAAAAAATTAGTTTTATTCATTATGCCAGTTTGCTCAGCATATACATGCAAATGTTGTTGTTTGAATCTGAAGTGCATCATTTAAGGTTTTTTTGTGTTACGTGTTCCTTCTGAATTTACATTTCAAAGATAACCTGTTACAAAGATGCAATTCACTCAATAACATGGAGACATCGCCGCAAGATCAGAGAAGTAAATTAATGAAAATTATATCTTTACATGTGTTTAGGTTTTGCAGTGCAAGAGATCACAAGCACCGAGGAAAACCAAGGAAAACTATCTAAAAGAAATATGATTTGCAGCCGCAGGTGATAATAATGGCCACCATAATGAAACCCTAGAAAAGGATGACAAAAAAAAAAAAAGAAGCATTTTGCCTTTACAAGAGATGACCTATCTTTACATAACAGATTGTAACTTTAAATAAAAGGATAAAATGGAGTGGAAAAAGAGACGTGACGAGAAAGCACGGGGGGCACGGTGATAATGGGCTGCATTAACCACATCTGCTGGGAATGGGCCTGCAGAGAGGCGACTTGCTCAGTGAAGTGTAATCTTCAGTGGCCTGGCCTCTGTGACAGCCAGAATAGTGAGTGGTTTGGGTGGAGCCAGTGGGGCCTTGCACAAAGCAATGAGTTTCACTATGGCAGGTAGGGGATACAAATAACACACATATAGCATAAACACAGGGGGAGGGCATCAGACCGTGTAGGAGCCCAGCATGAAAGGTAGATCAGTGGTGATAGAGAGAGAAAACTTGATGTTGGAAAGGGGACTGTGGGGAAATTGTCTGGGGGGCGTGAAGGGATGAGAGAGAGAAGATAGAAACTCGGCAGCAACGGTAAATAGAACAGAGCTGTAGATGTGGCGATGCAACGGGAGGAAAAGGGTGAATGGAATGATAAAGAGGATGGAGTAAAGACTGAGAGCTGAAAGGATAGAACAGAAGATACAAGGTCAAACGGGGGATAGGTAACAACAGAGATATGGTGAAGATGGTCCCATGCTGTCAAAAGTAATGTGTGGTGTTACCTGGAGTAGAAATGATTTTACAGGTATAATGTTTATCATTTCTACTCCAGGTAACACCACACATTACTTTGTGAAATCTTAATGACAAGAGCTGTTGAACTTTTAGTCCCTTTTAGTACCTTAACAAGGAAAACAACACCTTCTTGTACATTCAAATGAAATCCAGGTCTTAAAATGAAGCAAGGGTTGTTTTTCTCAGTGACACTCATAGAGGGAACATTTGAGTTTTTCTGTGGATCAACATGTTTTTCAGCTGACGGTTGTTAAGGTTTTTTATTGTAAAATCTTTTGCCGTCACCAATTTCCAATCTCGATGAACCAACGTAGAATATTTGCAAAACCGAAATAGATGCAAACAAGCGTGAATTTGCATTTTTCCTTTTCGAAATTCTGTTAAAAAAATGTGGTTAATATCTGTGCTACATTTGAATGGAAAAGTTCTAATGGAGGGTTTATTTTATTTCTCTCATTAATTTGGCCGTACTGAGTCACAGCAGCTTTTGTTAATGCTCATTTGGCAGGAAAATAGTTGATGGTTTGCAAATGATAAATAGTTGTTACTGTAAAATACATCTCTCAACAGAACATTTATCCTACATCCTATTTGCTTATGACAAATATCAGATTCATTGTTGTGCAGTCATATATATTGTGATGTACATTGGTCTTGTATTTATATTGCTTTTTATAGTAGATCATGAAAAATCTTTATGAACTTTAAATGCAAACTATAAAATGAGTAGATTATCTCTGATCTCTGGTAAATAAAGGTCTTTGCACCTTGACCTTGAAATCTCAACAGTTTGAGATTATTGGATTCAACTCTGTGGGGATTTTTGAGGCTGTTGTTTGTGGCGTTATTATTTTAGTTTGCATTAATTTGATATGTGTTGAGAAATGAATTTCTTTTCACGTATGTATTCCACATGTAAAGGAAGTGAACAATCTATTTCAGTAAAATATTGTCCAACACAACCACACCTCAAATCAAAAGGATATTTTATTGCGTTTCTCCACTCGATGTGTTTCTACATTTTTATCGCCACATGTTCTATTTTCTTCTGGGACTTCAACAACGCTGGTTATGCCACCATGCATCGGTTTAGGTGACGGTCGCCATCCACTGAATCCACTTGACCAAGTGACACCACCATTGTATCGTTTGTCCTTCAGGTTGTGATTGGGCTGTTTACGATGGAGGTACAGCTTCACCCCCCCTCTTCCACCTCCCCCCTCCCTCCATCTTTACGGCCCCGTCGGTGCCTGACCTTTAAGAAAGTGTGTGGTGAAACGAAACAGGGAGAGGGATGTGGGGAGGCTCCGGAGATGTGCATACCCCCAAGGGAGACGGACAGACTCGTAGACATGGGAAGTAGTGGCACTTGAAAGCAAATGGGAATCGAGATGGAAATAGAGGCACATCAGCAACTGCTGGCTGCAGGGTACAGGGGAGTTGTTTGGTGTGCGCCACTGAGGTGGAAATGTGTGGACGGCCTGGCATGGTGGGTGGGCAATAGCTTCTTCTAAAGGGAAAAAAATGACAAGCAATTTATGGGTATGGAAATGTTTCTGGTATTTCTTTACAGCACTGTGCTTTTATTTTTTTATTTCATGAGAAGCAAAGTGCGATCAGCAAATGATAAGATACGGTAATTAGCTAGCGAGAGGCATGATCTATATCTGAAGTTTCACTAATTGGCAGTAGGATCCCAGTTTGAATATAACCTATTGTGGTGGCTGGCATCTTGCATGTTGTTTATGTGTGTTGCTACCTGCCAGTTTAAATGGATTTAACTCATTTAAGTCACTGGAGACCTATGTGATTATCATGCTTTAAAAACTTCTAGCATATATGTAGCTGTTAAATGTCTTTTTCATATCAAATATTTATAATAATATCAATAATGTAACTACAAAATGTATCTACATTTAAAATGGGCCTTTTGATTGAAGGCATGTACTGTAAAACACACTTTTGTCAGGAGCTGGTGTCGGATATGAACTCGGGAAAATTGGGTCTGGACATTTTCCGGAGTTTGCTGTTCACAAATGGGGAATGCAACAGGAGATCGTCTGGGTCAGACGAGTTCGCAACAAAGGGAAAATGTCTGGAACATTCCGATTAGATGCAAGAGTCAAGACATGACGTATAAATCCTGCTGTTGAAAGCACAGTGTTTTTATTTACAGCACATCCACTCCGGCATCGGCCCTGATTGCCATGAGCTCTTGAACCTCGTTTTCTTTTCAAGTTCATATCTTTGTCTGCATCCTCTACATCTTTTCCATCCTGAGATATTTGTATTCTTCCAGTTTTGAATCCATCGTGTGTTAGAAATGTCCTAAACATACCCACTCGCTCGCCCTGAATACTCTGGAAACGTTCCTGCTGTATTCTCACATCTGAAAAACTCCAGATACGTTGAATAAGCACAACAATTATCCCCAAATCGAATGCATCACATACGTATATTTCGCTGAAACACTGCACATCTAAAGAGAGGTTTCATTTGGAAATAACACAATGTGTTCTCCCAACCTCGCACAGCGTTTCTTAGCCTTAACTGGAGAAGACATTTGCTATGCTGTGCTTGTAAACATCTGTTTAACACTGCTGCACCCCCCCCCCCCCCCCCCCCCCCACACACACACACACACACACAACAATTATCAGAAATAATCACAAACCTAAACGTGAATAACAAATAACTCCTTCGGCGGGGCACAAACGGCACCAATTGTGCGAGGTAATAGAGTGTGCTGCGTGACAGCTGAAGAACGCACTCTAAATACACACGTGTCCAGCAGAGACGTGTGCTCTGTACATACACAGCAGCAAGTGACACAAATTAATACAGACGCACATTATCTGTTTTTCACACTGTCGTACAGTGCAGTGCAGCATGTATCTGTGGCTGCCGCTGAAGCACACACTTTTACAAGAACACGATGAATGTGACGACAGTGAGAGTTTGAGTAATTGCGACTTTTTCTCTTGTTGGAAGAAGAAAAAAAATCCAAAATCGTCATTATTAAATTCTAATTTCAGAGTCGCCTGTTTCCATCAGCGACATTACCCTTCATCTCCAAAGGGGTTATTGATTTGGGTTCTAATCTACAAATAAATATATTGTCAGAGTTTATTTTTTTTCTATGCTGTCAGCAATGTTAAAAGGACACAGCTCATCTGGCTGATGGATGGGAGCAAATGTAGCCCAGGGCCTAAGGGTGGACTGCAAGAGAAATGTACCTTATAACACACACACACACACACACACACACACACACACACACACACACACACAAACACACACAAACACACACAGACATAATTGAATCCTACACACTGCTCACAAGGGGGGGACCCATCTGGACGGGGATGTTTGTGTGTGTGTCTGTTTGTCTGTTAGTGTATGTGTGTGTGTGCGTGTGTGTGTGTGTGCGGTAGAACAATGTCAATCTTAGCAGTTTGGAGTTCTGCCTTTTACAACTTTTGTTTTGCTTTAATTTTCAGCTTCATCGTGAATACAAAAAAACACTTAATGCATAAGCTACTTGCAAAATTCTCCCTTTAAACGCAAAATACTGATGGAACAAACAACATTAAATCACATCGGTGTAGAAGAGTCACCTATATCTGTAGTAGCTGCTTATTCAAATGTTTATGACCACACATACAGATCACAAATCCCAATCACGCAGCAGCACATAGAGGACTGTGTGTCCTATGTGTTTGTAGCAGCTATGGAGCAGCCAAGGCGAGTGTACGTCGTGTGTTGGTGTAGGTCAAGGCTGCGGGTTATTGTTACCATAAAATAGCCTAATGCACAGCACAGGCTCGCAAACACAACATTACGGTTAGTTTTATATCGTGAATTTATCTCACAGTTTAATGTTTTGGGGTCACACATGTAAACAGAAGCTTTCTCGGGAGGCGTACGCGAAGGAGAGAATGAGATAGTTAGGGGCTGTAAATTAATGCCGTAAAGCACAATCACCGAATGTCACCTTATTTATCTGCAGAGCTTTTAGTGTCCGCCTTGCATCACAAAGGGACACCGCCGCATTCATGGTGCCTGGCTAATGCAAAGTTGTGCTTTTGCAGAACGGTAATATCCTTGGTGCATGTGTTGAGGTGTAGAGAGTCCGCGTGACCACGGACACAAAGAATCAGGCCGTAGCAGGGAACACATATATTCAAACTTATCACGGAAATATGAGGAATCGGTCCAGTATTTTACAAAATATAACATTATAAACACAGAACATCTTCATTAAAGGATATTTGTTGTGACCACGTTTGGGCTCTTTCACGGTCAGTCACCTCGTCCAGCCTCCAGATAACCAGGGAGCGCAGAGGGGTCAAAGCTGAGCAGAAGTCCCTGTGGGAGCTCTCTCTTGCCCTTCGACCTCTAGGTGCTCGTCCCTGATGCTCACTCCCCAGAGGTGTCATCTGAAGACAAACCAAGAGGCGCTGTATGCAAAGGCGAGAAAGCAAAGTGTGTGAAGGGAGGGATGGGGGAAACTTGAGAAGGTGAAAGAGGACAGAAAGTGCTTTGAATGAGCGTGGCGAAAAAGAGAGTCAAGGAGAAGAAGGGGGGGGGGGGAGGCAGGAAAGCGGCGAGCGTGGCTGGGAAACGAGGGTCAACAGGCAAGGAGGCGGGCGGGGGGAAGTAGTGCTCGAAGAAAAGAACATGGCGAAGATGAGGCCGCATTAGCAGTGAGTCTTACGCCAATTATTCTCCACACCTCTGTCCTATCGCTCCTCGGTTTTTCCTTCTCCCCGTGTCCTCTCCTCCTCGCTCCCTCTATCTCACTTTATCTATCTCTGCTCCAACTATCCATGTGCTGTCAGCGGCAACAGATCCCTAAATGATACCGGTCCGCACTGGCAGCTTTTATCTTCCTGTGCTACAATGGGAGAGAAGGATCTAAGGGAAGATAAGATAGGACCCAACCAACAGTGACAACAGCAAACACATAATGGCACCGGGCGTGGACCGGGTACAGTGCTTCACTGCCATCTAGTGGCAGGCAGGTTCAGAGGGTGCTGATCTTTACTCACAGGCAAAGGACATGAATATGATCAAAACGTTCATCTGAGGGGCTGCTGTATATTTGTGTGTGTTGTTCGTGTTTGTGTGTTCAACGATAGAACTTGAGCATCTCTTTCTGTCCAGGTGATGTAAATGTTTCTGGAGCAGCTCAATGTCCTGATACCTGCAACCGAAGACAGCGAGACACACGTTGGACCAGAGTTTGTGAAACTTGCTGCACTTGATTACGCAGATTAGGTGAAGGGACTGGATCTATTTTAAAATAAATAAATGAAATCTGTTTTAAAGTTAAAGTGAAATAAGTTAATCATTGTTTTAGTTAATCCATGCTTTTTAACATAAAGATGTCTGAGGATGCACGTCTGCGCGAGGGTCGCTAAACCTCTGTAAACTGCACAGTTCAGAGTTTTCCAACTGTTGGTAAAAGTTTTCCTGGGATGAGCCAACACAATAAAGGAATTATAAAGCAGTTTTTGTATTTCATGTGTGATTTATTGTCATGGATACGAATGAAAATGCTCTATTTTCTGGATTTATAAGTCTTTTGTGGCATCACGATTGTTTTTCAAAGCTATGTCTTGGATTGTTGACAGAAGGCTGAGTGAATTACTCACCGGTCGTGATACAGATGCAGTGTCTACGGCTTAGATATTGAGTCCCGAGGCTGGAGATCTCCCCAAGAGCTGGTGACTTGTCAGACAAAAATGAAGAGCAACACACATAAAAAAAAAGTTTTCCACTACTTTTATTTGTTTGGTGTCTGGATGTTCTGTCAGACCTCTGAAGGAAGAGTCCCGTGGTTTGGAAAGTATTTTACTGTAGAATATTATAGGATGCAGCTTATTACAATTAAATACATCTGTTACGTGCCATGTTGTCATATGGATTTCAAACCCTAATAATCTAATTATGTGCTAATGTAAGAGTAACTCAAACTTTGGATATTAATAAAACCAGTTCATTGATTCATGCATGATGATTATAATAGAACCTATGAAACCTGGTGAAAAGGATTCACACTCTGCACCAGCCTGTTATCACCCAGGTTGATTGACTGTGTGATGCGTGGCAACAACAAGACAACGCCATGGTTACAGTGTCAGGTTCTGATCTGTCTAATAAGGCGTTCAGGATGTAACAGGTTATAATTGGTCGGCTCCTCTTCATTCTCAGAGAATCTGAAGTTTGCGAAGGAAACATGTAGGAAAGGAAGTTAACGAACGCCGTGTACACACTTTTTGATTGTTAACTTTTAATGAGATGTTTTGATGAATGGTTCATCTCAGAGGGTGGTGTGGTCAGCGACGACAGCGTGTTCCGCGCGTGTTTGTGTGCGTGTGCAGGTGCAGGATCAGGGTTAGTAAAGGTGCAAAGAGCTGGAAACAGATACAAAATAAAAATCACGGGACCACTGCAGAAATAATGGGACATCTGGTCCAGACATCTGGAGCCAGAGGACTTTTAGGAGCTTCCCAGCATCCTCTCACCTTGCGGGTAAATTAGCAAAGTGACAAAATATGCAAAATATGGCGGGGGTAAACGATCCTGACAATCACACAGAGGGAGGACAGTTGAGACGGATTACAGGGAAATTCATCATTTGGAGGCGATTTCCTTTTGCCTCACACGGACAAAGCTTGATAAAGGATTGAGAATGTGGAAGCTGAGATGTGCCGTGTGGTGTGGTGTGTGGTGTGGTGTGGTGTGTGTGTGTGTGTGTGTGTGTGTGTGTGTGTGTGTGTGTGTGTGTGTGTGTGTGTGTGTGCCCGAGACGTTCTTCATAAATATGGATCACTCTATTGAGAGCGGTAATCACATTGATCAGCTCAGTCTGTTGATGTCTGTGATGACCACAGAGGTTTAACAGGCTTGGGGAAATTTATAGGTCAAGTCGATTTATCCTCACAATGATTCCAAAGCTTGAGGCCGACAGTATTTTCAAACAGATATTTGTTTGAGACGGACATTATTTCAGGTATAGGCCAAACAAAAGATGACTGACAGTTCTCTCCGTCACTCAGACGCTGGCATGAATCTTCCCCACACTCAATGGGCAGAGTGCGCCATTCACCGGGCTGAAACTGGCCTTTACCGATGAATTTTTATTAAAAAGAAAAAGAAAAGAAAACATATCAGCTATTCCTGAAATGTCAAACTTGTTTATTGAATTAGCTTTGGAATAAGTGTTATTTGCGAAATGGGTCGTGCAGCCGCCGGATCGTGGTTCATTCCATGGTTGCAACACATAGTTGAAATAGTTTGTTTCCTGCAGGTTGTGGACTTGGGAGAGCGAAGTGAATCACATCATCCATTAAACACACCCCGTACTTTGCTTTCCCGGGCTTAAATTTTGCAGTGAAAAGTGAGGTTGAAGGAGGCAGCCCGGCTTTCCGAGTACACATGACGGACTGAAGGGTTGGCATGTGTCTTCTTGAGCGAGGTGGAAGACGGAGAGAGATGCTGACAAGCCAGTGTGCCTGTCTCGTCTTTCCCCTTGGCTTAATGTAAGGTCACAGTGGAAAGGTGGGACAGTAAATGCCACCGAGTCACTCTGACAACTTGACCCCTGGGAGAGAAAATACCCTTTTCATCAGATGCCCGTCCTCCCGAGTGCCCCATTCTTCCCCAAACTCCCCACCACTCTCTTCCTATCGTGTTTCTTCTCGTCATGTCCGATTCATCTTTATTAACCTTTGCTTTTCCCCGCACTGTCTCTAGTACCACCAACTGTTTTGCCCTCTTTGCTCTCTTCCCCCTTTTCCTTGCAATACACACACACACACACACACACATCCAGAGACACAGGAGCGGCCACATAGCCTTTTCTTCCCTGGCAGTTTCCTTGGGTTCTCGATCTAATGTCACAAATAGGTAATAAAGATGCCATCAAAAGGACACCAGAGGATCCGCATTCTGCCTTTGTTCCATCCCGCTCGTAACTCTCCAGAGGGCAGAAGGACGTACATCACCTGGAGAGCCGGCTGGCATAGAATTATGTTGTTTAGTGCAGCCTGTTCTCATGCTGATCCAAACGCATAACACCCGTGTGCAAAGAGAGAAGAAAGCCAAGCCTACTGTGCAAATAGAGCTGCTTGTATATGCCGCAGCATAAATGTTAGCCTTTAAGTGCAGACCATTAAGCAATCTAAAATATAAGGCAGAACATATCTGCCAGAGGTCCCTACTCAGCATGCTAACCACAGAGGAGAGGAAAGTAAAGATGCAGGCAGAGGACAGGAGGAACACACTGTATTTATTCCCCCCCCCCTCCGACCCCTCCTCAGACAGTCACATAGGCTCGGCCCATAATGTCTTGTCAGATATGACCTTGAGCGAGTCCATTGTCTCGCAGGATCTTCACTCACGCTGTCACATCAGACTACTTAAGCGTTCTCAATAAAAAAAACAACACAACAACGGCATCACCGTGATGGATCGCTGCACATCACTTGCATTAGCAAACAACTGGGGCAGGTTTGTCATTTCCAATTATCGGAGCTGTACAGTGCGGTGGCTCCAAATGTCTTCCTCGTGAAATCTGTGTGTCGGCTTTTACTGGAAACGACATTAGACAACAGCTGTATCTATGAAACCTTTAACAAACAAGGGGGGGGAAATCACTGAGACAGCTCCAAGCGAGGTAGATAACAATGCCCATACATGTATTATTAAATGGCAGAGCACAGGCTTTTGTGCCCATTTATTTTGAGTGGAAGAGATAACAGGGGCCCCTGATTTGAACATTTGAACAAAGTCGTATTGCAATGGGTTTTAAACTTTCTAATTCTGCATTTAGCACATGCTTATGCCGTATTTTTGCACATCCAAACTATGTGAGGAAGGGGAGTGATGAATTTTCACACATGGAACGATGGGTTTAACTGTGGAATTCAATGCTTTGCCTTCAGGAAATATCTCACCTCCATAGGGCACGGCGCGGTGCAGCTCTGCTCCAGCTGAGCAGCACACAGTTCTCACTCTGTGTCCTCACGGTATTTTGCTAAATCACTCGCAGTGAGTCACTTGACTGCACCTCTGCGTGAGGAGCTGCTCCGAAGAGATGTGATTGACCTTACAGTTAAAACTGTGATAGTCATAAGGGGCACTGCACATTCCCCATTGTGTCTGCGTGGGTTTTCTCTGGGTACTCCAGCTTCCTACCACAGTACAAGGACATGCAGATTGGGGTTAATTGGTTAATTGGCGACTCTAAATTGACTGGTTTTTAATGGCTCCAGCTCCGAATGGCAGTTATGAAAACAAGACATGCTGGGTGAACACGCTTATTTCTTCTTCTTCTTCTTCTTCTTCTTCTTCTTCTTCTTCTTCTTAATTTAGGCAGTCTACACCGTGACACTGACCCGCATTGAACATCCGGGCGGTGGCATGTATAACCATGAACATTTGTGCACGCATTTATTCTTTCATCTTGGGAATGTGCAAGTGCAAATTCTTCTTCATATCATGCAAGATGCAACATTGGAAAGACTGCAAGGTGAGAGAGCTTCTCAGGTGCTGCTGTGTTTTTACGATGTTGAACTTATCTCGCTTAGGGGGGAAAGAAACGGAAAGGCAAACTCCTCTGCCGGCAATGGGAAAGAAGTAAATCTAACTTTTAGAAAAAAAGCTGTGTACAGCTGCTAATTTTGGAGTTAAACATGTATATGCTGACGACCCGTTTACCCTGCTTCTCGCCCAATGTTAGCTCCGGCCTCCCTTCGATCCTCAATGGATATTGGACAGATGCTCTTTCAAGGGAAGGAAAGCCAAGACAAGGTTTGTCATAGTTTTACAGCTGATCGCAGTGTTGAGTTTTAGTCTGAACTTTGGTCTCAAAATAACGGAACAGCAGCAGCTCTGTTACTGAGCCCTTCCTCTGGATCCCTTGCTTTTCCTGTTCCAGTCGCAACAAGAGGCCTTGAGGTCATGAGGAAGTCATGTGTGAGTTGTTAGAGTAATAGTGGCAACATATGAAACTGCCACGGTAAGATGTTACACCCCCGGCTTGTCTCTCTGCAGTAACACCTCTCCTGGGGTGAATATCTGATGTGTTTGAGAGGTGCCCAGGCACAGCTTTTATGACGGTGTTTTTCGTTGCCCCCAGTTTGAACTTTGTGGCTCCAGTGACCAAGTGATTGTGGCAAACAGTAACCTCGGCTGCGTGCTTTACGACAGCTGTTCAGAGAGCCGTGCAGGGGTGTAGCGGAGGGTATACACACATAAATGGTGTTTACCCACCTTTTCAAGATCTGGAATAGCATTTATGCAGATCCGCCCCACGCGTTTACGCATTGTTTTCATGGGTTAGTACGCTCGTTGGAACTATCTCCCGGGATTTCTGGCTTTGTCCCCTCTCTGGGTATTTCCACATGAGCACAGAGGGGCCATTATCCCACCATCCCCTCGTGTGTGGTGGTGAGCAAAAGCAATAAAAATCATCTCTGCACTGCTCTGCAACAGTAGGAGCAGGTTCCATGTGGCAGACTTTTTGGATGGGTTGGAAATAAAAGATCTTAATTTAAATATAAGCAGTTTGTTTGAGTTATAGTTATGAAAAAAAACCCTCCACATTTATATAGGTCTGTCCAGTTTATAGTGTAGACTTTCATTAATTTTACAGTCCAGTGTAAAATGTAAAATACTTAATTTCTTCATTCTGCCATTCAATCTATTATGTGAGTGTTCCTGCTCAGTGTTCTCCTGAATGCTATGTTTAGCACTGATGAACTAAAACAACCAGAGACAGGAGGAACTGACAGACGGAGGAAATCTCATCTGCAGAAAATGTCCCTCAATTAAGTCCAAACCATTCATACTATACGGTTTCTGTATTAGGTTCAACAGCCAGAGACGTGTTCACAGAGGTCAAAGTACATTAGAATTACTGCCCTGTGGTTATATGCCTCCGCCAACCAGTCAAGTTGTAGCTTTCATCCAGAATTAATATTATCATAGATGTAGTGAGGACTTTGAAGGTATTTAATCAAATGTATTAAGTATTGTGTTTTTATTATTATTATTTCTTGAGTTATGGCCGAAAGGTATTTTGTGAGGTCACACAGCGAACTTGACCTTTGACCATCAATTCAAATCAGTTCATCCTTGAGTCCGGGGGTGGACATTGTTGCCAGGTGTAAATACACCCCCCTCAAGGCACTCCAGAGATATCGTGTGTACGAGAATGGAACATACGAAAAACATTATGATCCAACCGATGTTCTCAAGGGCTGAGAAATGATTGAGAGCTGAGCTTTTGACAAATGCTGGACCTTCTTCAACATCCCTTCACGTGCATGTGTGTAAACCATTATCACACATGCATTTTGAACTTCTCCAGAACTTGTTCACACAGATCACCCCTTTCAAATTTCACATCCCAGATAAACTTCAAACTTTTTCACAAGGTCACAGACACACTATTTATCTAAGTGTACTGTCCTCCAGCCTTTTCCAGGACTGCCACTTTTTCATCTGGAGTTTCTCCATCACTGAGACCCAGAGGATCTGTTAATGACATAGAAACTATTTTGTATTAAAGACAAACTGTCTCCATTCAAATGTATTTGGACGAACTAAACCAGGCAGCTTTATTGTGATGCTGGAAAAGCTGCGAAAAGAAGTGCAGCAAATAGAAAGTAAACTGCTCTTTATCTAATGGTCATCCAGCCTCTATTGTGTTTGACCGATTTGTTAGACTCAAGAATCACCATCAGTGTTTGTGCCTTCCAGGGACGTCTCTCCAATAAAAGCCACAGTTCTGTCATCTGCTGTATGAAAGACAAACATGTGGCACTGTGCCCAGTGCCTCTTTTAAACACTGCAATTTGTCATGTTCTTTTAGATCCAACTTTTCTCTTTAACCTCTGTCTGTAGTTGAGCCTCTTTAAGTCCTACCCTAGCCAGATTCGTTATCTTTCTCAGTGACATTCGTTTTTTTCCTCAGGGACAACAAGCACATTGTTAAAGATAATAAGGTGTCCTTAAACTTTAAATGGTGGTTTGGGGGTTTCTTGACATAAATGAGCCTATTTGTGAAGTAAAAAACACTTTGTATTTTTTAGAAAACCCTAAGACTGGGTGCAGCTCCTTTTTGCATCCAGAATTGCCTCTATCTTCTTTTTTTGTGGCATGGATTTAATCATGTGCTTGAAAATTTCTTTGCATATTCTGGTCCGTGTTGACATGATAGCATCATGCAGTTGCTGCAGATTTTCGGCAGCGGCACCTTCATGTGCACATCTCTCCTTCCGAAATGTGTTCCATAGAATTTGGATGTGGGGACTGTGTAGCGCACTGAGGTAATTGTCACGGTGGAACAAGCTCGAAATGGTGTTACTTGGGATTTAGGCTTTAAAATGTAGGTAAACTGCAGAGATAAAGTGATGCGCGTGGTCAGCAAATATACTCAAGTAAACTGTAGCAACTGAAGGCCACTCAGTTATTAAGTGGCCTAAATTGCACTGAGAAATATTCCCCGCACCATCGCATCACAGCCACCAGCCTCTCAACCGTTGACACGTGAGAGGACTGGACTCACGTTGACACCGAATTCTGACCCCCGACAACCGAATGTCACAAACAACATTTTTCTAATCTACTTCTGTCCGGCTTTGGAGAGCTGCTGCTAACTGTATCCTCAGGCTCCTGTTGCTGGCTGACAGGAGGGGGGACCCAGTGCGGTCTAATGCTGCTGCAGCCCATCTACTTCAGTTTTTTGACGCGTTGTGCAGCCAGCGACGCTGCCTTGCATGGGGCTGCTGTAACGTTGTGTTGGTTTGAGTTGCTGTTGCCTTCCTGTCAGCGTGAGCCATCTCGCTCTGACCTCTGTCTCTAACAAGGTGTTCTCGCTGACAGGACTGCAGCTCAGATCACATTTCTTCCCCAGTTCTGTTGTTCCATTTGAGAGATAATTCAACGTGTCTGCAGGTTTTTTGAATGCATCGAGTTGCTGGCACATGCACGGCTGATGAGATATTTTACATGGTCCAGCAGGGGTAGGTGTTTTTAATAAAGGGGCCACCATGGGTATGTTTTTTATTGAAGTGCATCAAAATAATAATTAAGTTTTATGTGGAACTTTGAAGGCAGCATGTCCATTAACTAGCACCAGATGTATTTACACACTTAAATCCGTTAAGTTATTTGAAGTGTTAAGTGCCACAATACGAAAAGTATGCATGCAAATGATACCCATATGAAGAGAACATAACAAAATACTCACAACATAACCAAATACTCTAAATATCACCCAATACTCACAACGTGACCAAATACACACAAAACATCCAAATACTCACAACAAAACGTAGCGTTAGCCTCGTGCTTATTAGCTTAATGAATAATGAAACAGGCAAACATCATGTTAGCCACAGTGAAGACAATAGCCTACATATTGATGTTTAAGACAAAGCTAGCATGTTATACAGTTAGCTAACATCATGTTAGCCTGTTTTTCAATTCATTAAGTGTATTTTATGGAAATGTGTCATGATATCTGGTTTTATTGTATTTCCAGCGCATGTGTTGTCAAATTGATGAAGATGTTTTTTTCATTTAAAAAAGTTGTCTTAAATTATAGTGCGTTGAGCTTTCAGGGCTATTTTTTTATTATTTTAGAAAAAAAACACAAAAAATATTTTCTAAAGATTAGATGGAATACAAATCTAATCATTGTCGTTAATTCATAAAATCCTCATATTCCTCTTGTACACTGGAGCATCATTTACTTAACAGGTTTGAGTTCCTGTTTCCTTTAGCTGTTCCCAATTTCCTTCTCATTATCTGCAGACAGTAATCCTGCTGCTCAATCATGGGGGAAATTAATGTAATTACTGCGCACAAATTAATATTTGATACCAAAACACGCACGTGGCTTATTCACTCAAACCTGCAGTGTGTGTTCCTGCTAGTATTTATCTTCTTGTTTTCCTGCACCTTTTCTTCTGTTGTTTATTAGTTTCCATCTGAGGCACCGTTGTGATGGGAGGGAAACTTCCTCCATTTGTTTTCTTCTGTTGGCGAAAAAACACTTCCCAGTGTTTTTTATGAAAATATACAGGAATATACTTGAATACTGCCACTGTGGCTCACACTACTGCAAGACATGTAAATAATTATGTCAGCAGCTGAACATTCTGGATTCCACATCACAAATTGTGTCTGTGTGTGTATTTACGGAGGTGTTGTCACGTCTCTTCACAGTAACAGAAAAACCAGAGGAACAAAACAACACAAACGAATCTGTTACCTGAAAAGTAATTCCAGGACTTAGGTTTTGGGTTATGTAAGTATAAGAAGTTGCTATATGATTGTTTTCTATATCGGTGGCTTGTACCCTCTTGGAAACTCTATTTTATTCCTTAATTGATGTCCTCAAAAAGCTCAAATTGAGGCCTTGAAATAGTCGCAGTGTTAGCAGGCAGAAACAAGAGCCTGTGGTGGGCCAATCGATAGAAACTTCATTACTTGGAAGCCCGGCTAGTAATCTCCTTGGCTGCAGCTGTGGCGGGGGGGGGGGGGGGGCATACATTCTAGCACAGCACCTGCTCTCAGTGATACATCCAGCCTCCACCTGCAGAGGCACAAACGCACACAAACACACAACACCGAGGTTCAACACACTCGGACTAGCCTTACCATCCCTCTCTCTCTGTCCGTCAAGTACAAGCTCACAAGGTTTTCATGTTATTGTACACTCGCTCCCCGTTGTCCTGTCTCGCCCCTCCAGATGAGCTTTCTCACATTTGTGCCAGGATGCATCTTTAGCAGCTGACAAGAGCAGAAAGAGAGAAAACTGATGGGGGGGGGGGGACAGCAGAGGAGAGGAGCAGCAGGGGACGTGTGAGGGTGAAGAGGAGAACAGTCGAGTGTTTTATTTATTTCAGCTTTACACCCCTATTTGGGTTAGGAAATTGTGTGGTATAATAATATGCTCCATTTTATCACCCCAAATTGGTTCCATGATGTCGAGCCACGGACACATTGTTAAAAACAAATTTCCTCTGTACCTTTCTGTCAAGGAGAAAATCGGGTCTCTGCAGGAGAAATGCAGAAATAATCAGGAATAAGGACTCAACTGTCACATTTGTACAAATCTAATTGTGCTGGTCAACAAAGGCCAGTGAAAATACAAGTGTGGATGTTTTGGGCCCAAGTAGAAACAGCAAAGAAAGCTGCATGGATTTTGAACACAACGATACTGCACTACACTGAACTGCATAATGTGTAGTTTGTCTTGTTTTCTGATTTAACCAGTAGGTGGCAGTGACAGAGTTAGAACAGCCATGGCTGATTTTTCACATTTAATGGAAATCAGTTCTTACTTTACACAGAATTCATTACGTCTGTACGGACATGTAGAAAACCGCAGTTTTTTTTTACAATTAATCCCTTTGTGCGAAAAAGCAAAACTAATCTTCTCTCCTCCTGTTTTGTGACGACTTCTCGTTCTGTTGGAAACACTGAGGCCTGTCCACTCGAGAGCGGGGGGGGATGCGGCTGCAGTGCTGCTGATGCACACGAGCGTGCATCAAGGTGGAAACTGTTGTTCCATGACAGAAATACAGATACAGGATGTGTATTGTCTTATTTCCCTTTGTCTGGGCCCATCTTGGTGCTAAAGGTCAACACTGGCACTTTGTCAAGAGAGAATATGCAAATCATATGCTAATGACGCCCATTAAACTGTACGTCCACGTATTCAAAAAGTAAAGCAGAATGGATGTCTGCCCTGTTGAATACACTGAATGGTGCTTTGTGTTTTAAGTGAACTGGAATCTTTGTGCCATTCACAGTGATTTTCCTTTCGAAACACTGGAAATGCAGGTTTGATTAATTAGATGTTAACAAGTATTTGCTGTGTATTGATGAGCCAGGATTTTACAGGCATTTAAATTTTGTGATTCACATTTCTGGACCTGTAATAAAAACTCCAGAACCAGTGAGTCCAGCTGGTTCGGCCACTAACCGCATCTACTGGCTTCATTGGTTCATCTGTAACGTGTGAAAGTCACATACAGTAGATCACACATCAGTGATTTCAGTAATAGTTCAGCTCCCTGATGTTCTGAAGCATTTGTACAATTAACTCTGATGGGTCCACAGGGGGAGTGACGAGGGCAGGTCAGTACAATGAGACTCATCATTCAGCATGTTATTGCCCTAAAGGAAACTTTATTGATAAATGAGTATCTCATGTCATTCTTCATTTTTAATGTTGTTTTAATATGAATATCATTACAGTATATCAGTGAAAGTATTTTTCATTTAACCTTTATTTAATCAGGAAGCGAGCGATACACATATCACTTCTGCCAGGGAGTCCCACATGGTCAAGACGGGCAGCAACAAATTAGAAAGTTTCACATAACATGACTTCACATAATGTAACCTAATATAACATAACATGACATAAGAATATACAAGAATCAATCGCAATTAGTTATGAAAAATAAAAACACAAAAAGTTAAGGGTCTTGCAATATAAGAGGTTTATCAGATTATTATTATTATTATAATTATAATTAAATAAAGAGTATATTTTGTTCTGATCCATTCTAGATAGTATCTCTGACAGCTGCCCGTGGCATATTAATCATGTGTTGCTCAATTTTGAAAAAGGAAAATTGTCTAATCACTAACGCTACCCACATATCGAATAGATCCTTTTGAACGATGACTCCACACTGATCTCAAACAGAGGTTTCGAAGCCGCCGTATCTCGTGACACGATATTTCTGTGTGGTCATATCCGTCTTACTTAACTTCCCTGGTCTCGCAGCTATCAAGATAGCTTAGCAGCACTTTGATTAAAAGACCAGGGTTAACAGGACATCTGGTTGGAAATCTGGTCAGAGATTATGCCCCGCAGCATCATCTTACACAGACCAGGCAGCAAATTGTGTAATTAAGACAAAAGTAATGCTGCTTCTCGCCTTACTCGACCTTTGAGGTATAGGTTCTTTTTCTGGTAACCGTATTTTACAAAATGTATTTAATGACACATTCTTTCTGGATATTTTATTACATTTTTTACAAGATAAATGGGGGAGTTGGAAAACAGGGCCTTGCAGTCATATGAAACTCGTTCCTGTGCCAGCAAGATATATGATATAAAGCAATAATGACATTTTAAACGTAATCACTTTGTATTTTAAATGATTTCAGGTCAGAGAACATTACTTTTTGTGAAATGTTCCCTGTTTTCCAGCCTGATGTTATGACACTGAGACGAGTGAGATGACAGCCACCAGGCGCAGAGGTCATCGTATCAGGTTAACTGACACATAACAACACGGGCCTTTGTGTTACAGCTCCTTGTAATGCACCTCTTCAAGGTAAGTAATTTAAAGCCAACGCTGGGCCTGTGTCTGTCGACCTGCTTATGCTAAGTTGTCTCACGCAAGGTTTTTTGCATGCACCATAATTCTGACCCAGGCAAGAGTTCCTGAAAGGATTTACACATTTATCTCCAATCGGTGAAGCGCAGTCTTTTGTCACATGTGTTGCTGCTTTTAACAAACATCAAAGATACTTGAACACATTTTAACCTTATGGTCCCAGATGACTACAACAAACTGTTTTACATTTATTCTCTTTGGAGAATCTCCTTTCCCAAGCTGTGAAGTCATCGTTCCAACGTGTTTTCACGTGATTTGAATTTGTTGGAATGTGGAAAAAACATGAACGCTGTGAACAAATTGTCTTGTGTTAATTTGATCCGAACGTTTCAACAACACCTTGACACCTTGAACTAATATGTGCATGATAATGAAGAGAAAGAAAAGGGATTTGGCAAATGAATCATTTAAAACTACTCACATAAGCATTACAGCAGTGACAAGTGTAACATACGTTGACATTAGAAGCTGCTATTTAGAGCTGATTGTAAAAATGATGCTATGTAGGTGATGTTTTGATGTCGTTCACTTGAATTTTTCCAGCAGGGAACAAATGTTTCCAGTTATTCCAAGACCACATGCATATACAAAAATATTTTTTTAATAAAACAATAGAATTAAACAAATGTAACCTACGTAAACATAATTCTGTGGGATGCACACATTCGAAAAAATATCCCAAAATATTATTATGCTCTATTTTCTAATATTTTGTATTTAAACAAGCTCTCACACCCAGTTTGACCTTATCCGATTCAGATATTCTTGTCATTAGTTATCTTCAGGGGTTGCACATGTGTACACAGGAAACTGGACTTGCTTGTGTTTCTTGAGCTCAGTTGTCTATGCACACGTGTACAACCCCTGAAGATACCATGACCTGGATGAAACTTCACAGATAAACATGTTATTATTTACGCAACGTGAACCCACTCACATATGGATGAATGTTTTTTTACCAAGCTAAACACTAATAGTTGTGTTCATGCTGTGTCACATAAGGAATCTGTCGACGATCCACAGCTGAGCACCTCAGACCCTCTGCACCTCGAGGCAGCTCTCTAATGACTCATTTCACTGATCTGCTGTTTTTCCCACACTCGAAAGCTTCTCAGCTTACTGTGCATATACAGGCTGTGTTTCCAGAAATATAGTTTAGTGCATGGACTGAAAAACACTGGAATAATCTTACTGAATGTAACATCAATCAATCAGATCTAATTTGTACAGCAATTTAATTACAGTGTAACAAAAAGAGAATAACAAGTGAATAAAAAGAGGATAAAAGCAGTATAAAATAAAAGTAAAAAACTGTTTTAAAATACCTCTACATCCCTCCAGCCGCCCCTATCCACGGACATAGCAAGACAATATTAACAGGAACCGAGGAAACGCTATCGCAATTCTCATAAATTTGAAATGAGGAAACACCAAAGGCAGGTGAAGTGGGTTAAAATGATCAAGATAAAATAATAAAATGCTAAAAGAGATATTAAAAGGATAAAGATGAAACAATAAAATGCTAAGAGATGTGAAAAGGATAAAGATAAAATCAATTTCCAATAGAGGAATGAGTAAAACCAGAAACAAATCAGAAAAAGTAAATTGGTAACTAAATAATTGACTGAATAAATAAGATAGAATAAAATGGTGTCATTAAAACAAAAAGATAAATAAATAAATAGACAAAGTCAGTTCTTATCCAGGTGTTGGATATGTACAGTGTAATCCATATTAATATACAGTCTATCTATATCACAGAAATATATTTTATATCGTACAAAGTGCCTCATAAAACTACTTGGAATTGTGCCAGTTTCCATCCTCCCCCCCAAATACGAATGAAATGAAGTGTATTATTAAGTTCTCTGTATTGGCCGTCCGCTGGACCCTCGTGATGAGGCGTGACAGCAGAGACCTGACAAAATGAGACTATGTGACCGTCTCAATCCACTCTTCTTCTCTTTTTTTTCCCAGAGAACTTCAATCACTCAATTTCTCTGAGTCTCTCAGTCTGTTTCCAATCCCGGCAAACAGCTGGCCCCGGCATTTAGAACACATGGGGATTATGAGGTTGATTTAGTTAAAGGCTCAATCCAGAATCAGACCATTGCTACACTTATGATGACGAGATCACCTCTCTGTCGGATATTTTCATTCTGATTTCATGCGTTTACAGTAGAGGAAGCTTATCTATCTACCTACCTATCTGTTGGGAGTCAAAAGTCAAAGTTCAGGGGTTGTGAGAAACATTATGTCTGTCATTGCATCATTACACATTTGCTTTTATTCATCCTGCGTAGTTTTTTTTTTTTCCACTAGGGTTTTTTAACTAATGCTGGATTAAAGTAATCTCTGTGGCTGTGAATATTTTACATCTTGTTTAGTCTCTTGTGTCATTATGAGCTCAGTTAATGATCAGCTGCTTTCATTTGACCACTGGAATCCAAGGTATGCTGCTGCTAGAGACAACAAGGGTGTGTTTAAATACTCCAGGTGTGTGTGTGTGTGTGTGTGTGTGTGTGTGTGTGTGTGTGTGTGTGTGTGTGTGTGTGTGTGTGTGTGTGTGTCAATGTGCTCTGCCAGGGTGCGTGCTCAAAATTAAATCTGCGAACTCAAGTAAACATCCTAGTGCCCCTGGCCTCTCATTGGCTAGGACAAGCGGCTGATTTGCATGTGGTGGGAGTGTCCTGAGCCAGCACTGGGATGAATGACTTGTTCAAGTCAGATAGCAATAAGGCTTAGAGCTCAGCAGAGGTCTGCGCTGCTCAGCACTCAAAATGCCTGGGTTACTTAAACTGCCTCTTTTACTGCTGTAAGTGGGAAGTGCTGGACCGGGACAGAAACATGATCGACAGCCGACACCACGGTCTTAGAAAAAGAGGAGGACTATGGGTAAGTCTCACGATAATTCAAATTGCACACAAACTTCATTTTAACAAGTAGCTTTTATGATGCTGTGCATACAAGAAAGGAGGAGACCCAATCAGGCCCTCTCTGTACTCCACTGTTTTTACTCTCATGTCTTTTTCAATGATGTAAACTTGTGTAAAAGTAACTTAAGGTTCATAACAAATTGAACTTCATGAATGATTATTATAAAGAGAGCTGCACTAAGTGTCATGATTACAATTCACACCGTGGTCGCCAGTGTCCACCGAGCTCTGCATCTTCTATTATAGCTAGAAAATAATGTTCACACTGAATAATAAAACATTAGTGCTGCCTCATTTAGCAGACCTCATTCTGCAACCCTCTCATTAAACTGTGTTATCTTTAACTGTCTTGTATTACAGGGATTGTGCATCCTCTTGCTTTACACCAGCCCTCTCTCCTGTTTTGCAAATTTCAGCCAAGCGAAACAGCTCATCTATAAGATAAAGGAGGGATTACCCAGAGGGACCTTCATAGGGACCATCGGAGTAGACTTAAATTTGGATTTTTCTGTTGAGCCCCCCTTTTTATTCAATCTCCCACAGAAGAAGGTCAGTGAACAGTATGTGAATCTAAATAATACCACTGGAGAGCTTTACACATCTGCCACAGAGATTGACAGGGAGACCCTTTGTCCTGATAACTCAGGGGGACGGGGATGTGTCCTGTCGCTGGATGTGTTTGTGTTGCCTCAGCAGCACTTTCAGCTAATTAAAGTCAAGATCGTCATTGAGGATGTGAACGACAACAGGCCAAAGTTCCCCACAGATGAGATCTGCTTGTCTGTCCCCGAAAACACACCGATTAACGCTCGTTATGCAGTGGAGCAGTCTGCGGTGGACCCGGACCTGGGTGCTCACGGAGTGCAGACCTACTGGCTGGTTAACGACTTTGGCGTGTTCACACTGGACGTTGAGGAGAACGAGGGGGGGGAGCTGACACCTTTCCTCATTGTGACAGAAGCCTTGGACAGAGAGACACAGGCTGAATACATCACGGATATCATCGCAGAGGATGGCGGGACCCCTCCTCTTCTCGGCGCTGCTACTTTAAAGATTTTCATCACAGATGTGAACGATAACTGCCCCCAATTCACAGAGTCGCATATTAATGTCACTCTGCATGGGAACACCAGCAAAGGGGCCCATTTGGCACGTTTGCATGCTTTTGACCCTGACCTTGGTGCTAATGCTCAGATCAGCTACGCTTACAGCGAACGTGTGCCAAGGGACACCAGGAGCTTGTTCCATTTGGACAGAATCACAGGGGTGATCAAGCTTGCAGGGAAAATAGACACTGTCACATCCACCTTTTACAAACTCACGGTTCTGGCTAATGGACCTGGCTGTATCCCTGCTGTTGCAACTGTGACTGTCCATATCATCAAAGTTGTGACCGGACCCCCTGCTGTCATACCCCGGTACATCGCACCAGAAAAGGATGGAGTGGTGGCAATAAAGGAGTCTGAGCCAGTGTTTTCTCCAATTGCTTTTTTTACTGTTAAAAACATTGATATGAACCAAAGGGTGGACTGTCTTCTGGAAGGGACTGGTCCCTTCAGGCTGGGCCCCTACCAGCAGTTCAAAAACGAATACCTGCTGGAGACTACAGAGCCACTGGACTATGAAAAGATACAGGAGTATGAACTGATTGTGGTTGCTAAGAATACTGAAGGGCTTGTCATCAAGACTTTCCTCAAGGTGCAGGTTTTAGATGAGAACGATAACGCACCAGTGTTCCAGGAGTCTATGGTGGAAATATCTGTGGAGGAAAACAATGCACCAAACACATTTCTAACACAACTCCAAGCCTCAGACCAGGACAGCGACAACCGAGGGGAGGTCATCTACCTCCTTGGAGGTGACACCCCTGGGATGTTTGCTATAGATCGTGTGACAGGTGTCCTGACCGTGACCACATCGCTGGACCGGGAGGAGAAAGAGAAATACCGGTTCATAGTGAGAGCAGTGGATCAGGGGACGCCCAGGAGGGAGTCCATTGCAACTGTTGTGGTGACGGTGCAAGATCGGAACGACAACAGTCCACGCTTCATCAATAAGGACTTTACTTTCTTTGTTCCAGAGAACTTCCCGGGCTACGGTGAGATCGGAGTTCTCTCTGTGACGGATGCTGATGCAGGAGAAAATGGCTGGGTGGCCCTTTCCATCCTGAACGGCAGTGACATCTTCATGATAGACACAGGGCGAGGAGCCCTGAGGGCCAAGACATCAATGGACCGTGAGCAACAAGGGACATACACATTGTGGATTGAGGCCGTTGATGGCGGAGAACCCGCACTTTCCTGTGTCACCATGGTGACCGTATTGTTGTTGGATGTAAATGACAACCCACCCATTGTCCTCTTTCCTCAGTCCAATCAGTCCTACATGCTAGTGCTCCCGAATACGTTACCAGGAACCTCGATCACAGAGGTGTATGCTGTGGATAAGGATACAGGCATGAATGCTGTGATCGCCTATAGTATCGTTAAGAGGAAAGGTGGCGAGCCAGGGTCCTTCGCCATTGACCCAGAAACCGGAAATATCACGTTAAAGAGGGAACTCAGCAACCGGGGCCTCTACAGCCTTCTGGTGAAGGTCAGTGATCATGGTCAGCCTGAACCGCTTTACTCAACAGTAATGGTCAACTTCTTTGTCAATGAAACAGTGAGCAATGAGAGTTACATCCAGAGTCTGCTGACCAGAGAGGCTGACATAGAGATAGAGGAGAGGCCTTGGTACATTGGCCAGATGACAGAGGGGCCTGAACGGTATGAGCGGTTCCCCTGTCAGCCTGTCCTCATTGTTCTTTCAGTGGCCTGCCTGGGGCTACTCTTCTCAGTCGTCTCTCTGACAGCTTACATATGTTGCAAGAGGTTTAAAAAGCACAGAAAGAAAAGATCAGAAGTGGAAATACCTTTAAAAATGAAGAACGACTCCATGCAGGTTGTGAACAGAAAGTTCAGGCAAATCTCTAACATCTAATACTCAGCTGTCCACGAATCCAAAAAGTACCACAGCTGTTTACAAAAATGTTTACAAAACTCACTGTGAGAAATGTAGTTCTCATACGAAGTTGCTCTTTTCGCTTTTGTCATATACATTTTATTACTGCAAAAGATTGTGATTTAAATTGAACGCCATGAGTTTCTGTGATTAAAACGATGGCACACACTGATGCTGTGCTCTCTCTTCTGCTTCTAATCACGTCGATGAACGCAGACACTTGTGTGTCAGGAAACCAAAGTAAAGTTAAAATTAGTATTGGTGTCAAAGTAATAACAGCTTTATTACAAAGTCATGAGAGCAACTCATTAATCTAAGGTCCAATATGTAAATACTGTACAAAATGTTTCACATCTTTATATACAACTTTTGCATTCACGTGACAAAGAGAGAAAACAGTTCAAGGCACAACAAATATTCGTCTTCATCTCTTGATGGTTACTATTATAGTTACAGTTTTAGTTATGGAGAAGTGATTGCTCTTGGAAGCTGGACAAATCTGGAACCTGTGTTTATTTTTTAAATACAGTTCAAATGGAAATTGACTTTATTTGAAAACATTCTGATAATTCACTTTTGACCAAAGAAACATCAGTTATAATCAATAATAACAAATCAATGTTGTCTTGCTAGTTTTTCTAGAGCTTTCGGTCACATCACACATCTGTAACGTGGCTATTTTGGGGTTACATGCATTGCAGAATATACACAATGACAATATGTAATCCATTACAATTTGATCAGGTTGAAAGCTCTGGGGGAAAAAAACTAGTAAGTGGACCTTGAGTTAAGCTTTTCCTTGTCCAAAGTCTGTGTGATGGCTGAGAGCCACGGTTCGCAACCAGATGCCCTACTTCCCGCGAAGGCTCACTGATGGTGCACTGTGTGTAAAACCTCTCAGTGCCGTCTCACCGCGGCACACTCGCATCCTTTCATCACACTGAGCAATTTGAACTGTTTCATCTTTGTCATCTGCTTCAAGTCACGTCCATCACCCTCCTTTATATGACCATGCAGTTCTCAAAGTGTCTGTGAAAACATGCTGTTTGTGAAAGAAAATCTAACTATTAAAGATGCTTTATTTTTTTACAACACACTGTTTTTTATTTCTGTATTGATATCACCTGCATTTCCTGATGTGTTTTCAAATGTGATGTATCAGAGCTAGTTTGATATTTAATACGATTTGAAGGCGCAATTTACCCCCCCCCAAAAAATACCAGATGTTTTTTTGGTTGAATCAATGAGAACTTCCTTCAGTGGTGTATGAATAATCAATTATATTGTAAAAACCAGATCAAAGTGAGATAGCATCCTCTTCAGACATGATTAAATCTGGTGTACAAATTAATCATTGCAACCGAAGATGAAGACGAAACAGTCAAAGATCAAAAGCCTGAGTGTCTGCATTGCTGTCATCACCTGCGCAGACAGAGCGAGCTGTTGAGCTAACACCCGGAGTCACGCTGTGCTGACAACCACTCGTGTCTGGAACATTTCAGGTTCAAATCAATTTAGTCTAACAAACAGCATTTCTCAGCCTTTTGGAGTGCTACTCACAATCGCTGTTCTCCAAGTATAATCAAAGGTTTTTTGAAATAACCGAAAATTCTGTACCAAGAAAGTGTGAAGGGGGTTGTGATGTTTTATTTCTTCCACCACGTGAACCTGCTGTGCCCTGTGCTTCACACAGCGGCTGTTGTTTTAACCCTGTGCCTGTTTGCATGCCTGCTATGAAGGTTCTGTAGACAGAAAGGCTTCAGGACTCTGTGTATTCCTGTTAACCAGCAACACTCCCAAGTCAGGAACTCGCGTGTATTATATGTCCTTCAAAACCTGTTCGGGTTTGACTCTCACAGAACAGGAAGCGTGCAAACATACCAGCGCTGAGACTCTATTCACACTTAGCAGCATCTCATGTTATAATCAGCACTGAAGCCCGTCATGCAAGCGCAGAGAAACATCAGCAGCTCCAAACAGCTCAGTGTAATCCTGCAGTAATCACCTCTGGCCAAAATGTGCATTACACAAAAAATAGGCTGAAAGATAATAATTATTCGTGTGTATGTGCATGGTGATTCTTTTTCAAGACAGGTAACACAGGTCACGTAATTACACCCCCCCCAAGTCATGTCTGCTTCATGTCATGGGGAAGTTAGAATTTGCTTAACGTCTTGGACCGGTTCAAAGGGGCCACTTAGTGGTACATCAATCAGTCTGAGATCCAAAGAACAAACAGTGTAAGCATGGTGCATTGCCCCAGTGTGTGTGTGTGTGTGTGTGTGTGTGTGTGTGTGTGTGTGTGTGTGTGTGTGTGTGTGTGTGTGTGTGTGTGTGTGTGTGTGTGTGCATGAGAAAGAGAGACACAGAGTGAGAGAGAGAGAGAGGATGGGGGGGCATGCCTTTACTAGGAAGCACACTGAGCAGAAAGAAGTTCCATATGTCCGCGCTGCCTCTTTGTGGAGCTGCATGCACAAAACTTTCATCTCTGTGATTAAAAAATAATCATCAAGATTAGGTTATTGATTTTGACAAAGATTGACTAAATTGAATATTATTTAATATTTTAAATATATATTTCATGATCTCATGATTTGAGACGTCCCCGACTTCAGGATTTTGAAATCCCATGGACTATCAATCAGAACTCTGGGTGTTGTGTTCCACATCTGCCTCCAGTAAATAGATCAGTCACCAAGGCAACGGCTGTTTGCAGCCAAGTGACACAGAATTTAAGATGTTTTCTGTACAATTTTACATTTGTTTTTTACACTGAGCAAACAATTACAGCACATGATTAATTGCAGTAATAACAATGGAGGTTTTTATTTCACTGTGGCAACTTTTTCACACATTTCCGGACTCTCTCTCTCAATTAGTCATTTTCACTCAGGATGTTGAAATAGGAAACACGTCATACAAGCCCTGTTGGCCTATTACAGCTCAAACCCAGATGTTCTAATGACAGAGTACGCTCCCGTGTGCAATAACAAACAATGGCCCTGCACAAGGTTTGCACAAGGCTCAGATACTTTCACATTAACAAGGCATAATAATCCTAAATTCCACAATGAAAAAGTATGCTGTTTCTACTTTATTCATTCTTTTGGATCCTTGTTTAAATTGTTGGTTACAAACTTAGTTGGTGGTTCAAAATAGTTTTGAATAAATTCTCAAATGAATTCTTAATGTATTTCGATACACGTACAGTGGACAAAATAACAGGAACATCTTCTGTGTTCTGCAGTGGTGTGATCAACAACTAATAACAAACTATATGCTGAAAAATGTCCCAACAACCAACACTTTTTACTTGAATGAGAGTCTACAGCCTTCATTTCATTTTACAGGCTATGAACCTAAGATTAGCCAACTCGCACCAGGGCCGTTTCAATGGAGTTTGGGGGCCCCCAGGTTTAACAGACCTGGGGGGCCCAACATCGAACCACACCAACATAAAAAAAAAAACCCACATCATTCCAGTATCAGTAAAGTAGTAAGTTTAACCACCACCAATATCCCAGGCACATCATATACACACATTTAGATGTTCTATAGTCTTTAACCTCAAACCTCTTTTGGCAGAATAATAGCATGGGGCCTTGTTAGGGGGGGGGTTACAATTATGGTGTTGTTGAAGTCTCCTGTACATAGTTAAACATAGAGGTCAAGGGGGGGTAGTGGACTTACGTAATCAGCAGTTCTCTGGGCCCCCCTCCTCTCAGCTTGGGGCCCCAGAAACAGTTACTTGGTTTGCGTACCCTGTTGCACACCCTTCACTAGATCTAAAAACAATGGTACAACTTTTCAAACTGAAAACGTGTTCATTTGATGGCATTAAAGAGAAAAACAAGGGTATCACTAAAGCTATTGTAATTTGCACTGAATGCAACATGAATGTTTCTATCAAAGTTCATGGCCATCCCTCCTATAGACGCTCAGATAGTTTTGTTTGTTTTTATTCTAGTTATGTTTTTGTGTTATGTCCCCAACCTAAGTCTTTGTACATGTGGGAACCATTAATGAAATGGTTGACATGATGACAGTGCTAGATGAGAAGTTGATTGATCGTCAAAGTGGTTGCCATCATCTTTAGGAATACATTGAAGTTCTGTACCACAGTGGAGTGGATGGACCAACATATAATACAGTTTGTTTGTATCTGTAGTGACTGCTTGAAATCAAATCTGCAGCATGTGTCAGCAGCCCGAGCAGTAACTCCGGTACTGTACTGCATCAAGCAACGATTTGATCGACACATCCTTCTGTCCAACATTATCCTCTACAGGACCCTTCACCCTCAACCTTAATTGCTTTTAACCTTCCGGAGTGTCATTTAGCTATGTCTCTGTCTCATTACAAGAATCCTGCTCTAAGTTTTACTCACAGGAGCTGGAAACAGCTGGGAAGGTTCCGGGGTCACCCAGACTGAGACACTCCGCAGCTTTTCTACATGACTGATCACCTCCTGTTGCAGTAATCCCGCCGACAGCCAGTCCGGGCATCTTCAGACGAGGGCAGAATAGACAGTGGAGGAGTGAATTGGCTTAAGTCAGGCTCCACAACTCTTTGTGACCCCAGGGATTAGTCTTACACACTGAATTACTACATGGAGGTTATTAAAAAGACATAATTCTTAAGCAGAGGAGGTGTTAGGATGGTAAGACGTCGTGCATGGAGGAGCATCGGGGTAGGACTGCGCAATATGGCTGGAAAATATATCAAGATACAAATGTTCATATCAGTCAACATTGACAGTCATCACATGTCACATTATTGTTTCTCTATAGTTTAAAGACAGACTGCTCCTGAGTGAAGGTTGTGGTTTTAAAGAAAGACAAACACTTTTTCTATCAAATAACTTATTAAATCCATACGTACTGGAAATGCGAACACATGAACATCAGTGTGATAAGAACTAAAATAAAATGACAGGAGGAGGCTGGATTCATGACCCATACTGCAGCCAGCCACCAGGGGTGTTTCATTTTTGGGGAGCCATCTTGCCGTCCATCTTTATATACAGTCTGTGTTGGCACAATGTATAAGCAATATATAGATGTCAGATTTTTGTTATATTACTATTGATGCACATTGATACTGCGATAATTATTGATATTGTTAAATTGCACATCCCGACACTGAAGCCTTTCTTTAACTATGTCGTCATTGTCTTGTAGATGTTAAACATAAAGATTAAGGATTATTTCTTCAGACTCAACCCAAACACTGGTCCGATGACCTCTCTCTCTCTCTCTCTCTCTCTCTCTCTCTCTCTCTCTCTCTCTCTCGCCCGGAATTTGGGAAAGTCTTTCTGAAATTACCTTAAATTCTTAATGGTGTAGACAGCAAGTAATTACCATCAGCCACAGCCTGATCCCGTTTCCAGATTGGCTTTATTGTCGTGTCCCGGCCTTGAAATCAAATAAATAAAGACACAATGAGAGGCCCAGGTTGGGTTACACACATCTGATGAATAGGAGAGGCTACATTTCCCAAGTTATGACATCAAATACGACCCCCCCCCCCCCCCCCCCCCGCCCTACACACACACACACACATTTCGCCCACCATTTTCAATAATGCATCTTCATACACCCCCCCTGCTGAGGACCACTGCCTTTGATCTGAAGCATCTTTCATTTGCTGTGATGCAACAAAATATAATCCAATCGCACTCTTTTGATCCCGCCGTGGATTACGTTACTAATTTCCTTTATTCCTTCGTCCCTGTTTGTCTCTCGGCTTCGTCCCGTTTCATCCCAGCAAAACACACAGGGGGCTTCCAGGGAATTAGCTGCAGCAGTGTGTTCCTCAGCAACTTCTTTTTCCCACAACTGCGAACGACTTGATTCCAGCCGTCCCTGCCAATGAATTTATCCCTCATCACAACCCTGAGGGAATTCACTTGGACAATGTTGGTCCTGTTCCCAGAAAGATAAATTCTAAAAAAAACAACAACATTAAGTTCAATAAAAAAAATAAGAAAATGTAAATATAAATTTTGAACATCTAAAGATTTTCCAATCAGTGAATATTGTACAAATTTGAGGACGTAATGCATAATACATAACAAAACACAGGTTTTCATGTGTGTATCATCTACCTGGACTGTAGTAATGTGCTGGACTTCATGCAGAGACCACGCATCACTATACAGCAATTTCCTGGCCAACAGTGTGTGGTCCACCAGTGACAGGAAGCATGACCCACTTAATTGTTTTTCATAAAAAAAAAATTTAATTCTATAAAAAAGTACAGTCATCATGTCTTTAGTTAAATTATAGTAGTTTACAGTATATTGAAAGAAAGAAAGAAAGAAAGATTACAGCATTATAATATTTTTCTTACAGCTCAGCTCATTCTTTATCAGGTTATTAACATTTTAATTCAAAATATCAAATGTTCATTTCTATGACAAATTTTTTCCCTCTTTGTTCATTTTACTAGCAAAATACAAAAATGCTCAGCTTTCAACCCTAATTATCTTTTGGAAATGAACAAAAAATGTGATTTAGGCACTTTCATGAAGATAATTAATAACCAGCTTAATAATCACCACAGTTCATATCCCTTTGTTTTCTTTAATAACTTTAAGCCTGCAGTGTTACCAGTAGTGTTGTGTTCACACTGAACAAAAATGTGATTCTTTGTTTTAAACTGTTTTGAATCTTTTTTTCACATTCTGAAAACATGGAATGCTGCTGCTCCTTCGGCTTCAGACCGATTTGCAGTTTAGAGTCGACAGTGGTAATTAGACCTTTGTGTGTAGAGTTGAACAATAGAGGAGTCTTTCCACGAAAAAAACTGTTTGGGCTGAATTTGACATTGTGACAAACTCAAGGCACTTTTAACCAGACTGACACAAAATGAATTTGAAGAGCATTTTGAGCAGCAGCTGGGGCCGACAGCAGGATGTGATGTTCCAGATACACTGTTGGTGTGTGCTACAGGTGAGTTGCCTCATATGCAAATATGTGCGTTTTGAACACTGTTGTCATCACTTGAACTAACACGTCCCTCCGTCTCCTCAGGTCTCAAACACTAACACGATCAAATAAACACCTCGTCAGCGCTAACACCGGCACACGTTTATTTAGAAACGTTGATTAATATGTGTTGTCTTTATAAATAGATAAATGAACTGAAACTCAAAGGGTTTGGCTGAATCATTTTGGCACAAGTGACATATACAATGGTCTCATTCCTCAGGTGAACTGTAACACAGTCTTCACCACTATTTGTGGGGTTGGCAAAGCTTCTCTGTATTAGGTTTAGTTTAGTTTACAACATTTGGCTTAAACATCTGCAAGTGTCCTTGCACATAAACAGAACATATGTTGACGTAACCCCTTTGATTGGGCTAATTTCGACTAAACTTCAGCATATATGTTTCCCCTGAGCCGGAACCTGTCCCATATTTCTTACAGTAGAGTCACATGTTTAATTTTAGATATCCTGGACTCACTGAGGGTTTTAAAGGTCCCATGTTGTAAAAAAAACAAGATTTCCATGTCTTTGTTTAGAGTCTACCATCTGAACTCTTATGAGATTTCCTTTTTTACATTATGGACAATAACCTTGTGTTCTGTGTTTGGTTATTTGTTTGCACTCTTGGGTTCTTCGTTTCCTGTTTTATCCTGAAACATCTCTCCTTGTGTGTCTCTCTTGCTGTACTTCCTGTCTCTGTCCTGTTTTCTGCTCTTGTGATCGCCGGCACCTGTTCGTCATGTGTTTCACCTGTGTTCAATCATCCCTGCCCGCCTTCTGTATATCGCCTCTGCACTTCCCTTTGTCAGTTGGTCTGTTTCAGATGGCTTTTCCACGTGTGTGAGCTCTGCTCTCAGGTTTCAAATGTAACTTTTTCACCGGAGACCATAAGACATTTTGGTCCTTGTAGCGAAACCCTTACAATAAAGCAGTTTTAGGTGTTGGAATATAAAAGTACTGTGAAAGTATCAAAGAGCTCAATCTAAGGAGAAATGCTTTCAACCTGTATTCAGATTAGGCTCTAAAATTAGCTGCAGTAACTATGTGAATCACCACAGTCAACCATGATTCCTGTGGATATGGTTTCTCTGTGTTTGACTGAAATCTGCTTACTTTTATTCAAGATTCAAAGGACTTTCTTGTCATCGCACTCAGGAACGATTAAATTGTAAGAGGCCTGTCTCTACAAGATGTATATATTCATACATATAAGAAACGTACAGAAATATGGTATGAAAAACAACAATAATAGCAATTGAAGCCGCATCAGCAAATAACTATTTACAGAAGATAGAATAATTGAAGCTTATTAACAATTGCAATCTCTTAAGTTTTTTTTTTTTACATTTCTCCTATAAGTTACCTTTGTTTTTCTAATTTTGTGGAACCCACGCCAGCATGATACACACATAAAATCCATGAAGGGTAAAGAAGTATTTGCTATGACCATCTCGATTAACAACAAAAGTGTGTGTGTGGAGTGTGTGTGTGTGTTATGTAAGTAAAATGCTCCCTCTCCCACTTGCAGAATGCGGTACAAAGGGCTCTACAGGGATGTGCCCTATATGGTCTGGCTGCCCGGCTCTCTGGCAGAGTTAATGGAGTGCCAGAAGAGCGCTCCTTGTTAATATCAGCCACTCATGCATTTCAAGACGCTGTTTCTTCTGTCAAGGGGAACCAAGTCAGCTAACCTAATTTGGTGAAGAAGATGTGCTACAGTTTTTCAGGAGGAAATAACAGCGAATCATCATCTCTCTCATTTGCCCCCTCTGATTGATGCTGATCACTGATCTGGTACATCGTAATTGAAAAGGCATGCCCTGCTTGAAAGTGGGTATATGAGCAGAGAGAGAGTTCACACACACTCACACACACTCACACACACACACACTCACACTGTGGAGTGCTCCGCCACTGGGCTAATTTGACATGCTTAAAATCTCATGCTAACTTCCTTATGCTAATTTCATTATAGGTAATGAAGGAATTGTTGTTAAGACACAGAATTCAGTGGAGGGAAGAGGCTTGGAACACTAAGTGGAAAAAAAGGGGGGAGAACAAATGAATCCCTCTGCACTGCCCCTGGTTTCTGACCTGACAGCCGCAGGCAAAGAAACAGAGGAGACAATGACAGTCGGAGACAGAAAGACGGACAAAGAGGCGAGTAAATTGTAGTGGGGAGGTTGATTAAAGGACAGAGGGACACGAATAGGAACAGGTGGGCAGACAGATAAGAGAGATCAGGACACAACTTGCTGGGTCTCAGGTGTTCCCGTTAGAAGGGGCCAACGCTCGACTGCCATATGGCTCAAGTTCAGCCAAGTCTGCGTTTCACTCGTGGAACCTGAGGTGTTGTTCACGAGCGTCTGTTTCATCTTTGTTTTTCATTTGAACAGAAAACCTGGAGGACGAGAGGAAAAGCTCTTTATCGGGTTAATTTATAGATATGTAATGGGATAAATTATATGTGTGTGTGTGTCCTCTATTTTTTCTTTTTTTCCCTTGCATGTAATTTCCTATGATAACAGAGACTGAGGGGCCAAATGCATTGGCATGACACAGAAATAAGTATATATGTTTGCATGTAAACACATTTAACTGTAATAAGTGTTTTTGTCAGGAATTCAAATGATTCAGTTATGTCCTCTACAACTACAAACTAGTCAGTGAGAGGCAGCAGGAACTGGGTATCGATGTCACATGCTTCGGATGTCAAACCATCACCGGCTGTTTTTTAAAACAAACTGATGTTACTTGAGCCTCTGTGAGAAAACACGAGGTGATTGTCAGGTTGTCTCAAGAAGTATTAAATACAACTAAATAATATATGAAGTCCTTCTGCAGATCATCTGAAAAAAAAAAAAAGTATCAACATATATTTTAAAGTATCATGTCATTTTTGTACAGGTAGCTCGGGGCAAAAAGTGAGTTTGTGGGTGGCATGTTACTCAAATTCACCTGGTATCTCTTTGTTGGCAAAATACACCCATCACACAGTGCCCAGGAGCATCTTCATATGATAGAGGTATAAATACATGGAACAGGTCTGGAGGAATCAACCTGTTAGTTCTTTTGTTTTGACGCTTGGATGCTCTGTTAGATTTGACCACGTGCTACCACAGCAAAGCCACTCACTCGTGTTAAGGGATAGAATAGGAGTGTATGAGAGTAGCTGGTGGTGCTGGGTTCGAACCTGCAGGACGACCAGGGCCTCTCTGTGGGGAGCTTGCATGTTGCGTGTTGCAGGTTTTCTCCAGGTACTACATGTATTTTTACTGTCTGAAGACACACAGCTGGAAAGATGATTCGTGCAGGGTGTAGCCCGCATCTCAGCGGGGCTCCAGCTGCCCCTGGAACCCTCAAAGGTTGAGCGGTATAGATAATGGATGGATGTTAGTACCATATAAAGCAAATACTGAGGCCTTCAAAGATATCTTAAGAACATGTATGCCTCTTTACTCATTGCTTCGAGAATAACCTCAAAACATATGTGGGTTGGTTTTATTAGTATTTGTAGCTGGAACCATTTATATTTACTTGATGTGGTTATTAGCCCTTGTAAGTGTTTGACTTTTTCCTCCTATTAGTTTTTTCTATGAATCTGCCCTCCACCGAAGCCCTTGCCCTTTGCCACCCGTTTCACAATAGTCCGGTATAATCCATATAACCGCACACAGGAAGAATTGAATAACTCTCCATGATATGTAAGCCTCTTAGGGGAGGAAAAGCCTTATGGCGCTCATCATCTCTGTTGATCATGAGTTTGTAGCCGGAATTCAAATCTCTGTCCACAGGTTAATCTCAGGATTTATGGGATTTTCGATACTGCATCAAATTTATTTGCGATGAGCAGACATAACACATCTGACCCTAATTTGTCGTGTTGAGCTTGTGAGTTGTTTGTGTGTGTGTGTTTGTATATATATATATATATATATATCTTGCTCAGTTGATTAATCAGTCAATCTTTTGATTGATTGAAGGATTTTTATGCCAAAACACGTTGTAATTTAAATAGAAATGGGTATGATATCATAATACTGGCAGATTTTACAAATTGACTTTATTGTATTTAAGAAATCATAAGTTACTGTTGCAACCTATTGGATATAGGAAAAAAAAATTCTTTGGTTTGATTCTGTAAACTCTCTCTTGAAAAAGAATAACAAATATTTCAGAAAATAATATCAAAGATGGAGTGAAGCATCATTTTCTACTGTTAAAACCAATGAGTTCAAGTCACCATAAAGAAAATAACTATTTCTAAGAAAAGGAGCCACGAAGCCAAACAGACCACTTGGATTCTGGGTCAAAAGGAGATCCGTGCATCACAGTTCACTACGTCCACCACATACAGTAAGGGCCTCATTAGGAAAGTCATGGGACCAGAGACTGAAGACATAACACGAGCCCAAGTTCCTGTTTTGTCATCTAGCGAGGCTGAGCGACCGGGTGGTCTTTCACGCTTTCTCTGTTTCGCAGAAAACATTTTTTATATCTCTTCTTATTGAGGCAGCGGAGTAACATCACATCACATTAATCCATAATGACATTAAAAGCCCCATGAAATGAACAGGACATTTTCCCCGTTTTAATTGTGTCCTTGTGGTATTTGTTCATTTATCTATTTTTATTTGCTACATAGAGTATTTCTAAAAGAAAAAGTCAATATCACATAAAAATCCACCTTTTTCTCTTCCTGAGACAAAGTGTCAACACTTTGATGACTCACCCTGCACTAGGAGGCTTTTAATAATTTTGCGTCAAAAGAAAAAGCTTTCGAGAAGATGTTGAACTTCCTTTCCCACAACCTTTCTATAATCTATAATTCTGCCAGTTACCATCCGGAAAGATCCATCAGTTAAATTTGCAGGTGCAGGTGAAGGTGGTTGTGAGAAGTTTCCATGTTGAGCTGCTGTTACTGTCAACTCTGCCAAGGGGGCGTAGCTGACGTGTACTGCTATTGGCTCCTGAAAATGCAAATCAATATCTGCAAAAATTCTCCCCATAGTTTGTGATTTCTGTGCACACGTACACATTGAGAATCAAAGACCAGCTCTATCAAATTGGTCTTTAGGTTTAAACTGTGTTAATATTTAAATGCTAGAATATGTAAATGTATATTAAGTATGTATTAATATTATTTTTATATTCTTTAGCAATGCAGCCTAACCCAGACTGAACAGTGCGGCCGTGTAGAGGGATTCTAACTGTGCCCACGCTCTTCATGTTCGTTCTTTTTCTTGTTCACAATCTTTAATGAAGTAAAAGTTATAGGCTTATAAATCTTCCAAACTCTTCATGATTAATCTGGTGTTTGTGGATTAATGGAAATATTTTCTCATACTTGTGTAGCAAACAGCTCATCTGGACAGAGATTTAAAAAAATAAAGCCACTAAGAGCAGATAAAGGGGGGGGAAAAAATCTAATTTGAAAAATGTAATCTTGTTTGGTTTACTAACTATACTATTAGCAAGAGAAATGAAGCCATTTAGCTCAGCTGTTTGAATTTGTAGCATAGTCAAATAGAGTTTTGTTATATTATGTCATTTTGATTTAACAATGTTCCAGCAAAGAGGGGGGGAAAATAGAGGATTCAAATCTTGCTTTACACCTCCAGCATTTCTAAATGCAACAAATCAAAACACCTCAGAACGTCTGGATGACGAATTGCGGCCAACACTTTGCTGTGCTGCACCAACCAAATCTCAGGGAGAAAACACTCTCCCTCAAGGTCTGACACTAAACAGAAAAACATGTCTCCCTGCTACGGAAAGAATGTTGAGCCAGATGTTTCGATGCCTTTGATCGGCTAATTCAGTCGGCGACCGGTCAGTTGTGTTTTGTCTGATGTTACCACTGTCTCTGCCAGGAGCAACCAGATGCTCATACCAGCAGCTTTGCTCTTTAAAGGGGTTTTCTAACGGGGGAACTGGACTCAGGACAAAGGACAGCGGAACAAACTGTATTAGCCACAGATGATGTGTGCAGCGACCGGATCAAAGAGGGACCCCAAGGCGCGCTAAAGGAGCACATGTGTGAGATGGAGGTACACAGGTAGCACCAGTTGTTTGAGGTTGTTTATTCAGTTTCAACTAGTTTCAAAGCAAAAACAGACGAGCACTCTGTGGAGCCCAAACCTCCGCCAAGGTCGAACGGTCCTGCACACGGTTGTCTAGTTCTTATAAGAGGATTATAAAATAATAAAAAAGGAGATTTATTTGTCATAAAATATAGTTAAAGAAAGATAAATATATTCCTGGATCTTCCCCTTAGTCCACATCCGCACCAAAATGTAAAGGGTTCTTTTAATAGATTGAATAATAAAACGGATGATGCCTTTTCACTTCCTCCCACAATCCAGAAATAAGGCCAAAATGTCTGGTTACCATCTTGTGCATTTGGAGCCAGGGTCTGCACAGTAGTGATCGGGGGATGGAGCCACAGAAGCAACGTCCCACCGATCACACACGAGCGACCAATCCTGAGACAATCTCAGCTGTGAATCATGACATTCCATTTAAATTTTATACTAATTACAACCAAACTTATCAGACAAAAGATGGACAAACATCAGTGTGATAGGAGCTACCTGAAATGACAGAAACCACCTTTGAGAAAAATGTATTAGACGTTTTCTTTGACTATATAGCTTGGTTCATGTCCCATCCACTAACGTGGGGAAGGCAGCGTTGATGATCTTTACTGCAGCCAGCCACAAGGTGACGATCGAGATGCTCTGGCTTCCCTTTAGTGGAGAAGACATGTCCATGGTTCTTTCCAGGTCAAAGTTTGATGGAAATCGGTTTTGTCGTTTTTGCATTATCCTTTCGAGAAATAAACTAACAAACAGACCGGCGACAACAGAGAGCAACAAAAGAGAAAAACGGTAACAACATCTGGAACGCGGTGTGACTTGTTTTGTTTAGGAAGGTCTTGTGGGTTCGGCGACACACAGATGACATCATGAAAATCTCACAGGTCATTGTTTGTAAGTGGCAATCGAAAAAAACACAAAAACAAAGGCAGCTGGACAGTTTGGACTCAATAGTTCTTCCTCCTCAGGTGTAGCCATTAGGTGCAACTGGACAGGCTCCATAACAGTGACTGAGAGGTGCTTAACTCCATGTTTGCTTTGCAGCACAGACCCATATGTGTTAATGGTAAAGATCAATACCCGGCTGCTGATTCATCGTTCACCCCCGAGTCCATACTGTCTTTGGTCAAACTAACTGGCCCCATTTGACCATTATACTGTGATGTGTTATGAGTAGCACAAGGGCTGCTTGGCAACCACTGTTGGCAGGATGTTTGAGGAATGACCCATGTAGGCCATGGTCTGCTGCACACTGAAAACAGCCATTACCAAGCAGCACCTATCGTGCTCATTAAGTGTTGAGCCTCTCAACTGCAGTTCAGGCAATAACAGAAGTGCGAGGTCTGGCCAGACTTTCCCTTTTAGTGAGCGTCGTTTCATGAATGCGAGTTATTTTTGATCAAATGAGCATCGTTTAGTTATATCGTCTCTTGCAGGGTAATTTGAGCGTACACGCAACATTTATAGGATAATAAATGACTAAAACATAACACAATTATATTAACTAAACTAAAAAACATTAAGTGTCCTACAGTGTTTTTAATGAACTGACAGCACAGCCCAGGCCTCCTATAATACCTTGTTATGAGTCCAGACTTCCTGTTCTGCTTCGAGAAAGTCACATGAGGACAGAGCAGAAATGAGGAAAAGAAGTGTGATAACAAACGTGATAAATAGGCGTCAATCTCAGTGTGAGTTCTACATATGTTCGCGAGTGTTGTAAAGCTGTCTGAACAAAATGAAAAAATAGACTTTAAGGGAAAATCAGTTACCTGGATTAATCTTGTGTGGTTGCAAAAAAGGGCCCTTCAATACCACCAGAGTGTTTTTTTAGCTCATTCAATTGTAGCTATTTGTTTATCTGTCACCCACAGCAGTGATTTCATTGGGCTTCCCCAGTGAACAGCCATTTTGGCTCGACTCCAGGTCACAGAACTGGTAGAAGGAGCTTTGGTGGAAGACAGCAACTCTCTCTTCTCCCCCCCTTGTGTTACTGGCACCACAGGCAGAAAGAGATGATGGGGGCTCGTCTAATGACATGTAATGAAGGATCGTTACATATTCAAACACAAGTTCTATAATCAAAAGTAGAACATGTGCATATTTAAACCATTATCTAAATACTGGGTCAACTGCATGTACAGTACATGCAGTTTTAAAGAGCACTTAAAAATGCAGATGACGGGTACTGAAGAGAACGATAGTTATGTACAATTACCATCACCTACATCCCTGGTAAGTAAAACTTAAATCATGTTTTTCCGTCACCTATAAATCACAGAGTTGAAAAATGTAAATCCATGTTTTTGTCTCTGTCCAGGATCGGGGGGGGTAGATGCTATTATGCAAAAGTTGGACGTGTCTTCTCCGACACTGTGGCTGTTATAATTCCACCCATGCGAGTAAGTGCAAGACTTTGCAAAACAAATTGCTTTCATCTAGAGATCCCAGTGAGGCATACGCACGGAGGCAACTTGTTTTGCATGTTAGTGGTGAAGCGTCGACCCGACGACGGTTGACTTTGTTTTCTTTGCCTCACATGCAAATATGAAATCTGAGGCTCGCACAACTAAAAAGAGAATAGATCATTACCAGACCATTCTGGAGACTTGAACCCCTTTAAGATTATTATTAAGAGTAGTTAAATCTTCCATTTCCGTTGTTGTACGAGGAAACACTCGACTCTTTGTTATAGCAGGTAGTAAATATGCCTTTATGCCATTTTAAATACAAGCTCCCTACTGATTTCTCTTTTCTCATCCACGTGAAGGAGAGAACGTTGAGGACTGTTGAGGCCGATGTTGAAATAATGTTAGAAAGGACGTATTGAGCAGGATCCCAGGGTTCAGATGTCACTGCCCACAAAGGTACCATGGTGGGGAGAAGGAGGGCGAGGGGTCAGGTAAGCAGAAAGACAATGGCCGACAGCTGTGAATGGGGATACGAGCAGCGGCAGGCGGGCAGGCAGGCGGGCAGGTGGGAAACGAAAGCGCAGAGCAAAGAGGATGTTAATGTGGGAAAGAAGGTGGTTCCCCCAACTGGAGGAGAGAAAAGCATTCCTCCTGCTGCTGAAGGTTATCAGGTTGCAGGTTGAGAGAGGCCTGGGAACGGTAAGGCAGAAACAAGGAAGCCAGTTTTCAGCGATTCGGTGACAGAACTTTTTAACCCTGCCAGTAGCATGTGGCTCTTCGGATGTCACTCAGTTGGTTTGGTTCACCATGTGGGTCCAGGCTCAGTATCTCAACACCGACTGCATAGATTGCTCTTATGTTTTGAACAGACCGTCGTAGTTCCCATAAATCCTATTGACCTCTGTGACGGTCGGACTTTTCCTGGTGCAACAACATATGGTTCACATTTGTGTGGCTGAGTCAAAAACCTCAACAATTATTGATGTTTTCAATAAAAGTTGGTAAGGAAACTATATACAAGAAATTATAACTACATACCTGTTAATACTAGTTGTACTTTGTATTTTGGTGGTAATTTGTTAGTGTAAGCATGCTAACACACGAAACTTGATCTGCCCCCTTATCTGGATACGTACCAACATTTAATAGCGTTTTTCTTGGGTTAAGCCCCATCCCTCCACTAAATTTCATGGAAAATGGTGGAGTGTTTTTTACGTAATCCTGCTATAATAAAACAAACGGGGTGGAAATTATCCACTTAACATTGGCATGAGAAAATCGTCAAATTGTAGAAAGTGAGCATGCTAGTATTAGCTCTAACCACAAATTACATTATAAACAATACATAAACTGATGTAGTCTAACAAATAGCTCTGTATATGTTGCCCTGTTGGTCGTAGCACAGAAGGGAATGAGGCAGAAAAGGAGATGTATGGAAAATGTTGATCACCATCGCAGAACTGGATCCTCCTGATTCAACTTCACAGCACAAAAGAGCAGCAACTGAACCAGTAACCTTGGATATCTCTTCTTTTGATATCCAGTTGAACTGAGTTAAAAGGTCAAAGTGGCAATTAGTGTAAATCAAAAAGTAAATCTACTTAATGACCTCTGCCAAAGATGTTTTCATAGCCATTTGTCAGTTACATTACGCAAGAACTACAGAGCCAATTTTCTGGAAACCTCGAGGAAAGGTGGGGTACGGACAACACAGAACCCACTAACAGATTTATGAATTTCCACCCCTTCTTTCTTCAACAGGAACTTATCGATATTTTGGGGGAATATCTCAGTAATGCAGAGATCTTTATGGAAAGAAAATCAGGCATATGTAGGACAAAATCATATGTAGAGTGCTCATATCTATGAACAGTAGTAGTTTGCAGAAAATGTCTGTTTTACATGGTATCTGATCTCAATGCATTTATCTGCAGAGGTGAGAACACTGTTTTTGAACTTAAGTAGAAGTACAGATACTTAAAAAGTATTGTATATAAGCCCAGTATAAAAGTACAGGCTTTGAAATGTACTCAATGAATAAAAGTGAAAAGCTGTCCTCTGAAGGCCCTTTCGTCTCTGGGACTCATTTTACATTAATATGGTTCAAAGACTATTTAACTGAAACCACTCTTACTTCAAATAAAATAAAATAAAAATAAAATAAAAACAGGGGGGAACAAAAGAAAAAAAACATTTTGAGCATGAAAAATAGTCTGGGAGAAAGTGCGGAGGCTATAAGGGAAAGTTTTGTTGCTCTGCTTTGTCATCGACATCGATTCCTCACTTTCTCACGGACATGTGATCCTGTTCTCCGCAGTTGAGTCTCCTTGTCTTGTCTGTTTTGTGTTGATACATCTTTGATGCCCATTATGTACATTGCGCTTGATATGCACTGATAGATATACAACAAGGAATCGTCGTCTGTGTTTGTGTCCCGTCCATCCTGGTTGAAATCTGTCTTGATGTTGAAAAGGTGGCACTCGATGATTCAAAATTGTAATAAAAACAGATGATTCCCCTCAAATACATTAAAAGAAAAGTAACAAGCTTGTTTTGAAAATATCAGGAGGAAGAAGTATATATATTTTTTGACGACTTTTTACTTTTACTCCCTACATTTTAACACATTTAAATACTCAAGTAAAGTACAGACAATCTACTTTAGTACAGTAACAAAGTATTTCTACTGTGTATTTGCAATATGTTGATAAAGTGGGGAATGAGCCTTGGCAGAGGTGTCCTGCCCTTTTCTTCATTAAAACCATGTGTTGGGGTGAAAGTTGTATGTGTGGCTGATCCCTATCTATTTACTGCTCATGACCTTAAGGTGTTTTAGCGTTAAAAGGTCTCAATGTCCATCACAGGGGTGGAACATATAATAAGACACACACAGTCACACCTAAAGGCAATTTCAGAGTCACCAGTTCCCTCTGGACTGCAGGAAGAGCATGTTTGTCCAATTTTGAACCCGTGACCCTTTTCCGCTGGGAGGAGGCAGCAAAGCCACTGAGCAATCGTGCGACCATCCCATAATCCAATTTGAATGGAGATACAATCAAACTGAAGCGGACTGTACTAAAACCCATCAAGCCTAAACATTGAAGAGCGACTTGCTGCCCCGGTGCTCCCACACTAAATCCTGTCATGTCGAATCCAGTCATAAGATTGTTTGTGAAACACTGGATCACTTGGAGCATATCTAACCACAGAGGGTCGACGTGTCACAGGAAAACAGGCACAGCACTTGGAGCTTCAGATTTACTGTGATCACAGCGTTAACAAGATTGTATCAACTGCGCAGTTACATAAACACAGAAAAACAAGATGCAATCTAATCTCTCCTGCCAGCTTCCACGGCCTTTCGCTTTCTTTGGTCTAATGTTTCCTTTTATAAAAGGAGCAAAATATCATGTTATCCCAACACTGCTCCACTGGATCCCCCCCCCCTCACTGTTAACTATGGCTTCATGAATATCACACAAGGAACAGTGAGTATCAGCTCTCACTGAAACAGTTACGGACAGGTTTTCTTAAAGACTCTCCTGAACTAGCATTTGAACAAACAAGAAATTATAATTACTTATTCATGATGTAACATTTTTCGTCTTAGTTTTTGTGTTGTCACCCATGTTTCACTCGTTTATCTCCCGCATACAACAGCTATGAACATTTTCTATTTGTTAAAAATCGGTTTCCACCCTTCAACCCAGGGCCTCAAGATTTGCCCCTATCATAATGTTGTGTTTGAGTCTAATGACTATGGGACCTCGGGGCTTCCGTCCAATGTTTGTCGTGTCTTGACATTTCACAGAGAAATATATTCAATATGAAATGGGCTTAATTCCTCGGACTGAAATATCACCGTTCATCTGATTGAAAATCAATCCTTTTATGATGATGTGGCCAGTGTCACAGCCAGTCCCCGAGAGCGCTTTCAACAGCTTCACTTTCAGTTCCTTCCTAACGGATAGGTTTCCATATTACCAGCCGTTAATTATTCATCTGCGCTCACTTGGCGTCTCGGTTGGAAAATAAAGCAAATCCTCTGGCCCAGTGGTACAGAATAGCACGGTGACCTCTGCGCTGAACCCCGGGGCATTGTCCCTTCGTCTCCTGCTGTTGGTAACAGTGAAACTGGAGCTGAGGAGGAGATTATTTCTTGATGTGTAAAACTTGTCTCTCGCACGGCTCGGGTCCGCAAAACAGCCAGCACATTGGTGCGTGTGCAGAGCTTGAAGAGCCAGGTACAGTCCCTTTTGTAATGTGCAAAATGATATCTCTGCAGTGTAACCATCTCTATTACAGGGGGAAGAGATTGTCTTACCCTCTGGATTTGCTTCAGAGAGCACAACAAACGAGCTCGAGCCGCTTTCCTGTCCACTCACACTACGTCTGTCCACCACAGGAGAGATAACAAAAGTAAGACATAATTTGGAAGCAGATTTTAAAACATTTCCAAGTAATGACATAACTACCATCATGAAATTAAAAACAAAAGCGTGAGAGGTTGCTTTTTCTGCACCGCATTAGTTTATTCATAATTTGAATTTAATAATTAAAAATAAGACATTAAAACAAAGTAGCTACATACCATAATAACAGTTTATTTGAATGTATCCATTTAACAAACCTTCACAACATATACAGTAGATATGTCTTCAACAAAAACAACAGGTGCTCATGTCAGTTTTATTTTTTTCCCCTTGTATTTTTGCATGAGGTCCAAGCCCTTAGAAGAGTTCTTCATGTCCTGACAGTGTGTACACTTAAAAATTCAGGAAGCACTCAGGATTGTTGCAGAAAGTGACACGATCTCCGTCGTGGAAGGGTGTGGGACAAGCACACTAATGGATAGAGGGAAAGAAAGAATTAATCATTTTTGAATTTTGAGGCCATCTCAGTGAACTGCTGCAGACCTTGTGAAATGGCTTTTACACAATGCACGAGCAGAAATAGTCAAAGTTAAAATTAGTATATAAACTTCTTTTACATACAAATGATTAATCAATAGGTTCTATTATGCATTATAAGCAGATAATAATGCAAAGACCAGGTTACAAACCACTTTCTCTACAGTCTATACCATAGACTGTATATAAGGATGGACAACACCCTCTGGAGCTTAAGCCAAAATATCCTGGAAAGGACATTAGTGATCGGGGCATGGAGCTGTGGTATCAAGGTCCCGCTGATCCATGGGCTTGACTAAATGTGTCAGTCTCAGCTGTCAATCATGATGCCCCGCCCATTTGTAATATATTCAAATAACTAATGAAAACCCAAATTAGCTGAAAATAAACAATTCAACAATCAACGACCTAAAATGCCAGAAACCGTCTTTGAAAAAATTTGACTTTTCAGTTCGGTCCATGTCCCATCCACTAACATGGAGAGATAGGGTTCATGACCTATAATGCAGGCAGCCTTTGGCTTCACTTTCGGGAAGCTGGCATGCTGTCTGTCTTTCTACACAGTCTAAACTTACCAAAATAAAAATAGAAATGTTCCATATAAAATATAGAGGTGGTGTTCACACTGTGTACTCACACTGACGTTACATATGTCATTATTAATGGACACAGTTCAATATTTATTTACCTGCCAGTGCAAACACAGACACATCAATCTCGTGCCCTGGGTGGCTGGTAGTACTGCTGCGTGGGTCTCGTTCGTCTCGGCTGTCCATCTCCCCCACGGCGGAACTCCAGTGAACTGTCATAGAAACCATCATCTTCCTCCTGCAATTGTACATTCAATATGTTCACACGTCATTCATAGTTCCTCAGTTTTCCATACACGTTGTGATCTTGAGTGATGAATGATAAAAAGCTATTAATATTTTCTTTTGTCTTACCAATGAATCAGGAGCAATAGGTTTAATGTTATACAGCAGAACCTCTTCACAGTTTCCGTAATCGCTAAACACGACCACGGCTGTGGAGCCCGATGGATGCACAGCATCTATTCTGGCATGGTAGAACTTCACAGGCACACACACAACCACAGACAGAAACAAACAGAAATCATTATCAGCAATTATTTCAATTCAAACAAATCTAAGATGCCGTCAACACTGACTGAGCGAAAATGAGCCATAATTGCTCTAATTATTTTTTTACGTCATTAAACGTACTGACTGTCAAACAAGCATGAGGCAAAGAAAAGAAAATACATTTGACATTTCTCTCCACAGTGTCAGTCTTAGTGAACTGACTCTTTAACTGGTTTAGTTGTTAATTCTAATGTTGACACAAATGTGGGTCTCAGTTGCTCAATCTGCAGTAGTTTCTGTGGACTCACTGAGCTCACATATGGAAGCAGCTTTTAATTCAGTGAAGTTTTTCTAACTTTGTTTAAAGTAAGTTGAAAGCATAAATATAGGCCTGGATAAAATTAATAAAAACATTATCAAGGTAAAAAAGTATATATTGCCATTTATCTTGATAAATGTCCCATTATTATTTCTAACATTAAAGACAGATTTTTGATCCTTGTTGTTGTTATATTTATCAGCCCAACCAACTTCTTTCAACAATTTTCAGCTATAGCTATGTTACCCATCCAGCAATGACATACCTTGCCATCTTCCCAGTAGAGAGCCAGACACCGGTCTCCAGGTTTCCAAGCCTGTTCCACAACATAACCTTTCTCTGATCCTCTGGCACCTTGACCCCGGCCTTGTCCTGACCTTCTTTTAGGTCCGAAGTTGTTAGAAGGGGCTTTCCTGGAGGGAGGCTCCCTGTTGGGGGGACACGATGCGTTTGTTGGCTTGATTGGCCCAGTTCTTTTGTGTTCCATATCTCCATTTTGGAAATTATTAGGATCCACTGTGATGAACCGGATATCCTGTGGTGACCCCACTTCTTGGGTCACCCCTGAGCTTCCTCCCTTGAAGTTGAGTGGTCCACCTGCCCTTTGTCGATCGTAGTATTCTGAGTTTGGCCGGTCAGTCTTCCCCTTCCTCCTGCTGTTGTTGGGTTCTTCAATTCTGTCTGTACGCTTATTACCTACTCTTCCATCCACCTCAATGTCTGCAGGATCATTCTGTTTAGGCGAGGGTATATCGTCTTTAAACCCTCTCCTGTGAGATGGTCCAGCCATGTTCCCACCATCTCCATTTCTGGGTCTCTGGTTGTAAGAGCCACTGAACTCCATCTGCTGTTGAGGTTCTTTTGAACGAGTGCAAGTCATCGCAAGAGGAGGAGGAAAAATCTGCTCATCTCGCATCTCCCTCCTTTCAAATTGCGATCTGTCTGACGTCCCTCGTGACCATCTCTCCTGGCTCTTCCAGTGCTGAGGCTGAGCTGATGTTTGGGAGGTGGTAGAGTTAGAGAGAGGCTCCTGGCCTGGTTTAGGAAAATCAGTGTCCCTGTGGAAGCGAGGTGGTCGGTCATTCCTTTGTTGCCTATGGTCATAATGTGAGGAGAACTTGGTTTGAGATGAGTCCTTCGAGTAATAGTCCGTGTTGGAGAAATTTGCTTTAAACTCATGATGTCTCGGAGGTGCCTGGTTCTTTGGCTCTGAGGAAACAAGCCGAAGAAGGGCAGTGTGAAAAATATGGCAAAACAATATTGGCATAAATAACAAAAACAATGTTAACAAGATCACATTCCCATCCACCATTGTTATTTAATGAAGATAAAAGGTTGTTAAAAGACAAAACAAAAGCATGAAGGGAACACAAATAAATAAAAGATCAGAATATCAGCAGTGGAATCACCAAATCATAAAATATTCAGTCAAACAGAATCAAATATTGAAATATAAAGCAGCATTGGTGCTGCAAGCCCTGATTTTAGACATTTAGAGAACACAGCGTTAATTCCCCTCAGCTCAAGATAGCCAGATAACCATCTGTCTGAAACCAATCATGATACTGTATGTTAATGGTCTGTTAACAACTGGTCTGAAAAAGAGTAACAACATCACCCATATTTTCAAAATCATGGAATACTGAGGTAGTGAAGGATGAATCCTGAACTGGTTCACTCACCATCGATGGAGAAAACTCCCATCTTAGATTCCAGGAAGTCAAACAGTGTGCTCGGACCAGATGGTCTTCCCCCTCCTCCCTCCTCCTCATCTTCATTTCTGGACCGGCCTCTTCCTCTTCCTCTGCCTGGGAAGAACCCAAAAATAAAGTCATGTTGACCCAATTAGAGGAGTTTGATCAATGACACTGGATGTTTGAATGTGTACACCCCCTCGCATCTGCAGCCAAAGAAAGTGTGAAAAGGCTGTGTGTGTGTGTTTGGGTGTCTGTGTTTGTGTGTAAACGAATAATTATGCTGACTGCAAACAGTAATATAGACACACGTAAACATGTAATCTTACAAGATTACATGAATTTGAAAATATTTATGTTCTGACTGAGGATCCAGGTCTGCAGCATCAATAAAAGCTTTAAAAACAGCCCCTCTTCACACTCAAAGAACCAAATGATTAAAATCAGTCAGTTGTTCGGTAGTTCAGCGTGATGGAAGTTCAAGCTGCTGCAGGTTCACTATCAATATTGAAACTAATACAAAACGATGACTGCAGGTAATGTAGAATATCCATCTGAAACCTTGCTGTGTGCTGGGAAAACAGTCGGCGGGAAAGCGTGTATGCAATTTGTGGTAAATGGACTAAAACAAGCAAAACGGCCACTGTGCACCTTTAATTAGCCTGTAGGTGATTTTTCCCCCTGCATTAAAAGGACCTCTACATCACCCCCCCAATCTCACTCTTACTCTGTAGGAATAGTTTCCAGCTATGAGGTGATTTTTCAAGCCAAAAAGAGCAGTGGGCATGCGTGTGTGCGTATGTAACTACCTCTGGGTTGGGGCTTGATAGGCTCAGCTACCACAGGGGCAGCAGGTCTGCTTCCACAAGATCCAGTCAGTAGGCAGTTTAGTGCCACTTCTAGATTGTTGTTATTATCCATCAGAGCCAGTCGAGCAGCCTCCCTGTTAAAGCCCATCTCAATGAGGTCTCTCAGCGCATATTCATCCACCTACACACACACACAACATTATGTAATATTAGACACAGAAGTAAGAGTCAGTGTGAAAGAGAGAGAGGGACAGCTGAATGAACTGAGGAAAAAATTGATTCACAAAGAACGTACTCTTTTAAAAGGGTCATACAAGTGCACTGTATCAATTTCAGTTTGTAATTACATTAGCATTACTCAATTACTACAGAACTAGTTTTCATGAAATTTTGTGAAGGGGTCAGGCATGATCCAATGAGAAGCCCGTTAAAGTTTGGAGTCTGCCCTGATTAAGAAGCAGATTTTTTTTTACTTTCTTTAACATGGTGAGATCGTGCATTAGCCTTGACGGGGGCTTGCTCTCTCCTAGCTCCCTATAAGGGTTGGATTATTATTAGGTTCAATTCCCAAAGCCCAAAACTACAATACCCTGTTCCATCCTATTCACTGTATATATTTAGCTACAAGCTGTGTTCAGCCCACAAACTGGCAGGTTACAACACAAAGCTACAACCAATAGGTTGGAAAACCTGACCAGACCTCCACTTGTTTTTTGGATTTCAACAATATCGTAACCAAAAATGAATGCAGAGGAGGCTCCAAAGTTTGAATTGCTTTGAGACAGTGAATGGAGGCTGAGGTAAAACCTTCCCTTTTAACACACAGGCTTAAATTGTTTCACAGGTTTGGACAAAGTTTGTCTTCTCACCAGCTCTCTGTAATTTTCATCCTGTCTGCTTTCGGGTCTTTCAACCCTGTCGTCTCGTCTCCTCTGCTGGTACGAGTCTCTGCCCCGGGAGAAGGAAGCAGCGCTGGATAAATTACTGCCTGCATTTCCTCCACCTCCAAATGTGCGGGGACCCTAACAAGGGAAAGAACATTAGGATCAATAGAGCTGCAGGCTTGGATGAAAAAAGAAAGCAGGCACAAGAAGCAGAACTTTGTCGCTGACTATACAATTATGATTTTTAATTTGAGCAGTTGCTTGAATGTCAAAGGCAAACAAGGTTAAGGGGAATGCCAATAAGGAACATCTCTTTTTAAATAGAGGACAAATTGTTTGTACAAAATATGCAATTGGTATAAGAAACAGCAAAATCTGTTAACAAGGCAACAAGAGAGGTCCTGAAAACCAAATGTTCAATGTTTAAGGAGGGAAATTAAAGACAAACTAAAAATATCATTACAATTTGTTACATGAGTCTATTACATATCAGTATAACAGTAAAGTAAATTGAGTCACAATACATTGCAAGATAAAGCAAACAATTACAAAATGTTAAAATAAATTGAATAAATGCTTTTACCTCTTTGGTCTTGGCCACCTCAGCGATGGCTGCTGTCCGTTGCTTTTCAAACTCATCGTTCTCGTCAGCGCTTTTGAACACATTGAGAGTCTGCAGGGTTTTCCTCTGGTCGAGGTCTCTGCTGTCCACTTCATCCTTCCTTGCACATTTCTACAGGGAGAAAACAGAGAGTCCAACTCATTCATGTAATGCCCCTTAACAAAATAATCAATTCAATTGACAATATTCACATATTTGCAAAATAACGTTAGCTACCTCCGGTGTTTAAAATATACTACAAGATTTTATTTTTGTAGCATACAAAAACCCCAAAGCTGCCTCCTAGCTCACAGTTCATGTTTACAAACTTAACTGTGAACTGAGTTTCAGAAGCATTGACTTTGAAGGAATGAAATGGACACTCAACACTTTGTGACTGCACCAGGAGGATGATTCAATACGAGAAGTCGTCAACGGAAGGGAGCAATGACCTTTGGTCAAGAGCAGGTTCGCCATCTTTTTGTTGTGTTGGCAATCCCAGAGGGGTAATGGGCGGCGAGATTAACAAGCCAGAGGGGACTTATCTGAAGAGAAGGAATGTGGACAGCTGATAAAAAAGATGCCAAATGTATCAGGTGTTAAGAGGATGGTTCACCCCAATTATAACTAAAAGGACGTTATCACAATCACTCTGGTACCTGGTGGGACCTCAACAACAGATTCTTTGGATTTTATTTGCTCAGGTTTTGACATCACAGACACCGAGATTTCTGTAACATTGCTGTAGACGTCGACTATTTCATATATTCTAGATAAAACAGTGGCCAAAGATGATCGTCCATGAGCTCTGTAGATTAGACCAAGGCACTGGCACACACTGATTCTGAAAGTGATGACTACCTTTGGCAAGGAGGTTACATTTTCATCTGCATTTGTTTGTCTGTCTTTTAGCAGGAAAAACTACTGGATGGATTAGCATGAAACTTGGTGGAAGGAAGCAGTATGGGTGAGGGAAGAACACATAAAATTCTAATTTGGGTGGGGATCCAGATCAGGGGTCGGACCCAGGATTTCCCCCCCATTTCCTTAACATGGTGAGAAGGGTGTTTCTCAACATTTTTTAAAGAATTCTCAGAATAATTTATGGATGTTGAATAAAAATCAGGCATGTTTAGGAGACTGCTATTTATGAGTGTTCAATTTGGTGAGGATCCAAATAAAATCCTGACCTAGTGAATTTAAATGTGGTTTCAGAGAACCTAACACTTCACTGGTGAACATATTATGGAGTCATGAGGCAAATAATTGTATTTTCTGCTGAAATATACAATAAATTAAACTGTTCAGGGAAAGAAAATGCCCGGTGAAAACCAGCCAACTCATCTCACTTTTAAAAATTCCTGCTGTGAATTGTAGAAGTGGGAGCTTAATGCTGTGAGAATGCTTCCAAGTAGCAGGAACTTGGGAGACATTGAACTGACCGACTGTATAGCCAAGTAAAATGCAGGCACAGACTGTAAGATAATCTGATTCAGAGCGCCGATATTATATGTAACAACGCAACGCAGTCATCAAATTAACAGTAAGAGGAGTGACCCAGCATTACAAACATAGCAAAGCTGAAAATCTAGAGAATATTGAAAAATAACTATTCTAACTTTAGAAAGCTTGAGCAAATGTGGAATGAAGAGTGAGGGGAAATCCCCAAATCCAAGTGGCAAGCTGATCCGGATGATTCCCACTCTGAAACTTGCCCAGGGAGAATTGACTCAGGCTGAGTAGTTTGCGAATGAGAAATTACTATATTTACTTTTTTGTAGATAGTACTAATGTGCAAAACCATTTGAGATTAAAGGTGGTTTAATTCTCTCTGTTTGCACTTAGTTATTCTTTTCAAAACAAATAGTGTATAGATACAAATTGTTAGACACTATGATGATATGGATGAAGTGGATATCTGCAGCATATAATTTATTTGTGATTGTGCTTTGGAGGCCTGATTATCATCTTTGACAAGTTTAATCTCATCTCTCCATTTCTACAAATTACAACAGACTTTTATTTTAATACAAATGCAACACATTAACATCATTATGTTTGGGAAGAAAAACAGCTGACATTGAACTGCTTGTAACATGTGTGGTTGGACAACAAAGCAGAAATTAAAATGCAGTCATGCATTTTAATGATTCATGATGACTAACAATTACCTCAGGAAGATCAGAGAGATCGTTGCCAAGAACAGGGACATCAAGGCCCACTCCTGGAGCCAAGCCTGGGTTCGACCACACGCATTTCTGAGCGCTTATTGTTATTCATCAGTTGCCTCCGATTTCCATTAAATCACCACTGAAACCTCCTCCTTAAATATGCATCATCCTGATCACCTTATTTCTGTTATTGTATTTTACATCTGCTTGTCCGGTTTGTTGTCTTCTTCTTGAGTTCATATAAGAGAAGCTCTTTGTAACTTTTGTTTTAAAATGTACTCTTCTTATATTTGTTCTCACCTGACCGAATTGCACAAAGGGAGGAGGTCCTCCTTCTGCTCCGATGTGATTCCTGCTGTGCTTGGCCAGACTCTGCAGGTTGAAAGATAAAAGGGACATCATTATTAAAAACCAGGAAAATTAATTATGCCAGAAAAAATTATGGCAGACTGCTAGTGCCTTTAATGCCGATCTGAAATGATCACCAATATATGAATTCCATTTTTTTTAAGTAGCTGAGGCATCATAAGACGACGACCCTCACCCTTTGCAGCTCCCATTTCTCCACCATGTGATAAACCTCTCCTCCAAGGACGGAGATTTTTGAGTCATCGAGCAGCAAAAGACCATTTTTAACTTGGAGAGTTCCAAGGAGCTTCACCTTTGTTCCAGGAGGGGTGTTAAGGCTGAAAAGCAACAAAAAAAAATCCAATAAAAAGTTATTTATGAAAGGAAGGCTCATATTTTTAACAAACACTTAAATGTTCAACGCATTCAAGGGCACCAGACATTATAACTGCATATACAGCCCCACATCCTTTTGCCTCTCCCATACCACTTTATAAATGACATGGCTCAGTTCCAGGGGATGGGTGGCCAGGCTACGAGAGCCTATTAATAATCCCAGCTGCTCACCCATCCTCATGGTAAATTAAAAGCCCCTCTATCTCATGAGGCCTGATAAGGCCTCTGCCTCTCTCATTAGGAAAGCACAGGGACTTAGAGGGATTTCCAGCTACTGATGCCGGATGCCAAAGCAACAATTAGGGATTTCACTCCAAACCTCTGGAATAGATGCTCACAGCCTCATGACAGTGGCAAATGCAGAAATGAGGCATTCTTGATCCTTGATTCAATCACGCACAAACGCATGCATCCAGTTCTACAAACGCACTATTCACCCTTCTCTGATCAATGTTTGTGCTTAATTCTTAATTGTCATCCCTCTGTACCAGTCTCACACACTGAACAGTTCCTGTAATCCATCCCATCCTTTGCCACTCACTTATGGCCTCTGGCACACTAAGGCGGACACTTTCATAAGAAACACTAACCACCACTGTTGGTAGCCAGTGTGTGTGAGACGTTCATAAAGAGGGGATTTGTTCTGTTCTCTCCTCTCTTCCCATCAGGAAGTCAAGGCCCATATTCTGGCCACTCCACCTGTACAGACTGGCTAGTCACCATGGCAGCAGTCGCCAAGGCCACCGTTGCTGGGATGGAGATGTAATTAAGGCTTGGAATTGTTAGATCAGCTGCCACCACGTGTAAATTGCAGATAAATGGAAAATTGAGGCATGTGGTGGGGTGAGAGTGTTGACAAGGAGGTGAAGGAAAAGGATATGTGCAGAATATCACACATTTGCTTTTAATATACCAGATCCTGACTTAATAGAACCTGCTTTGCATCTGTGTAGCTAATAGATGTACGTTTTTAGTGATGTTTAAAATTTATGAGGCTTCAAAGCTTTAGTGACAATTACCAGAGAAAAAGTTAAGCTTTGAGGATTTCCCAAAGTCGCTGTAGATTTGCAACATTCCTTTTTTTGTGAGTTTTTCTGGCATTTGACCTTTTAGGGGTTAACTTCACAAGCATCTGGAAGTTATTCCAGATGCTTGACTTTTTTGACATCTTGCGCGTGTTGTTGAAACTTGTGAGGCCGTCAAGTGCTGCATGTCCAAGTAACGGTGCTGATAACTGTAGACGAGTGATGTGATGCATAACATTATCTTAATATTTACTGTCTTTGCCATTTCTTATTTAACAAGCTATTGCATTAAAAAAAAAAGAAGAAAAAAAGCATGATTGAAATACAGATTTGGAGCTTTACACATTAGAGTCAGGACTAAATTTTCATTTTAAATGTTTTTATTTTTAAAAAGGAGGAAACTAATGTGATTTTTAACCATTATTAAACAGGGATATTAACTTCCCAAACAACTACAACACACCACATCCTGCTATTTGCACTAAACCTAATTATTCCTAAATGCCACCAAAGTGTTGTATAGGTACCTGATCTTAGACAGGTGTTTAAACTCCAGTCCAACACAGGTGGTGTGCCCATCTGTCATTTGGAGGCGCAGGATTCGCGGTGCGCCCTGGGACTCCTCATGGTCTTTAGGAGCCGAGATGTTCCTCACCTTCTGCACCTGGAGAACACATGGACCGTCCAACTGGCCATGTGCAGGAGACAGCAGATGAATAATGGCTTCGGAGGCAAATCAACAGCATGTGGGGGAGGATTGCTAAAGCAAAATACGAGCATAAACTAAGGCACAATTAAAATAACTCTAATCATTAAGTGTACCTGTGTCAGCACAGGTGTATTTATTCCTCTGAGCTCCTTCGTGGCTTTTCTTAATGTCACAATGACCATGATCTTTAAAGCCAACTGCTGGTTCTTGACACTAAAATGTCTATATAATACTTAAATCTATATGTAATGTAGTTTTAGAAGCTCAAATGACATTCACTGTTTTATGCATATTGAATATTGTATAAAGCACAGTGCGGAGTGTCAGTGTATGACCAGGGTGACCATCTTATTCTAAGCCTGGGGGAGGCTGGGATAAGCTCACAAAAAAATTACACGTTTTAATTAGATGTTTTAATCCTGTGACAATATTTGGAATATTTATTCTCTTCAGTTTCACAGGTGTAAAGCAGTTTGTTGATCCTTGTTTGTTGGTGTGTTAGAGCCATCTAGTGGAACTAGTGGGAACTGCATTTCACATGTCGGGTCTGTACCGACTTGCAGCTGTGAAAGAACACATTGACCAAAACGCATCACCCCAATCAAGGTTTCATAAATGTAGCACTGCAATGGCCACATAACATGTTCTGTACCCCTCACCTTCTCAGTTCTTCCACTGTTGATATCAGATGGTAGAAATTTCCTTCCAGTAGACCTAAGATCATTCTGCAAAGGAAAGAGTGCTTAGTGTAAAATAAATAATGTGACAGGTGTAATGAAATTAAACAGTTTAAGTAAAGAAAGAGGGACACTGTAACTGTACTGAGATTTCACTGATTTTAAGGGACTGCAAGCTAGAGTCCTAATTTATTACATGTTGGCTCAACCACTAATAGATCCAAGTGCAGCGGAAGATCTTTTGGAAGCAAATCAAACCAAAACTTAAAGGTCAAGGCTTTAACAGTAAATGCACTGTATGTTCTGCACTTGTCAGGTACTACAGGGTCCATTAAGCAGAATTATAGTCTATTTTAATTTTTTTTACCCACACACTTAAAAGAAATTGCTGGTTCAATGACGGTCTGTGGTTCTTCTTTGCTTAATTTAATTTATTGTGTTTTTGTCACTCGTCTGTCTATATAACTCTTTCGGTGTATAATAATAACAATAGTTATAATCATTAAAAACTTTGTATTGCAACTTTTATAGCATAAAATGCAGCTCACAGTACATGACAAAAAGGGTCATTCAAAGAACAACAGATGGTTTAAAACAATAAACCATAAAGCAATAAGACAATAAAACATTACCATCTTGAAAAGTTGAACAACATAAAATCATAAAAAAACACTGATGATATAATTAAATGTTGGACAAAACATAAGTTTTGAGCATCTTCTTGAAAATATCCACAGAGGGTGTTTTCCTAATATGTTGTGAGATTATGTTCCACATCTTTGGTGCACAACTACAAAATGTTGCCTCAGCGTTCTTTTGTTCTGTTTGTATGTGGCACATTTAGCAAGCCAGCATTAAAGGGACAGTTCACTCAAAAATGAAAATCCACTCATTATCTACTCACCACTATGCCGATGGAGGGGTGGGTGAAGTATTTGAGTCCACAAAACCTTTTAGCGGACTAAGCTAACAAACAGTTTGGAACCAAATCCAGTTTGAAAGATATAAAAGAACTAGAACGTTTTTGGCTTTAAGAATGAGTAAAAGTTTTCAAATCTATCCTCAACATCATGGGTAGCCAATCAAATTATGCTAATTCCAACGAAATAATATTTTAACTAATCATAATGATTACATTATATGCTGTCGTGAAAATGTATAGGTAGGTTGGTAATGGACTGGATTTAGCTACTTGATCATAGAAGACTGTTTGATATTAGGGGGCACTAAACTATTCTATTTTATTATCTACTATAAAATACTAAATATATGAAACATACTTAACTTCCACAGAGAATTTCAAAGCCAGTTTAAAATTGAGCACAGTAAGATATGTCTATTTCATTAGCAATTATGTCTACATCAGTTTCCTGTACATCTGAAAAGCAATAAATATCTAATAAAATACCTCAAACTTTCATAACCATCTCCCTGAACAGTTTACAACCCATAGCTGAATGTCGCCTCACATAAATACAGACTCACCATACGCTATAAATATATATGTACAATTTTAAATCTGGTATTCAAACTTACATCAAGTGCAATGCGAATGATGTCGCTGTGTGTTACTTTCTCAGCAGATCCTTTCAGCTCTGCTATGCCTTCATCACTGAGGTACCTGAAACGATGACACACAGGGTGGAGACAGTTTCAAGCACTGTGGTAGGTTTTAAAAGATTCAACAAGTTATGTACCTGACCAGCGCAGTTTCATCACAAGAAATATTGATGAGACCGTGAATTTAACACTTCTCACAATTTGGTTATCCCCAAAATGAGGCGTGACAACAATGTTGGAACTTTGAATCGCGAGAATATAAAATAAGTTAATTCCTCCACGTGATGCGACGTTATGAAGTATAACCAAGACATTATGTAGAGGCAGGAGGACGAGTGATGCAGAGTTAATCCCTCAGCATCTCTGGACAGATTATATCATGTATCCACTGACAGGACAAACTCAGAAGCAACGTTAATTGTCTATGAATTTAGGCCTTTTCTAAAACTAGATAATACACAACATTATACTCAAATTGTATTTCTGATATTAACAAGTGTGCAAAACTGTGATTATACACGTGTTTAGATGTTTTCTAGACTAAGTTGGCCCACAATCAGCTTTCTGATAAAGATGTTATGTCGTTAAACGTGCTGACGACCAGTTCGGACTTCCAAAGAATTCCCAGCATGCATTTCACTTCGGGCACAATTCAAACCAGTCCCTCCACTTATATAATTGATCAATATTTACATGTAATGGTTTTCAGTCGTTAGTTAACATTAAGTGTATCGCCAGTGGTTTACAGAAGGTAAAAGCATGCTAAGTGAGCTAGCTAACGTTATTTATCTCGCTAGCTACTTAGTTAGCAGCCCGCTCATTCGCTCCAGGGGGAACTAAATCACTGTGCCACGATACACGCAACTTTTAAATTGTACTTTTTAAAACTGTAATGCAAAGACACAACAATTCCATTTACTAGCCAACCAGCAATCTGGCTCCCTCAGTGAGTTAGCTAGCTAGATGACGTTAGCCACCATGCTACCTACCAGCCCTCTTTCGTCAGGGAATCTGTCAACTCGGTCATTTTTCGTGTGAAACGTGTGAAGCACAGCGACACCGGGAGGTTTTACAACGAGCTCATGTGCACCACGACTATCTGCTGGTGGTTGTGAGAGACATTATTCTGCTCCTGACAACCGCTGAGCTGCTAACGTGAGACCCGAACGCGACCCGACGTCACATGCGTCACCAGACCGAGAGACGTAAGTATGGCGCGCCGTGAGGGACAAAACACATTTCGGATTCAGAATCGGGGTTTTTATTGCCTAGCAGCAGGTTTACACATACAAGGAATTTGCTGTGGTGTATTTGTGCAAGTTTAAATATAAAAAATATATAAAAGTAGGAAACAAAATTAAATATCTATAAATACTATCAGAACCAGGGAGGGATTGTGCAAAACCTTGTAAGTAAACACTACAGACTGGATTGTGCAAAGTATTTCATATTTTCTTTTATATACAGTCTATGGTTAGATCCTAGTGTACCCCTGTACTGGAGTCCCTGACCAGCTCCCCATTTAAAGGTTCCCAAGTTCCAGGCTCTTAGGAGGTTTACTCAAAAAGAATTCACTAAAACTTATTTAAGCTGGTGGCGAGGAGACACACCTATAGCTTCTAAATGCCTTCATCCAAGCGTCTACCCTGCTTCCACTGAGAAAGTATTAATTCTGAATAGCCATGTGAGAAAAAATAGTCTTTCAGTCACGCCTGTTAACGGCAGCTCTCCTCTTATAATCTGTGCACTTGGAAGTTGCCAGGAAATTGGCTTTGCAAGCCCCAAGGATCTGTTCAAAAAATAGTTAGAATAGTAGAGTAGAATAGTAGAATCAGTAAGTTGTCGCCACAGTAATCCATTTACTGTCACACTGAGAGCATGAAGACTCATCTGAGGATGGAGTGATCTGTAGGGCTCCGGTTGAAATATGTCTGTGGAAAACACTGTCAGATATCCTGTGGTAAATGAAATCATCATATTGGAAGGTTTTCCAAACTCACCGTATAAACATGACTTTTGGAATTTGGTGTTTAACATAGGGAATTGCATGTGTTTTAGTATTTAAGACATTTCACTGCAGTCCCCACTCGTTCATCTAGTTGTTGAATTTACTTTGAACTAGACAAACTCACTCCAAATCTATAGCCAACGTTGTTATTTGGCATCTATCAGAGATCCTTCCCTTTGGTGGTAACTATATACATTAAAGTGTACAAAATAAAATAACTTTATGTATTTGAATTACGTATTAAATTTCCATGTTACTTTTTTACATAACTTCAATGTAAAGGGTCATATTTAACGAAGTGTTTTCTATCATGTTGAGCTGGTGTGAATAAATCAAACAACTTTAAAATGATTTGATTAAATAATGTTACTTAACTTATACATGAATATATACATTAAACGTTCATTTAATTAAATTACTCTCAAGTTATTTGATTTATTTCACACTAACTCAACATGATAGAAAACATTTCAATAATGTGACCCTTTACATTGAACTTATGTAATTGAATTACATAAAGTCAAAAATAATTGTTAAAATAAAAGCCCTTTTTATTATAATGAACCTTACTGATATCCATAAATGAATGTTGGAAATGTTTAGAGCAAATCTGCCTATGCCTTCTACATCATTAGTAATCCTGTTAATGTCTAAGTGCACAACCACCATTATCGTTCTGTGTGCTCACGGGTAAATTGTGTACATATAAATTAAGAGAGCAGGTAATTGAAAGTCCATGTTGGAGTTGTCTCACTTTAATGTTCTTTTATTTAGAGAAGAAGATTATGTTTGTGTATTTTTAATCCCCTGTTTTACATCCATAGGGCAATTTTGGCTAATGTGGGAGAAATGTAATTCCTCTTTTTAACTTTTGCGGAAGACCCTTAAACGTACAAGGGATATTCTCCATCTTGTCGTATGTTCTAAAACTTACATTTTTATTATGTGCTCAGGAAGCCATCCCAACCAAGTTCAATGTGTCCACATCTACCAGTTCTGGCCCAGGCGTTAAGCAACACACTTTCGGTATAGTTCGGGGACTAGAAGTCCAAGTGGGCCATCAAGATGAGTGGTCTTTGAGGGCCCATCTGCAGCCTGCCCTCGCTCCACCAGTAAACTTTAGACGCATACGAGTGTAAAAATGCACCCCAGTGACAAGCTTAAGTGCCTGGCCTTCTCTGACTGGACAGCTGTAGCAGAAATGTCAGTGGGATAGAAACAACTGTTTAGTTAGTCACTTTACCTCTGCTTTGTTAGAGACAACTCATTTGTGCCGTTAGACTGTTTTCTTCTCCATTTATTTTCATATCTGTGTAAATAGCAGTCTGGTGCAGTGGGTAGAAAACTACAGAGTTTATTTAACATGCAGTATATCCAAGTTACATAATTTCGTATTCACTTTAAGCAGTGTATGGATTTGCACATATTGTTAGAGATGTGTGTGTGTAGGTTTTAAATGCAGTATCTGAATTAGCCTGTTGAGCTAACTCTGGCTTATTTACAGTCATTTTGCTGTTGATTAATGAGCATTGTCCCTGTCAAATAAACAAATAAATCAAATCAAATCAAATTATTCTGTGAATTACATACAACTGAGAATAATGTAAAGCATTAAAAATCTAAATTTGAAAACTTCTTACATTTCGTTTCAAATTTGATCAACTGAACTTTGCTGTATAGAGTTTTTCTTTAGTCAAATGAAATTGTGCTACATGATGCAAATTGTGTCTGAATTTTCACACACTGAATCAAGATGATATAATGTTTTATCAGTATTGTATGATTTCAATTTATATCTTTCTATTTTTGGAAAGCAGAATGCTCACGTATTTATAGAAGCACGTCTGTCATGTAAATTCATTTGTGAAGGACAAATGACAGTCTGAAAGAATGATATGTGTCGCTTTTGTTATCAGAGAGAAAAATATACAGGCTTCAAATGCAGTGACGGTGGTTTAAACTGATACCAGGAGATGGCAGTATATGCACACTGAAATAATGAAACACCACATTCTAGCCATATACATGTTTCAAAAGATTTATAGCAGCTCTTACCCAGAAGCTTGATCAGTTGAGAAGGACCCGTCCAGTAATAAAGCTTCGTTGTGAGGTTAACATCTCTCTCACTGACTCAGAGCCTTTAAGTTAAATTGGGATCCCTCGTCTCATGAGTCGGCTATGAGAAGAGTTGTGAAGCCAAAACATGTCTACATTCATTATGGATAATTTCTTCAATAACTACTGGTCGTTTTATAAAATAAATTGACCACCTGCAATATTGAATTAATTGCATACCATGCTGGAGTTTGATATATGGTGAAAATATGTTGATTCTGGCACAACCGCAGTGAAATGACATTGTTGTGATAGAATTGAGATTAAGTACATCAGACATTGCTGTTCAATTCAGTTCCACATAACCCAGACTTTATAAATAGAGTAACATCAAGACAAGTGCTTTACTTAGAAAAATGTGTCTTTTTATTATTGAGGCTCAATTTAACAACCACTACTCTATCCTTCTGAATTGTTAGTGTTTTATTCGTTCATGCTATATATGACAAAGCAAATAAATCACACACAATATGAGTGGAAGAAACATTCAAACTCACTGGATGGCTTTTATCTTTCTGCCGATGGTCTCTTTAAAAAGCAGAGATCAATGTCATTGTCAATACAAAACCGTTTTGAATTGCTATTATTTGGCCGGGGTTTCTAAATGTATATCCCTGTGGCAATTCTTTCCCCGATTTGGAAGGGTAGATCTCTCATTGTCTGAGAGGATTAGGAAGCAACAGCGAGGCTTGTGTTTGGCTAGATAAAGAGTGTGAACACACTGCTGGCAGCCATGTGGACAGCCTTTCAGGGACTCGAGAACTAAAGGTTTTTTGAAGATAACAAGATTTCAAGAGGTTAGAGTCAAAGAGAGTCAAATTTGATTTCATAGCTGAAGGTTTCGACTTTGGCTTCAAGTTTTGCTTTAAAATGCATTTTTAATTCAAAATGTGCGTGTTAAGTTAGTACTCATCTTTCGCATTCAAGGCCTGGTTATGCAGATCTCCATCAATTTGTCAGTTTAACTGTCGCTTTACCCTCATCCAAAGCATTTTTACAGCTTGACATACTGATAATAGAATTATTCTGAATCAGGCTCCACATGTAAACAATTGATGCTTGGAATGTAACGATTGACATTTGCTGTCTGATTGCCATTGTCCAGACTATGTACTCGAAATATTGTCAATCAAATTTGCGACCGATGGGGTTAAAGTTGTAACAGTTCTAAAGGCTACACGTGTCACTGGACTCCAGTGCTGAGGTTTTAAGAAGGATTGACGTCCTTAAATCTGTCTGGAAGCACAAAGCCAGTGGAAAGGTTAGTACCTGTCGTGGCTTCTTAACTTATTTCCGTCATTAGCTTCCTAAACTTTATCATCCTCAGAACACAGGATCAAGCATGATTGCTAAATTACAACGACAACTATCTAAGAGCTTTCAGACATCATCCAACAAGAGCGGTCTCTGATATCATTCACTCCGCTGTTAATAAACCAGAGAGTATACCCTCCTATAATTCACGAGTTTCACAGACATTGGGGGACACAAATGTTTCATACTGTTTACATTGAACAACATCCTCTGATACTCCACATCTTTAGGGAGCAAATTATGTTTTGAGAACACATGAGAGGGATCTCACACAAGTTTCTGTTTGTTGCATCACATCAGCTGTTTGCGTCAGACAAGGTATTTGGGATTTTGCTGTAGCTTTAGGCTCACTTTCAAATTGCCAAACAAAGCTGACACCCAGCAGTATTTCGGACTTTCAGTATAAAAGCCTGATTTAAAAAAAGGCAGCATCAGCTCATGTGCTACTCCAAGCCTTTTACAGTGCATATAAACCCTGTACATGAAGACAGAGTAATATTAGAGGGTGGAATGACGATAAGGGCAAAGCATTTTATAAAATATGTAGAAATGTATCTGTTTGCCAAAGGGGTGAGCCAGTCACTGATGATTTGTTTTCTCATCTAGATTTCAAATATGATTGAAATTTAACAAAATAAAGTGCTCATGGTAGGACTACTGCAACTCTTAGTTGTTTAAAATCACTTTCTGAAGACTTTGATGTTGTCCACTACTTCTTATGAAATCAAATAATCACAAATTTCTCACACTGCACTGTTGCTTTTACTCTTTTATTTAGTTTATTCATTATTATTTAAATTCCTTTTTAAAAGTTTTTGTTTTTTTATATTGTCTTATGTTGCTTTTATCCATTTAATGGATGCTCTTTATATTTTATAAAAAGCGCTTCGAATTGCCTTGTTGTTTAAATGTGCTTTGCTTTGCCTTTTATGACTCACACAAAATTGCCTTGCTACCAATGTAACGCAAAAAACAATTTTCCGGTGTGGGTTGACCTTTACAGTCTCTCTTTCCGCTCTCTTCCCCTTCCCCCCTATCTCTCTCTCTTCTCTCCCCTCTTTTCCACACATCTCTCCTCTCCTCCCCATTTTCCCCTGCTCACCCTAACCGGTCGAGGCAGATGGCCGCTCACACTGAGTCTGGTTCTGGAGGTTTTTCCAGTTAATGAGGGAGTTTTTTCTCTACACAGTCGCCAAAGTGCTGCTCATTGAGGGAACTGTTGGGTTTCTCTATACAGTTTTAAGGTCATGACCTTCTATGTAAAGTGCCTTGAGATTATGTATATTATGATTTGGCGCTATACAAATAAAATTGAATCGAATGGAATTATATCTATCTATCTATCTATCTATCTATCTATCTATCTATCTATCTATCTATCTATCTATCTATCTATCTATCGCTCTCTCTCTATATATATATATAAAGGTCGGTCTGTCTGTCTATCTGTCTGTCTGTCTGTCTTATCTGTCTTATCTGTCTGTCTTGTCTTGTCTTGTCTGTCTGTCTGTCTGTCTGTCTGTCTGTCTGTCTGGTCTGTCTGTCTGGTCTGTCTGTCTGTCTGTCTGTCTGTCTGTCTGTATCTTTCCTTCTTTCTTTAAGTAAAACGACCAGCCCTAACAAGATGCCTCGCTGATTGACAGCTCGACCCGGCAAATGAAATGCCGTTTCAACTGTAAACACAAAAGACTGAACCAATGAGGAACGATCTGTTGTGCCACGGCGAATGCTATTGGCTAGATTGAACAAGCGGCGATGACGCGCTCAATGCGCGGGTCTGTCAAAAACTGATCTGCCACATTAATGTTTCCTGGCTGACGGCTCCCTTCCTGCATGTTACGGTTGTTTCACCTTATTTCACTCACAGAATCATATTTGTCAATAGCAGGGAGCCGTTGTGTTTTACCCGGCGCTTTCCCTCCGTTAGCGGAAACTCCAGCGTTACGTGACAGTCCGTAAATTGGATTAGCGCTAAGTAAAGCCACCGGTGAATGATACTTTAGCACCGCTGCTAGCTAGCTACTCGGGCTGTCGGGAGGTGGAGGACATATGGAATCTTCTGGTTCGGGACACGAGTGGTAACGTTACAAGTGACTTCTCTGTGTGTCGCCCTCCGTGTGGGTTCGAGGCTGTGTGTGCTAACGTTACAGACACTTGCCAACCAGGGACACGAGACATTAGGGTTAGCAGCATGGACAGTTACAGTCAGAGGTTTGACAGCAAATCTCAGAAGAAGAAGGGCTCGTCCCACCACGGGTCCTACTACGATGAAGGAGACCGCAAACCCAAGTTTGTAAGTATGACATGAAAACCTCAGATAACTGATGCACAGAACAGTCAAATACAAGAGCACAACAATAACAAAAGGTCAAAATAGGTCAAGAACAAGTTAACTGCAGTGAGATGAATGTCCAGCCACCAGAACAAGTACAGAGCTGTTACTGTAAAGAAGTATGTGCAAATGGAGATATTGTAAAGAACTATGTGCAAATGGAGATATTGTAAAGAACTATGTGCAAATGGAGCTACTGTGAAGAAGTATGTGCTAATGGAGATATTGCCAATACAGGTATTTGAAGTATGTGTACACACAGGAATGTTCAAACCCCTATAAGGAAAGTACGGCTGCAAGAATCTTGACTTTTTCCATATTTACACACATATATATATATATATATATGTGTTTTGTGATCTGGGATTATTTTACTTTATTTTTAATTGCTTACATCATATCTTCATCATGCCTTCAAACTAGATCATTGGACCAGGGGTGGTGACGTTTCTGCCTGTGTGACATATGTTGCAGAGAAGATGCCTCTGTGGCACGATCCTGGTAGTTAAGAAAGCTTATCAGCTGTAAAATCTTTAGTAGTGTCAGTTTTCTTTGTGAGCAGCGACCTTGGATGTTTGTCGACTTTGCTTTGCATGTGGGAAGGTTAAAATTAGCACAGGGTTTAGCCCGTACACTAATCCAGGTGCTCCCTACTACTACAAACCAAGACCAGTCTGTGTTGACATTTGTCTGCTGTATTCTTCTGGGAGGTTTAGAGAGATGATACTACTTGAACAAAACTAGACCATGGATACAGCTCTCATGTAGGGGTCACATTTTCAAGGCCAGAATTTATTCTTCTAACATCACAGTCGTACCCCCCCACCCCCCCCCCCCCCCCTTTCAGCCCTGGAGACTTGTGTATGACAGATCTACTTAATGCACGCTCAACCAGCAATTGACCTCATTCTTATGAGGGTGCTACCACAAGTTAATTCCCTGTCGCCTCCATTCAGATATTCTAGTCTTCAGTTGTAGCCAAGATCTGTGCAGGAATGTTTTATATTTTCTATCCACCCTGTTGTTTCCCACTCACACAGATGAGCTGTTAACTAAATGTCTAATATTTAATAGAAACCGCTGTCTATGAAGATGAGTGTTCTGTCTTAAGGGGGTAATGCAGACATATGCACACTGTATATAGAGTGGATGAAAATGACAAGCTTTGGGGCTTTAACTGTTGATAGGACAAATGGAAGAACAGTAAAGGAGTCACTGTAGTCTGTGTTTTAACTTGTGAAGCGTTTTTCATAATTTCTGCCTGACTGCAGTAGTGGTGGTTGTATGTTCTCTCACTGGACCCTGGCTTCTTGGCAACCTGTCACACAACTTTTGTAATAACCATTTATTTAATGTGGTTTCATGGATTCAACATTAAGGCACACAAAAATGTTAATAGGAATGCTGACATATTGTTTTAGTAAATAAATCATTTTGCTGAGTATAGAAAAGAATAGATTAAGCCATTTGGACAGGGAGATACTTTTACAACCATATTTCATTGTCAGTCATTCAGGTCATCTAGTGGTAAATTAATGTTAGTGGAATTTAATGTGAAAGGCTTGTTCAGGTTTGACTGACTGGTAGGGAATCCTAACCTCCATGAGGCTGTTGATAGCCCTTGAGATCATTTTGAAAAGTGGCATTCTGTTAACCTAACCAAGTCCCTTGTTATCAGACAATTTACAAAGAAGTGGATATAAAGGAATATTCCGAACAACTTCCAACCTTGAGCATGAAAATTCTGTTTTGACATTGCAAATTTTATTTGGCAAAAGTATTTTTGTAAAGCTGAATCATTTTCTTGAGATTTTAATGAGAGCTTATGGTTTTGATCTGGGGATGAAACGTACGCAGTTGTCATGTGGCTCAGTTGTCATCATATGACCTGAGTGTTGAACTTTTTAACAGGTGATTTTTATGTTGGGGAGATCGTAACCCCTGTCATATTCAAGGTCTTTGGTGTAGATGGAGGCCATAGGTTGGCAAAGACATCCTTGAACAGCCCATTTATGAGCAGCTTTTATCTCTTTTTGGAAAATATATTGTTGACAATTGACAGAGAGGCAGGGAACAAGGGCAGATAGAGCCGAGTGTGACTTCCAGCAAATGATCCCCCTTTCCAGAAATCAGACTTTGACATTATGGGAACCATGAGGTCTTTGGATACACCCCATTATCTCTTTACTGTGATGAGAGTTATCACCATGGTAACTGAGAGTAAGTCATCGGTTGATGATCACTGTGAGATGTAGCTGAAAACCTTGGAATACATCTAGCAAGGGGAACCTTCATTTAACTTTTTTTTGTTGAACTTCTAATCTATTAAAAACCTAACGAATCTACTCCAATCTACTCTAATCTACACCATCTGTATGGCTAGCTGATATGAAAGCTTTTACTGTGAAAAGGAAGCGTTTTGTTTGTTCCAAAAAACACTGGGATTGCTTTTCATGCTGTTGACTTTCTCTTGGCAGCACATTGTTTTGTCAACAAGACTGAAGCAAAGCATCATTATCTTGAGTAGAAGTGCACATTTTCACTCAGGTTGACAGATGTGTTATGTCCTCTGTCTCCTTTTAATATACTAACCAAAAAGCAGCCAAGTACACGGAGGCCATGTTGTCTTGAATTTCTGTCTTTTGTTTTGTTTGGCTGTTAGAAGTACACAACCAAAGAACATCTTGTTACTTCTTCTCTCGAACAGATACACACACGTCGTCATGTAGTGCCTGTGATAGCACAGCTTACTCCTGATGCTTCTCTGTCCCTGATCCTTTTTGTCTGTGAAACATATATAATGTTATTACAAATAACTGTTGTTGTTTCCAACACTGATTCATTTTATTAACTGTCATGACTCACTATAATTTATAGAGAGAAGATTTACCAGAGTATTGTAAACTGATAAAAGAGGAGAAGATGCAGTGTTTTAATGTTCCTTTAAGTAGAGTATAAAAGTACTGTTCATTGTCATATCCAAAATCAGTTGGTTGCCAATTTAGGATTTGAAATGGGTTTTATGGTCTCATTAATCTAATGGGTGTTTAATATTTTTTGGTTCTATATCACTAATTTTTATAGTGGAGTTTTTAGTTTTAATGGGTAATATTGCAGAATTTTAATGCTCAAATAGGCAAATGTAAATTGAACATAAGTGAGACACCTTATTGACTTTATTAACCTAAAACCTAAAAAAAAGGGCCCAAATAATTTTTTGAAGTTGAAGCCAGTGCGATACACACAAATCTAGTTGGGAGTAAAGTCCAGAGTTTAAAAAATGGGCTTGTACTTAATATTGTGCAGTATCATTGTTCCATTCATTGGTGAAGTGATTTCCCTCCTGATAAGTGTTTGCAGCCCTTCTGGGGGTTTGCAATAGCCTTAAATCCTAAAAAGTAAAAAAAAAAAGAAGCCTTGGCAGTGTAGTTAATAAAAGTTAAGACTGAGCGATAAAGCTTTTCGAAATTCTGATGTCTGTGGATTGCTGTCTTGGTTCCCACAACCTCCATGAGGCATTCCTTTTCTGCATTTACCGCTTTCTACCTCTCTACCTCTATTTTCTGTTGTGGATGGCATGTGCTGTGTTTTACAAATTGGTGTTTTCTCTACTAGTGGTGGGTGACTTGTCTCATTTAATTGAAAAAGACGTTATCAGAGTTTAATTAAATGAACAGGTTGATAGCGGGAAAGTGAAATGTATTCACTGACATTTACAAATTGCTGTTATTTGACCGTCCTATTCCTTCAATTTAAAAACAAACATTTGCAAGAGTGAGATCGTGGAAAACATACTAAGCACTAAGGTATTGTTTGTTAACCTGAATGGCCTTATAGCTTTCTTTAAGTTAGCCACAATTGTATTTGATGTTTGATTGTTTTTAAGTTAACATGTCGTGTATTTTTTTATCCAACCAGCACACTGTCCGATGTAATCTTCAGCCCTTTAGCCACGATAGTCATTTGAGTCCAGATGAAGCCATGCCCTTGTCTGCAGTTTAAATCATGACTGGGAATGAATATCGAAAGATGACCTTGACATGTTTCTGTTTCCTTATATACAGAATCCAAATAACAATTAACTCCTGGAGCTAAAGATTTTTCATTATTGATTAATCTGCCAAATATTTTCCTGTTGGTTGTTTTGTCATAAAATGTCAGAAGATGGTGGAAGAGGCCCATCGCGCCTTTGTTGATCAACTCATTGGTTAATTGTGTGATCTCTACTACATTCGAGTATTATTGATTTGAACATCATCTGTTGTGAATAATAACAGCTGCTGGACATATTTTAATTTGTATAACAAAGGATTTTTTTTCATTCAGACAAACTAATGTCTAGCTGAACAGTCTCACCGTGGTCATCTATTGTGCAGCTTTTGTTGTGTACACGCTGTCCTGTTGCAGAGTTTCCATGGCCCTCTGCTTCAACATTGTTGTGCTCTTGCATTATGTGAATGTTGTTGCTGAGATATGCTGTTGAACATGTATATTGTAAAGTGTATATATTTAATATTGTTTGCAGTCTGTCGTACAATACATCATTGATTATTCAGTGTGTTTTTAGTTTAGGTCCAAAATTGGAAATGAGTGGATATACATTAATTAATAATGGGAGCAATGTCATTTGGGTAGATTATGTGTAAAATTAGCTTTGTGTGCAAAAACTTTAACAGTAAGAAACAAGCTGGATTGCTCAGCTTTTGTGAGGCTTCAAACACTTGCTGTCATTTGTGACTCTAATTTAATCTGATTGAGCTGTTTCCTTCTGTTGAGCACAGAAAGGCTTGAACCTGGAAATCGTTGCTTGTGGTTTTATTGTCTAGTTGTTGGGATTCACCTTATGTAGTTTTGGTGTTTGGTTCAATTCAGCATTTCATTTTGACAACATTCAGAAATGTGATATTTTCTGTTCACACACTGACTCCCCATTCCTCATTAGGATTATTCCTTTGGCTTTTGTGACTCTATGACACAAGTTTGAAGTACAGATGGCAACCTGCCTAGAACACTACAAAGCAACACAAACAAACTAAATTACCAAAAAACCTTCTGTTGCAGAAAAAGCAGCAGACAAAACTTACTCGGCAAGAACCCAAGCAGACAAATGCCAATCTCTTCCACTGCTCAAGTGGATACTTCATATATTTTGCAGACAGGACTTGTCAGAGAAGCAACTTCAGGCAGATATTTTTTTGTTTAAATGTCTACTGTTGTTGATTTTGACTAACATGACCCATGGGTTAGACATGAAAACTTTGGTGAATAAAACTGCACCACTTTTCTTTCTGTAGGGAATGTTGAGCTTTGACATGAGAATTTTTAGCTCTGTGGTTGAGTTATTGCCACAAGGTATGACTGTTGGTGGTTGATCTAGATTAAAGGTGGTCATATTTGTTATAGACGGCCAGTGTGGTCAGGAAAAATGATTTATTTTGTTAAATTTTGAAATAAACCCAATGTTTTTGCTGTCCTGTCCTCCTGCAATGCTAAAACATGTTCTTATTATTTTCTAATGCAGATTCTGTATAAAGCCTGATTCTTTTTTTTGTTCTGTTCCCCACCTGTAGCATTTACCCTTTAGAAACATCACAGATGATGTGGTAAGATTTGGGTAGCTTGTGTGCTTTCTCTTCTCCTGGTTGTCTTTGTAACATCTAACATCACAGTCATCTAACATGCCTGTCTCTTGTCTTGAGTGGCAATGAAACTGGTCTTCATTGCCAGACATTGGAATCATCCACATGACAGAGCACAGACTGCTCTTCTCACTAACTCATGTCTTGGCTCTACTTCCTCTCTAGACAGTGCTTTAGTTCAACATGTGTGAAACAGATGTTCTCTGTATGTGCTTTGTTCACAGCTCACACTTTTTCTAACTAATTAAGAGGCTAATTGTTTCATCTACTCTCTTCTTAGTATTAATCATGTAGATATACTCATAATATAACACAACTTTCATTTACATCACCTTGACACTAAAAACTGTTGCGGAGTTGTCCCTTTTTGTAATCAGATTTTTTCTGTTGTTTCTACAGCTGGACAGATTTGCCAGTATTCGGATCCCGGGCAGTAAGAAGGAGCGGCCACCCTTATCACACCCGAAACACAATCCCAATGACTGGTCGATTTCCTCATCGTCCACCTCAACATCCACCTCACATCCGTTTGAGGAAATGTCATCAAAGATCACCTCGGAAAAAGAGATCTTGGCTCTGTTTGAAAAGATGATGGTTTGTTGCTTTGTCATCGAACATTGTCATCAACATTTTCAACTTGTCGTGTAAAACCCTCAAATATGTCACGCAAACTAAATGCAATGTGAAAGGAATTGTGTGGTATTTTTAAAATTGTTTTTATGTGTAATCCCATCCATTATTGTCTTATAAATAAGAATGATGCAGAATAACATTTCAAATAAATTCATTGTCTCTTTGTGTTTTTTTTTTTTCCAGGAGGACATGAACTTGAATGAGGAAAAAAAGACTCCTCTGAGAGAAAAGGACCTCAACACAAAGAGAGAAATGGTCATCCAGTATATTTTTACTGCATCTAAAACGGTGAGTTTTTGAATGCATGTTATTGAACACTATACTCTGGGCACATATTAAGAATGATGTATGATTTCATTAAAAATTATGTTCCACATGAGACCTGGCCTTACAGAGACGGAGGAGGGATTGAATTCAATAATTCAGTCTCAAAAACGGGGTATGTTGGGTAACAAGCCAGTGTAATCTTATTTGTTTTGCTGTTGCTGTCTCAACCAGATGTATTTACACTTGGACTGGGACATATTTGTAAAAATGCACAAAGCTCCACCGATTTATCCAGTTGATGATAAAAATGGGCCAAAATGAGGCTTTCACAGACATATTGGTATTGAGGTTTTTGTTGATATGCACTGTTATGAAAACATGTTTCACATCAAAAAAACATGTTTATTTTCTTAATTCAAGTTCTATGTGTTTGATTGTATTTGTGTTTTCTCTTCATCCATCGTTATTTATAAGGTTAATCTGTAAAATATCAAATGTCAAGCCTCAAATTACATTTCTTTGTCTCATGGGTTTGATAACGACATCATAGGAATCATCGCCAATTGTTTGTTTTTATTTATGTGAATATTGGCTGATATATCAGTATCAGAATTCTTTGACTCGATAGTCAGTACCACCATTGGCTCCCCAAAATCTATATTGGTCAGGCTGAAGTAGTTAAATGCATGTCTGCTGAGGACATTGAACATTTTATGGAAGCTTTTGATGGTCCCCTGATGCTGCAGGATCTTTCCTGGTGCCCTTGACAACCACTCCAATTATTACAGACTAGTCTGTGAATGTGTTTGTAGGACTGGGCATAAAATAATCGTTCATTAATCATAATCATGGAAAAGGTTTGAAATAATCATGATATTGATTTGAAGTCAATTTGCTCAGCCCTATGTGTTTGGGAGAGACAAGGAGAGAGAGAGAGAGAGCAACAGCAGGTTGCATTGCAAAACTAATTCAAGATTCTCAGTTACATGTTAGGTTGTAAGGTTGGCACAACGTCTTGTAAATAAATGTAGCATTTATTATGTTTGCTATAATCAGAAATCCCTCCAAAGTTGCCTTAGGCTTTCCATCTCTAGTCACCATGGGGACCAGCCTGTTTATGCCTGCATTTGTTTACCTGCATGATAAAAATTTAAGCGGCCACTGGCCAAAAGGCAGCAAATTTAAGTCCTTCAAAACAGCAGTTTTATCAGAAACTACATGAAACGTGGTAAACTAAGTATTTAGTGAGGGAAGTTGTGAAAATAAGGTTACTGATATAAGGTATCTTTCTCATGTCATAAGTACTCAGTTGATATATTGTGATAGTGGGTATAAGATGCACCACAGCCTGGATCTCATTTTACTTTCAATTCTTCAATCACTCAAGACCATGGCATGGTAAAACCAGAACCATTATTTTCTGAGAATGTCCAGGCTGTCATGTGATCAAGGTTATGGTACACTATGTTGTGCTGTATTTGCACAAGTATGGTAAGATGACAGGTATTTTCCCAGTTGATTATTGCCTCTGCCAGGGATGTTATTTTTTGCTCTGTTGGTTGGTTTGTTTGTTTGTCAGCAGGATTACACAAAAACTACAGAATGAATTTCCACGAAACTTGGTGGAACAATGGGAATATTGGCAAAAGGGTGGCATATTTAGGGAACTGATATCTATGACTGTGTGCAATTTATTGCAGATCAAATAAAAGCCTGGATCTAGCAAATTCAAATGTGGTTTCATAAGGGGCCTGTTGGGCATTGGCGGAGGTATGCAATCATCTCAGTACCATCTCTAGTTTAATTCCTTTTGGCTGGGCAGGTATAGTTTCCATCTCACCAAAAGGCTCAATTCCACCAATTTATTGACACACCGTCCTCAACCACAAGACTGTTTTGCCAATCAACCTTTTATACTAGGTCCTGAATTGATGTATGTCCCTTGCTGACGTAATCAAGTATGGCTTGGGCTTATGAGTTTGGCAGATAGCTTTGTAGAGAAACAAGTGTTTTTTGTTTCACAAAGTAATTGCTGACCTTTGCCTGTGTATTGTTTGGCAGAGGTAGTCTTGAAATAACTATTCTACCTCTTGGAGACCCCCCTGTTGATTTGTCATCTGTTATTGTTGGCTTTAAAAGGCCTAGAAAGAATTTCAGAATGTCTCTCTTCAGTCTTAGTTATTAAGTCTATTGGACTGAAAATTGAGATGAAATAATTGGTCTTTGAAAACAAGGCTCAACCTTTTTATTCCCAAAATGCTCTTGTTTCTAAAGATGGCACACCAGCACATAATTTAGGTGCAACCAAACATTTTCACTGCGCCTTTTGGCCGCTGATTTCCCAAATCGTTTCAATTCTCGATTGATTTAAATTTTTGGATTTGATTCAATATAGATATTCAATATTCAATAAATGTTGGACTTTCTTTCAATGTGTTTATAAACGTGTCTCATAAACTCTGGAGCGAATCAAACAAACTTAAAGTAAACTTCAGCACTGTTCAGGTCATAATAACTTGTGATTCATTTTGGAATTTATTGTTAAAGTGTAAAAGTGAGCGCAGGTCAGCAGGAGTGTGGAGGGAGGACACTCAGACAGAGACTCTGACACGGCACAAATGAACCACTATTCTGCTCTAATCCTCAAGCAGCAGCACTAATCGTTTTCTATTGGCAGTCCGTTGAAGAAACCCTGTATTCACACTTTTTGTCGCCACTGTTCGACATTTACCGCCTCATTCACCACCTCTCACAGCTTCACTGTCCATGTGTCAGTGTGTGAATGATCAAAGTGTCTAAATCTGCTCCAATAGTAGCTGCTGTATCCTTAAATTCTGCCATGAAGCCAACAGGGTAAAACAACCACCTTTAACTGCTCGCGCAACTGGTTATGGTTGATGAGATATTGTCAAATTTAACATCGAACTAAAATGAATCTTTGCACATCAACGGTACTCTCATCCAATCCCCAACGACCACATAAGTCAGTGTGTGAATGAGTGGAGGCGGGGCCAGCCTTAGGCCTGTGTGTGTGTGTGTGTGAGTGTAAACTCTGCAGAAGACATGAGATGAGGAAATGACCCAATTCGCTAAAATACAGAGATGGACCAGCTAAATGTGAGGTGCAGCGCTGCCACCAAGGACATTTTTTGGTCGCGCATCACAGATTTTTGGTTGCATGTGCAATAAGAGGTACACCTGAGAGACCTTTAATGAGCTAGTATAAGAAAACATGAGACAGGACCTCAATGTCCCAAAACCAAGTCAAACAAGGTAAATGCACATTGTAGAAAGTAAACATGGCATGTTGAAGTAAACACTGAGGCATTGTGGTCCTGCTCGATTTCACTGTCCCGTTGCGAAGAGAAAAACAGAGATCTCAGTGAAAAGACTGACTGAGATAGGGGGAAATAAGCTGCTCCATTACCATCATTTTCCCACACAGTGATTTGAAAGATAAGTAGAAATCAGTGTGAATGAATAGACGGGACTTCACTGATGTGCTTGTTGGGGATTTGATGAGAGAACAGTTGATGTGCAAAGATTCATTTTAGTTTGATGTTAAATTTGACAATATCTCATCAACCATAACACGCTTGTGCGAGCAGTTGCAGGTGGTTGTTTTACCCTGTTGGCTTTATGGCAGATCTTAACACACCAGCTACTATTGGAGCAGATTTAGACACTTTGATTAAATTCATTAGTCTCATATAAGAATCCGTGATTTCCAGTTCAATGGATCCCAGGGATGACACAGTGTCAAACAGACAAATGAAAGACAATAATTTCTATATTATTTCAAACAAAGGATGAAAATTACTATGCTAATCAATGATGCATGGTTGTCAAACGAACTGTTTAAATAACAGTAGCAGAAGTAGCAATTCTAGTATAGTGTACATATATTTAGCTGGTGTATTGTATGGTTATACAAACTATCACATGCCAAGCTGTCTATGAATGAAATCTAAAGATTTAAATCATTTATCTTGACATCAACCCAGTCACGGGTAGAAAGTAACTTGGCTATTGTGAGTCATCGTGTGGCTTGAGGTTGACTGGTCAGAACCTGCGGTGGTTGGTGCTGGAACATTCCTCCCGATAGACTGGGGTTGTTTTCCTGGAGACGATGTGTAGTTACGGGGCAACTGGCGCTATCATTTCTCCCAGCTATTCAGCACTTGGAAATCTGTCAATGTCTCTGCAGTGTTTCAGTGTTTGGAAGCTCAGACTATCCATTGGCGCTGCTGTTGATTTCTCAGCAGGCCCTCAGAAGTAATGGCTGTCTGTCTCTTGTGGGCTGATGCAAAATAATGCAATTACGATGACTTAACTTTCGCTTGAAGGGATTGATGTTGGCCAAACAGCACAAAACTTTAAAACATAGCCATTATAATAATTGAAAAGTTCTAATCTTTTGATTTATCTTTTTTTGACTCAGCTTACAAAATAGAGGAGATGTGCCTAAAGGTTGTGCAGATTGACAAACAACTATTCCGAGTGCCGAAGGCGATTTACCCAACGGATCTGTCTGTTTTATTCTCGAAAGGCCGGGCATATGCATTCCCAATCTTCTTCCTTTGTTTTAGCTGGAGGCTATAATCCTTTATGAACCTTTAAAATTGCTTAAATTGGAATTTACACAAAAAACTCACCCTTTCCACCAGGTCCCATAAATAAACGATATAGAAACCTGAAAAGTATTGGGGAGAGAAAAAGTCTCCAAGAGCAAGCCTCACAATACATATTTCAACTTACCTAAAATCTGAGAATCGTGCAAAAAAAACTAAAAACAGCTGAGAAATAATATGAACTAACCAGTCAGTATTATTAGTTGAACATGTATGATTTCAGACTTTAAAGAAGGAATGGAAGAGGTAAAAGCAGGTTTTTAGTTAAGATTGAAAGCAGGTGTAGTTTACGAAATATATCTCTTTTTATTAATTGAAGAAGAGAAGTGAAAGGGGGAGGATCGCAGTGTTTAGATGTGTGTTCCAGAGAGAGTTCATGGTGTGAGGAAGCTTTTATACCATGGTGATAATTATACTTCTGTAATGTTTCCTCCTTCGAGAGAAGTAATAGTCAAATGTTAATCAAAGGAAATCCCGTTGGAGTTGATTGAACTCTAAAATGAAGAACGAAGGTCTTAATCCTTTTCGCCCATTTGTCCCTTTGACCCATAGCTGGTCATCCATTTCTTTGACATGCTAATAGTTGGTCTGTTTTGGGAAAAATAAATCTGTTGTTTCTGCTTCTTGAATCAAATGATTGTTGGCTGATGAGAAGGCAGAGGGAGAGAAAGGTTTCAGGTTATTTGTCCTTATTCTGATCCTTTAAAAGCTGAATGATGCAGGTCAGGGATGTCTCTTACACCCTTGTGATGAGATTTGTTTGATGTAATATAATTCATAAAATGAAAAATCCATTACGTTGAGGATAATTTGAATTATGTTATGTCTAAATATGAATACAGCTGCCACATAGTGCATTGCGTTAAAGTGCATTACTTTTTTTCATTGAATCTTTTTCCTCATGAATCTACTCTACACCTCTTAATTACCTCTCAAGTTTTTTGAATATAAGCATTCAGAGCCTGATTTCTGATGTTCATCTTTGACCTTGATCCACTTGTGGTTAATTCAACTGACCAGACAAGAAATGGAAAAGCACACACCATTAGCTTCCATAAGAAACTGTTGATTCATCCTTTTAAAGGTACAGAAACAGAAGTAGGCAATTTTGCATTCAATTATATGGCTTGTGCAGGTTCTACTTTCTTCTTGCGCTAGTAAATGGACTAGACTTCATTCATATATCGCTTTTGTACATACTTTTCTTTACACTACATGTCAGATTCACCTTTTTACACATGATTCGTACAGTGCTTGTAGATGCCGCACTTTTCACACTTTGAGGGAATAGCTGTCAATGGCAATTTGAACCACATATGCTCTAGTGTGGCAATTAGTCTTTGGAGTTTACTTAAAACCTCATTTCATCTAATAGTTATTAACGATTTTCCAACAGATGTGTGAATATGAAAAACTCATTTTCAATGTAAAACCTAGCCTTACTTATAGAATTTGGTTGAAAGTGCTCAGGATCAAGTAACAATAATGTTAAACTGTGACTTCATACAACAACTTTATTTATTTTTAAATGTATTTTCCCATAAATGTCAAATTTTAGTGGAATCAGTTTATTGGCTGTTAACAGTTTCCTGACCTTGTGTTATTGGATCACATTTCCATGGCTCCACTAAAGAGATTTATTCTTCCTCTCCGTCTTTCAGGGCACATTGAGAAGCAGCCATCAAGTGTCTCCTCAGGAATTTCTGGGAGAGCTGAAGTCAGGGGTGATGGACGAACGCCTGTTTGCCTGTCTAGACTCTTTGCGTGTCTCCCTTACCAGCAACCCTGTCAGGTACAGTACAGGATTATCACGATACAAAAGGACTCTGTGTCTTTAGCACAGGTGTCCTTGCAGTTGTCTCTTTTGTACTTGTTTCTGTGAATAATCACTTATTATAAAGATGGTATATCTTATGTTTCACTTGTATTACTTCATCAAAATATGTTTAATGCTCATATTGCCTTAATGTAATGACATGAAACCATTCAAACAACATTAAGATGGTATAGAGATGCAAAATGAGCCGAGCTGCAGCTCCCATACTGATAAGGTTGGAGTTTGTAGCTGTGAAGACTTTCTAGGTAAAGGTGTGTATCATAGTTTTAGCAAATAGAAAATGCTTAATCGGGAACCAAACCCTCATTGATTTATTATTGAATTCACGTAAGCAGCAGAGAAACGGGCTTTTAAGATTGTTGACGAGTTGCTTCTTCCTGCAGTGCCTCTTGAGAGTTGACTTAATGCACAGTCCTGTGTGGTTGACAACACAGAAAGTTTCTCATTGTCGGTGCTGATTGTTTAACCAGGAGAGTGTAATGCACATTAAAGCCGTAGCTACCATCTATCAGCTGCTTTAGTTGTCTGTAAGAAAAATGAAAAGGGCTTTCAGAACTCTGGATGCCATTATATATTCTCCCCTATTATTTACAGGCTAGTAATATCAACTAGTGTATAATGTGTCTGGGCACATTGTCCTCAACTTCTAATCAATCTAATTAAATCCAATCCAATAGCCCAACAACAAGCACCAGTTTTGTTTTACCATATAAGACGAGATGGGATTCTACTGCAATGCATTTTAAGTTGAGGTGTTCCTAAAATGTATTTTCTCCTTCTCCCACCTGAACCAATTTGTACAGGACTAGTGTGCAGAATTTAAAGGGATCTTTTGGAAGAACTTAAATATAATATTTATAATTAGTTTTTAATTTGTGTATAATCACATGAAACAAGAATCTTTGTTTTCATTTGCTTAGAATGGGGCCTTCATAACTTCGAGCGATGTAAACTACAGTGAGAATACCTTTCCATCTCTGGTAACCTGAGGTCAAATAATATGTGCTTAAAAAAGAAAGGCCTGGAACAGCCACATATTGACTGTCATACACCATAATGTGTAGATCTTTTAAAATAAATGTTTACCTAGAAACGCATTTGCCTAAACTATAGATATCTCCTATTCTATTGGTTTGTCTTCCTATGCACAGGAATATATCAGTGTCATTTTGACAGCACCAGTCACAACTAGTTGTAACTAAATGGCTGTTTAGTTTGAGATCAATCCAGCACATAGAGCTGTCTCTGTTGTCTAAATGCCTATTTACATCCACTTGACTTAAGGTGCTCCACAAAAACACCAAGGCACAGCACCTTCCGCTATCTATGGAAGGCAAACATGAATAATGAATTGGATGGCTAATTTTGTGTTTCAGTGCTTAATCAAAGTAACAGTACAAAGTAAGACTCTGTCACTGGGGGGATGGGGTGTTCCTTTGGTGCTGCCACGCTGACGGACTGATCCATGACAGTCTTGTTTTGGTTGTCTCCCTCTCTTAGATTTAAATTGTTGCTTTGGGCTCTCTCTGTCTGAGGTTGGGGATGAGCAATTTAGGTTCACATTATCACTTACTCCTGCCAGTGCCACTTTAAAGCTCAATGGATATAAAGTTTGTGTAAATGAAGTCTCAACGCCTCTCTACACTCTACACAATGCGTTTCTAGTTTTGTCATTTTGTTCGTGGCGGATTGAGGATGGCTGTGGTCTTGCATCATCTCCTCGTCTTGTACTTCACCCCTGATCTTTTTTGTTTGCTGTTTGGTCTTCTTTCTTTTGAACCAGAGGCAGTGGTCTCTGACTTTTTGGCATATGAGGGGCCAGTTTTAAAGCTGAATTCTAGTCTGTTGGCAGGAATTAAAAATTCTGACCATGAAATACATGTTTAAACACATGTATAAGAACTATTTTCTAGACTGAAATGCAATTCAAAATACAGCCATTGAGAAAAGTATTGCTTTGATCGCTGCATTATATTATTGAGCTCCTTCCGAGAGCAAATACGCATCATCACAGACAGACTCTGCTTTCTTTCTCTACTATACTGGTTAGTATAAATATATAATGGTTACTTGTCAGCCAGTCAGATTGGAGATGTTGTCATTGGCTGTTGTGTATATTTGATCAATTTATGGGGGGAATTGCCAAAATATAATTGACTGAAATGTTTAATTTTGGTTTAAATGATGAATAAGCCACAGAACTAAAAATAGATATATTTAAACAATTCAATTTATTTCATTAACATGTGACAACCAATGACCTCAAGTCAATTAGGACACTATTTGGATGGGGGCAGCCCTAATAAAATGGACAGTGAGGCTCATGTAAAATGACGCAGTTTGGCCCGACTATAAACCTGCCTTGGCTGGTAACAGTGGCCTGGCAGCGGTAACCCCATGCAATCTAATAGCACCATTACAGCCCTGAGTTGTGGGACTGATTTGGCAGTGAAGGCATTTTGTCTGCCACTGTTTTTGGATGCTGATCCCTATCACTTTCTTGGCACTGTTTTTAGCAGCAACTCTTACTCATTTCCTCCATCCAAAATCAGGTAGGTGCATTCTGCTCATATAGGCTGACAGACTTATATGCCCCCTCATCAGGTTCCTTCTGGCTGAGCAGACAGACTTGGAGGTAATTTGGTACTTCCTGCAGCTCCAGCATGTTAGCCTGTGACACTTGCTTCTGACCCCTGTATACTTTACCCAACTCAGCTATTCCAGCTCTGCCTCCCTTTTTTTGTGTGAAGAGGCCATGGTACTAGCCCACAGGACCGGCAAGGCTACAGGATGTAATTGTGGTAAATGGATTTGATAAATGGATCTGACAAACAAGTGGAAATTGGTTTTTGATATTATATTAAAACTGACCTTCAGGTTTAAGGCCCTGGATTTATTTTATTCAGTTTAGCCATACAATAGGAATAAGTTTGGCATTCCTCTTCCTTACCCCAACAATTTTAATCAACCTTGGATGCTCCTCCCGTCTCTCATACACCTACCGCCCATGTACTTTGTACAAAGATTCACAGTTCATTAAATCGATCACAAATGCTTTTCTTCCTTTTGTTTCTTCTCTCTTTCTTCTTTTTTCTCCTTATTTCTTCTTCCTTTTCTTCTTTCTTATTATAAAATTATACACTTAATGGACATTTTTTAAGAACACCAGTAAAATCTATCGTTATCCAATACAACAAATCAGCCATAAATTCTACCTTTTACAAATGCTAAGTTTAAATGGGCACTCTCATAGAGGAATAATTTCTATGAGAGGTGTTTCTCATGTCTAGCCAAACCTGTACAAACCCATGTACTTGCTGCTTAATTTTAGCAAGCATTGTTTTTGTTGTCTGAGCGACATCATTTAGGGCGCATGTTGAATTCCACTATTTTTATTTCAGATGTCCCACTTTGTTCCAGCCCCAGTCTCTTTGTCCCTAGAGAGCCCTCCTGTAGTCTTTTAACTTGCAATACACAGGACAATATTTTAAAGTAAATTGTTTTATTTCTGGTTCATAACCACTTTAGCGGAGTCTACCACTATGCTACACTGCTTGGGAACCTTGGAGGCATTCTCCTGAGACCCCGTTAGAAGTCGAGCTACCTTAGCTGTGAAGTTAGCCAGATAAGGCACCTCATTTTTCTCTTTGATTTATGACTGTTTTTGTTTCCAGGGAACGGGATGATCATTTTGGGTACCATATTTTGTAATGCTCTCTCCCTTGCTGATTCTTCATGTCTTTCTGAGACGATAGCCCTCAGTCGAACTTTGCGACGCTGCTTTTGTGTCTGTTGATGGTGTGGTGTAATTAGTGTATCCCATCCACATTTTGGAAGACTGGTCATTTTCACACAAGTCATACTAGAACTTTTAATCACTTTTTGCACAAGACACAGATTTAAAGTAAAGTTTATTTATAAATTAAAGACAATTAATGCACTTTAAATAAATAAAAGGTGAATAAAATTTCATGATAAGAGCCAAAAAGAAACAAAACCAAAAGAGATAACCGTGAGATTGCTTAAAACTATTCCATAGGCATGTTTAAGAAAGGAACTATTTAAAAATATACAACACGGAAGGCTGAAAACTGAAAAATATAAACTTAAGGACACTGAAACATGGAGGAGAAACATGTGGAGCTTCAGTTTAGTCAATTAAAGTGTCTAAAAAGAGGTAACACAATTGTAAGTAGAAAAATATTGTAAGAAATGCTATGAAAAACTGCTGCTACCAGAATCATATTTGTATACACTTTCTATCAGCATCTCAATCGTGAGGGGACACACAATCCTGGTTTGCACTTGACTTCATAGGGAAAACAAGAAGCTAGGGAAAGCTTGCTTGTTGCATCACAGAACACAGACATCACTTAATACTGAGATATTTGGACACAGTCATTTGTGTCCACACTGCCACAGTTTTGCTGTGGCTCTGAATCATGCATGTAGAGATCTGCTCTGTGATGTGTGCTAACTTTGAAGGGGCTCTGGCCGCACTGCTGTGATACCACACACATCTGCTCTGCTCCCCGTCTTTGAGACGCCAAACAGCTAACGACAAGAACGACGTTAACAGGTCGCAGTAAGAAATAAATCTGTGCTGAAATTTCTCTAGCAAAGAAAAACTGTGGAAAGTGTTTTCAAATCATTTTTACACAACACGACTCCAAACACTGAGGACATTCAGGCAGAGAATGTGATTGAAGTTTCTCATTTGGGATGCGGGAGGGGTGCCAGATGTTAGGAACTAATGAAACTCAAGGGCTGCCAGAGCATGCTAGATTAGCAAACAGAATTTAAAATACTTTAATCATTTTAGAGTCTACACCGAGAGCATGTCAAATACAGACTACTTCACTGCACAAGGATAAAGAAACGGGTCACTATATGATAATAACTACTGATTCCTCTGAAAATTGCAAACATTTAAACATTGAAATTGATATTATCTACTTCTACTGAACCGTATTATTATTTAGTACTGCACAGTGAAAATGGTATATATAAGCACATGATGCGTAATTCTCTGATGACAAGAAACAAACCGCTGACGGGTTTCCATGATGCAGTGGCTGGCTCTATCTATGCCTTATCCTAACTTTCCTTGACCTTGACATGACACAAAGACACACCCCTTAGATATTTTATTGCCTCACCCTGATTGTTATTGCTCTTAAAGATTAGCCTTTCTTCAGATGTTGCAAAGGTGTTAGATAATCACTTTTTCTAGCATTTGAGATCTTATAAATATGTCAGGTTCTTTACAGGGAGCATTTGAAGGTTGACATATGTGACTTTTCACTCATGTGTTTTAAGGTAGATGTCTTGCAGCACACCCTGATAGTGCAGGCCTGTCGGTTTCCTTTGCAATAATTCCTGCTACAGATCAACTGATTATTTTCCTTTGCTCGCTGCCTCACCTACTGATGATGAAAAAGTACCATGCAGTTGCCACTGAGCTACTGCATGCATTTCAATGAAGCTCTTGTCAAGACCCTCGCCCTGCCTAGTCTATAACCACAATGGTCTTGGCCATGGGCCAGCATGAAGTGTAGTCTAAACTGATTTCTTTTCTCAAACAGGAGAGCCTCATTCCTTCAATACCTTGGCAGCAGCCTTGCCTGTCCTCATCAGAATGGCCGTGACAGTTTTTTTTATTTTCAGTCTCCCTCAGTTTCTTGACCCTGTCTTTCACACACTCATGCATACACCTTGATGTGGAGGTCTACGCTATTTCTCTGCATTTAGTCTTCATTTTGTAAGTGAAAGAATAAAGAATGAAAAGCATCAGAGGGTGGATGCATACCCTGTACACACATTGTATACAGTATAGGCTACTATTTAGACACACTATATATACTATATTTGATTCATAATGATATGACTTTTTTAAACACAACATAACCTCTGTTGCTGTCTGTGTGGGTGTCCCACAAAACATCCATACAGTTTACCGTCCTTGGCAGGTCAGATTAAACATAAACTCGGAAAATACTGCTTTCGCTGTGCATGTTCATGTGTGAATCATATAGTTCTATAGATACAATATCATCCAAGGTAATGATTGTAGCCAACTGGGGTCCAGGGGGGGCAGCTGGATCTGATACTGTAGCATCAACTGTAGCTGCTAGCTTAGTTTGGGCACAAAACCCTGATCTCTGATTCACAGTATTGTTGGTATAGAAACTTATGCACAAGACGTTCTCGACTCTTGCAATAATTCTCAGCAAAGATGAAGCATATCCATCAAACTGAAATCATATGGGATGTAATTACTGAGCTGTGATGTGTCAAATCATTTGCTAATGTTTTGTGACGATTTGACTGAAAATACAGATGATGGCCCAACTCTCGTGTACATGAAATAGTTTTATGACGGTAGTGCTCTACTATTGTACACCTGATACAAATGTACTCAAACTCCTTGTGTCAATGATTTGAAACGGTACACAAGTCGCTAGCTATGGTTATTATGGTTGTTACAGACTTAATAGCTTCAACGTTAGACTTGCGTTGTCAGTCAGGGTACTGTCATGCTGCAGCAATCTATTGGTCTCTCTTATGTCAAAATCAAACAATTTGATCCACTAACCTTTTAAGGTTAAATCATATGTCACCTGTGTACAATCATGGTGTGGATGTAAGTTGAATGAAACAATCTTAAATACAAATTGGGTATTGTGTCAGGTAAAGAATAGTGACAAACAGTGTCACAACAGACAAACAGGATCACGGACACACATCTTTCCCCAACTCCATGCTCCTTTCAAGAAATTAATTTCAGATAACAGCTTCCCATTTTATGTTGTCACCTTGAGAGAAGTTCTTTAGATTTGATGATGGGAGGCATGCAGCTTGTTGATTAGAGCAGTGCAGATGCTGAATGCTAATGTTCAGGGAGGTGCAGTCAGTGACGATCTCACTCATCTGTCTTTCACAGTTTTCTGGATACGTAAAGGTTTCCACTTGAATGCAAATGAGAATGAGTAAATTTGAATGAAATTAAATTCATTGGGACTCATTCACCAATATCTCCTTAAGAATCTTCCTAAATTTGTTCTGAAGAAGTTTTTTTAAGAAAAGTCTACGTCAGATTCATGACTGCAGAATTGTTCGCATTTGTTCTTAAATGGATGAATGCCATGTGTTCGTAAGTTGAAAGTACATAATTGAAGTAAAAACTAGTTGGATCTCAGATTTGAAGTCAAAATGAATATTGTCAAAAACAAAAGAGAGCAGGGGGAGGGGAAAAGAAAGGTGCACAGAGCACATCTGAGCTGGAGCTGCACATCATTGGAAACACAGCACTGCAGGTGAACCCTCCGCTGAGCATCTGTGGGTACTCGACCTGAGCCTGACGGGACCCATCGGGACCGGACATGCAAGGCCAGGTTCAGACAAATGTTCTGAATAATATTCGGGTTAAGTTCCCTCTGGGTGCGCACACGGGGAACACTGCGTCCACAGACCTTGGTGCAGTGCGCACCGTGTGGTTCGGTTGCATCTCCTGAGCCATCTCTCCTCTCCTCTCAGAAATAAACTTAGTTTTAGAATTAATACGCTAAACTTCTAAATAGCTAAATAGCTGCAGCAGTAAAACTATGGAACATCTGACACATTTAATATGTAAACACCAGCATGTAAAACTTAAAGATGGGTGACAGTTTTTGTGTCTGAATATTCTCCTCTTCAACATGTTCATGTGATCAAAAAAATGTAATATGCACTGAAACATGTTTTTTTTTTAAAGATCAAAATGATCTAATATTTTAGTAATTTTAATCGTATCATGCAACTGTAGAATTAGAAGTAAATAAAACAATAACTGATTATTTTACAAAAGCATTTCAGTTGCCAAGAGTGCGTAAGAGTTATCTTCAGTGTGCGTAGATTCTGTTCTTACATAAGAACAAATCCCAGATAAGATAACATGAAGGGAGATGATCCAGAGTGGAGGTTGTGCAGGGGTGGAGATGGGTCACTCAGTGACACCCGGTATGGAACTGAGAGAATATATAACACTGACAGCTTACAGGTGAGTGGCTCAATGAGAGTGTGTCAGGTAGTGATTGGATGGCAAGAAAGAATGGAGTCTACAGATGGTAGCATGTGACTTAGGCATGCACAAGAAGACTTCCTGACTGAACTTTCACTATAAGCTTTATGAATCTAAACGTCTTTGGTTTATGTATATAAATGCCATATTTTCTACATTTAAAAAAATAAATAACTTGTGCCATGTGTGGATCCAGGGTGAACTTAGTGACCCAAGAGGTTGTTAGAAGCTCCCAAAACTTACCCTGCCTAAAGTTATCAAATAAAAGTTTCAGGAATTCTCTGGAGAAGGGCTGAAAACTTTGAAGAAACAAGTTAACAAGTTATTTTTTGCGATGAACAATAAACTATGTATTCCAATGTGTGCATCCTCTTAAGGTCACTATTTTATCTTCTGGAAGCTGAACATCAGATAAAATAACAAAGCTGCCTTTAACTAACTAAATAAACACCTTTTTAAGATCACTGTGATAAAAACACAGTTGGTTCTTCTTTATCTCCAATAAAACAATTGCATAGGAAACAAAATCTATTATGTGTGTTAGCCCCAAGCTTTCGATACTACTACTTTAATCACACAATTTGAGATCCATCAAGGGCACCTTCTCCGTAAGACGTGCCTAAAAACAACTTTAACATAAAAGACTGGCACGAAAATGATTTGATTGAGCCGTGTGAACTTGCTTAACCTCCTTTGAAAGGCTGCAAATCATAAATGTCACCTGCATACAAGTATAAATTCTGTTCTCTGGCTCGAAAGTATTTTTTTTGCCATTTTTGTTTTTTCTCTCAGGCAATGTAGCCTCTATAAAGGCTTAGTATTGCATTATTGTATCTTTGCTTTAGAAGGTACTATATGCATATTATGCTGCACACACTATACTAATATACTATATTTTTTAAGATATCTGTTTGTAAGAATTGAATTACAGAGTTTTACTTATATAAAAGCCCAAATATTTTTTTCAGATCGCAGGGACACTTGCAACACTGTGTTTGCTGCTCCTCAGGACAGAGTATTAAATTCTACATGTGTTTTTCTGTCCTAAAGGTTTCCACAGGGATTAATGAGTATAAACATGTTGTCAGTTGTCAGTCTTGCTCACATGTGATATTGATTTGATTTTTGTTATTTCAGTTGGGTGCAGAGTTTCGGGCATGAGGGTCTTGGACTGCTGCTGGACATTTTGGAGAGGTTGCTTTTCAAGAAGGAGTAAGTTCATGCACTAGTTCATGGGTACCTGTAACTGGTCATTTGTATATTCAAAGCATAAACAGTAGCTAATAATGTAAATTGCATGGTTTAGATAATTTAGCTTTCTTTCATTTTTATCAAAGTCATTCAACACCAATTTTAGACATGTCAGAATAATAAGAATGTGATTTATATTGGCTGGTGGTGGAGTTAATGAAAGGTTTATGAATGAACCAATTATTTTAAATTGTTCTCTATCATGAGCACAGTCTTGTATTTTATTTCTTACAGGTTCTTAGACTTTCTTTCACAATCCTGAATGTGCATAGAAAAATTTAGCAGTGTTTCCCATTAATTCCATAGACTGTGGTGGCCCCCCATGGTCAACCTTTCTTCCCCCATCATAATGATCAGGAAATGTATAATGCTTCTCATAACGTTATCAAAGATCTCAGATGTAGTGTTTAGCTCCGTTTAGCTCTCTCTCTGTCACACTCTCTCTCTGTAGCTCTCTCTCTCCCTGTTACTCGGTCTCCCCCTCTCTCTTTCTCTCCCCCCCACATTGACCTGTTCGTCATAGTCACACTGGCCTTCCGTAGCAATGGGAGACATCCCGCTGTGGTGTGGGCCTGTTGATTGTCAAAACAATCAATAGCATTTTTACTGTCCTGGCAGAACACTGCAGAACACCTGCCCTGTCCCTGTACCTGTCATTCAGCTGCACATCCGAGCCTACTGCCTGTGCTTTCACAGAAATCAACCGCTTGGCCAGACATCCCCTTGTCTCCCTTGTCAGCCATCGCCACATCTAATCCTGTGGGAAACACTGTGTAGACTCATTTTTGTCATGTTGTTCATCAGGCCACTTTCCCCTGAATAACTCTCTCGTCTCTGTAGGCAAGAGAAGCTTGACAAAAGGAATCAACACAAAGTTATCCAGTGTCTCAAGGCCTTCATGAACAATAAGGTAAATACTCATGAGCATTTATTTAGGTTGTACATTAAGTTCCCATTTTCAATCTAACTTTGTGTAAAAGCAATTGTTATCGAGATATCTAACCTAGGAATGTCCAAACAAGTTTTTTTCTGTCTTTTTTTTAATAAATAAATCAACATATTGAATTATATAATTGTTCTGATTAATGCCCTGGGACATTAACTTTAATCAGGAGCTTTTTTTTATTTGATAAATCGGGAGATGGTGGGATGGCAGGTTTACTACTACAACACGGAATCCCCAAATTCATTAAAACATTTAATATTTTTATAGTTTTGTATTTCCTAATATGCTTCAGGGAAAAAACTATAACTCCCTGTATTTTGAGACTGATTCCTTCAGGTAACCTTCATCCTATTCATTATTATTTTGTGTCTTCATTTATTTACCAAATAATGTGGCCTCTTGGATTTCAATTACAAGGGATTCATCAAAATTGGAGAAGAGTAGCATCACAACAATCTGGAGCCACTTACCTCAAGTTTTACTCAAGTCCTGATACTTGACACTCTTGATCTAAGATTGTCGGCCTGTCTGTTGAGGAGTGAGAGCTTTCTGATGGTTTAGGAACTATAAGAGAGAGTGTGTTTGAATGTCAAGTGCAAATGAGGGAAAGAGATGTGATTGCAGAAGAGAAACACAACTTCCTCCACAGCGCTCCTTTAAAGCACACACTTGTGAGTTGTTACACAGAGCGACTCTCTGATTCACTTCCTGCATTTTCAGAGGGACACAATGTCATGTGTCGTATGCACAGAGGCTGCTAAGTTATCAACAAGATCATCAACGATGTGTCACAGTAAAATTGAGCGAACCGTCCTCCATTGTACTGACACATGGAAGTGGAGTAGTTTTAATGCAGTGCAGTCACCGTGCAGCCACTATTAATCACAGAGACATTTTTGACTTTAGGAACATGTCATAACTCTTTTTTTCTTTTTTACATAATTAATGAGTTGTTTTTGGAATTGTTTTTCTTTAGCAACATAATTAAGTCAAACTATAAAATAATATGATCATATTGTGATAAAATTATCCCACTTAAAGTCTAAAGACAGTAAAATTGAATGATCGCCCAGGACGAAGCGCTTATACATAAAATGAGTTCTGCTGAAGGAGCTGTGATTTACAGTGTCTTTGCTTTTTTTCTTGCTTTTGTGCTGTTAGTCTAAAGTAGCTACCAAGGAAAAAAAAAATATCTCGCCAGATGGAGCTAAATACCAGGGGAGACAGATATACAGCCGCTCTGGCACAGAGCGTGCTGTAAGGTCTCATGTAATCCTGTGTCTCAATAGGCACCAGACACCAGCATTTACCCGTAGGCCTCTCTGTTAGCCCAGACCTTTCCCTGGCTAGAGACGCACCTTGGGATGGGATGTACCCACAATGCCAAGGAGACAGGTGTTCGCTGCCAGCTGTCAGTGCAGTCTTTTCTTCTTCTTCTTCTGCCTTCCTGCGTCAAGTCTCACACTTACAACGGCATAATAATGGAGTACTAAAAGTTGCCACAGTGGGAAGCTGCCCTTTGAACAACTTAACTGTTATTAAGAAAACCTATTTCCTCAATAAAGATTTCATGTAATTGCTTTCTAAGCTGAATAAGTACTTATAAAAGCTTATAATGTATAGCTCTGCGCTGTTTGATTGAACTGTAGTTCTCTCCGCTCTTTGTTATTGTGATGGCTGCTGATGCAGGCGATATGTGCTATTACTTTAGGTGCAGATATCTGTAATTGTTGATTCTATATTCATTTTTAAATTACCTTCTTTTGAATGGTTTTCAATGGGGAATGAGTGAAACATAATGAAACATGATCGATATCTCAAAAATTAGAATGGCTACAAGACTGAAACTTGGTGAACAGCTTCCCCATATGCATGTGCTTCCCATTGTGAAAGAATGATAGCAATAGTTTTACCATGCAGGGAGAAATTATCCAACATAACTTTGGACCTGTGAAGCATAGAAGACAAAGCCTGGTATCTATGGATTCAGTAAATGATGCTGAAAAATTGCCAAAAGCCAGACTCATTTGTGTATATATATATATACATACATTTTTTCACCATTTTGAATAACTTGGCTGAAATGTTCTCTTTTGACTCCCTATCCTACCTCCTTCATCCAAGCTTCATCCGTATTGGAACATGCCACATGCTTTTCTGCTTTTCCATGTTTTTTGGGGGGTCTGACACATTTTTGTAGTGTGGTCAAAAAGCTGCAATATTAATGCAGTTTTATCATGAGGTGTCACTATAGTCAGCAAGGAAACTGTACTATTCTGGTCAATATTTACCTTGTACTGTATCATATATGTAAGCAAGGCTGTTAAAGTATAGAGACAACTGCTTAAGAAATTGTAAAAAAAAAAAAGATGTGGTGTCTACATGAGCCCTACACGATACAGAAACCTGCTCCAGCAGTGTTCATTCTTTGAAGCATCGACAGAAATCTGACACAGTTCATCTTTATTTTGTTTCTGGAAATTCAACAACAAGTTTTTTAGGAAATTTGTCAGAAAAATGAACAAAATTGCGAAACTGTTTATAAAGTAATGACACAGTTCAGCTATTTGCATATAAATATGCAGACACAAAGAAACAATCAAAAATATTTTGTTAGCTTACTGTCAATTGTGTAAAGCCTGCATCGACCAGGCAAACAGAAAATCTAAATCAAGTGCTACGTGATGCTTGGTGTTACTACCACATCGACAAAGGCATTAGAAAGAAAAGAAAAACATTTTTCAAATCAAACAACAAAAGTGAGAAAAAACACTTATTGATGCCTTCTTTTATATAATAAAACCTCCTTTCAAAGCTTTACAAATAGTGAATTAATTTCAGAGTATTATTTATATTCAACATTTTATTATTTTTAACAAAACAGACAATTTCTGTATAGATTTTCTCTGTACAAATCAAAACATTAATTTAAGCTCTGAATGTTGCTGAGCCTGGTCTTCATTGTGCAGCTGCTACCACATGCTAGCACCGAATTATCCACCACAAATATAACATTGTTCAAGTCACTCCCTTTTTTTCTATGTGATGGCTTTAATATACCCCACATGGCAAAACTCAAAATGCAGTTATTGTAAATCTATTTAATAATGATCTTGTAATTAAATCCGAGACCATTTGTACAAGTAATTGTCTTGAGCCAGATCTCTTAAAGTTATTGCACGTGCTGTATTACAGATGAACTGAAATCATAGTTTACCTTGAGTCTAGCATTTGATAATTGCAAATAAATATATTGAACTTCAACTTTAATAAGTAAAACTTTGTGTTACATGGCATTTCATTCTTGTCACTAATGAGCTGAAGTAATGCACACTTGTGTAAACATGTTATGTGTTTGTGTTTATCGCAGTATGGCTTGGATCGAATCCTGGGGGAGGAGAAAAGTCTTGCTTTACTGGCAAGAGCCATTGATCCCACCCAGTCTGCCATGATGACTGACGTGGTGAAGCTGCTGTCAGCCATCTGCATTGTGGGCGAAGAGAACACGTATGCTCAGGCTTCATTCTTTCTGTCAAAACCTCTAGGTCTTACAGCTTCTCTAATGTTGAAAGACAATATTTTCAAATTATCAATTAGTTTAGGTTTGATTTACAATAGTGGTCCAACTCAGTATCACTAATTATCATTTCTCATTATGAGTTTAAATGACTTAGAAAGATGACTTCCATTGTGAGTATCTGTATTACGACCGTGGTGCCAGTATATTGTACATGAAAGTATTGCATGTATTGTTGGTATGTTAAGTACAGGTCAAGTGCAAGAAAATGAATTGAGTGATTCTATTCGACAACAATGTCAAATTAGATATTTTAATTATAACATTTAATCATTTAGAAAAGTAACGTGGTGTAAATTTCCAATGCCAACACATTGAATATCACTTCTTTTGTGTAAGAAAACAGTAGATCTTCCATTATGTGGAACAATATTTCAAGTTATATATGCTTCATACATTTTTTTTCTTTTAAATTTAAATTAATAATTATAATCATTATTGAATGACGTTAAAATTACGATCAATTAAATTCAATTTGAATCATAATTCTCCTCAAGTCATAAGTCATGATTTACAGTGTCAGTGATGGTATTTCCTAGAAAAGACCATACACCTGGGTTCAATCAGCCTTGAATACAGAGATTCTGATTAACATCTTTAATAATAATAATTTTTTCTCCCCAACGCTCATGCATGTAATGTTCTCATTTAGATTGGAAAAGGTCCTTGAAGCCATTACCACAGCAGGGGAATGGCGAGCCATCGAGAGGTTCAGTCCCATTGCGCAAGGGCTTCGTGATCGCTCGGTTCAATTACAAGTAAGTACAGAGTATATGTACGCCCACTGACGTTGTTGCAATCAGATTTCCTTGAAATTAAATAAGAAATGACTGTGGAAAGACCATTTCAATACATCACACTCCCTTAGCCACAGGTTTTGAGATTTAAACAGTTTTTAGTTGAGGTGCATATTGGTGATAAAACAAACACGTGGGATTTAATGTGGCAGTCTAGAGCCTGTTAATATCATTTTATTGGAAGCAATGAACATTATCAATCACAGATTGTGTGGTAAAATACTTCCTTGTTTTGAGGTTAGCATCTGTACTGACCTTTACTGTTGAGACTTTTAGCATTTAAGTTACAGGAGTATCCCAGCTGTAAATCAAGGTATATTACAAACAAAAAAGAAACAATTGCAGCTTGAAGAAGAAAAGATAACTTTAGAATGGGAACACAATTACCACAGAAAAACTTCAAAAAGCCAGAATGATAAAATCCCATATATCTGTTATCTATATAGGTAGAGAAGTTGTGTGTGCCCAGGTATTTACCTCTCCATGCAAAGCTCTTGTCTTATGCACTCCCCTTCCATAAATAATCCCTCACTTTGTGGACATGATCTTTCATTTCCCTGCTGATGCATACACTTGAGATATTGCATGTGGGCTGTTTCAAACTGAGACAACATCAGTTTCTGTCAGAATAATGCAATTCATGATTAAAGTGTGTTGTTGTCTGCATTTTTATTTGGTAGCTGAGGGACGAGAGGAGAGTATCAATTCATTCAGTACCTAACACACATACACATGATGAAAGGTGGGCATAACACTCAAGTAGGGACAACTACTTTCCTCCTTTGGTTGTCTCGTATTTTTATGCATTGAACAGGGCTAAACTTTTTTTTATCCATATCATTTTGCTTTCAATTTGCAATAACTACCTTTGACTGGTCAAAACTTTATGGGAGAGAGAGATAAGGAAGCAAAGTGAGGGAGAGGAAGAGTTTTGCATGGAAGACAAAGAAGGACCAAAAGAAAATTAGAAATAAGAACCGGATTTTGACGTCGACCGGAAGCTTGAGTTTGCTTCACACAGACGCATCCAACACACAATTTATTTGTGACTATACAAACACAGCCCAGTGTACTGGAAGCTTTATAAGGCCTTACTTGCTTTGATATCCCCTCGCACTTCTGAATACACGCCACAGATCCCTTTTAAATTCCTTGCATTATTAAAGCACAGATACTGTTATATATCCCTACCACGGCCACAGTAATGCGTGGCAGAAAGCTTTCTCCTCTCCCCGAGCACATTTGCACACAGTCTCCCCTGGCAACGTTTAGCTGTGGGAAAGTAAGTGTAAATAGACAATTGTGGGACCACCAAAATTGTAAATGCTTTTATTTTCCTCTAAAGTCTTTATATCGTTATGTATTTTTAATTGACTCTTGCATTGATGAAGCTAATGTAGGTGGTTAAAATTACATTCAGAAACTCATAAAGTCTTTGATGGGCTTGAATCAAATTATCGACTTGACATAATGTCGTTGCACAGCGCTGCAGTAAATTGTGATTCTGCACCTATGAAAAATGATGTAAAGCATTGTTGTGATTTTTCTTGCTAACCCTTTGTCTTTTGTTATTTATTGTCTGCAGCAGGCTTCAACTGTCTGATATTTATTCATATATGCAGAAAATATGCAGTGTGTACTAGGTAGGAAACCAGTCCATCAATGGGCACCGTCTTTTAAATTATCAATGGTATTGGTTTTTTATCAATCACCACAACCCAGTCACATGTCACTTTTAACCTGTCTGTATCAAATGGTACTTCAAAGACAGGAAAATTATTGAGCTTGAGTGCCACGGCAGAAATAAGAGCGTGCCCTCAAACTGATTATGAACCTTAAAGCATCTGAATATCCTTCCTGAGCCTGAGCATTGCCATACCCTGTTTTCACGCATGAATGGATTGCTTTACTGATCAATAATAGATTTTTCTGTCTGTGTTTGCGCGGGCAGTTGAGGAGTCACAGGATGCAGCTGTCCCCGCACAGTAAACCAAATTCAGGCGGGAGTGAAAAACAGCTTCCAAAAGAGCGAGTTTGCCCTTAAATTGACTGTTGGTTAATTTTGTGTGTATGGGTCTGCAGTTGTGCCATTAATATTAAAATCAGCCCCCCAGTTGGTGACTGGAGAAAATAGACATGCATTAGTTATGGTCCTCTGCTTCCAAGGGACATAACTCATTTCGAATGCATGCAGGCCTGCTTTTCATCAACTTCTGGAAGAAGTCTGTCTACTCTTTCTCTGGTTCTCTCTCTCACTCTCTTCTCTCTCTCCTTCTTTCTCTCTCTTTGTTCTGTTTACCCTTCATTTTGCAGGTGGCATGCATGCAGCTCATCAATGCACTAGTGACATCTCCTGATGAGCTGGACTTCAGGCTGCACATCAGAAATGAATTTATGCGCTGTGGCCTAAAAGAGATATTGCCGGTAAGCTCAACAAACACACACACACACACACACACACACACACACACACACACACACACACACACACACACACACACACACACACACACACACACACACACACACACACACACGATATAAACTCACACTCACCATGTATTAATATTTAAATGAGTTGTCCACTTCAGTGAAATACTGTAGATTTGCTCCAGCAAATAATTTATGAAACACAGCGGAGAGTTGTTGTCCATGTCGTCTGTCAGTGCCAGCGCCCAGGAACCAATAAAGGTTTGAGTGGCTGGGCTAATAATATTTCTACTGCATTTCATACCATGTACCTTACATGCTCATCTCTTGTAAACTACTGTATTGCTGTGTCTCAGTTCATGTACTTTTATACACTTGCAATATTTGAGAGCACAAGGGTGGTCACACTGACAAGTATGGCAAAATGCGCAGTGGAGGAAAAGCACCTAGATTGTGTCCTCAAAACGGTTAAACATTTGCATTTAAAAGGGCCACTTCTCACCTTCAACAGTGGCATCTTGACTACCTAACTGTGGGTGAGGGACTGTTGACTTATTTTAAAACTTGTGAAAATTGCGGTCTAAGCAGGAGAAAATGAATTCAGCTGGGATAGCAGCACATTTCATGTTGCACGACACAGGGGACAGTTATTAAGATGTTATTTCTTAAAGTCAAGAGAGCGAAGCAGGCGGCAGATATTTTGGCAGGTGACAATAACAGTTGCATTTTACAATTGTCATTTTCAGCAAATGCACATCGGCCGTGTTTGATTTGGGACAAAGCTACTCTGTCAGGATTCATGCTCTATGCCGGTGATTCAGAAAGAAAAATAAACTAATTAAAATATGGAGCCAGTCTCCTCACTTTCATATCATGATGTGTCACAGCATTTAGAACAAGCTCCTTGTCTTGACTCAGGCTTGATGCTTCCCTTTTTGTTTAATTTATCAGTGTGAGCCTTTCTGTCTGATTTATTTTCTTTTATTCTTTTATCTCATTGTCTCTCATTGTTTTACTTTTTTATTTTTTCCTCCTCACTTCATTTGTAGCAACTGACAGCCATCAGGAACGACGCCCTTGACATCCAGCTTAAAGTATTTGTGGAGCACAAAGAAGAGGACATGATCGAGTTTTCTCACAGGCTGGAGGACATCAAGAGCGAGCTTGAATATCCTTGTTATTTTGACAGCAGCGTGAAGCGTGAAACTTCCAAAGTTTGATTCAGTGTCTGTACCTTGTAATTTTGGCTAATATACATTTGAAAAGCATCCAGCTAAGGTCAGTTGTTGTTCACTAGATGCTAGATAACCAAAAGTGTGAAATTAGAATAGAATACATATTTTTTCATTTCAGTAGCTTCTACATTTTGATGTGAAAATTCTATTTCCATTTACGTACGAGCCCTTGACTCTCTGCACTGATGCGGGGGATGTATTCAGCATTGTGCAGAGCACAGTGAAGGACAGCAGTGCAGAGCCTTATTTCCTCTCTATTCTACAGCACCTAATGCTTATACGCAATGACTACTTGGTCAGGTAAAAATCTCCAGCACACACAAACACACAGAACCTAAATTATCTAAAGTTAAACGAAGCAAAGAGTCGTTTTCTTCTCATATTTCCGTTCTTCTTCTCACAAAGTTCTTTCTCTTTTATTTCAGTCGTTGTGTCTGTCCCTCATTTATCCTCCACCTACAGTATATCTGTGTTATCACAATGATGACCAACATACAGTGTTTTAATTTAGCAATATAACCAAATCCACACCTAACCGAACCTAAGAGCTTATGTTTTGTGGAGGTCTCACTCCCTCTGCCTTAAACCCTCCCAATGACACGGGCTCACAAAGAGAATGCTGTCTCTTTTATCTCTGAGCCATCTATTACAGCCAATGCTCCAAAGTATTTCTCATCTCCTTTTAATGGTACTTTTTCAAAGATTTATTTTATGTTGATTCACTCGCAGCTGGGTGTGAGTTCAACTATGACTTGATCAAAAGACAGAGCTCTAATCTGCAGCATATGAAATGCATCACCTGCAGTTTCTCTTCTGCCAAAAAACAACACCTGAAGTGTTTCTGTTTGCCAATAATGAAACTTTATGCAATGTTAATATTGGCATTTTTATGACTGCCAACAGTGGCAGTAGCTTAGCGACTGTGACAGGATTTCTTGCTGGTGGTATGTTTTACACTTTTGACCTTTCATACTTACATTTACAAGAAAAAGTAAGTCATTGGAGTTACCTGAATTTATGAAACAATATGGTTGGACTTTGACAAATTTACTAGAATAGCATTCAGACTTGACACATGCACACTTCTGCCAAGACCAAAGAGTCCCCTCAAATTCAATCAAGCCCCACCAAATTCCACAGTTTCATCAAAATTATGGTGAAAACAACAAAAAAATGCCTCCTGGATCCACCCCTTGATCTGGATTTGCACCAATATTTTATGGGTTCATTTCTGACCAATATATTATCCTACCATTTAGTTTTGTTGTGATCCTCCCTGTAGTTTGTTTGTAAAGCTGTTAACTAACAAACAAATGGCAAAGAAAACATAACCTCTTGCTAAAGGTAACAAAACAATAGATTTTTGCAAATAACACAAATAATTGTGTTGTACTTGCCAACATTTATTACATCACTAAAATTTTCACAGTTTAAGAAGAACTATGCAAATCCCTTCTGCTAATGACATCAATTAAAGTCAATCGGTGTTGGGAGTTTTTACTTTACAGTTTGATCGATGAAACCAAATTGAAGGTGTGTGTTCAAGCATCTTCGAACTATTTGGAAATTTGAGAATTGAGTGAATGGTGCCTCGCAGGATCTAACTAGATTTAGGATCAACTATTTTAGATTTGCATAAAGCTGGAAAGGCTCACAGAGTCATCTCAGAGTTTAGACATTCATTAGTCCACAGTCAGACAAATTGTAATGTAGCTACTCTCCCGAGGAGTGGGCCCTCATCTTAAGATGACACGGAGAGCAAGAAGCAGAATGCTCAACGAGGTAAAAATAGAAAGTATAAGAGCTGAAAACTTTAAGGAATAACCTTGGTAACATCTCTCATGTTCCTGAGTCAACCATATGCAAATAATAGTATGCGGGTGCATGGAGCATGATGTTGATGGCAGGACACCACCATGGAAGCTGCTGCTCTCCAAATAAATCATCACTGCAGGCTTGATATTTGTCAAAGTGCACTTAGCACTTGTTTTGTGGACTGAAAATAGGTTGGATAGTTTGGGAAAAGCACACAGCAGCACAGAAGACATGAAAAGGAAAGCATCCTCCTAAAGTTGCATGACAAGAACGCACCCTTATGCACATTATAAAATCTGACACGGATAATGTGTTCGTAACCCCTCTATGCGATGATCATAACATATGGTGCAGCTCTATAGACGGTTTTGAGTTTGCTTTCAAGTTCTCCATCGGCACTTCAATACTCCTGATATTAATTTTCACCACTGGCTTGTATCTGAACGTGAACCTTTTAATATTCTGCATCTCTTGCAAAGGACTGGTGCAGTGAGCATTGGTTATTTATTCTCAAAAGTATATAGATAAGGGGTCCAAAGTTGCAGTGTAAATAAAAAGCGGTAGCTTGTCAGTCAAGTGATCGACAGTACGTCTTATTCTATTTTCATCCCTATATTTTTGTCATTCACACAGTGACTCCATGGTGCAGATCTACATGGCAGTCTCAGCATTGTTTTAGGGAGAGGTGGAAGGCAGCGTCCCTGATTAATCACTGCTGATAAGTCTCAGAGTAGGGATTTGGACTCTCAGCGGCAATGTTGCAAGATAATGAGCAGATCAGACACTTCTTCCTTTAACTTGCAACAGCACTGTGGCTCTCAGCTGTTGTCTGTTGCTGCATCACAACATCTCCCTTTTCCTCACTGTGGCATATCCTCGTTATTGTGTGATCAGTGAATTCAACAGAGCCACTTGAAACAGTTCAACTGCAATTACTGTGCATTTGCTAATAGGTGGTTGTGTATTCTCCATTGTTCAGCGTCATAGAAACAGTGCTTATATAGGTGCTGTAAGTAGGCGTTTTATTAGCTCTGAAGAAACGAACATTAGCATATGCCTCATATCGACTGAAGTATAGTCTCAATAATCAAGATAAAACTTTTAATTTTTTTATCATTAATTAAGATACCATCTGGTTCAAAATGTACATAGAGAATTAATCACAAAGTTTTTTTTCCTGTTGGCATATTTCCTTATGGAATTTATATCAGTGTAAACTTAGTTTCTGTCGATATTCTGTCCTCTGTTTATGTCTCTTCATTTTCTGTCCACATTATTGGAGTCTCCCCCCATAGTCTTCTAATTAGATTTTAGTATTTTATTAAACCAATTAACACATAATTAATGATAAGTAGCCCCAAGTTGTAGGTTCATGATGTGTTTAGAGTTTTTCTTATGCAGTGATAATGACTGGTTGCACAAGTTGTTGGGACATGCCACATTTCCCTTTTATCTTTTCAGTAACCCTGTTTTCCCTGAAGACAGTGAAGCTGCTCTCACACCTGAATCTGCCCAAATGCAGACACAGACACCAGATTAAAAGTGTGTTTTTGAAACTAACATTTCTTCTCCGGCTTCTCCTGACTCTCAGGCCTCAGTACTTTAAGATCATTGAGGAGTGTGTGTCTCAGATCGTGCTCCACCGCAGTGGCACTGATCCAGACTTCAGTTACCGCAAGCGCCTCGATGTGGACTTCGGCCACCTCTTAGGCAAGTCACACACTTTTTTGCATTACAGATATTTCAATATTTCAATCAATCAAAGGTAATTTTCACTCTATTTTCTTTCTCCACTCTATTGTTTGTTTGCAGAGGTGTGTGTGGATAAAGCTCGAATTGATGAATTTGAACAAAGAGCTTCAGAATTGGCACAGAAGGCAAGTATTGACAACAGAAAAAACACTTTTTCCTCCCACTACACAACCACCTGGCCTAAACAAAGCCCATTAAGGCATACTGGTATTCACTTGGCTTTGTCCTATGAAGTAACATCTGTTTAGATTAGAAAACATTTACATTATAGAGCTAAAATGACACTGTCAAACCATTGAGGCTTGAATAATTGAAATAGTCTTTATCCGTAAAGAAATTGGATTTGAAATTGTCTCTGACTATTAACCAGAAAAAAATATTTTTGTGAGAATCACATTATGGCATATTGCTATAACAAAATCAGATCTATAACCTTAAAAATGCCCATTTTTCCATATTACCACCAAGTATTATTTTGAAAAGCAAAGTAAAGAGTATTCACTGTTGATAACAAGTGCACGTATCCCAGAGACAATGATAGAATTACCGGTTCTTCCCATATCATTGTAGATAAATTACAGTCTTCTTTCCTACTTTATAATATTCCCCACATCTTGAGCTTTTATATGTAGTTCCATGTTTTTGTTATGTTCATAGCACAGATCTAAAAACATAGGAGAAGAACTTATTGTACTCCAGCAAATTAGAGAAAAAGCCGTACAGTTTTTCCTCTCAGTCGGCGAATCGCACACCCGCTTGTGAAATGTGTGAGGTCAAATTGATTAGCTGCTGTCTGGGTAGCAGCAGGTTGTAGATCCTGATTAGAAACACGGGCTCACTGATTGGTGTGTGTGTCTCGAGCTTCACTTTATCATTGAATGGGTGTTTGACAAAAGGTGGAAATTCAATCAGCAAATCAGGGTAATCAAGATGAAAATGAATTTTAATTATGCTAAAATAATTATACAGATAGACTCAAACAATTATATTAAATAATACTAATGTTTATTCCTAGTTAAAGTAATTCAATATCAACGTTTGCTTTGTGTGAATGATTTGGATGCGTGATTCTCTTTTCAGTTCGATGAGGAGTTTGTAAGCCGGCAGGAGACAGAAGCTCAACTGGTTAAGTGTGAAGAAAAAGCAGCTGAACTCGGAGCTGAGCTGCAGGCCTTTAAGTCCCAGGTACACAAGCTGTGTATTTTAGTTTTTAGTGTTCACTTTTGTAATTTGTGTTAATTCTTTAGGGGATGTTAAAATGTGGAAAAAGATTTGATGACTCAGCAACTCTCCCTGAATCTAGCAAGTTACTTTTCATTAAGTTATTATTTTGGGGTGCAGGATGGGCTCTGAGGGGGCGCAGTGGGCGGATGGGGCTTTGCTTCACTGGAGCCTGCAGTTTGGTTTGACGTGGAGGCCGCTCCACTGGCTGGCTGACACTAAGTCTAATGGCAACACTGACCAGCCCTCCATGTTGGCCCTTTCTAATTCTCTGATCTCCATCCCATAAGAGGAAATTGTTCTAAAAGCAATTTATTCTGACAACCCCCTTCAGCCTCACTACTGGGCCTCTCTTCCCCTCCCCACCACCCCACCACCACCACCCCCCCAATACCCCAGAGAGTTGCTCCCACGCCCTGGAACAGCAAGATAACCACACACTCCGAGAAGGGGAAGAGAACTTCCCTTTTTATTTTCCTGATAATTTTTCAATTTGAAAAGAGCAAACACAGAATGAATACTCAAATAGTACTGCGGGTCAAATGACGGTGGTACCTTTATTCAATGCGGGTCCTCTTTGTCCCACTATTTTTGTCCTTGTGTGCCTCACTAGCACACACACACACACACACACACACACACACACACACACACACACACACACACACACACACACACACACACACACACACACACACACACACACACACACACACAGAGAGGCACACTTGTTAATTCAGCAAAGATGTTCTTCCCTGTAGAGGCGGTGGCAGAGTGAGGGCCCAGGGCTGACCTTTAGTGTGCGTCTTTAATCTAAAACTGGTGCATTGATCAATAAGCCATTTGCTCTGTATGATACAATTTACGAACCTTTGTAGCCCCGGTTATAACGTTGGAGTTTTAGCTTTGGAAAAAACAAATCATTGCAGGTATGTGTTCTGGACAGAATCTGGACCGTTTATGAGCGTTTGACCTCTGTTGGATGGTTGAGAGAACACGCCGCCGTTATCCGTAGCCCAGTGGTATCAGCCAGCAAAGCAAACCGTGCTGCACACTTGGCAGATGTGGTAGTTCGTCTGCTTCGATTTTTTTCTCTCTCTCTCTCTCTCTCTCTCTCTCTCGGGTTTCAGTCATTTTTCTTTTTTTCCTTGAAATGTGAGTTTGCTTTTTATTATATTTGTTCTGCGAAGGGTTTCATGGGTACTGCTCCACACACTATACAAAGAAAATCTAATGCTAGAAATAAACCAAAGAATTGTTTACTAGAAACAATTGTTCTTTTTTCTGAAGTTGGCCAAAATCATGAGCAATTACACTTTCTATTAAATTTGTTGAAAAAAAACAGCCACTAAACAAAATCATTTGACCTTCAAACTGATTGTGAAAAGGCAATTAAGTCATCAAGATCCTTTGAATATGATTAATAGTTATTAGTGTAATAATTCAAGTAAGATCATGAAAGTGGCTTACGCTACTAAGGAATATGAAAGAGGACAACAATGTTAGATTTTGGTTGTGTTTGAAAATCCTTTATACTAGAACATACTCAAGCTATATTTTAGTGTTAAATGTCATGTTTTGTGGCATGAAGGCTTAAACTCTTCTCCCTGCCTGTCCAGTTTGGAGCTGTACCGGCGATTCTCTCCTCTCCCCATGCTCGACAGTCGTCATCTGCCTCAACGCTCCCGTCTGGGACCCCACCCCGCGCTCCAGGACCTGGGTTGCCGGCACCCCCTCTTCCACCTCCTCCGCCTCCCTTACCTGGCTGTCCTGCCCCACCTCCTCCACCTGGAGTGCCTCCTCCGTTTGGTGCCCCTCCACCACCCCCTCTAGGGTTTGGCGGTGGTCTTGGCTCCCCCACCCACAATGCACTGCCTTACGGCCTCAGGGCTAAGAAGGAATTCAAGCCTGAGACTTCCATGAAGCGCCTCAACTGGTCCAAGGTAAGACACTGAAAGGTGTTTCTTATATTTGACCTCCTTCACTTTCATACTTGATGGTGACATTATACACAATAACAAATCAGAACAATGCAGTTTAATATATCACTGATGAATGCATCTAGAATGACTATGGAGTTGTATCCTAAAAGTTTGCTTGCAGGTAATTTTGGCATATTTGATCACAGCACAACTTAGATGTGTATCTTCTAATTGGCATCTGGTAGAGGAACAGACTATATATGGAGAAATGTTTCTCAATGTTATGTACTTTCTTTAGTGAAAAGTTTGGGCCAATAAACGGAAAAATATGCCAGGTATTTAAAGTGGCCCTGTTCTCTGCTCTTAACTTTGTTCCTGATGTTCATTGGCAGCACCTGAACATTGCAGATGTTTTTCTAAGAAGTACAAACAACAACTTCCTCTCTCTGTGCCAAACCAGGAATAATTAAAAATAACAGATGATCAGACGCTATTGTCAGAGCAGCCTCAGTGGTACCTCTACAGATGTTGTTCCCTGCAGAGCAATATTAGTTCACAACACGAGTAATCAGTTTGTGGTTTGATTAATAATTTAATGTCAGATGTGCATTGGTACAGATGTTCAGCAAACTAAACCATATGCTGGGAAATTTATGAACCTTTTAGTAGGACATGAAGAGGACCTGTCTAATGGCACAGCTGAATGAGGCCGCCACATATGGTTCTGATTGGGACAAAGCTGTTCAAAAACTTCTTCAGTTACAACATTTCAGACTTTCAATTCTTGCTTGCTGGCTCAGCCAACTTTTGAGAAAAGATAACAAGCATATTAAAGTTTAGAGGTCAGAAATCAACTTTTGCCTTTTACAGGAAGACCACAAAACAACCTAGCAGTAGCAAATGCTGGCCAACAAGTTTATCTTTATATTCATTTTTGGGAAATATCAATACCCATTGAAAACCTTGTTAAACCCTATTAGACAAATTGTGATTTGTGAATTTAGGCTATACAATAAAAATTTGATTGATTGATTTATTCCTTTCGAATTTATTGACCATTTTGATCAAATATATCTACACATCGTTTTCCTTTTCATGTATCACTATTATATCGCAATGAACTGTGCAACTACTTAACATGAATGGGATTGTAATGTCATTTCACATATTTACTCTAAATGTCAGGTTAACAGTTGTGACATACTGTATATTTACTGACAGTTCATGTAGAATTTTAGTCTTTTGTATCTTTGACATATGACTCATATCTGATCAGGATGATGCATTTTCTTTGTTCTGACATTTCCATTTGTGGTAACTATACAGGGTGAAATACAGAACCTTGTGTTAACTAAATAAACTAAACTGTGGATGTGTGTTTTCAGATTCGTCCCCAGGAAATGTCAGAGGCCTGTTTCTGGGTGCAGGCTGATGAGAACCAGTATGCTAAACCAGAGTTACTGAGCAGAGTTGCTCTCACTTTTGGTTCCCAAAGAACAGGTCAGCCTCTCACTTTTCCTTGTTGCAGTATTTAACTTTATTCTCACAGATCTTTCAGGATATGTCCAAACACTAATACTCTTGTATAAATTATTCTGCACAGAATATTTCACATCAGCATCTCCTCTTTCCACCTACTTTCTGGTATTATGGCTTAAAATACCAGTTTGGTCAAAATCTGTGTTATTTTTATCAGTACTTTAAAAGTGTGATCACATGATCAATCCATCCATGAATTATCTATAACAATAAACCTTTAAGCTTTGAGAGGGGGGGGGGGGGGGGGGCTACACCCTGGACAGGTCGCAAGGACATTGCAGGACCAACATACAGAGACAAACATCCATTCACACTCACATTCACACCTATGGATAATTTAGAGAGTGTTTTGAGATGAATAAATGTAACACCAATATGCATGTGTTTGGACTGTGGGAGGAAGTCGGTAAAAACGCACATAAACATCGGGAGAACAGGGAAACAGAAAGGTTTAAGCCTTCTATTTGGGAGATGGTAGTGCTAAGATACTTTCTGTGAATGCATGTCATACATTTATATGGATAAATTAGAGTTTTTCTCTCTCCACAGTGCTTGCTCATTGTGGGAACTTTTTAAGGTCTTGACCTTCTAAGTTGAGATGATGTTTCTTATGATACAGGGCTATACAAATACAATTGAATCGAATTGAGATAAGCAATATTTCATGTCTGTGACAGATCAGTTAGCATTCAGCTGTCTGTGCTGAATCCGAGTCTCCGTGGGTTGTCGTGCATGTTTTAGATTTCGGTGGGCTGTTCCGACTATTCCTGGTGGTAATGCTGCACGATAAGACACCATACGCTTACATCCTTACACATTAGTATGGTTGGTAAGATCTAGAATATTCATGTACAAGGTTGTTGGAATGATTAAAGATACCGCAGGAGGTAGCATGAGATGTTATCAGTCTTGTCCTCTCCTGTGCGTGGACTATTAGTCCCTTCTCTGATGATTTATTCACGTCTAGTTTTTTCTTTCTTGTCTTGTCACTGACTCAGCTAGCTTACGACAATTTGAATTATTCATCCAGGTGTTATCTACCTGTCACAACTCAATGCTACTCCTCTCAGGGCACAGGAGACACCACCCCCCCACCCCCCCACACACACCAGGGCTCCCTTGTTCTCCACCGTCAAGGTGTTGAATAATGGAGGCAGATCTAAATGGTAGACAGACAGTCAAGCAGGTGTTCTCTGGAGAGGGCAAAGGAAGGATGTCCACCAGCAGACAATTCTACTTCTCTGTTAGGGTACACGGCCCACCTTCTTTTAGACTAATCACCAAACACATTTTCCATCATATGAGGAGGCATGCCAAAGCAGTGCACCTCTGCATTATGGCGTCTGTCTGTTTTTGTCACTGCTCATGGATAATGCATTTTAGATATGGTGAGAGAGGCTTAAAACATTTGTCTAATTTCAAACCTTTCACATTGTTTAAATCTGTTTACTTAGTTGTTTTCCCCACGACTTCCCTCTGTCCCAGTGGAGGTTGTAGGAACAGCATGACTCGTGGGTTGAGCTGTCGGACCCAGCTGCGGTTGCTGCTGTGTGTCAGTGAATGTACGCGTGTACGTATGCGCATGTGGGCTTGTCGTCTTATTAACACAGCCATGTAGCATCATGTTTCATCTCACTTAAGAGCAGCAGCATCTGGATCAGCATTAAACATTAAAAGGGACACAGTATGAAGCTGGATTCACTCAGTTTTTCTGATTAAATATTAATTTACGTCCCTTCAGACCTCCTCATTGTTTTGTGATGTTTGTGCTTCTTGCTGTAGAGGACGCCTGCCATCCTGTACACAAACTGCGAGTGTGGATGGGGACTGAGAACAGTTTGTTTAGAGACCGTCTCTGTATTTTTGGCAGACCTCAAGTTAATCAACTCTTTATAAAAATACAGTTCATTATTCATAGTGTTAAGAGACGGCTGGAACCGGAATTTATATTACTACTTTTGGAGGAATGAAACATATTTATTCGACATTTTATTCACTTTGGTAATATCTTTTATGGCTCCTCTGTTTTTCTGTTCGGCTTGGGAATGGAGTGTGGTTTTTGGCAAAGGGGTCAGTGCCACTTGAACACATCTCCTCAAATTGCGATGAATGTGTGTTTTTACTGTTTTCGCGACCAGGTCAGAGAGAACTAAAATTAAATGAGACCATACTGAATAATATGAGTTGATTTTTATGCTTTTCTCTCAAGCCTCTGGTTATTTGCTGTAAACTTAAACAATGAAAATGAATGGAAATGTCCAGTTATGCACTAAACAGTAGAAGATGTCATTGTGTAACGCTTATAATGTAATGTCTTCAGTCTAATCAAGAAACTGCAGAGTAGCATGAAGCACAGGAAGTGTGACAGCCCAGTTTGTATGGTGGCAAAAAGAAATGACCATACAATTGTTTGCTCTGTGTGTTTTCGTTGATTTGAAATGTCTGCATTTGCATTTCGTTGTTTTATTTTTACCCAAGGATGAAGTTGTTCTCATTCTCTTTGCTTTAAAATTCACAGTATCACACACACACACACACACACACACACACACACACACACACACACACACACACACACACACACACACACACACACACACACACACACAATACCTCCACACTTTTCTTTTGACTTTATATTGAAAAAGGCTGCTCCTTAAGTATCACCAATGTAATTTTCTCACGATCAGTTCCTTTCATTGACTTGGACAAAATAACCCATAATTGCTTTGCCTGGCCAGTAGCACAAAGACTTTACATGTCCATAAGAAACTGTCAGATAAAGAAGATCAGGTAATTTCTGTTCTGACATGCTGTTAATGTCAAACATGTTTCTAAAACAGAAAAGCAAGAGAGGTTGTCATGTAATCCAGACTAAGAGCCTTTCATTTCTTTGTTTGTTTTTGAGTTTCGTAGCTACTTACACACACATTCTTGTTTTCCACAGCCGCATTGACCATCAGTTCAGTGCACTGTTAGCCTTGTATGGTGCCAAGCATTGAGGACATTGAGTTGTAAGCTGTCTTGTCATATTTTGACCAGTAGCTGGTGCGTTGACCCTCCTCGGGTGTTGTTTCCAATTGTTCTAGTAGAGTGGAGGTTGCCACTTGGCATTGGTGTTGTGTGAAGCCTCTGTCTCCCGTATGTCCTTCCAGGATTGCTCAGTCTCTCAGTGGGTCTGGATGTGCTGTGAGTGTTGGTCTGGCAATCAAGAGCCGTCACTTATGGATGTCTTGCTTCACATCTTTTCCATCCAGGACCAGTCTCATGTTGGTCTTCTGCGCATCTATAGTTCCCACATGTTTGTACCCTAGGGCTTTCTTATAGAAGCATTCCATCAATTGAGTATATTCAGTACCCCAATGTCACATCACCAGTTCAGGAGGCTTAGCCTTACTGGCATTTGAACCTGAATCTGCTGCCACAAAGGCGTCTACTGCACCATCCAGCTGAGCAGATGTGTATGTGTGTATACACATAGTGTCTTCTTTCAGCTTTTATTTGATGGTTATTTTTTCTGCTTCCCACAACCATTAGCTTTGGTTTCAGCACTTGAGTGTTGATGAGTCTTTCACATATGTCCCGGGCCAAATTGAAAGTTAATTACTGACAGAGCCGGTAAAAACTGTAAAAAATTACTTTATTTACCGTCCAAACATGTATGAAAAGACCCAAAATGATCACTGTAAGCAGATTACTTGATCACTATAACCATATTATTTAAACAGGATTTGTATAGGAACGATTCTTTCCCAAGCTGTTTTGTCGGGAGGCGGAGGCGGCACGAAATTTGTTGGAGACGGCCGCCTCAAAATTCTGTATGCATGAAAAACCCTGATGGAAACAAAACATTAAAGAAGCAAAAAAAGAAAACCTGTTGCTTTAAAGACACAGTGCCAGAAAGGAACAAAGTGAGACTGCTTGGTACAAACGTGTTTCAAATATGAGTGCCGTGCTCTGTGGACATAATTGGCAAATTAATGCTTAGTAGTGCAAGAAATATTTGAGCAATCTCTGGTGTGATCTTTCCTAACTATTAAAATTTAAATACATTTTTCTACCAAGTAACAAAGAAAGGATATTTGTATGCAGCTCACATTTCACTTAAGATTCAATGAAGAACGAATTAGGTTCAGCAAGATGGATTGTTTTTATTGGGGAAGGCTGTAGTTACATTACTGGCATTTTTTGGACCTCTGAAACTGCTGAGTTTTTCCAAACTACCTTAAGAGATGCCAGTTTATCTCAGAGACTGCACAAGCAACTGCAACACGACTGGTGAGAGTAAATAACCCAGAATTGAATATGCTCATAGTTATACCATACACAATTATGTTGTGTATATATAGAAAATAAATATGAATTTATAGAGGCCAAAATTTAAGCTGCTCGTAATTGTGGAGTCAAATGATCTCATACTTAATCAAGTGTTCTTTGCTCACATGTACAAATATGTCAAGGACCTAAAGTCCCTTCATGTACACAGAAACACATATGCACAAACACAAGTGGGCTTAGCCTGCACGCTGCAGGAGAAAACACTGCAGGAGTGAATCGTCTAATATAGTATAACAAGTCTAATTGTAACCTGCTGCAGTAAATCAATGGCGGTGGTCAGATAGGATGTGCTGTGCTGCAGGATGAAAACGTTGTTGATTTGCACAGACACACACACACACGCACACACGCACACGCACACACTTTTGACTTTGGATTAAAATTACTTTTTAAAATGTTGCCATAATAAACATAATCATATATTTCCACTGCTGGCAAATTTAGTTTCAATTATTTATTTTTTACAGATATTTGCCTAAAGCTTTTAGAGCTGTAGAGGATGATTTTGGAGGTCAAACCATAAATACGAATTAATTATAGCGATGATAATTTTTTTATATATTGTACTATACTATTCTATTATATTCATAGAACACCCCCATTTGGTTTATGAATTTCTTTTATCAAGACTTTGTGTAGTGTATTACTAGTGTTTTGCCCATAATTGAGCCACTAATTCAAATAATGAGGTGAATTTTTTTTATATTTGTTCCTTCCTGATATGCAGTTGATTGATGATGAAAGATGATCGAACTACAATATTCAGGTCAATCATAAATTCATATTTTCCATTGCCAAAGAGCAATTCTTGATAAAAAAAAAAGACTTTGTCAGCTTTTTTCGGTCGTACAAGCATCAGGGCTCAGTTTTGGTTTGTTAATCAGTCTGATGGCCCAGTACAAGTTTGGTCCACACTGAATTTGTGTATGCCCACTACATTCATGCTCCTAAGAGGATGGATCCAAATGATTCTGGTGGTGCCTGACTCTTCCTCTTGGGCCACCATGAAATTTGTACGTCTTGTTTGCTATTGGATGGATAATAATATATAAATAAATAGTGTTGACTTTTGTCATTCACTCACCAGCTTGACATTTCAATTCAGAGTGAGCTGTGTGCAAATGTATTGGATGGATTGCCATAAAATGTCATTTAGATCTTAGTGTTTCCTACAGGATGAATCTTACTGAAATTGGTGATCTCCTGATATTTCTTGAGCCACTACCAGGTTGACAAGTATTGAGACATTCATGGTTTCTAGAGGATGTATTGTAATAACCGTTAAGTTGTAACGCTAGCATGCTATCTAAGCTGATAGCCTGTGTCATACTCAGATAGACAACATCATTGTCAATGTTGTCCAACTTCCAATGAGCATCTGCACAAATAAACAAGCTTTAATTAGCTGAAACTTTACTCTGGATTTTATTAGGGCCCGAGCACCGAATGGTGGGAGGCCCTATTGAAATTGTAAGGATTATTCTTATTTATTTTTTTGGACGGACAGACGGACTGACATCTGTCTGTCCGTATTATTTATTTTTTGGACGGAAGGACAGACGGACGGACGTCTGTCTGTCTGTCCGTCCGTCCGTATTATTTATTTTTTTGGACGGAGAGACGTAAATGTCGCACGTTGTGGTAACGTGGATTTTGTACTTTTACCGTTGCCTTCAACAGACAGCAGAAGAAGAAACTGGGACATTTTTGTACATTTGTGACTTGGTTTTGGGGAAACCTGAAATTTAACCTTATAACCTCCTCCTCCTCCTTAACATAACAATGTTCTGGAAACTTTGCAGATCACTGTTGTAATGTTGCTCTAAATGCACCGAATCTCATGCATGAAACATTAGCACGACAACAACTTTGTGCATTGTGCGTTACCAAACAACACTGAAACTGGAACCTGCACAAAGAATAATCAAATAAATGTAAATTATGCTACACACAATTATTTCTATAATTGATCAGAGTTTTCTCTCTCTCTGCGTGTGTGTGTGCGTGTGTGTGTGCGTGTGCGTGTGTGTGTGTGTGTGGTCCTAGTATAACGGATATGTGTTATAGGGACCTAAATCTACAATGTAATGGCCTCTGAAGTCATGAAGATTTGTGTGTGTGGGTGTGTGAAGGAATTTTGGCTTTACCTACACCTGTGACCTGCACCCATTGGACGATATTAGCTGCCAATCACACAGAATTCATGCCCCCAATGCATATGGTGCTTCGATGTCCATTTAACTGTTAATGGAACCGTAAATGACAAAATGGACATCAGGCTGACGTGTGAATTGTTTTTCAATAATTTAAATATTTTTTGTTTTTATTTTTTAAGTGAGGATACATACAAGTTTGTGTGGAGGGGGGGTAGGGTAGGGAAGTGGAGGAGGGCAGTTGGGATGAGGGGATGGGAGACAGGATTAGGGGCGTGGAAGGATGGGAGAGGTGAAGGGGGTTAACAGGGTGAAGGGAGGTGAGAAGTTGTCTTTCTCTTCTCCTTCTTCGCCTCCTTCTCTCTTTGCTTTTTCTCTCTCTTCTCCTGCTCCTTCTTCTCTTTCAGCTCCTTCTTCAGTCTCTTTTCTTCCTTCTTCTGGGCTTTTCTTTCATCCTTTCTTCTTCTGGCCTTGTCGCTGTCTGACATGAGGGCCAGCTCCTGAAAAGACAGAGATGACACGTGTTTCATTATTTTCACTCTCAAAGTCTAAATCTGAAACAAACTCACAATCCAACAAGTTATTGTTCAAATAAAACTGAGCTGATCAGGTCACTTACCTGAAGCTTAATAGTCTTCACAATTAGGAACTTGATATCCTCATCCATCTTCTGAGATTTGATTTGTGAGTCTTCCTGCAAATTGAGCCACTTCTTCTCCGTGGCTTTAACCAGACTCTTCAGCTCCTTGATTTTTTGAAGGCAGGTCTCTTGCTCCACCTGCTCACTCCTGAGCTGATCCTCCAGAGTGTTGACTTTAAGGTCCCAGTCAGACTTAAGCTGATGGATCTGAGTCTGCATGGCCGTCAGTTTTTCCGTGAGCTCAACATTCTTTTGCAAGTCCTCCTGCATGTTGAGCCACTTCTTCTCTGTGGTTTCTACCAGACCCTCCAGCTCCTTGATTCTTTGAACGCAGACGTCTTTCTCCAACTGCTCACTCCCTAGCTGATTCTCCAAAGCGTTGACTTTGAGGTTGCAGTCAGTCTCGCTCTGGAGGATCTGAGTCTGTGTGGTCTTCAGTTTGGCCATGAGCTCATCATTCTTATCGACCAGCGCGGTCTTTTCACTTTGGAAAGTGGCAATTACTTCATCTTTTTCCCTGTCGACATCCTCAACCTTCTGCTTGTACTCACGTAACTCCTCTGTTATCCTCTGAATGACAGCCTGTGGCTCTTCGGGGGGATTGTTTAGGAACTGTATATCTTTGTCCTTCACGATCAACCTCTTGTTCATTTCCCTCAGCTTGGACTCTAGTCCTCTCTGTACCACCTTGGCATTCTTCAATTTACTCTCCAATGACGCAATCCCAGCCTGCATCCGTGTCTTGTCCTTATTCCATTTGCTGTTCTTGCTGTTCATTAGCACCTTAAGAGCTTTGTTCTCCAGCGACAGCTTCATATTCTTTAACTCTGAGACTTCCAGTTGTTGCAGGAGGCCTTCCATTGTTTTCTCTGAGTTTGGCTCTGTGTTGCTGTTGGAGCAGTTGTCTTGTAGACTTATGATTCTCTCAGCTGTTGACTGATCGAGTTTTCGTTGTGGTCTCGGTGTCGGACTTGTAGAGCAGTTTTGATCTGTCTGTCCGTATTTCTTTTTTTTTTAAACATATCTCATGTCTGTATGTAATGTAAGTGTAAGCCACCTACTGGCAACAGGAAGTAAACTTTGTTTTACAACTATCATTCGATTTACACTACCGTTCAAAAGTTTGGGGTCACCCAGACAATTTCGTGTTTTCCATGAAAACTCACACTTTTATTTATCAAATGAGTTGCAAAATGAATAGAAAATATAGACAAGACATTGACAAGGTTAGAAATAATGATTTTTATTTGAAATATTAATTTTGTTCTTCAAACTTTGCTTTCGTCAAAGAATGCTCCATTTGCAGCAATTACAGCATTGCAGACCTTTGGCATTCTAGCTGTTAATTTGTTGAGGTAATCTGTAGAAATTTCACCCCCCGCTTCCTGAAGCATCTCCCACAAGTTGGATTGGCTTGATGGGCACTTCTTGCATACCATACGGTCAAGCTGCTCCCACAACAGCTCAATGGGGTTGAGATCTGGTGACTGCGCTGGCCACTCCATTACAGCCAGCATACCAGCTGCCTGCTTCTTCCCTAAATAGTTCTTGCATAATTTGGAGGTGTGCTTTGGGTCATTGTCCTGTTGTAGGAGGAAATCGTCTCCAATCAAGCGCTGTCCACAGGGTATGGCATGGCGTTGCAGAATGGAGTGATAGCCTTCCTTATTTAAAATCCCTTTTACCTTGTACAAATCTCCCACTTTACCAGCACCAAAGCAGCCCCAGACCATCACATTACCTCCACCATGCTTGACAGATGGCGTCAGGCACTTTTCCAGCATCTTTTCACCTGTTCTGCGTCTCACAAATGTTCTTCTGTGTGATCCAAACACCTCAAACTTTGATTCGTCTGTCCATAACACTTTTTTCCAATCTTCCTCTGTCCAATGTCTGTGTTCTTTTGCCCATATCAATCTTTTCTTTTTATTGGCCAGTCTCAGATATGGCTTTTTCTTTGCCACTCTGCCTAGAAGGCCAGCATCCCGGAGTCGCCTCTTCACTGTAGACGTTGACACTGGCGTTTTGTGGGTACCATTTAAAGAAGCTGCCAGTTGAGGACCTGTGAGGCGTCTATTTCTCAAACTAGAGACTCTAATATACTTGTCTTCTTGCTGAGTTGTGCACCGGGGCCTCCCACTTCTCTTTCTACTCTGGTTAGAGCCCTTTTGTGCTGTTCTCTGAAGGGAGTAGTACACACCGTTGTAGGAAATTTTCAGTTTCTTTGCAATTTCTCGCATGGAATAGCCTTCATTTCTAAGAACAAGAATAGACTGGCGAGTTTCACATGAAAGTTCTCTTTTTCTGGCCATTTTGAGAGTATAATCGAACCCACAAATGTGATGCTCCAGATACTCAACTAGCTCAAAGGAAGGCCAGTTTTATAGCTTCTCTCACCAGCAAAACAGTTTTCAGCTGTGCTAACATAATTGCACAAGGGTTTTCAAGGGTTTTCTAATCATCCATTAGTCTTCTAAGGCGGTTAGCAAACACAATGTACCATTAGAACACTGGAGTGATAGTTGCTGGAAATGGGCCTCTATACACCTATGTAGATATTTCATTAAAAACCAGACGTTTCCACCTAGAATAGTCATTTACCACATTAACAATGTATAGAGTGTATTTCTGATTAATTTAATGTTATCTTCATTGAAAAAAACTGTGCTTTTCTTTGAAAAATAAGGAAATTTCTAAGTGACCCCAAACTTTTGAACGGTAGTGTACATTCTACCGTAATTCTCACCGTGTGATCTGCAATTGATTGCGTGGACCGTAATACGCAATTAGTAGACAAGGATCGACATCGCGTGACAGACGCAGGAAGTGAAGCGTTTATCCTTCACGCAGTGTGCAAAACACATGCAACAGGGAGCCGTGTGCCCGGTCGCCGATCGCTCTCTCCACCAACCGCAACAGGTCCCGAGTTGCGTGTGCTTGGGCCCGTTCAGTGCTACAACGTAGCCCTAGTTTCTAACTATAGTAGCCACACGTTCTTTAAATACACTGGGCAGCTCTGCCGCACAGCTGGCAATGGTCACAGAGACACCTGACCACATCATCGCTGTGGTTCCTCAGACTTTTACCTTTTAATCCACAGACACCAGTGCAGTGATGCTTTTCCTCCACACAAAATGAAGTCTATATTTTAAGTGCTCCCTAACTGGAGGCAAAGACCGGGAGGTCAGCTCCGTCCCTGCTGTTCTTTTGTATCACTTTCTGCTTCTCCTTCCGTCTGCTCGCTTTTCCAACACAGCTGCTCTTCTGCGAAAGTGAACGCAGGGGGAGAGCTGCTTTGTGGGAGACAAAACGGCTGCAGACTAGTGTCTGTTTGTGTTTGCAAAATAATAAAACTTCCCATCAACTTTTCAAAGCATGGGAAGTAGATGTTGAGTAAGTGTATTGGGGAAGGAATGTCAAACTCAGTCAGCCCCTGTCTATTGCTCATGTTAGACCATTTGAGGTGAGCCATTTCAAGTTACTGGAAGCAATAGTTATAATCACATTTTTTCTAAAAAGGCAATTAGAGATTTTAAATTCCTGAGGAAATTGGGTGGAGTGGGTTGAACAGAACCACTAGTCCCACTATTGATGGTGCTAACATGCTTTTGCCCGATGTACCATTCAGGTTGTCTCTTAAAGCCACTTATCAAAGGAGCAGATGAAGACTTAAATATTTAAGAGTTTCTTCCAAGGATGCTCACATATCTACTGGTCTAGCGATCAAATCATTTCCCTTTCAGTATAGGAGCCAACCTTCCATCATATGCACACATACAGTACATCATTCCTCACTCTTCTCTCTACCTTGCCCATGAGGGCCTGGTCACTTCATGTCATTGCAATTCTAGGCACACAGTCCAGTCCAAGTGGCTTCTTGAGACGTTATCATCCTCCCATAGTATACAATTGAAGATTAGATTAGTTTATTTCATACAGATTAAATGTCATATGATCCCTGGAGCAATTCTCCATAAACATAGATAAAGTGACTTGTAAACTTTTACATATACAGCTGTTTAATGCAATATTTATTTATTATTGCTTTTTGCATTTTTCCTCACGGACACATACAAAATGTCTACGAAACAGAAAGTATTGAAAAGAATAATTCTGTCTCTCACACAGTCACACGCACATTCTGTGTCCTTATCTACTTTTACTGACAACCAGCTGAATCAGGGGGTGGCACATGTTTATAGGATTGTGATTTGAAACAGGGGTAGGTCCCCTCCAGCTGTTTCCCTGGAGGGCATGTGCTTATTTTTCATTTCACAACAGTAAAAGTATTTGCTGTTATGTGAATTTATTTTTGTATTTCTGAGTTGTGTAGTTATGAATTGTCTTGCAGTCCAGAACAAATTGTGTAACACGCTGTGTACAGCCCCAGGCCTGAGGTTCTTCGCCCCTGCTGAAACATCGTACGTGTAGCATATTGTACAAATGCTTTTATGCAGAGCTCGTAATGTGTTATCTTCTCCATTGTCAGTTTGTGAAGCATTGCTTTTTCTCCCATAATTATTTTTTGTAGTGCTGTTAGCAATTGATCGTGTTAGAGAAAATAAATATTACAATACCTTTTTTTTCTATTCACCATTTAGGAAACACTGATCCCGAAGTGATCCTTGTAGTCTGTGTTTGAAACTGTCCACATGTTGGGCTAATTTTTTGCTCTATGCTTCTCTCACACCTGCAAACATACAGTATGACCTGCTCACACATCTGCTCTGTGCTGCCATATCCTTGGAGCACTGATTATATAGTTTGGGAAAAGAGGAGGTGCAGGTTGAATATGAACAGTGGATGGGGTTAACTAAAGTTAATCGTCAGATCCATGAGTCAGGGGTTATCTCATTGTGATTATTAATCACAGATTATAAATTAAGCATAGCTAATGATGGTAGACTGTCTGCCTGTGAACTCTGAGCTTTAATCTGTTCCCTTGACATCTGAGGGCTTTAATTGCAGTCTTTGTGGTTTCTGTCTCACATGATGAGGGGTGGAGAGAGAGGAGTCCTTCTCACAGCTGCATCAGGGAACTTCAAAAGCGAGAAGAACTGAGAAAGTGCTATAAACTGCAGCCCTATTGTAATCCATTGTAACAAATCCCATTCTGTCCTGATGTAGTGAGTAACAGGGAAGTCACTGCAAAAATCTGTGTGCATGATGTCTCTCATGAATTCAATTTCACAAACTGGACTCGCGTTCTGTTTTATCAAATTATATATTATTTGTACTTTCTCAAACAAACAAACAATTGAGAACGTACAGTCTCAGACTTTCCGTTTAATGTTTCAAATCCTGTTCTACACTTCACGAGTGAAATTCACATGCCTTTTTGTCACAGTCCCTGCTGTGAGTGTGGGCCAAAACACATTCATGTATATTTAAAAACGTGAGGGACAGGATTTGGCAAGTCAGTGATTGCAGCAAATCTGTTAAATGTCTTATTACGAGAGAATAAAGACACAAGACGTGGGATATAGTTTCGAGACACTCATCGTTTAATTTCCTTGGTGACACATCACTGCCCAACCATCAACACTTTCTGTGATCAATATCTTGATTGTGTGTCATTCTTGGTGATTACAAAAAAATTTCACCCTGCTCTGTTTCCAGTTTTGACAAGTCCATTATTTTGAAGAAATATGGACTCAAGTGTAATTATCCAAGTTCATAACAATGACATATTTTTTCAGTTAATGAATGCAAAATCTCTCTCTCTCTCTCTCTCTCTCTCTCTCTCTCTCTCTCTCTCTCTCTCTCTCTCTCTCTCTCTATGGACTGCAACATCACTTTATATTCAGTGCAATGCTTTCTTTTGTCTCTGCTGCCAATAAAATGTCTGAAATAATGCTTACTTCAAAGATGACTAACAAGCTTTTCTTCTTTTCTCTTGTTTGCTCTTGTCTCCCATTCTCTCTTTCTCCTCTTGCTTTTCTTCTTTATACTTATGATTGCAACTTCTGCTCGGCTGCATGATTTGCCTTCGTGTTTGCTCTGGAACAGAAACCAAAGGTTAGTATGTTTTTTTAGTTTTAGTTTTTTTTGCTTTCGCCGATTCGTTGCTTCTCTTTTCAAACTCTAGCACCAGTATTCACTGTTTCTACACCTAATCCAGAGATAATAAGGTTGGTTGTTGTGAGATTATAACCTGAATATGAGTCTGTTGGAGCTGGTAAGGAAACATCACTCATCGGCAATATATGACCTGAATACATTTCTGTGCAGTGTTTTTCTTTTACATAAAACCTGTTTGAATTCAAACACTTCATAGTTTTCAGTCTCCCAACATCTCTCCCTGAGTGAACCTTACAAATATACAGTCAGCGCTGTCTTCATAAATCTTTATAAAAACTTTCTAAACATGAAAGCATATTATAACATAATTTAAGGGAATATTATAGAAGGCAAATGCCCATTACATCAGGGACACATTTTGAACTACAAAAAAAAAAAAATACCTCATTCATCTTTGGTAACAGCTTGAAGGGAAAAGCTCGTGCACAGGAAAATGTATCCTCACCGTGACCCTGCTGTAATATCAAACTGGTTCTTGACCACAAAGCACATTGGATCAGTTGACTTTTCTCTGTAATTTTTGTTGCCGTGCAGTCAGTGCGATAACACCCACTGTCGCATTGTTTCAAACTTGAAGAACCTTTTATCCCATTAGCTCTGAACTTAGACAGGAATATTAGATGTTTATATGAGACTGTGTTGTTCAAAGCTTTAATATTTCTTTGATATCTGACCGTAAATTGCCTCCTCCGCTTTTAACGATCGGCGTGCGGCCTGTGTTGAGCATAGTTCAAATTTGACTGCATAAGTGATTATGTTGGTGGCCTTGCTGTAAGCTCAGAAATATCATTAATAACTGTTGATTTGCTTCCCTGCTGTTAAATCGTCTGTAGGCTTATTGGTTTTCAAAGGTTTTATTCCACGACCTCACAGCAAAAGCTACAAGGTTAGTTATGAATTGATTATTCTGACTGTTCTGTATTTTCAGAATTTGACATATTGAGACATAATCAGAGTTATTTTTCAATCATAACATGCAACATTGAATTTGAAGTGTCGCCCCCTATTCACACTATTATATCATTGTTTGTAACATCATACAGTAACATTTGAAAACACAAGGGAGAGAAATAGACACTGCTTCTTTTTACCCGGCCTCTTCTCTTAGTGGAATGGAATGGAGGGGGGGGGGATTAGAGAGGCACAAACAAACAAGCAAATGTAGTGAGCGGATGCCCGGAGACGATGCTGACGGCTCTCAGAACTTTACACGGATTCTGTGATTTTACAGATAGCCTCTGGAGAAGTTCTTTGAGATCATCAGTGTCAATAGATGGAGATAAAACATGTGCAGCCGGGCTTTCCTGTGGGTGTACACACAAAGAGAGGGTGAAAATCACAGCGAGTCTTAGAGACACAGGCAGGTGGGAATTGAGGGATACGTGGAGGCTGTCTCCCCTTTTCACTGTAACACTCTGTGTCTCATCTGGTCTTTTGTATTTATTCAGCTCCACCAGCAGTGAGATTACTTCTTAAGTTTCACATTAAGGGACACCAGTGGAACAAACCCGTCGAGTGCAGCCACTCTGCTTCTCTGCCTCTTTGTTCAAGGTTCTTCTGGATCGTAAGGAAATGATGCAGCTTTCTGTAAAATGGGATGGAGCTGATCAATGAGGCTGCTTCAGTTACATGATGAGCTTCGTCAGATTTGGATACAAGTTAGGATGAATTTTGATGAGTTTTAATTGAGCTTTATTTTTGTTCAAACTAAAGCTCGTAAAATATACTGTATAATGAAATCATTAACGTATAGCAGGTTGCTGTTGGAGAGTTTTGGATAATGAATAACAGAAATATTAGAATTAATAGTTCACGGTCTTCCATCTATAAACTGTTTTCTTTTCTCTGGCTTTCTGTAATGCATTATAAACTTTGATAAAGTACAGAATAAATCTTGACACAGTATAAAATATAACTATTTAAGGACTAACTGGTGAGAACGGTTTTTAGTTTTTTTTCCACAAGGGGGCACGAATGCGCGTATCATCCTTATATGTTACGGTATGGATGTTATCACACTGGCATTCATGGTTGAAGCAGAGGAATCTTAATTGACGTCTGGAGTAAGCCACACATATTTCCCATCTTGCTCTGTTTATAGGAGAAGGTAGAGAGATAGATCCATCGCCATAGTGCTGGGAAAATGAGCAACAACATGAAGAGAGATGCCCTTTTCGGCTAATAAATAACATCCAATTAGACGAAACCCTCAGAAATCTCAAAATCAGTTTGCCATTTCTCCCCAGGATACAGGCATCTCCTAATAACCTACCTCAGCTCCACAGATACAACACTGCAAGGGTGTTGCGGAATGCAAGTGTTAAAAATTAAGACATTAGCAACTCATTTCTAACTTGTGTTTTAAATTTGTCTGGGATTAGGAGTGTTGATTTATTATTCAAGCACAGATCTCTAAGGGGGGGATGTGAGCCCATTTATCGGAAGTGTGATCTAAATTTAAAAAATGACGTCTCATTCAATATGTGTGTGTGCACATGAAGTGCAAACAGCAATTCTCCAAAACACAAAGTCAAAGTCCACATACATATGTGTTATATCTTACGTGTTGTGAATATTTCTATACATCACTCAGCAATTAAAATGCTAGGATAATAACTCTCATGCAGTATGAAAATTAAAGTCAAACACAGTGATGGAGCAAAACACCATTAACACCTATTGATTAAAACAAATCGAAAGCATTTCATTTACTTTATCATTTCCACCTCTGTAATATTCTGAATAATAATCGCCTAACAAATATAATAAAATCTATGAAAGTTTTGAAGAAGTGCTGCCATGGTAACTTGACTAATACTGGAATTTGGATACGGATGCCAAAAAAAATGTCTTTCAACGGAGACGCATGTTTACACATTTTTTCAAAAGGATACTGTAAACAGGGTGTCTGCTCAACCAGATGAGCTTGTACAGTTATGACAAATTTTTGGGCATCAGCCTCCGAAGTCCATTATTAGTTCCACTCTAATACCACTAGCTCACCTGGTTGAGCGGGCGCCCTATGTAAGCAAGGTTCAGTGCAGACCCGTCCCATTGTTGTATACGTCTTCTCTGCTCTCTGTCTTCATTTCACGCTTGAACTCTGTCCTGTCATTTAAGGTTTTATGCCCCTAAAATATATTTGAAACAAGGAAACTGTAAATACAATAACTCGGACAAATCATGACCGAGATATGTGTGCACAGAAAGCAACTCAGTTCAGAATCTAAAGCAGTAAAGAAACCTCCTTTAACCTGGTTGAAAATGTAGTTAAAAAGATACAGATACAGCCGGTGAAGTGGTTTCTCATTTCAAAGTGTCTTTGTTTCCTTGAAATTTTTTGGCCAGTTATTAAATTAATTAATTTTCTATATGAAGGGATATTTCATTAGTTTCATCTATGTAAACATTGTGATACAAATTTTAGCTTTGAGCTGATTACTATTAATCAGCGTTGGTGCATTCCTCACCGCTGTCATGACACTTTTTTTATACTTTGGCGGTTAATAGCTTATTAAAATTTGTTTTAGTAATGGATTTTGAGTTTGATAAGCAATTAATGACTGTTCATTTGTTTTGAACAGGTGTCCCTAAGCACAGAAAACCATTATTAAGCTTGTAAAAAATGTACATGGTGGATTGCTGTAGTTTGGCATTAAGGCTCCAAAAACAACAAGTTCAATTTTAATGAATAGCTCGTCAGAAATGAGGGCATGGGTATTCCAAACTTGATCAAGCTGCTTCACAAGCAAGTGTCCCCTTTTTTATGTTTCCTGCCATAGCTTTAAAGCTGTGCTCTCAGTGGAGGTCAGGCTCTCCAGATCAATGTAGCCTGTTAAAGAGAAAGTTGAGGAAAGACAAGCTCTCTCCCCACTGCTGACATGCTGTAAGAGATAATTAGACAGCCCATTTCCATATGATTATAATGGCCTGGGAAGGAAGCGTGTTTGTGTGGGTTTTTGTCAGTTTGCACAAGCACATTCGGGCGACCGCTTGATGGGAACGGCGGCCGTGTGTGGGCGGGGTTAAGCTCGTATGGGTGGTTGAGTGGTTTACGAGTGCACATGATCAAGGCAGGTCTCCTCTGTGCAGGTAATGAGCGCGGCCGCAGCTCACGGCTTGTTTTGACTCGTCAAACTCAGACCGATGTGACACACAAAACACGTCGCGATCATTTAATCCTGCACTTCCAATCTGTCAGTCATCACTACAATAACCCTCAGACCACCTCTAAATTGAAGCTGCTTAACATAGCCATGTACTGACTGGTAATTACTCTCATGTGCGAGGTGGGCGTATTTCTTAGAGCAGCGGCAGCTTTTGTGGTCTGTAGTGCAGAGAACTTGGGAGGCTTTCGAATTACAATGAGACAAAAGAAGCCGAGGAGGTTGGTGGGCACCTTCATAGAGGAATTATGAAGAGATTGAGGACTGGTGGAGGTGGGGATGAAAGGATGAAAGAGCAGCGTAGTAGGAGGTGTATTTATTGAAGTTAAATGCCTGAAAGAGGGTAAAAAAGTCGAGTGAAGCACATGGGACTAACAGTCACATGTTGTTGTTTTTTTATTTTAATCTATACTTTGAGTTGTCTTGAGTTCAAGAGATTAATTTACCTAATTAGAACACTCAGCCCCAATAGGGTACGAATGAAATATAATGTATAGGTTTCCTTGTGTGTTCAATGATGGCAAACTTCAAGAGCTTTTATTAAGTTTGTTTTGAACCACTTTGTAGTGTCTCAGCATAGCTACTGGATCTCCATCTCATGCTGTCAAGTGTTTAGTATTGCTCGCCACTGGTGCACATCTGTTCACGTCAGGTGAACTTTCTCTCCTGCGCGTGTGTCTCTAGCGCTCGGTCTCGCTCGCTCTCCTCCTCTCTCCCTTTCTCCCCGCACTCCTCTAATGCTTTTTTTGCTGTGACATTTTGAAGAACGCCATTAGTCCTATAATGACTTTTCATGTGGCTGCAGAAAATTTGGGCCAATACGAAGGATCTCATCAAACACATGATCATTAAAGGCTCTCGTCATTGTTGTTGAAAGGGAGGCTCTGATCACATAATACACAGTGAATGTACGGCAGATTTTTCTTTCTTTCTTCTTCTTCTCCAGCCTAATATTTCTCACATTTACAAATTTGAGACTCTATGTGAACAAAGTACAATTATATAAAAAAAAGAGGTGGCAACAAAGCAATTACCTGGACATGTAATGGTGTCTTGAAATGCTTTAAAATGTCACATATCACTTGTTTGCCACAAAGACACACTGCCTCTCAGCTTAATTTTTTCTTTTTTGTGTGGTTTACATCCCTCTGTTTGTCGGCTTTCCTTCTTTCCCCTTTTGTTTTTTCCCCCTCTTCTGCCTCAGTTTCTCAAGGATCAGCACCTCAATTTATTCCCAATTTGTGTTTTTATGTCCTCATATCACCAAAGTAATGGGCTTGCTCGTTAAAAACATATTTGCTTGTGCAACTTTATTTTTCTGCAGCGATTTTTCATCCACACATGTACGTTTGTGTATGTAGGGCAGGGGGAAGTGGTGAGGGGCTGGATGTAGACATGTTTGCAACAGCGTGGGGAGGAGAGACAAAAACAACAACAGCGGAATGGCAAATGAATGATTTAGGTTGTCATCAATCCAGTGAATGACTTGGGGAATGTTGGGGTGGGCTTAACAGTTGTTCAGATAGGACCGGTGCTGTCACATAGTGAAATGAAGTGGAGATAATAATGCCTCATACCTGATATGACAGAATAGTCAGAAAATACTCATTTTGGTAGACACACGCACACACATACACACTAAGAGGCCATTTGTAGGTCTTCAAGTGGCCTTTAGAGGGCACTACTCCACTGAGAATAGAGGTATTAGTCAAATCCATCCACACAGGCCTGTACACACTGATTAACAAAGGCTTCTAAATAATTAGAATTTTTTTTGAAGTAGCATCATTAATTTTAGTCCAGATTTGTGAATTTATTTTTCAAAGATACATATTTACATACACTACAGAGAGCATGCGAGTCTCTTTGTGGAGCGCCGGCCGTCTTGAAGACACTGACGCTCACGCAGGGGCAATTTTAGTGGTTTGTACTTAGAAATAATCTTGGTATAGCAGGAATAGAGGAGGAGAGGAGAGAAAAGCTTAATGAAGTCTATTAATTTGCTGCTATCCGAATGAAAGTCTCTGACTAATTATGGCCCTGGGTCATCTAGTCTGGATCACAGGGAGAGGTGGCCCTGCATGGTTCACTTTGATTAGCTCACTCACAACACAGCACCTCACTTCATTACTCTGATCTCCCTCTCCCCCCCTCCCTCCCTCTCTCTCTCTCTCTCTCTCTCTCTCTCTCTCTCTCTCTCTCCCTCTCTCTCTCTCGCTTTCTCACTTGTACTCGCACATCCACAACTCCGGAACAGGGGAGTTGTCCGTGTGCAAACAGGCCGGTCGAGCTGTCATGTCAGCGTTAGTCGGGACGCAGGAGCGTGCGCGTCGAACGGGGCAGGTGTGGATCGTCAACATAGCTACTGGACGCACTGGAGGTCTCCTGTGTGTTCTGTCAGGCTGACTCAAGTTCAGGACTTAGCTGGATCAGAACCATACAGTGAGTCAACAGTCAAAACCACACGGCTGGTTTGACTGTTCATCTCCCCTCTGTTGACTGTAGAGTTGACAGATGTGTCGAAACGGTGGATTTTTTCACTTGCTCCAGACAACCCCCCTCCTGTGCATCAGATGTCTCATAGTGGATTTTGCTTCAGGCAATTGTGTGTGTGTGTGTGTGTGTGTGTGTGTGTGTGTGTGTGTGTGTGTGTGTGTGTGTGTGTGTGTGTGTGTGTGTGTGTGTGTGTGTGTGTGTGTGTGTGTGTGTGTGTGTGTGTGTGTGTGTGTGTGTGGCTTTGCTCATTGAATTGCGGGGTCCAAAAATTATCCCCTAATAGCAGTGATTTAAACGTTACCTGCATGACTGCCTTGATGGGCTGTTGGAAGCAACACAGTGATTTAATTACCCTTTGAAGATGGCTGCCCTCTCAACTTTCCCCTTGCTATGTGCCTGTGTATCTGCTTTCTCAGGGGGAGATGATCGTATCACTGTAACGTTCCATAAATAATGAAGCCTCATCAAGAGAAAAGTCAACTCGAGGGTGTGATATCTCCTCAGGAAATAAGATAGTTGGACAAATATTGGATAAAATGATGCACTGGCACACAAACACACACACAGTCTGTCTCCTGCCGGTCTCCCTCACACTGCTGTCAGTTCCTTATTCCACTTGATTCATTTTTTTAAATGTCTCTTAGATTATCTCTTAGATGAAGATGAGTTTATATTTTTTCCATTTGACATTACATTTTTATGTATTTTTTGTTGTAAACACTGAGCTTTTAGGACCTGTAGACCTCCAGAGGCTAAACCTTATTCCTGAGGTCCTGGTAAGGTTAAGGTTAGTGCTAAGATGTGAACTGTGGTTACGTTAGGTTAAGGTGTGTGTGTCTGTGTGTCTGTGTGTGAGAGAGAAAAAAAAGGGGTGGTTCCAGTAAGGCATTTTCTCTGCATAGAAATCCATCCCCATAAGACAATGTGCTGGAGTGAGTGTAGAGGGCAGGGGAGATGAGGAGGAAGGAGGAGATTTGTGTGTGTGTGTATGTGTGTGTGTAGGGGTAGGGGTGGGGGTGTATTTGAGGTGTTACTTGCTTGTCTCTGAGGCCTGCCTGTCATGTACAGCATCAGTCATGCTCTTTCACAGCAGTTTTATTTCATCCACCATTCCCTTTAGTGCTTTGATGGCACAATTCACTGATACTGCCTTGTGGGAAGTGCAACTGTTTGGGTAGCATGTGTGCACGCAGTGTTACACATTGACACATTTTTGTCAAGTGCCTTTAAGCCGTGGCAGAGATTGGAACAAAGCCAGTCAGTAGAATTATTAAAAGTGAGCAGTATATAAAGCGTTTAAAAATTCTGGCTCCGAAATCTTTTTCTGACCCTTTTTTCTTTTCTCCCAAAAAGAATACAACTTTTCCTTTCTTGTTTATCCAACATCTCTTTTTAATCCAAGAAATGACAGGAACACAAATTGGCTCATTTATTTGTTATTTTGTGCATAGTACAGGAAACATTTTCCCTAAAATGATACTACACTGGGGGTAGAGGAAAAATTGAGACAGTTCTTCTTTTCTTTGTCTACTGTTCTCTCCATCTTTTTTTGTCCACAGTCTCGCCATCAAGTTGACACTTATCACAGGCGTCCATTAAGAGGACTTAACTTGAAAGTGCATTGAAGGTAGACTGTCAGCCCTGTGTACTGTGGCAGGGCAGAACAGGCCTTTCAACTCGCGCTGTTTCCTCACTCTTTTTAGTGTCTGTCTCTAATGCACTGCTGTCTCCCATCTTGTGATGGAGTCCTTGATTTCCCTTTCTGCTTCATCTGATCTCAACCGTGGTTTTTCAGTGGCAACAGTCGTAACTTATCTTTTTCTGTCAAGCTCACTCACAGAGTTTCTTCTTGCTCTGTCTCTCCACACAGGTTACAAAAAGAATGACAATGATCTGGTGCTGTATGCTGCAGAACTTGTGAGCTCATGGCTACAACATGGGAAGTTGTGGTGCTCGCAGCATTTATGCTGAAAGACTACTCGTTATTCTCTCGACATTCTTCACAGCTCACAATGCGTCCAGCTAGCGAGCGGCTAATGAAATGCACGAAATGCAAAGGCATAATGACGGAGGAAAAAAAGATGAGGCCTTTGGGAATATCAACATTTTCCTCAGATGTATCACAAACTTACAAAGGAAAAACTCTATGCAACTAAAATTATAATATATGAACTCACCATCCACTGAAAAATTAACCTCCGCAAACTCGTCAGTTTCTGAAAACATGTCAAACCCTCTGAGCTTCCAGCAAATTTCCACTTCTAAGGCTGTGAATGCCACAGGAGGGAGGCGTTCATACGGACTCTTCTCGGGAACATGTGAGCGTGAACATGACCCCATTTGAAAGTAGCACTAGTCCCATTGTAACTACACTGTGTCCGCTGCTTCCTTCCTACTGGTGCTCACTGATGTGATGCAGACTCCCCATTGCTGCGCACTCACAAGTGGGTTCTTATCTCCCCCGCTTCCTGGGTGATAGCGCGATCTGATAACTACAACAGTTACTGCTCTGTCTGATTGATTAACCAATGACCTCTGACACCCTGCGGGGCGTTTTAATTGGCTGATGTATAATGAGCAGGCTTCCCTGAAGAAGAGCTGTTTTAACACCAGAAAGGAAAGGGTGGGGATTGGACAATCTAATTAGCTGATTTAACTGATAACACCTGAGGCGGCTTGGATTGTGTGTATCTATGTGTGTGTGTGTATGTGTGTGTATGTGTGTGTGTGTGTTGCAGTTGTAATATTATGTGAGGATAATTTGTGGATTATATGATAAAGCTAAGTATATTTATATGCACTAAAACAAGGTGGTGAATGCTGTGAGTGTGTGTGTGCCGGTCTGAGCATGTTGGGTGTAAATAAATGAGTTTCTTTCAGTTATGATGGGTGGATCAATACAACATCTTAATGCAGTAAGCAGGAGGCTTTCTAAGGCCGGCTCCTTATATTGCATTCAAATCTCCAATAACATAAAATTATACAGGCACAAATAAATACTTAATTTCTATATGCTGGATTTGCAGGTAAATATTGGCATCTTTACATTTCTTATTGATTTTATTTCTGCCTAATAACATGCTGTCTTTACTTTTTTATGCCCATGGAGACAGTCTGAAAGGAAATAAATTGCATCATTATTTGTTAAGCATGTCTACACAAGAGGTTGGAAGGTGGTAGAAGAAAGTGTTGTTCCTTGCTTAGCGCAACCAATTTGTTTATTTCTGTTTGCATTTTGAATGTTTTTGTGTCTTTTATTAATCCTCTTTAACCTTCCTTTTCTCTCAACAAGGGGATACTTACCAATGTATGACAATGTCATGATAATAGCAAAAAGCTTACATGGGCAAAATGATTCAAACCCAAGATATTTCTTTAATGGAAAGAAAGACTCATTCAAGGCTGTGGCTCAGGGGTTAGAGAGGAGGGTGGTTTTGTGTTATGTGGATTTCAAATCAGTATAAAATATATACAGAGTTAAATATTGCAAAAAGTAAAACATAAAAACAAAAGTATCTGATATATATTGTTGGCTCTGAAGGATGCTTAACGTAGAGTCATTGGATGGCACTACAGTTCCATGGAAGATGTTCGCTCAGACCTCACAATACATATTTCAAATGTCCTGGGGCCCTAAAATCTTAAGAACTGCAGCTGGAAATAGTTGAGGAATAATATATTCTACATTAAAGACTAGTTGAACATTATTTTTATCTCATTTCATTCACATGTTAAGGAGAGGAATACGCTGCTTTTTAGTCGCGATTGGAACGTGGTGTCATTTCCGACAGGTTTCTGTGATCTGCCACTTGGAACCCACGTCCACAGAGAGAGAGAGAAGGGAGAGGGGGAGGAATGCAGTGTTTGTGTGTGATTTCAGTGAGAGTCCATGATATGAAGCATAGCTCAGACCTCAGTGGTAATGATATGCCTTTCAAGTTATTTTCTCTGACTGAAGTAACCGTCAAATATTCATCAGAGATGAGTCCTTATTGTTCTAGAACTTCTATTCTTGGCTTGTTTGCTCCCGCTTGCCTCGTGTCCAGTTGTTTTCATCCACCAGGCTGCTGTCATACATTTCTCTGACATGGTAAAAGCTGGTCTTTCCTGTGAGTGTTTTTTTTCTTTGTTTAATATTAGTGTGATGGTGTGATTGTAGGAGGGGGAATCCGCAGGTTCATAAACAAGATGAACTCTTAAATAGCTTGTGACTGATTCCAGGTCAGGGATGTCAGTGTCAAAGTGTTAATGTTTGGTTGAATTAGTTAAATGTTCAGGTCATTCTCTATTGTTTTCTACTTGTTTATTTATCCAGCCATTTTCCTTGTATGTCTTATAGCATATTTGTTGTTTCCTCACTCGAGTCATCATATTTCATGCTGCAGTGGATAGGATGGAGTCTTATGAAAATTTATGTTCACCTTGTTGCCATTCTCTCTCGCCTCCCTTTTCCACGGTTCACATTTTCCATTGTCTTCCTTGTCTCGTCTTTTGCAATCCCCTTCTCCTACACATGAAAAGACTGTGAGGAGAGTGTACCAGCAGAGGAGCCACGTAAGTCCAAGAAAAGCTCAGTGTGTGGCCGTGTTTGTGTACTCTGGCACGTGGTGGGTTGTGCCATAGGTGTGCATGTTTGTGGACGATGCTAGCTGAGCTCCCAGCGTACCTCCTTACAATTAGATACAGGATCCCGGAATGAAGAACAAGCTCATGTGGAAAAATAGGAATACCTCCTCTCCTCTCCTTTTCTCTCCTCTCTCAAACTCACCATAATTACAGCACCAGACAATTACCCAGCATACTCCTGGGATGCACATTGTGTTCTCTTAATCTGGTGTTTTAAATAATTAAACCAACCATGAACTCTGTTTTGTGAGCGTGTCTCAAGAAGGTTGTGTATGAATGCACATATCTGTGTGTGCCGCTTTAGATTCTTGTTTTTGCTGCTTGTGATCCTGAATCTTGTGATGCCTCTCCTACCAACCAATAGCACTATCGAAATCCCCCCTACCTGGCTGCTTGTGACTTAGAGCAGATTTACTTTCATCAGTAACCTAAACTCTGGTTGTGTGGCTGAGACACTTGCTATTACTCTCTGATGTGAGCAAAACACTCCCATAATCCCCTTCTCCATGTTTTTGTAACAGCATGGCATCCTGTCATGGTGAACTATGTACTACTACTATCGACAAAACATTTTATATGTTTGTGTGCTAATATATTTGAAAATGGCTAAAATATTACAACTAAATTCAGTTTTCAACTTGGGAATCTCTACTTTCTTTCCTCTTTTAAGGACAAGGACATTGAGAAGTCTCATCTTACAGTATCTGAATTTGTGTAAATCATACATACGTCAGCATTACACAAAGGGCACACATCTGTGTAAATCTTGCTTTTGTGGGTTTTGTGATAATAATCCAGTGCTTTTGTCTTCATCAGCCAAAAAACAAGAGGAGGATCTGGAGGATAAGAAATCCATAAAGAAGAGAATTAAAGAGCTCAAGGTGCTCGATCCCAAGATTGCACAGAATCTATGTAAGTATTGGTTTGCTCTGGGCCCACTCCTCCTGCCATGGATGAGATTTATACTCATCCCTGAGTCTCAATCTTTCAGTGTCGTGGGCCTGTCTGTAGTTCTAGCCTCACTTTTGGACTAGAGCTCACCTAAGTCACTTCCTGTATTTCTTATTATTTGTGTTTTTTGCATGTTTTAAAGGGGAAATGTTGCCAGACAATGGGTTGTTTGTTGCTTTAGCAATTAAAGCAAGACAACTGCCTCAACACAATTTATGTCTTCACACAGCTTGGGCTGGAATTTACTGATTAAAGCTGTCCAAGACCGAAAAAAAAACTAACACAGCCCAAACCAAACCTGACAGACTCTGTTTTTGTGTTCGAACCCGAGCCAGGCCTAATGTTTTCTATGTTTTCAGGCATGTACCTGACCTGACCTGAACCCTGATATCATTTAATAATTTATCTCCAAACCTGTTGGGACCCGAGCTTTCACACTCACATCTCTCACACACAAACACACAAACGCACGCATGCATGCACGGAAGCACGCACATATGCTCGCATGCGACGCATGCTTGGTCTTAAAATGGCCGTGTTAAAAGCACCCCGCATTAATGAGGAACCAGCTGATCTCTTAAGCACTCCCCGATCTTAGAACCTCATTGGCTTATATTATGGGGGAGCTGTGACCTTTATTCCGTGTATTAAATGAAAATGAGACTAATCAGCCAAGTAACAGTGATAAATTATGCAGCTGAAATTATAGAGCGGGTGAGTCGGCGGTTTGTGATCCACCATAGGAGGTAAAGAGTTTATGCTTTGATTGAGAATAGGTTTAGGGGCTTTCACTCTGTTGCGTGATTGATGCCAATACACTGCAAATATGTTCAATGTAATGATTTATAATGAGTTAATATGTCCTTTTAGCAATAAAGGTACAGAGATCAAGTTTTTACATATCTACTCATTAGTCAACCAGACCTCTATTAAATGTTATTTGCATATTGAACACTGGCTTCCCAACCCTTGCTTGAAGTTAAATCAGTAATTGCTAAGAATAAAGTTTATTGCTCTAACGTTTCATTTAGTCATGTACTGCAAAATCTGTCAAAGGAAATTGGACAAGTTCAATCGTATTCTCATAAGTTGCTTTTGAGAATACTGTGTATCAATTCGAAGCTGGAACATTAAATGGTACTCAAAGCATCACAGTTTTTACCTTCAAATATTACAGATAATCTTTAAAATCCTGCATCATGTGGCTCCTGGCCTATGCTCACGTATGTTGTAACTGTCTGGATCTTTTTAATGGTTCCACTGGCGAGTCTAATGACTTATCCTGACAAGGCATTTGCCATTCAGTCCCTGGTGGTACTACTTGCTTGAGGATATCATGCTTGCTCAACCAGGGTAATTTTTCATATCACTTTTTCTAAAACAGTTTTTATGTGTGGCTGACTTCTGCATTGATGTATCTTTCATTTTATTTCTCTGCCGTTCCTTCTCGCGGCTCCTTTCTAATGTCCTTGAGCTGTTCTTCTGATCTCACATCTACACATTTCTTAGTCCTGGATTTAATCTTCTTTTACTCTCCGGTTTTTAAGTTGTGTAGTTGTCTGAAATCGCCACATTACTTGTCATTTTTTAATCATTTGTATATTTACCACAGCATTTGTTGTCTGTTTTGATTGTGTCTGTCTAGCTATCTTCCTGGGTTCCTTCCGTATGCCTTATCAGGAAATCCGTTGCATGATAGTGGAGGTGGATGAGGAGCAACTCACTGAACCTATGATTCAGGTAAAGCAAGTTTTATATTAAATGTCAAAGGTTTAGAGCTTGAGTTACCAATCTGACATGACCCTTGGGCAAACCACCTAACACCTAATTCTGAAATGTGAATAATATTCGAAATTTGCTCCACCTACACAGTGTAGCTGCTCAACTTATGGCAGGAAATATGTTTTTAGTGTTGCCATTCTCCGACTCCTTTGCTCAGGTTCCTCAAGTCCTTGCAGAAAATGTCTTTTTTTTTTTCTTTGTCAGGCGCATTGCCATGAACTGACATTACTCATTTCAAATCTCTTTTTGTAAGAGAAGTCTTGTTAGCTTCTTATTCTACTTTCAAGTTTTCTCAGACTTGTTAAAGCGAGCAGGAAGAATGTAAGGACTGCTTTTATCACAATGTGAGCCACACCACCTCCAGTTGTGGGCAGAATGATCAGACCCCATCACAATCACAATTAAGGCTGCACATATATTACACCTTGTATTAAGACAGGTCATAATACAAGGTGCCTGGTATCAATACAGTTTCTCTCCTTTTTCTGTCTGTCTATCTTTATTCTGTCAGTCTGTAAACTCTCAGATTCTGAGGAAGTTTCTGCTTCTTGAACTTTGTGAGCAAACAAGTACATATACTGTATGATGCTGTGGCTTTGTCTTGTAAAATTAATTTATAAAATGGAGGAAGTCGTAGATTTTGCCCATTCTATAATAAATTAATAATCCAAAACTGAAATTTCTTATTTGCAAAAGGATCCAGATTTTCAGTGAGGTATTGGCAGCAGTTTCAGTTTTGAGTCTCTACAAGCTTTGCAGACGTGGATTTGGGCAGTTTTATCCCATTATTCCTTAAAGATCCTCTCAAGCTCCATCAGATTGGATGTTAAGCGTCTGTGAACAGCCATATTCAGGTCTCTCAAAAGATTTTTCACAAGGTTTAGGTCTGAGCTTGGACTGGGCCCCTTAGAGACAAAGAAAGACTTCCCAGTCCCAGAGCCACTCCAGCATCAGGTCTTTATCTTACATAAAGTTGAACCACCACTGCAGTCTTAGGTCGTGTGCACTCTGGAGCATTTTTTTTTTTTTTTTCAAGGATCTCTCCTTTCTGTCAATTCTGACCAGTCGTCCTGTCCCTGCTGCTCAAATGCACCTGCATAGCATCATCCTACTTCTACCATGCGTCAACGTCGGGATGATATTGGCCAGGTGATGAGCAGTGTCTGGAATTTTACCTCATCAAACCAGAGAGTCTTTATTATCATGGTCTCTGAGTCCTTAAAAAACTCTTTGGCAAACTCCAAGCAGGCTGTTATGTGTCTTTTATCTGGTGAAATGGTGCTGCTTAGATGGTGGCCCAGAATGACTGGTTGGCCAGAATGACTGGTGGGTTCTTGATCTCCTCCCTGGCCGAGGCCCACCTTGCCTGGAGGCTTCGAGGCACAGCAAATGGCCTGCTACCCTCCGTCTCCAACTAGGTTGTGTGAACAGTCTGCAACAACTTGTCGGTGGACCGTAGGCTACTAAAAACAATGTAAGGACAGAAGGTCAACAGTGTAGGAAGGGACAAACAAGTAAAGAAACTTTATTATCAATTCTGAAGGGCACTGGCAACTGGTGCCAGGAGGACATTTGCTCTACTTTTGTAGTTTTTGTCAGAACTTTGGAAGCTATATTTTGTAAAAGCTAGAAATTCTCAAGGGCTGTCTGGCAATTAAAGATTTAAAGTCTTGAAATAAGGGCATGAATAAGCCAACTATAGATATACAGTGTATATTTGTGAAGACACGTTTATATCAGCTATAGATCATCAAAATGAGTTGATGTCCTACATTTTGTACTCCAGACGTTGAGGAAGTAGACTAATGCTTTTAAGAAATTAAGATGGTTAACCTGTGATTAGTCAGTGTGGTTGTGAGTAAGCTGAGCTGAAACAAATCAGCTACGAATAAAGAATTCATTTGATCGATAATTGTTAATTACAACATGCACATATAATCATCAAGGCCAATTCCATTATGGTACGTCAATAAAAACTGAGGTAATGGAAGTAGCGATATTTTCCTGACTCCAGGCATCAAAAAACAAATGTTCAACCCAATTAAAATGCATCAGACCAATGTATTTACCACACAATAGCAGTATTTGTTGAGATGGCTATTACATTCAAATGAGAATGCAATCAGTGTGGCCTAAATAATTTAACATTTGTTCCTTTTGGCAGTCTGAAAAAGCCAATCACAATTTCACTTTCAATTGTCTATACACGTATATGTAGCCCAAAGGATAAAGTTCTGTGTTTGATAATTAAATCAATTTTATTGCAGTTACAAAACTCAACAATTGAAACTCACCAAAACACAAACAGAACAGCAGTTGTTTAGATTTCTTTACAAGCCAGAACAAAGAATGATGGTCATTTTCCCCCCATTGATCTTTAAGCACAGACGTGGAAACTCCATCACTGTTTGAATCCATATATAAGTAACTAAAGGTATAAACAGTCTAATTTTTTTAAGTTAAAATCGGTGTACATGAACATGAAACTGAGAAGAATATATGACACAAAATTTGTCAAATTAAGTGTGTGACATCGTCACCGCAAGGATATTTTTGCACCGGTTGGGCTTTTTTTTTTTTTTTTCTACTTTACTTTCCTCCGTGCTGCTTCTCACTTGCTTTCTTCCTCTCTCTTCTTTGTAGAACCTGGTGAAGCATCTGCCGGAGCAGGAGCAGCTGAACGCCTTGGCCAAGTATAAAAACGAGTATGCAAATTTGTCAGAGCCTGAGCAGTTCGGGGTTGTGGTGAGTAAATACGATCGTACACAAACACAAAACTGTGACCTGCCCACTACCAACATGTACAGACACAACCACAATATTTGTCTTTCTTAGGTAGTATTTTTGTTTAATGGGAAAGACTTCTGACTACATATCTGTTTTATTTATCAACTTGAAGCAACGTCAATAAAGTAATTTAACGAAGGATATGTACATGGTTTTATAAAACCGGCTTTATTGCTATTTTAATGTTACAGTAATGTGAACTTGTCTTTTATTCACATTAAATCTTTCCCTGAATGTCTGTCTTTCTCTCTGCACTTTCTCTCTCTCACACACACACACACATTGAGCATGAATATACTAACCATGAGCTTTTAGAAATACTATCATTCTAAGCCTTAAGAAGAAAGACGGGACACCTGTGGACTTCTGTGCTAATTTGTGCACATTAAAGAGCAGCACTGCTGTCTAATTATGTCTGCATCTTTATCTTGAAGACCTTTCAATAGAGCTTTTTTAGAATTATGCATTAGCGGTTGCAGCAGTTTTTGTGTGAATTTTGTGTTTCTGCCTAGCAACCCGGTTACCGACAAAACACACAATAACACTGTTTGTAATCACCCATGAAAGAGAGTCTTATCACTGAATGAAAATGAAGCGACTGAGCGGTTAAGGGGGGATAGAGCCTGCTCAGCTGTTGTGTATGGCTCATCAGGGAGTCATAGAACAAAGGGGAGCGTACTTACATAATGTTGCTTCGCTGCTGTGCCTGCGTGGGCCCCATCAGATGCTTCCACCTATCAAAAGTTAAGGTTCAAAGGGAATTTTTAATTTGTGATTGTGCAAACACATGCATTTTATCTTTTCCTTTTTTTTCTTTTTTTTTTTACAATATCTGCAACTCTCTTGATTTGAACTCTACCTTATGTGTCTAATCCATGAAATAGACCTGATTACTTTATACAAGTCCTCATAGTGCTTTGGACACAATGAAAAGGTTTTGCAACTACATGAAAAGATCTATGGAAAAGTCAAAAAGGCCGAAACAAAGTCTTGATCTTCCAGTATTTCCATCAAACTCCATGTTATTAGATCAAAGCATCTTCTGGTTTTTACACTGCTCAACCTGTAGTGTAAAAAACCTGCAGTACAGTAGCTTTTGCTGTACATGAATTGTGCTTGGTGACTTGTCGTCGCTGAAGTTTGAGGGATCACTCTGTTTACCAGCATGTGCATCCTCCGGGGCTCGGCTGCAGTCACGCTCCTAATGACTGGCAACTCTTTGAATTAAAGACTTTCATCTGGGATTTAAATCGATGTTGACACTCTACAGAGACATTTATTACAAGATGCCAAAAATATTTACTCACATTACTTTGTTTTGTAACACTATTTGATGCATATCATTTCAATGGACTGTTCATACTCCTAATATGTGAGGAATGTCAGCAGCCTACTACCTCACCGAGCTCATTTTACATAATGTCGTTAATTTTGTTATGTTGTGTTTTTTAATATATCAAACCCCTCCCCTCTCGTTCACTCCCCTCCCTCCCCACCACTCAGCTTTGTCCAGTGGTCATCATGGAACAGCTGCACTCGTTCACTTCACAGTGCACCCGATCACATTAGGTTTCTTTTTTTCCCATGATTTTTTTCTCCTCACCATAATGTGCCTATAATTTATCAGATCTTTTAGGCTGTGTTTGAGTATTATGTATTTTATAAATTTTGTAATTTTCACCTGCCCTCTTTCCTATCCCTGCTGTCTTCTCTTACAAACACACGCACACACAAACAGACACTAACTCACTGACTGAAATAGTCATTTGATAACATTACAGTAGCTATAATTAAACCCTTGATGGAGGACATCAAACCGCACAGCCAGCTGTTGTGTGAAACAGACAATTCGAACCTGCACCCTCCCCTCCGCCCTACACACATACACAATCACTGTTGTGGCCAGGCCCTGGGCCCAGTGCAATATTTTCCAATTTTCTCTAATTGTGTGAGAGTGGTAATCCTAGGCAGCCTATTGTATATTCCACCCCCTCCGCTGCCCGCCCTATATGGACACAAACTCTACAATTAACTTACCAGACCTGGGTCCCAAATCAAATCACTGCCAGCATCTATTACTACTGCCTAGCAACACTTTCCAGCATGCTCGTTGCATAAATGCCTTCTTAATTAGATCGGCTAAATGTGAGTTTACCAAAAGTGTGATTGCATTTACAATAAGTTTGACTATGTTCTTTGACTTTATTCTCTCAATTTGATATATTTTCCCAACTCTTGCTTCACTCCTCTTTTGTTTTATAATTTTTACAATTCTCCTTCTCACACTATTTTTTTTCTCCTTGTTCCAGATGAGCAGTGTGAAGCGTCTGCATCCTCGCCTCAGCCACATCCTCTTCAGACTGCAGTTTGAGGAGCAAGTAAACAACCTGCGTCCAGATATCCTGGCTGTAAACGCCGCCTGTGATGAGGTCAGGAAGAGCAGCTCCTTTGGCCGCTTGCTGGAGCTGGTGCTGCTGCTGGGGAATTACATGAATGCAGGCTCTCGAAACGCCCAGTCTTATGGCTTCGACCTCAGTTCTCTCTGCAAGGTAAGGGTTAAAACGCTGACCTTATTATCTATAACTGTTCGCATACAGCATGTAGACCTTTATTCAACCACTGGTAGTGGTTCAACATGAGTGATGTGTGCATAGCACATCATACGTGGAATATTTTTTTTTCTTTCAATGATACACAGCTGTGTTCGCAGCTGGATTGTGGTAACAGAAATAAAACAATTTTTAAAATGAGAGCAATATCACTCTTAGTCTAAGAGTCTATGTTTGATTAAAAGTCCAGTTATAAAGTGTACTGACTATTTTAAGATCCTTGAAGGATGTCTGCCATATCTTTCAGTTTAACATACACCTGTTCCAAAACCTCATACATTCACGTAATATATATATAATATTGATACTGTAAATAAAAGTCCAACTAATTAATGGTATTTAGACTGGGGAAAGAGTCAATGTGTGTGTCATAAACTGTTTAAAAAGATGGATGGTGCATCTCACTTCCTCCCACTACCCAGTAATAAAGTAAAAATATCCCAGATACGAACGCTGCCATCTTGCACCGAAGACGTCCCTTGGAGCCAGAATCTGCGTAGTAGTGTTTGGGGGATGGAACAGTTACAGCGAGGTCCCATCGATACACATGCACAAACAATCCTGAGTCAGTTTCAGGTGTTTCACTCCTGTTTATATTTATCAAGTAACAAATTAAAACTGAACTTGAACACAAACACAAAACAAAATTGAAAGAAAGACCAGAGTTATTTTGACGTTATGAATTTTCTAGTTTGGCCCAGGTCCAATCCACTAACATGGAGGAGGCAGGGTCTATGACCTACACTGCAGCCAGCTACCAGGGGGTGATCAAGATACTTTGGCGTCACCTTTGGGGCGCCATCATGTCGTCCATCTTTATATACAGTTGGTGTGTGTATATGTGTGTGTGTGTGTGTGTGTTTGTGTTTGTTAGTTAGTTAGGTGTCTGGGTTAACATCTGTGCATATTTACACTTGTGTGTCTGGATTTTTCTAGAGGTGTTAGCCTCTCTCTCTTTTTTGACTTAGCCCTATCAGTTAACTGATGTGAAGACGCTGCTGTGATGAGACACTTTGTTTGAAACTGTTTCATTTGATCGAACACCATCAGCCCCACAAGACAGCTCCCCCCCTCTATCTGCTGGCATCTATCAAAGCAGCTGGAACCCTGTGAATTCTTTATTCTCATTCTCCTGCACCAAATAGATAATTGAGGCTGTGACCAATATCCCTTTTTAAAGTTCACACACCCTGCAGGACTCCCCAAACTGAGTCGGGCTGAGAACACAGTGGATGTCTGTACCTGTGGATTTTCTATGGCATTAAGACAGGACTGTAAGTTGTCCTGTATGATAGTGATTGTGACAGAGAACAGGGTGGTTGTCTAGAGACTCCGCCAGTGGTTACTTTACAGCTGGTGGCACACTCACTGCAGTTTCCACAGTAACGACCACTGCAGCCATTCATCACTGCCACCTCTCTGCCCTGTTAGACTTGGGTGCTTATGTTCATATAAACACCAGTGCACGTCTGCACACAAACACTGGCCCCATACATATATGAATGATGGATTTGCTGCATTAACAGGACTGTAATACAATCAGGTAATAGAAGTATGTGAAGGAGAAACTTTTGTATCAAGAACCTTTCTAATGCTGCCCCTCTGTTTCTTTATCTGTCGTACTTGTATTTTGGGGGACTGAGGTGTGAGTGGATGTCAAAGACAGGATATATAGACGAAGACATCACCCTTCATGCCTGTTCCCGAGTTTGACAACTTAATTCCACAGCACACTCCACGGCACAAGAAAATTGCGCCTAACCCAATTGAAAAAAGAAAAAATGTTTACATTGTCAACTATGATTACCATCCATCTAAAATCAAAGAGGGACCTTTTGTGAGTGAGCACTTTAAGCTTTTGAAAAAAAAAGGGAAAACAGAAATGAAATGAGAGATGAGACTGTTTGATTAGAGGAGATAATACAAACATGATTAAACCCAGCGGGGCTGAGTACACTGCTGTCTACCAATAGATCACCTAGAGAGATACACAGCAATGCACTCCACAGGAGGGATGTTTGGCGGGGATACAGAGAGACATCTTGGAATTAGACTGTAAAAGAGCCATGATGGAAATTTATCAGAGAAATTGAAAAATTGTTACGTGTGGGGAAGGGCGGCACGCGGCGCTCAAGAGGTCATCGCATTGTGAATGTGCTTCCGCTGCATGACTACGAAACGTGAAACGAAATCATGCGAGGCACTGTCAACACTCACATTTATAGAGCCACTGAAAAGGTTTACAGTAGCTGAATGAGGGCAATGCCACACGCTCCTTTGTCACACAACATCCAGACGATGTGGGAACAGATACAAAAATCTCCTGCTAATTCTCCGCTGTGGCAGAAAGGATCTGTTTATGCTTTTGCAGCAGCAGCGACAGCGGTGGCCACAGAGACATTATGTTTCCAGTGTCTACATCCATACATCCATACCCACTCTTGTGAACGCAATATCTCAGCGATGCCTTGAAGGAATGTCTTTAGATTAGGTACAAATGCTCCCCTGACGTCAACGATGAACTGATTAGATCTTGGTGGTAAAAGGTCAAAGGTTACTGTGACTATAAAAAAAAAAAACGTTCACGTGGCCATAACTCATAAATGTATTATGACACAATTTCACGTCTAATCTAATTTAATGTCTAATTGGATGGACTGTGATGTGATCACATTTTATTGTCAAAAGGTCAAAGGTGAAAACATTACTGAGAACATTTCAATCAACAACAAATCCATACTTGTCAGACTAAGCCTGTGACATTTGAAATAACAAGGGATGTCTGAGGTACCACTTACTCTGCTAATCACTCTTTAATACATGTTTACATTTCGAATGAGCAGATATCAAATTCAGCCCTTCACTATCATTGGCCTTTGTGCGTAACTGTATGTGTTTGTGTGTTTGTGTTTTTTACGACAGCTAAAGGACACAAAGTCAGCGGATCAAAAGACCACATTGCTCCACTTCCTGGCACATGTATGTGAGCAAGATGTTCCAGATGTGGTCAAGTTCGTTGAAGACCTACAGCACGTGGACCGTGCTAGCCGAGGTAATATACATTGTTATTCATACGCACAACCCTGCACACATATGCACGCAATGTTCTGGTACATTAATTATGTCTCATAGAAACAACCAGATTTAATACGATAGATAGAAAAACAAAGGACTTTACTGTTTACCCGCACCAAGGCACTACACATCATTTATTGTTACTCTTTTTTAAGCATGCAATGATCACTATGCACAGCACTGCTTGATAATTTCAACACCACGTCTACCTCCCACTCTCCCTGAGCCGATACCGCGGTGTGATTATTGCTGTTATTTTGGTTTCCTGCTGGTGTCAACTTAAGTTCTTTAGCTTTCCCATTGCGCAGGGAGTTTCATCTATTCCCTGTCAAATCAACACCCCTGGCAATATCTACCAGCAGGGACATTGCCAACTGGTCCAATGAATGCAAAATTAGTAATCAAATAGCTGGACTATTCTTTGAGCAAACAAAAGGAATACAGACACAAAACTATATTGTTTCTTTTCTTTCCCCCCCCCCTCTGTTTTGCAGCTTTGTTTGACAAGCTGTCTGGAACTGAAAAATGACTTCCTTTAGCTTTGACTTCAATGAGAAAAAGCCTTTTATGTTATCTTCTGTCCAGCATGTTGTTTAGGCAACTGAGGGCACGCTATTAAAACTGAAAACTGAATAATATTTTAGAAAGAACGCTTTGGCTCCTTGTTTGATGGTGGCCATTAAGCGTTATCGCCTGGTATAAACAATAGTAATGGTGTGGTCAATGGCAGTGGTAGATGATTGGAAAGGTGAGCCTCATGAAAAGATAATGAGCTCCATGGGTCGCCCAACCATATAAACGACTGACATCACCAACTTAATCACATTTTAACATTGTGTCATTTCATATCTCTTAAGTTCAACCATTAATGTCCACGGAAAGAAATTACTTTTACATGAGCTCCTGCTAAATAACTTCAATGGTTTTGGTGGTTGAGAGACTGGTTTGAGATCACTGCACTCAAACACACTAGTAGTCTAGCATGGAAATGACTTTCAGTCGCATTCAGTTTTTATATTGTCCTACATTATATTTTATTAATGTTGCAAATGATAAGCAATAGATTTCTGAATTTGTGCAGAGGTCCTCTATTAAAGTTTGTGGTTTGGAGAGGTTAATGCAGAAACCGAATGTCCTACAGAGACAGGAATGGACCATTATTCTCGTTATACTTTAAATTCCACTCGTACCTTTCTACATTTATAACTCATTAGGGAGTATTCTCAGATTACCTGCTTGTTTATTTTGTAAACACGCATTATATTATAACAGATTTAGTGTTTGATCTGTGCCACACTCTTCCTCTGCACAGCTGTTTGATACTGAACCTTAATCTTCTGCTGTGGCACATCTGCAAGAGCTTCGGGCTTATTTTTCAAGACTGTGTCGGGTCAATGTACGTTTTTAATGTAGTGTCAATTTGTGTTGGTTCAACACAAATTGGCTGTTTTCTGTATCGTCCGCGGTGCAGCCATTCACACAAACATGCGCAGACACAAACATCCTCACATTGTGCTTGGAGTGTGGTCAGTTTTATCTAGAATATGGTAAAGGTCACAGGCAAGCGGGGACACACTGGGGTGGCCAGAGGAGAATTGGTCATGATGTTTTTTGCTCATATTGCCATGAGCAAGTCTCAGGCGAAAGCGGTGAGCAGCATCTCTTACTGCTCATGTCGTGGAGATCTGAATCTGTTCACTAAATTAATTATGGGGACTTAACATTGATAATGGGAACAAAATATGTCCATATAATTAAATCATTGACTTTTAAGGTGAAGACATGTTTTCCCTTTCATCATCGTGTGTAATGTTTTTTTGTCTTTGTGAAAGTAAAAAAAAAAAAAAGCCCAAAGTCTAGGTAAGACAGGTAAAGTGTGAGCAGAAGCCAAACATTTCCTACATGTGCTGGCTGCAGTTGACCAATCACAAGAGAGTGGGCGAGCTGGACGATGTGGATAATAGTTATCCATGCACGTACGGTTATTCTGTCACAACATGTTTCCGTCGCTCCAGAGAAGATTTTATCCACTGCACTGTTCCCAGCAGGAGTGAGTGAAGGAGAAGGTGAGAACACATAGCAGGACTGACATGTGTTTCTTTAACGCTTTAACTCTTCCTCGTAAGGATTTGTTGGGGTTTTGATAATCTGTGGATAAGGATGCCCCATTGAGAGTTTCACTTCCCACGACTGTGCTGCGTAATCACAAGTCTTTAGCCAAGCCTCATCGGGACAAGGTGTGATCAATGGGAAGCACACTCTTTGGATCTCTCCTCAGGCTTTGTTCATGTGCTTACTTCATTGACCACAAGCTGAGTATATATTTGCATCTTGATGGATGTCGTCCTCGTCCTCCGTCACTGTCTTCCTCTGTGTTTCTGTGCCATTAAGAGATGCGCTCACTAAGTGTCTCATCTCTACATATCTAGTGTTCAGACTCACAAATCCCATTTCGTCTTTGTAAACCATGCTCTTGAGTGGCTTCCTTTTCATCAGGCCTGACAGTCATTCGGGAGGCCTGAAAATACACTAAAAGGCTGCATTACATTCATAGACACTCACCAAAGAGCTTACTTGAGCATGAAAACAAGGTTGCATCGAGGTAGCAGTAATGATTTGTGCTTCTGTTGTAAAAGCTGCAGTCTTTTGACTGTGTGTGTAACATAGCCTCCCTTTCCCCCCACTGCCAATCCCGTCTCTCGTGGAAGCAAAACTGCAGCTTATTTCAGGGTTCCTTTGTGTCTGTCTTCTTATTTCTGCTGCTCTCTCTTCTTTTCAGCATCATAGTCATTATTTCTCCTGACATGGAGAAGCAGTTCCTGTTTGCTGCCTGTCTCTGTCATTTCCCATGTTCCTCTGTCTGTCTGTCTGTCTCTGTCTATCCATCTCTCTTTGCTTTTTCATTCATCAGTTTTGCTCTCGTTCCCTCTTCCGTCCTATTTCTATTTCTTTAGTCCCTCTTCAGAAACATGGATTACACACAGCAGGCAGGTTTGATCAATAAGGGTGTCTGTTGTACGGCACTTGGTGAAATCAGGCAAAGCATAGAGACGTACAGTATTAATGTGTGAAACCAAGCTCCTTCAGCTTCACAGCTCTTCAAATAGTGCCTGTCAACAGCACAGGCATCTCTTACTTGGAAAGCTTTGCATAATACTAAATAGACATGTCTGCATTAATTTTATTTTGCTGTAAAGATGGAAAAGCTGCTTTGGTTCAGTTTCTGTTCAAGGCTCGGGGCCCTGAGGAGTCATTAAGAAGTAATACGATGGCTCAAGTAAATTGAGACTGTTCTCGAACATGCGGCTGAAGCTTTGCTTTGCCACATGCAGTATGAGTGACGAGCCTCAGTTTGAAAGTATTTAGAATGAGCAAGGCAAACTTGAAAATATAGCCACCTTCATGCTCTTTTTGTCTGTAGCAGGTGCACATTGAGTGTAGGGTTTTTTCACATTACAATTTCCATAGTTCCCAGCCCTTGGCACCATTAGTCTAGTCACACTTGTCTGTCAGGCTTTGGCCTCCGAATGCATATCTGCCTTTTTCAGTCTCTTAATTTCCATGCATCAAAGGATGATCTATAGTGGAGCTCTGCGTGTAGCGGGGCTGTTTGTGAGAGAGTATGCATGGTTGTGTGCTCCATTCAGTCTCATTTATAGCACAGCAGGTTGGCAGGGTAATAAAATGGTGTCAATGGGGGATTTGACCTCTGCAAATATTCCAATTATTATTCCGCTAAAACATCCTACATCTGTCTGCAGCCCCTCTGGACCACGGAGGCATTCAGGCCCTGCTGCTCATAAAAAAAACACTCGCACTTTAACACACCACAAGAGAAAGCCAGAGCAGGATGGCAAGAGTGAACAAGAAGGACGCAGACGCACCCTTTTATGTTCTATCTCCCGCTCGGCTCGTCACTGTGCCACAGAGGATTTATTTCACTCTTCTGTATATGACAAACGTCTGTATAGAGCACATACAACACATTTCTGTTTCGCTAAACATCCCAGCTGCTATACAACCACTGCTGTTCAGTCCCAAGGAAAATGCTCTCCTGAAGCTTTTGACACCTGCATGTCTCCTCTTGTTCACATGCCCTTCCATGTGAGCGAGCATCATCACAAGAGCCTCCGGTTTGAATTGTGAAGCTAAGAAAAGAGAAAATCGCAATCTGTTCTGCTCTCTGTCTCACCCTTCCTTGCACTTTTCACAGCCAGAGCATCATCACAAGGCTTTAAGCATTTCTATTAACAGACCACCTGTCTGGCTACCTTCCACTTCTGCATGCTGCCCACACCTCATTCAGCAGATAGCGGTTGCTCGGTTTCGCCGGAGGCTTCTGTTTTTTTTTGTTTTTTGATGATTTTAATGGGGATGAAACAGCAGGTGAAGTGTCAGTTTCTGATGGTTTACTAGAACATCTATCATACTAATCACATTGGGTGTGAAATCATTGATTATTTGGTCAAAGGTTTATAGTTATTATAGTTGAGTCTTGACAGAATCCAGAGAATTTCTCTGTGGAGAACAGATCACTAGGCTTTAAGCTGTGAGGAAGATCAGCATAGAGACCTTTATAGTATTTCCGGTTTGTTAATAGAATTTCTATGAACATTTTTTGAGCTTGTGTTTCATTTCAGCGAGCAAAAATGTCAGTTATTGTGTTTGGATTTCTCTAATGTTCTTGGAGTGCTGCTGTCCTCGTTACTGTGAATTTAACACAGTACCAGGCACAGACTATCATTGTAAAAATTATTAATCATAATGATTTTGGTCAGGTTTGCAGTCTCAAGTCCATAATACATATTTATTTATGACTGATAACGATACATATATATTGGATTTTGACAGTTGACACTAGTCCTTTGTTTTTTTTCAGTGATATTTGAGAGGTTTGAAGAAAAAAACCTGCATCTATATGTTGCTGCATTGCATAACTTTATCCTCCTGATGTACATCAATCAGCCACAACAATAAAACAATGTTGTGGCTGATCAGTGTTTTTCTTCCTAATTGCTTTCAATGTTCCTCAAGGAAAAAATATCTCAAAAGTCTTCTGCAGGGGAAAGTTAACCCCCACTACAGGTTTTTTTTTTTACTGCCCAGCAGGCTGATTTCTTACCAAAGTAAAAGTCAGTGTAACAGTCGGTCAGTGCTGAGCAACTTGCTGCTCTGTGAATACTGCTCTGATTGAGACACCAGGAGCCACAATGTACTCCGTGACAAGACTGGTGTGCTTTGCCATTTCCACTGCCTTCGACTGACTGTTAACTATTCGTGTCAGTGCTTCAGAGACGGGGGGAAAGGGTGATGAATAAAAGAAGGGAGACAAAGAAATTCCTTGGTCTAAAACGGGTACATTTAAACACTCATAGAGTAAAAGGAACTAATGTTATAATATTTTGTCAGGTACGTAGTCAGTAGGTGTGCTGTGGTGGGTGTTATATGATGATTTCAATTTAAATACTTGTGTTACTGAAGAGCTCTTGGCCTCCTTTCTCAATCATGAGTACAATGTTAAACTGCCCCTTTTGGATGAAAGCATGAATCAGTCTATGTATGGTCACACGCTCACCTTTACCTGCACTGAAAAGAACATACACTTACTCTCTATTAAAGAAAAAATGTGACGACTTCTTCAGTTTCTGCCAGCTTTTAGAATATTTAGATTAAATATTCTTTATTTAAGAATCGAGTGTGTTTGTGTTTGTGAGACAGCTTTTTCCCATCATTAAATATGTTTTTTGATATAAATGCAGTGAGGAGTTTAGCTACGTTAAAGTTCTCTCCTTCTCTCTTTTTCTTTTTTTTTTGTAAAGCGTTTATGAGGATCAAGGGAAATTTGAAACTACTTTAATATAAGCAGCTTACGCCTTTTTGTCAAGCAGGGTCTAATCAGGGTAATTTAAGCCATATGCTATATTCAGCGACTAGCTTAAAGTGTCAGCCATGACCAACTTAACAGGAAGTTGGGCTCCGTGGTCTCCTGCTCTCCCACCTGCGTGATCCGTGCACCTGTTGATACGAGTAAAGACACAGGGGCCTGGAAAGATGTTTGAAATATAAACATCCGTCTCTGTACCTTGAGACTGCACTTTTCAATCAGTGTTACTGAAAAGGCACACATATCATGTAAACATCCGAGTAAACACAGCAGGCGTCTGCTTTCACTACAGTATGTGTGTCACTGAGGGCACTGTATTCTTGCACAAGTCTAATTGTTTATGACACACACAAAAGCATACGTGAGGCAAACATTGAACACACCTTCACTTGATGTTTATTTTTTCTCAGTCATTGTTTATTCCCTTGGTGTTTCTGGCAGAGTGAACCCATAATAAGCATGCTTTTCATCTGAGCTGACTTCTCGCTCCTTTTCCCTGTTCCCTTTTTTGTATGTTGTTTTTCTGGGATTCTTTCAGAGCATCAAAAATAATAGCACATTTGATTGTACCTGTAATTGATTTGTCCTCTCTCCCTCTATGCTTCTTTCTTTTGTACATTTCCACGTGGGCATGTTTGCGTGCGCTTTCACAAACGTGCGTGTTTGTGTCTGGATGTACGTGTGCAGTGTCTGCGGAGAATCTGGAGAAGAGCCTCAGGCAGATGGAGCGGCAGCTGCTGCAGCTGGAGAGAGACCTGGATACCTTTTCCTCGGCTGATGACCCCAACGACATGTTCCTCACCAAAATGGAAATATCCTTTTATAATTATAATAATGATTATAATACATTCATTTACTTACTTACCCATCCAAGACATTGGTCAAGACAAAGGAGCGTTAACGTCTTTAAGACATTTTCTTTACCTTTTTCAAAATGAATTAAGAATCTGTTGTGTTCAATTAGTTGCAGATGTGTACACTCATGAAAATCACTCAAGAAAAGAAACGACAAAGAATAGTGTTAAAATATAAAAATGTGAGACAAGGATAGTCCTCCCGCCCATAGTCCTTTATACACAGAACACTTGTGTTTTTCCTCTTTCTACTCACCATGTTGTCTACAAGTCATGAGTGGCATCCCATTCAACATTCAAGTTACTGGACCAGCTCCACTCTCCTCTCTCATTTTATATACTTCACACTGAGGGCAACTTCAAAATGAAGGGAAAGGTTGGAAAGGGAGAATTGGGACAAAGCCTCCATTGTTACTCTGTCACTCTCATGCTCTCTCATTCTGTCAGTCATTGCTGTATGTTCATGGAAAAGGAGCAATTTGATATATTTAATGTAATTACTGATTTAAAAAAAGAAACATGAATACACAATAGTTTCTTTGGTGTAAGCGTTGCCTCACTGCCCTGTCTGGATATCGAGATTCAGCGCTGACAGGTGTCAGGTACGTCTCAGACCAGGTGTGTAAGTACGTGTTCAATAATACACTCTGTGCCCAGCCGCCTTCATGTAGTTTTGATCAGTAGCCTTGGGGCTGGGCCACTGATGGATTGTGCCGTTGGAAGTTAGCAGAGAACCTGAGTGCAACCCAGAGAATGGATTTGACAGGTCCGTCTTTCACTGGTTCGCTTTCCAAATTCCTGGTGCCTGTCTCAATTTAGCAACGCAGATTAAAAACTCAAACATCAACATGGAATTTTAAAATGAATTCTGAGTTGTAGGCCCCGAATAAAATCAACTGTAGATATAATTAAATAAATTAAACACAGTGTCAGGGCTTTAATTTTAAGCAATAGAAACACAATCGCTTATACACACACCCTCGTCAGGGTTTAACTGTATCACCAACAAATATTTAAACTTCGGTGGCCTTGCTTACATTATGATGATATTTTTTAGTACCTAAGTATTTCACACAGAGTTCAACATAAATCTGTTCTGTTAAATCAAGCTTTTGTTGGCTGAGAAAACAGAACCACATCAGTTTTAATTGGTAGCCCAATTAATGGCTACAGTCTACAATCGAAAGTAATGAATATCAAGAGATGTGGTATTGATTGAACTGCACCTTTTAAATTAACCTTTAAAATGGCCCTTTAATTGTTATTGTATTACATATCGTTACCGTTTTATATCAAAATATTTTTTGGACAGTTTATTTGTTTAAAAAGAGAAAGAACAAGAAAAACAAAATGAGTAACCTCTGAAGCAAGGCTTGTAATTCTGAGCTTAATTTATTCATAATTCTAAAAATGTAGTTATTAAACCATGATTTTATGAAGATCCCCAGTCATCCAGGTCATAAGGTATTTAAAAGAATTGTATTGAAGTAGAAGGTGAGGGGTTTTCATTCCTTTATACTTGAAGCTGTTTCACTGCTCATCCTAACGACAACAAACAAAATATACCGTCGCCACAGTAGCATGAGAAACCTGTAGTGTCACATTGGTGACATTCAAAATTAACTTTTACTTCTCCCAGCAATTGAGCATACTGTTAATTTGTTATTGTTCTAGTGTTTCACTTCAGAACATGAGCCAAGCTCGAGACGGCGGCAAATTAGGGTAGAAGAAAAACAGAAGGATAATGAGCAAATGAAGAATGGGAGAAGGGAAAAACACTCATATGGAATAGGGGTGTAAAGGTCTGTAAGAAAGAGAGAGTGAACCAGAATTCTTGATAATGAGCAGCGGTGTACCACTGCTGTCTCTGGAATAGTAAAGAAGTGAGGAAAGGGGTGGACATGAGGAGGAGAGATATTTTTCACCCCATGATAATTATCAACCCAGGCGCTCAGCTTTGCCTTCTTTTCTCTCCCTCTTGTTTTCCATCACCTGCTCAGATTATCCTTCTGCTTCTCCCCCCCCCCCCCAGCTCCTGGCTTGGAAAGATATTACAGACAAGTCAATCTAGGAGCAGTGCCTATTGAACAGCATTTATCCAGCTGTGAATAGGTTGTCCCATCCCCAGCCAGATTCAGCTGAGGCCAGACCTCAAATGGCTCTATCAATTGAGCCATAATGAAGGGGCTCAATAGGAGCCAGAGAGGCTGCCCACGTACTTGTGAGACCACAGACATTGGCACTTCTTATCTGCCATGAGACGAGGATGTTGGGGTCATTAGCAAGCCTGCTTTTTTTCTGCTTTTCCATCCACATAAGAAAATTAGACTTTTTAAATGAAGCTCATTGATTCAAACTCAGATAAAAAACTTTTCGTGGATACATTTCTTTTTTGCTGTTCAGGGACATTATGTGGACAGCTCCGGCTACGCTTTTCAAAAATAATATATCAAAATGATAAAAACACACAAGTGCTAATGAAATATTATATAAGACACTTAGAAAGGCTCATTCTTGCTTGCTAGATTTTTACAATGAGTAAGTATTGTGTGCCTGGTTATTTACAGGGGCCTTGTTTGACAGTACTGTGCTGTTAGTAGCGTCATAGCTTTAAGTTTTATATTCATCTTTATAGCTTATGACACAACTCTGACCTGTTATTCATCCTCCACACACACACACGTGCACTAACAGTAGAGACTTGTCCTATGCTTTGCTTGGTTTAAAGAGGGGGGGGGGGCACTTAATTATCCTCAGTTATCCATGATAGTGAATTTTGGAGCAACCTAACGTACAGATGATCTTAAAGCAGCAACACTGTGTAACTTTAACTGAGCAACAGCACCCTCTGCAACCCTTACCCTAAACAAACCGTGGATATTACCCACAAACCCCAGCTTCCTGACCCAGAAGAGCTGACGCTGTAACAAAAACAGCAGACTTTGTTAAGAAGTCTTGATATTTTAAAAGTTTCCTCACTAAATATTGCAGATAAACGCTGGTTTTGAAGTGACTTTTAAATATTTTTCTCTACAGTTCGACATTACTCTTGAACTTGCTGGTTCCTGATTCTGGCAGTTCAAGCTATGACTCTCAGTCAGTTACACACTTCTCGCAGGAGATCATACCTGCTCACCAGAACTGCAAGAGCAGGGGGTGAGGAGTGGGAATAAAACCAATGATATTTGCTAGATATCTCTGGGCTAATAACATTTTGGAAAGACCATCACTTGATACCAATTCTTCTATAGTGTGAGTTACAAGGACATGTCATTGGTCCATACAGTGGAAGTTGTAGTGTTAGGCAGAGTAAGACTGTTCATGCTGCTGCATTTGTATATATATATATTTGTGTTTAAATGTGTCTCTTTTTAACTTTGATATAGATACACCAACACACTTTGCCAGCAGCCACACGAGAGTGGTCTGCAGGGGGTCATAGCAGTGAATGCACAGTATTAATAACCTGACTGACATCATCTGCAATGTCAACATCATAGTTTAATACTCAGTCTGCTCTCCAGACTCCTTACAGCTGCAAATATGAACGCTTTCAGTATTTCTTTCACCCTCAATTTCCTGCGTTGCTGTCAAACAGGGGGAGCGCTCGCAGCAACATTTAATTTACTCTGAATGTGTGATGGATGCGTTGTTGACCTTGACCACGTCCCCACAGCTTCAGCAAGGTCGCGCGGGAACAGTACGGCAAACTGGTGATCATGCACAGCAATATGGAGACGCTGTATCGGAACCTGCTGGAGTACTTCGCGGTTGATCCCAAGAAGACCTCTGTGGAGGAGCTGTTCACTGATCTCAGCAACTTTCGCTCCATGTTCGCTGTGAGTATGCTGCGCTGTTTGACCAGTGGAAACTTTGAAAGTCTTAGTCCGTGTTGTGGGGAAGTAAACAGCTTACATGTTACAGTAACTGTTTTCACATTTGATTGGAATTTAGTGGTTGATGAGTTTATTCTAAATTGGGTCGGCAGGTATTTTTTTATTTTTTATTTCACAGCGCTGGAAGCCATTTCATAACATCTTGTATGGAATGAAGTATTAAGTAAGAGGAATGGTCTCTACTGTAAATGAGCCAGAGTTAGTTGTATAGTCACAATTTCATCTGTTGTCCAGTTCTTAATAGGCAACCAGAAGTAATATAAAATGACTTACAATACTGTATATAATTCTAAATATCCATGGATAATAGATGTGTGGTACATTGCAAACTAGCTGCACAGCAAACCCATGATTAAAAAAACAGTGTCTGTTTAAAACAAAAAGCAAATAAAACTATGATCAAAATAAACATTCCAATGTAACACACAGATACAATACAAGGCCTTAGATTAAACAAAAATAAATGAAATAAAGTGTAATGTTTACAGATCACAAGTTAGGTTTGCTTGAATCCATGTCTCTAATTTAAATTAAAGGTTAGACGATTACAACCTTCAAGAGGTAAACTATTCCAAAAGTTGGTGGCGCTGACTGAGAAGACTGGAAAACACAGTCTCCTGTGGTGATTCCCCTTTTGTCGCATTGCTACTGTCCTTCTGCATTATAAAGTGGCTCACTGGTGGAGGTGAAAGTCCACATGAAACCTTGAAGATGACAGAGGCATCAGTAAAATATTTAAAACCCTAGAATTCAAATCTGCATTAGATTATCAAGCACTGGTCAATGCAAAAGTTCTGGAGTGATTGCTGGTTTCTCTTTGGTGTTTTTAAATGTGGTGGACGAGATGAGTAAAATGTTAGTTAGATATTTGTGTTGGATTTGAGACGAGCTGTCTAAAAAAAGTGGCTGTTTGGTATCGGCTTTAAACTTTCCCTGTTTTTATTCATTGGCTGTATCAAGGCAGAACCTCAGCTCTGTTTGATTCTCACATCAGGGCCCTGTGGTATAATGCAAAGCAGAGCAGTGCCAGTCTTATGTAGTCCAGTCCCACCCAGACATTTATGTCATCGCTGAGCTCTGTGGCCTTATCAGTCTGGTTCTACTGTGAGCTGTGGAGCTGCGGAGACCCACTGTGTTTAATCAGCAGGATTAGTGGCACAGGCCACTGGGCGCGACAGATAATAGTAGCTAATTAGCCTACCAAAGTTCCTGCCCTGCCCCCAACTTTACATCTACCACACAAATGAATTTCATGCCTCTTTGCCTTTTTTCTCCTGCAGAGTCATTAGTTATGCTTTAGATTTGCTTGTTCACCAAGGCTTTGTCGATACATTTGTGGTTTTCAGGGAGAGTGGTGGATTTGTAGCCCGGTCTTACTCCTCGCCTATAGGCTATCAAAGCTCAGGATGCTGACGGTGTAATCATTTTTATGAGACCTCACTAACAATGTTATGTTTTTATTTCTCGCTTTAATGCCTTTATCCTGAAATTAATCATTTTCGGGATTTTGGCCAGAAATGATACGATTTGGTAGTTTTTTAAGTTCTGTCCTCTCCCTTTCTCATTCATGCCGTCTGCTCTAAGTCATCAAACCTGAGACTGAAGTAACCACTGTATCCACACAGTCTTCACAGGCTCGAGGAAACACACAGGCAGTCAGAAATAAAATGTTCCCAGATGCATTGCTTTTAGCCTGGCTGTTCCTTTCTTCTTCTTTTTTTAACCTTTGCTATTGATCACTGGACTTCTGTGCTCTGATCCTCGCCTCACTGTAATAGCCACGGCCCAGTTCACCACTGGCTGTGTTCAGATGTGAGTCAGACTCAGATAAAATGATACAAAACTCATTATATTTCATACATTTCTTATGTTTTTGTATATATATTTCTTTTGTATTTAGTATTTATTTTTGGTCATTTTGCCCTTATTGATAATATCAATAACAGTTGAGAGTTGGATAAGACAAACAGGGGAGAGAGGGGATAACATGAAGCAAAGGGCTTGGGTCAGATCCATCCAATACCTTCATTCATTGCCTGTTAGTCCCTTAGGTTTTTAGCTCTGTGGTTCAGGCTGGAGTTTTGCTGTCACTTTTATATTCTGACCAAACAAAACAGTTTAATGACTCTGCCAGTGAAAGGTGAACAAGGCAAGTGTTACAAAGACTAGCATTGTATGGTCAACTCCCAAGGGAGCCATTTATTCCCCTTTGATAGGTCAAGGTGTAAGCAGCTTACACCCTCAGCAATTTGGTCAAATGGTCACATCATGCAGACGTATCCTGGGAGAAGCCAAGGCTAGGTCAATGAACGTAGGCACACAGTAAATCTCAGTACCATAACCTCTCGGTCAAATCTGTGTCAGCATTTACCCTGCTGTGCCAAGGCCCATGCTAATAGGTGCGTGCCATCTCTAGGCCACTGCCGGGAGTGAACTGAGCCTTGAACTGTGTCTATGTGGCTCATGTAGTGTGTGTGTATGTGTGCTGGAACGTGCATGCGTGTGCATGTTTGTTTGTGTGCGAATGTCATTTTTGTGTCTGCAATTTTTTATAGGGAAAGCTGCTTAGGTTTTTCTCACACACACACGTACACACACGTACACACACATGCTGGTACACACACATACAGCATGCTCAGTCACCCGTAGGAAGGAGACCCAGGGCGAGGCCGTACATCTGACAGGAATCCAATTGAGCGTGTCTAATGGCGGACATCCAGGAGAGGAGGAGGGGGAAGCAGACCTGCAGTGATGAAGGAGAGCGGAGGGCAATTTCCTCAGAGAGCGGGTTCTCTCTCATGCTCTCTCTCTCATGCTCTCTCATGCTCTCTCTCTCTCTCTCTCTCTCTCTCTCTCTCTCTCTCTCTCTCTCTCTCTCTCCCTTCATTTCAACATTACAATTAAAAAAACAACCATTTGTGAGAAAGCAAATATGACATGAGTCTTCATGTTTTCAAGCTCTCCTTCCCTTTCAATCAAAATCAATATTTATTTAGTTCTCGTTATTTCTCGGTATCTAGATAAGCCGCATTGAAATTTCAATCACGATTTAAAGACAAATGTAACTTTCCTTTCTTTCCACTTTAAATCGTTTTTCTGGCATTACTGTGTTAATGTTCACGCTGACTGTTTTCTGTCTTTTATTGTTCTTATATTGCTAATTTGTTTTATGATTTAAAAAGACAGCATGGCTTTTTTGTGCTGCCTGTGCTCATATCAAGTTTCCTCAATGTTTTTGCTTTAATATTTTAACTGCTCCTTTTCTGTTCTCATTGTGAAGTTGAAGAGTGGTCCTCTCTTAAACAGGCCTACTTGTTGTATTGCCACATTTTTTACTTCATCATGTTCTTCCCAGGCTGCTGGCAGGGCGGCTGGCAGGCTCTAGTTTTAGATATGATGTAATTTTGCCCAGTTTTACCTTCTCTGTTCATCTCCATGGGCATATAATTGAAAACAGCTGCCACTCATGATAGTTATGGGTTAGTTAGTCACATAGGTAGTCATGCAGTTTACAAAAAATGTTTACACAACACAAAAAGAATATCCAGTGAGTGGTGGTTCCTGTGAACTGAAATGTCTTTTTGATGAGCAAGGTCAGAGGAGAAAGGCCAGGCTGGCCTAATTTGACAGAACGTCTATGAAACTCATATAACCACACTTTAAAACTGTAGTCAGCATAAATTTTTTTTTGGAGAATGCATAACAAGCTGAGCCTTGAGGTGGATGAGCTGCAACAGCGAGACATGACAGAAATATGAGTTTGCAGTCGGCACAGGCTCACCAAAACTATACAGCTTCTGATGACCGGAAAAACGTAGTCTCTTCTGCTGAGGCACGCAGATGGTACGGTCAGAAATTGGCGTCAACCGCGCTAATCTACGGAACCAACCTGCCTCGTGATAACTGTCCAGGCTGGTGGGGGGGGGGGTAATGGTGTGGGGAATGTTTTCTTTGGGCCCCTTAGTATCAGTCAATTATTGTTTAAATGCCACTGCTGTCTGAGTAGTGTCGCTGACTATCTGCATCCCTTAATGGCCACAATTTACCCATCTTCACTAATGGCTCCTCGCAGCATGATAATGCACCATGTCACAAAACAATAGTCGTCTCAAATTGATTTCATGAACATGACAGTGAGTTCAAGTTACTTCAGTAGCCTGCCCAGTCACCAGATCTGAATCCAATAGTGCGATCGCAGCATGAATGTCCATCTGACGAATAACATGCAGATTTGTCAGATGGACAAATGATCTGCATGTGAGTTTGAATTATGTGATGCAGTCATGTCTACATGAACCAGAAGTAAAAGAAACTTATATGGAATCCATGCCAGGAGCTATTGAGGCCGTCTTGAGAGCAAAGTATTCTTGTCACACTATTCTCCCCAGTATTTGTATGGCTTTCCTAATAAAGTTCTGGTTTAGTGTATTTCTCAAACACGATTGACTACAGGTACATACCTGCAACACCTTCACATAGTGATTATTGGTAATTAGCAAATGTTAGCATGTTTACACACTGACAGAAGATTGTGAACAAGGTAAACATCCACTTGTAAACATCACTGTGGACCTGTCTAGCATGGTAATGACACCACTTGTACAAGCTGCTGGCATCGCTGCAGACTGTGGATTAAAGAAACAAAACCTTAAATCAACCCTAAACAATCTGTATTATTATTGCCTATGCATTTATAAGCCTCATGCTACAGTGGTCATTTGCATGATGGCATCTGTTTTTTTCTGTTTATTGTTGGCCAAAGATAAACTAGTCTTACATTTACAAGTCCTTTGGTTTTAGAATATGTTTGGAAAATCTAATCTGGGTAGATTGCTGTAGGAAAGACATTGACTGTGTCAAGGGTACTACAGCTCTGTTTGGTTTTTATAATGTAAGTGTTTGCATTGTGCTTTAGAAAATGAGGTTGCCTTTTTAATAAGAGAGCTTCTTGATAGCAATGAGGGGAAGGAGGGTCCGAGTTTTGAGTTAGGTAACCATCACAACTGTCCAATTGTAACCTGGGATCCATTAATTGTTCCTTATTGTAAACATACAATGTATCAGTGCTCTTGTTCTTTCCTCTGCTTGTTCCTTGTTTTCTCTACCTGGGATTTACCAAAACGGATACCTATTAAGAAAAGTCATTTGTGAATTAGTGGTTGCCTTGAGCGACCGATAGTCATTCCATCAAATCAAAGTTAATTTTGTGGTGGAGTTGGCTTCATTTAAAATGGAGCTCGGGACAGCTTCAGTCTCAGTCAGTTGATATTCATCTCACCTCTCTCCCCTTCCTCAGCACTCTCTTCAACTTCTGAATGTTCTATAAACCCGCTAAGTGGTGCTCATCAGTGTCTTTATGGTCTTTTTATGGTAGTTTATATAAACAAGTGCTGTTCACGTTAAGATGGAACGTGACCTTTTTCATGTTGTCCTCAGTCACATCATCAAAGCAGTGTGTGTTAATTCAAATAGAAACATGGTAACCATCATAGTGGCAAGTTTAAAATACATGAAGTAATCCCTGTCTGTCGATATTCCTACATATTTCGTAGTGGACACTCTGAACAAACAAACCACACACTGACTTCGGAGAGCATTTCCTGATGTTGTGTTCCCATAAGTCCTCCTTCACGCTTGGAAAGCGAAGCTTGAGGGGAAGGAGGACTTTTCAGTCGCCTGCAATCTGCAACCTCACCACCAGAGGCAATTAAATCCTAAAAAGTGGTCTGTTTAAATAAGTAGGGGTTGCAATTCTCTAATGCCAAAGTTTGCACTAATAAGAGAAGTAAATGGAGGATTTCTTCTCTGTCGATTTTCTCGAACATCCCAAAGATTAAAAAAATGTGGATGAGCACTTGATGAGAACATTGAAATACAGATATTCCTCCATATCGACATAGCGAAATGTTTGCTAAGTTGCCAACAAACCTTGTGGTATGTTCATAGATGAGAAAAAGAACCCTTGGCCACAGACAACACTTCAGTCATATACGCTACGAGCTGTATCAAAGTGTGAATATTGTATACCATTAACACATCAGTAACTCACTGTGTTTACTCGAGTTGTTATTTCTCAGTGGCTTGTTGATCTTAAAGTGACTACGCTGAAATGTATTTATTTCAAGTTGACTATATAATTTCCAGCAACGCTCTCTGGAATGCAGACTTAATAAGAGGCTGTAAGTGACTGTCCTTCTTTATTATCCACCGTAGCTCCTGATATACTACACAGTTCTTGTAGTGTGTGCTTTTGCATGCAGCCGTTCATGGTGGTTTGGCATTCTTCCCCTGACTTGCCTGCCAAGCCAGGGCCGAGTGAATAACTCAAGAGGAGGGAAGATGAGGAAGAGGAGCCTGGTGTTTGATAAAAGCCAAGACTCCCTCGCTTTAAGTGACTTGCTATTGATCAGGATGGCAATCATGCTGGCACTCTTATTAAATCATATGCAGTCTGTCTCTTGGCTGTGGCACTATTGAGCTTTTGACACCATCGTATGAGTTCAACAGCTTTTTGGCACATGGATTACAGAACCTGTAATCACAGTGGTTTGTATGCATACCATCCCTATAAATTCAATAAGTCTAGACAGACGGAATAGAATTTATAACACGTTTTGACAGGTTTGTCATAGGCTACATCAGTTTGTTTAAACATAAGTAAAGAACACCCCTGTCCCAATACCTTATATTGATGTTAGCCTTGCACTTCCAATGAAAGGTGTTCTTCTGTTTTTATCAGTGAATGACATTTAATCCTGCAAATTCCATGAGGATGTACTCCACCAAAATGGGATGTTCTAGTACTAAGGAACTACTCTGCTGCCCAGAAAATAAAAATGGAAGCTGTAAAACTTGAACAGTGTTTCAGAAACATTTATGTGTGTTCGCTGAAGGCCACCGTTGGTCCTCCTGCACACTTGGAAAGGTATGGTTGAGGGGAGGGGTATTCAGTTGCTTGCAGTCTGCACCTTCACCACTAGATGCCACAAACAGTGGTCTGTTCAAAGTTAATTGACAATCATTAAGTCAAACTTTTTACATTAGGAAGAGAAATAACACATATTTGTATTGAATTATAATTCCTGTCCAGACAACATGGGTTCTCAGACACTCCAGTGAGAGTAGTTTAGTGATAAAACAAAGAAAATGATTAGCATAGAATCATTTGTGATACGTGGTATTGCAGTGGTTATCACTGTTCTAGGTGCGAACCTGACACACACCCAGGGCCTTTCTGTGTTTTCTCCCCTGCCTCTCGCTCGCAGTCAGCTGAGATTGTCTCCAGCTTCCCTGCGGCCCTTAAAGGATAAGCAGTATAGATAATGGATGGATAAACAGTATATATGTCCAATCATTGAATAACCATTATCATTTTTGAAAGCTATACTTGTGAAACGATAAAGTCATAAAAAATCCTGAAAATGCTGCCTTAATATTCCAGCTACATTAATTGTTTCTTGCTCGGATGTTTGGCATCATGTAGTCAGATTTGGTCAAATCCAGGTGGCTTTAAATACGGTTATTTCTTAATCTGCTGATTGTGTGGTAGACATAAACATCCACCCACACAACGGCACCTGTAAGCTGTGCTCAGCTCAATATCTCCTGAACAGCCTGCTGCTGTTGAATTGTATCGCTGTAAGTAATACTCACCTGCTGTTAACCGACTGGACAAAGCTGCCATCGGTGGATGTTAAATATGGCTCACTGTCTCAGTGAATTGATACTTGATGCTTGTTAATACTTGTTGTTGCGTTCTATTCATTTTTAACTGACATTTAGCAGTTGGCTAAGCTGTTACAGTTTTCACGTGACTTCCTGAACTTGTAGATTTAAAATATGCCTGTTTCATTTGTCATAATTTTTTCGGTGGTCAACTTGTCGTAGTGTAAGCATGTGAAGTCTCACTGTCCCAGTGTCAGTGCTGCAATTCATGAAACTGTCACAAAGATTCAAAATGTCCCTGTCTGAGAAAAATTCACAATGAGCTCATAAGACGTTATGAATAATGTTGGACTACTATTTCTAATTTCATGGGCTATTGGGATTTTTGTGGTAATGCATATATGACGACACTAAAAATAGGAAAAAATATATAGCATTCGAATACTGATTTAGTCGTTGATTACCATACCAACCTCCAAATAATTCGGGGTTTCCTTACTTTCTGGTGTCAAGCTGTTTTGTGTCTGGCAGGACTAGAGTGGAAATGCACTTTAAAAGCTTAATTTGACTTTAATGGTGCCTGATAAAGATGTCTGTAGGGTTTGACAGCTGCTTCTTATTTTGACAAGCGCTACACTACTGTAATTAACCCCACTTAGCAGTCCATCTTGTTTTCTCTTTCTTTACGTCTGTTTCCCTCCTCCCCGCAGCAAGCTCTGAAGGAGAACCTGAAGCAGAGGGAGTCGGAGGAGAAACAGAGGAGAGCACGGGCGGCAAAGGAGAAGGCTGAGCGTGAAAAGCAGGAAAGGCAGCAGAAGAAGAGGAGGTTGCTGGAAGTCACTGCAGGTAGAGGCCGTTCAATCTGCTTTGCCTGTCAACTCTTGCATCGTTAAGCCCTTTACAGGAAGCAGCGTGCTGAATCAATCTTGGGTCAAACGGTGTGAAAGAGCATTCAAAGGCAATGGCTTATTTAACTAATAGGTCCCATCTTAATTCGGTAAAAGAGATACATTTTCTCACAATGTAATATTAATCTTCAAAAGATGAAAACTGGTATCTACTAAGAAAGTACAATTCCTTTGCTGAGTAGTTAAGTTTTGCTTAATTACCAATTTTATGATATTAAAACATTTTCAAAAAAGCTTTTTTGAAAATGTCGCTCAGTCCATGTTAGCTCTTTGATCTATTGAATGTAGTTCTGCAGACAATCATTAAAGGTAAGTAACATAATGATTATTTATTCACAGGATTTCATCTTATATCACAGTAGATTTTTATGCCCTTACATATAGTATCAATTAGCTTTTCATATTGACGAGGAAATGTTGTGAACTCCACAAGCTACAGGTTTTGTTTTCATCTGCCTAGTGGTCATAAATTTGCAGCCAAATGCAGCATGAAAAATCTGCTTGTGCAAATGAAGATGTCTCGGAGATGTTCTGCTGCCACATTTAGAAGAACATTAGCCTTGTGTGACTAAAGTCCCCATAGGTGAAAGATTATGAAGATTATGAATACTTACCAACTCGACCTGTTTTTAGTTTTTATAGAGGGTTTTTGTCTTCTAGGCTACTTCACCTTATCTTCTGGGATTCCAATATTCCTTTAAATCTGTTGAACTTGACGTAGGTCTTCAAAATCTTTCAATGTGGTCTTAAAAATGTCTTGATTTTTACTACTCTCTTTATATTTCAGCCATGTGTTGTGTGCTTGTATTGTCAGTAGATATATAGGGAGTGTTGGTGAAGATGTATACATATTCAGTATGTTTTTTCAAGCATTATCCATTGTTGTGGACCTTAAGGATAGTGGAGCTAGAATGATAACTCTATGTACCAGACAGGTTTTGCAGGCTCAGACATATGTATGAAAAAGGCAACGTCTCTCTCATGCCAGAGCATCTGGTTCCAGCTCTCAGTTGTTGTTGTTTTTCCCCCCCATTCCCCTTTGGAGCAACACTGAAGCCACAAACTTGTTCAACATTGCAGCCTCCAGGATCCACTTCATACGCCAAAGCCATGGCTGGCAGAGCAATTGAGCTTGGCAGTCCCACCTCTGCACCAGCATCTATTGCTAACATGACTATGCCAGCCTCTTTAGCTCTCCTGTAGACATCAGACTGCAAGTGGAGAACCACCATAGTCCGTCCAGTACTGCTGTGAATGTGCTATCTGGTCAAAACCAAGTCCTCTCTTGGCTAAAACAGAATACAAATGTTTTCCCTTTTTCTTTTACTCTGGGCTGGACTTCTCTAAATTGTCACATTCCCCACCGTGTGCCTGAAGGTTTATGGTGCTGGGCTCATCCAAGCAAAGATTCATGTCCCGTTGAAATGAACAGGATTCTGGTGGATAGCTGTTGTGGTTATCTGAAAATTCCAGCCATATGGTTAAAGCCAGCAAACTGAAGCACCACAAATACTCCCTTCTCTAACAGCTGAAATAAGACAAATTCTCAGTGTTAGTCAGAGTTTGAAGTTTCTTAATTGATCTGCTTTCATAAATATTGAGTCAAATGCAGTGTGGGTGTGTGAGTGTTTCAGATGTGGAGTGCCTATTAATGCTGTTACATTTTTAGAGTTTAATGATACTGAATTGTCTTCTTACCAAACAGGTTTTTGGCCACACAATCAGAAATACACCTATTCCAGATGTTTAGCATGTGGAAAGCATTATTTTGCCTATGTTATAATTTTTGTTTTTATGCCAAGATTTGCTTTCAGCACCTCAAAATCAGAATTCAGACCACAATCAAATGAACAATTTGCTGTTGGATGTGAAAACTGCTGTTCACTCACTGATAATATGAGGCTTAACAGAGTGCAAGCAGTTTTTGTAAGAAATAATTAGTATCCAGGTGATAGTAAACTATCCACATGGACTCAAAGCTGTAATTGCTGCCTCTCATTAATTCTCATTTAATCAAGAAATTCTGTTTTTTTTTTATTTGTATTTAATTAAGATCAGTTTGTTTCTGCTTTGGAATTAGAATGCATTTTCATTTAAATTACCTACATTTTGTATCAAACCAATAAAAGGGACCGACATACAGTACACTATATGGACAAAGGTATTGGGACACCTACAAATTACTGTACACCTACAGGAGTTTATATGACATCCCATTCTAAATCCATAGGTATTAATATGGAGCTGGTCCCCCCCCCCCCCTCTGCAGCTATAACAGCTTCCACTCCTCTGGGAAGGCTTTCCACAAGATTTTGTAGTGTGTCTGTGGGAATTTCTGCCCATTCACTCAGAAGAGCATTTGTGAGATCAGACACTGATGTTGGACGAGAGGGCCTGGCTCGCAATCTCCGTTCTAGTTCATCCCTAAGGTGTTTTATGGGGTTGAGATCGGGGCTCTGTGTGGGCCGGTCTATTTCTTCCACACCAAACTCATCCAACTGTGGCTTTATGAACCTTGCTTGTGGAATCATAGAATTGTCCAAATTGTCTTGGTAAGCAGAAGCATTAAGATTTTCCTTCACTGGAACAAAGAGGCCTCGTCCAACCAATGGCAATGGGACAGAATGAAACCCCTGAATTAAATGATCAGGAGGTCTGTCCCAATACTTTTGTCCATATAGTGTATCTCTGTGTATTTGTGCCCTTTGGTGAATGTTTTTAGGTTTATTTGTAAATAGCTCAGCTTGACCACTTTCTCCTGTTGTGTATTGAGTTGTGTTTCACTACAAACTTTTCTCTTTCAGAGAAGTAGTTCAGAACTAAGCAAATCATAAGAATGAACATCAGCCAAAGCTTGTCAGAAAGTTTCATACAAATACGCCTTGAGCTTGAAATTTATTTAGATACGCTCAGATTAAGATAAAGCTGGAGGGAAACTCTGTGACATCCCCATGAAGTGATGTTTCTGGCAGTGTATGATGCACACATACAGGAACACACACACACACACACACACACACACACACACACACACACACACACACACACACACACACACACACACACACACACACACACACACACACACATAGAGGCTGTTGGGATGCAATAAATAAGTGGTAGAGATTTGGCATTGTGCTGCCAACCCCGGACAGGATTTACGGACTCTCTCTCTCTCTCTCTCATGCACCCTCACTCTCATTCTGTCCGTCTCTCAGCCTGTTTATTAACTAAAGAGCTTTCTTTTTGTTTGTCAGGGAGGATTGTCCTCAATGGAGATTTTCTGTGTAATCATCTGATTATCCATCAATTCCCTAAAAAGCCCCGGAGAAGCTGCACATCCACATTATGCTGAAGGGCACTGCAATGAGAGACGGGGGGGAGGAAGGGGGAGGGTTTTACTGGAGGAAATGATCAAAATTGAATTTAGCTTCTTGACTTGCTACAGGTATCTGCATTTGGTTTGGATTTAGCTTCACCTACTTATGTATTCCAGAAGAGTCAGGTTCTCCCTGTGTTTTTTTTCTAACCTAATTTCCGTCTGTTTCTTCTACCTGTCAGACAGGGTTTCAAATATGCGGCCTCGTTTCGTCACTGTTTTCTGTCACTCTGAGAGAGCGAGAGCATAATCTTGCAGGCATTTGCATAGAGCCCCATGGAGATTGAAATTCAGATTGAATAGGTGTATTTTTCCGTTTCCTCTAGCTGTGCCTGGTTTGTGTATGACAAATCTGTTGCATTAACTCCCAGGGTAGGCCGGGAGCGGGAATGTTTGTGGAGCGACAAATTATACATCAGAGCATTATTTAACATTCCCTACATGGCTACAAGCGATGAACTATTAAGACGTCAAATAGAAGAACAGCAAAAAATGCAACCCTGCATGCAAAGATGCTAAAATCATGAAAAACAGAGAGGAAGACAAATCTTTATGTGAAGCGGTAGCTTGTATGAGATGCCACATGTTCTCATGAGATATTTCTCAGATACTGAAAGCAAAGAAATGCATTCTGCACCATGCATTTGTGTTACAATGGTGCTCAAATAGTTGGTTTTGTGCTGCTTTATTCTTGCAATTGCAATATTGTATTTTATTTTTTGCTTTTTGTTCTACCCTTGTTGGACCAAAAACAAACAACACAATTCATTGTTAAAGGTTGAATATAAAACATTCATTGCCACAAGATGATTCATTTACATAAATGTCAGAAATTACACTTGTTAACATTTAAAATTAAATTCCCTCAGTCTTCTCAACATGTTTTGGGGTAGTGCGTCTTTCCGTCCATACATCCATAGCCGTACATCCATTCCGTTTTTTTAACAGGATATCTCAGGAGCACCTGGAGGGAATTTTCATTAGGTCAGGAACCAAAGTTCGTTTAACCTAAAGAAAACGCTGATTTTATTTTTTTTTGTGGTCAAAGTTCAAGGTCGCTGTGACCTCACAAAACGTGTTTGTGCCATACCCAAAGAATTTCTTTGCTAAAAAAGGCAACATATACATTTACTAAATTCCAAAATAGTCTGTACTGCATATATTACATAAGTCTGGACAGGCATTGACGTTTACTACTACTTGACTGGTTGGTGGAGATGTTAACAATCATGAGGCAACAATTTAGGTTTTTGAAATCCAGTCGTTTCAAGGATGATTGACAGTGACCTATTACAATGTCTATTATCTGCTTATGATGTGTGGCTGTCATGAGTCTGCCCCTGTTCATCATTCCGGGAGTGGCTTTTTTCTTCTTGTTGCTCAAAGTACCAGTAAAGTGGAACAGAGAGTATTCAATGGAGACAGAGGAGGCTGACTAACCTTATTGCACCATTTGCCTTCTAAGTGTCCAAGGGAACACAGTGGTCGGCCGGCATTCATTGTGCCCAGGCGTTTCATTCTCTCTCCTTAGCTTTTCCATCCCGGCCCAATTGACCCTCGTTCTTGCCTTTCTCTGGCCCACCTCTGCTACACACTGCTACAACCGGGTCATTGTCCTGATGATAAGTGCCACATCCTATTGAGCGAAGTGGCGGCAGGCATTAGTCCATGTCTGAATAGAGGGTTGACATCGAGACACAGACCAGACAATTGAAAAACGCCATTCACAACAGGCTCTGATTAAATAGATGGGGACTGAAGTTTCACTATAGACAGGGAGATAACTATAGCTTTTCCCAGAGGTGGAGGTTTAACTTTGTCTTGATTCCACTTCCCGAGTTTATTCTTCTTCTTTGTGATAGAGTAAACACTTTTATCTTGTTGATTTGACCGGAGCAGCAGTACATCTTCATTTGTACATTTAACTGCGTGTTTCCACATATTTTTTCCCCCTTTTCGAGCAGCAAAGAGGACCGTTAAGAGAGACACGTTGCAGTGGAGCAAATTTGGCTCAGTTCCTGCTTTCTTTAACTAATAAAATGCGGGACTTGGAGCTCAGTGTCGGGCCGCAATAAGGAAGATGTGAACACACAATTCTTTAAATAAGCATCAGTGAGGCCTAGACTGGCTTGCGAGCGTGTCTTCATTGTTTGTGAAAGTGAAATAAAAAAAGTCTGTGCACGTTGCACACCTGTCATGAATGCTCTGATCCCGGATGCATCAGAATAGAAGAAGGCAGGCGAATTGTGCACATCAAAGCGACAATCAGTAGCTCTACTGCCAGAGCTGGGATACCACTCTTCACTGTCCCGTTCCTCTCACTAGTCTTTGTTGTCTCGCCACATCCTCTTCAGCACTTCCTTTCACCAGCTGACTGACTGTTTCAAACCCATTTCACAGCTACTAGCCGGACTAAAATTCCTCCGCCATGCGTTCTCCCTCCATTGCTATCCCTGTGACATTTCTGTGATCTCTCTCTCTAAGTTTGCGAGCATGTGGGTGAAAGTATATAAATATGTGGGCTGTCTGAAAGCACCTCTTGTCTACATTCTATAAAGCATTTTTCTGTCTCGGCCCGACTGATTTGCTTCTGATTGATGTGTAAAATTGGACTGTTTTTTGCTTCCGTATTTTCCTGAGGCGGGAGATCTGAGTGGGTTTCGTTTTTCCTTGCCTCCTGAGGCACACAAAGTGTTTCATGTTCTTGTGGGTTGGAGTCAAACAAAGTACTACACGTGAAGCCACACACTGCATGTTGCAATAGATTGATCTGCCCCTTTATGCTTGTTTTCAGTGTTCCATCTGTATTTTTGTGTGTGTGTCTATGTCTGTTGTGGGGACTGTAAGGCTTGCTGACTGTGATGAATTGCCACAGCAGTGTAGACAAATCTGGAGGTCGAGGAGTGTTGGTATTGCTCAAAAAGTCGTGTTTCCCCTCCACTCTGTGTAATGATGAAGAAATATATACATATCAGCCAGAGCAGGAGTGCAACTGTTGCAAATGAAAAGCACAATAAATGCACACATAGAAGCTGGCAGGCAAAGAAGTGGGGCATGATGTATCCACTACAGTAGGCTCCAAAAGTCTGAGTCTCTCCCATTCAAGCCAAAAGTCAGAGAACACTAAAACTGTAATATAAACTTAACTCTAGCCAGTTATGGTTTTAGCCTTGATTTATTGTCATATAGGATGGAAGAAATATGTAAACATAAGCAGATTCTTGAATTTTTACACACATAAAAAGAAAACCTGTGTTCACCCATCTGCTAATAGTGCTTGGAGGTGACCACAGTGTAGTAGATCTGAGTTTCTGCCCCATGAATCATCTAGGCTACTATCTCTCCTGAAACACGGTGCCAAGTTACATTGCTGTTTTGAAGGGGAGTGCAGAAACATTAGAAGCTCATATCCTTAGTCCCCCACAATGTGGCCAACACGTTGTTAAAGTTAACGCCAGCTTCTGTTAACATAAACCCACTTGTTAAATCACGGCTGTCTCTTGTCCGTTAGCAAATGCATTGGACTGACACTGATGTTGGTAATTGTTTATATCAAATCAATCGCTTACAGTAGCTGATTTAAATTTAGTTTATATTGGGTTTTTATCTAATTTTGGGAAAATGTGTTATGTTCAAACAAATTGAAATGGGTTGTGTAGATAGACGATGATCTCAGTAATTGAATATGGTCCGTTATGTACGCAATATTATTATCACTGTTTTCATTATAGTTTTTCAAGACCTGTACATTTAGCTGATTGAAGGCTCGCTCACATTATTTGCATTTTCTCAATAAAATACCACAATAAATCGAATTAACCAGATGGTAATTAAGAGGTTGGAAGCTTGGAACTCCTTTCTTGGAAGTCTTACTGTTTTTTTCTCAGGTAATTTGCGTGTTTTCCCCAGCACCCACTGATCATAATGGTGAGCGTTAACACTGACCAGGTTCACTGCCGATTAGACTTCAGGCATTTTTCACAATCAGCCCTGTGAATGCAGGTATTGGCAGATGATGATTTTTTTTCAAAAAGCTACAGACGGATCAAATCAGTCGTCCCAGCTTCTGCCCTCAGTAGCAATGAGAGGGGTTTGCTGTATGGGGACGATGTGCTGTTAAACTGATTGACACTTTTTGTATGTTTGCAGAAAACCCACCATGGTGATGCATAGTACAGTGTGCAGTTGTAGTTAATGGCTCTTGAAAGGGTCTCAGGTTGAAAGAGATGAGAAGTGCTTTTAGGCACCTGCGAGGTGACGAGCTTCAGAGGTAATTCCGACATAATAGAGGAACACTATCTACATCTCTGCATTTATGAAACTGATTACACACTCAGACATTGTCAAATGAGAGGCCTTTGATTTCATTGAGTGCATTAAAGGACATTTTACATATTTAGTTGTCAGGACCACTGCTAATCAATCATGACAATCATTGTGTTCGTGTTGACTTGCTGATGAGTGAATACATCTGAATCGTATATTTTATTTAGAGAATTTATAATAGTTTTAATCTGTTGCTCTATTAATAAATAGATTTTAATTGCTTATTTAATCACGATCTCTGATGCTGCCAATAGGCAGGTCTCAGGGCAGCAGACTAAATCAATCACTGTGTGCGGGGAAGTAAAACTTAATTGCTCTGCGATTTTCTCATGCAGTATTCTTTTAAAGCAATTATTTATTTGTAAACCTTATGACATCTTCTCACTTCACTGTAGTTTAATGGTCACCATAAGTGTATCAACTCTTGCCTTCCACTCACATTACTTGACCTTAAATAAAACCTGAATGAATATCTGAATTTTGCAAAAATGCAAAACGTTTAGGTGTTTTTTAAGTTGTTTAAGAAGAACAATATAAATGCAATCCAAATTACAAGCTAATACACCCATGTGGACAGTGAACCAATGCAGAGTCGTCTTCCTAGTACAGAGGCAATTTAATATGGTTACCATGGATAGTCCCTGGTTCCCTTAGCAAACAGGGACACTAAGTCCAGTGCCAATGTCTTCCTCCGATGTGATCACAGTAGCTATAATCTTATTAAAACATTTTTTTGTTTTTGAAATACCTCGCTATATCCATGATTTACATGACAACACTTCTCTGACACTGTCAACAAAATTGTCAGGAATGATTTTTTTGCAGTTTTTGTACCAGAATGCATTAGCTAATCAACTTGAAAGTGAGTGCAGCATAATCATAGTTGTGAGGCTGCACATTCACACTGTGGTTTCCTCTTTATGTTTAAAGGAAGCAGGCATGTCGGGTCATTGTCTGCACGATTAGGGATTTTATCACAGCTGAACCTCCTGACAATGTAAACCTCCTGGTAACAATGAACTTAATCCTGAATTGCAATTTTGCCAAAAATGCTATAAAAATGTGATAGTGTGAGTGCTGTTAGTTGTGCTTGTGTCCGGTTTCACAAAGATTGAGTCCTATGCGTTAATATAGAGAGTTTTTGAGTTTGTCTTTTCTCTCAGTGTGCTATTGTTCCACAGGGATCGTCAGGCAAACTGGAAGCAGTGAGAGAAACACACCTTAATCAGAGCAATGTCCTCCTGCCCTTCACTAAATCATTGGTGGGACCCAACAGTCACACTGTGGCTGACTGTACGGCTTGGCCTCTGTGAGACCAATGAATGTCTAAAGACTTTTTTACCACATCATAAACTAACAAATTAGTCTTTGACTTTTTAAGTGTAGCACACAGTTCAACTGCATGTGAATATACACTCAGTATATAAGAAACACCATACTAATAATGTGTAGGGCCTTCCTTTCAGTCTCTGTTGTTTTCAGTCTTTATTTTTTGTTATACAAAGTAAAGATTGTAATAAACTGCATTTCATTAACATTTTGCAAATTTGCAACATTTCATGTAAGAAATGAACATTCCAAATGTTCATTGGAGTTGTTGTCCTCATTGCAGTTTTATTTTTAGGTTTGTATTCCTTCAGTGCTAATTGTTTTTGAGCAGAATTATCCACAGAGGTCTCCTCCTCTCCAAAAAGAAAAAACAGACCCTCTGGTAAAAATACAGAATAAAGCAGTTTTGCTTAAAATCTACACGTTTCTCCATCGCTCTTTGACAGAAACAGGATGTTGGTGGCTCTTAGCCAAGGTGCTGATAGGTTTAGTTTGTTTATATTTTAGGATTCCTTAAGTTTTAATTGTTCGGATAGTTTTTACTTGGAGCCAAATTATCAGCAGAGGTCTCCTCCTCTTTAAAACAAGGTACTTAAAACCACTAAAAACACTGAATGAAGCAGTTTCAGGTTAATGATCTGCATTATCTTGGCTAGACACATGGCATTAAAAGGGGATTCGGGAGGGGCTGTTTGCTCAGCAGGTTTCTTTGATAGCTTCCGGATGAGATTCAGGCATCTAGTGACTGAAGTCCTTCATCCGCTTAAAGGTTATAGTGACGAAAACATTTAGAAAAAGTGACGATTACATGACTTGAAAGAGTAAAAAAGAAGCCAGCTGGAAATGTTTTATTATCTGACCATTTAGCTGACAGCAACAACTGTGATTGCATGTTATGTGGCTATATTGTGGCCTGCCATTATGAGTTCCAAATGGGTGTTATCAGTTCGGCAAACCTCACCACGAAAAAAAGAAACTACTTTATCTGATTTTGTTTGTTTACCTCTCCTCAGTCTTCTAACACCCCCTCATTCTTTTTTTTTCCTGGGTTTTTCAGAGAATGATGAGACAGGTGTGATGGATAGTTTGCTGGAAGCCCTACAGTCAGGAGCTGCATTCAGAGACCGCAGGAAGAGAGCGCCAAGACCCAGAGGTGAGTCTCATATCCTTTACCTAAACTTTTATACACGGACAAGGACTGACACATAACACCTACTCCAGGAAAAACTATGGACAAGGTTCTGATGTCAGACAGATGTTCAAAAATCAATATGAAAGCTGCTCCTAACATGCTAACGTAATGCATTTTAGGCCTTGTTTAAAAGCAGAGTGAACTAAATGCATTGTTGGGGTTTTATTCCTCAGCTCTACCACGTTTTGTTACATAGTCAAATATTCTAGTTTGTTGTTTGTACACATGCTAGCAGCACAATTCCAGAGATCCACATCCTACATCTGATTGATGTTTGGATCTCAGTAGTAGAGAGTACGCATTGTTTTTTTTGTCCCTTTTTTTGGTCCTGGCTGTCTTAAATCTAAATCAAGGAACTGAAAGAACAAATGCATGCTGTGAATCCAAGATGGGATCTATACATGTAGTGAAAGGATTGTCCATTAAACTTTAGTGGCAATTGACAGCTTTGCCTTTACACAGTATTTCTTGTTCATGAACCTCACAGCCTTTTTTTCAGCCAGTGGATGTCGAACTATCTTCTTGATCCCACTTAGTTCTGTACATGTTGGCATTATTTGTTCACTGCCCTCCTTTCAGAAAACCAGCATCAGACGATCAGCCCCGGCTCCTTCCGCCAGGTTCTCAGGCCTGTTAATCATGGTAAAGCAAAAAAAGAAAATATAAAAACTAACAAGGCTAAAGCCTCAAGCATGCTGAGCTCCGTCTTCTGCTTGCTATTGGAAATCCACCTATAACATCTTCTTGCATGTGATGCAAATTCCTCTCGGCTGTTCGTACGTCCTGCTTTTTTGTGTGTGCGTTCAATGACCTTTTCAGTTGTCCCTTTACCCTTTTTTTTTTTTTACCTTTTCTCTTGCCTTGCCCTGTGCCTTCTGAAAGTGTAAAAGGCCTTCGCTGAAACAGTTTGAGGCAGTGCCATGAGCCGCCTCTAAGAGTGAGGCAGAGTCGAGATTCTTTGAAAGCAGTGTGTGGGCTGTTCTGCCGGCTCAGTTTGATATGGCTCCTTAAATTGTTTAGCAACTGCGGCGTTTTGAGTTCAAACCCATTGTATGCTTTTGAATGTGGCTGTGCTCTTGAACATTTTTTTAAACCCATAGGAAGGAAGGTAAGTGCCTGAGGATTTTGTGGTTTACTCTTGAATCTCTCACCTACATGTATAAACTGTATTTATTTGAAGAACATTGAGTATTTGTGCACAGAAATCCAGCATACAGACATGGTAACAATTTGATGTAAGCCACTTGTAGCTTAGAGCGCCTAAGGAGTCTAGTGTCATTTAGAAGCACCAACGGTATGTGTGTCTAACTGTGTGACTTCCTAGGAGTGAAGATTGGATGGGATACTAATCATACCAAATTAAATTGTCTTGTATTATTCATAGTTGCAAACACATATTAAACTTTTAGCTCTTGCTAAGAATAAACAACGGCTTTTTTCTCTTGTCAAAGGTTTTCTACAATCATTACTGAGGCACTTTAAAAAAATTATGCTGTAACCATATTACCTCTTATTACTTGTAATTGGAATCCCAGTGGGCTGGGTACAGGCACACATGAATAAAATTATTCACGCTCAATCCACCCACATCATTGATGGCAATGATAAAGGGCCTTGCTCTGTTGTTCTGCTACGACTTATCTGAAATTAGATTGGAAAGGGACGAGGGGGAGGGAGATATACAGGGTGGGAGGAAAGAGACAGATAGAGGTGGCTGTAACATAAGAAATGGAGAGAAATGGTGTGAGGAAGAAAGATAGAGGCAGTTGGTAACGGTAACAGAAGGAATAATGTGTTTTGTTTGTGTCTGTGAGAAAAAGTGTGTATGAGCGGCAGTCACTAAGAATAAGAGAGAGCACATGTTGTATTAACAGGGAATTAGAGGAAACATGAAATCACGCCACTCGGTGTTCGTGTTGTGAAAAGACTTCACGTGGGTTGGACAGGTAAGAAGGTCCTTAAAGGCTGCCAGCCCAGCGTCCCCCTGCTGGCGGCTTTAAACATGGCCCTGTTGACTAATAACGCTCATGGCTTTAGCCTGTCACTGCAGGCATCATACTCACTGCCAGCCTCCCAGAGCAAACACAGCTAATTACTTTCCTCTGCCCAGCCCCAGCTCAGCCCTCTCAGTGCCCATTCATCTTAATTTCCCCCTCTCTGCCATCTGCCTCCTAAATAACACTCCTCCTCATTTCCCTACCATCCCATATCCCCGCTGTCTTCTTCTATACCCTCTTGGTCTGACAATGGCCCTCCCCTAACATAATTGCCTTTTATTGGTATGGAGTTTCTCCACCTCTCCTGCCTCACTGCTCCACTCCCGTTTCCCTTCCTTCTTATTCTCACGAGGAGATCCGGGCCTTAATTGCCTTGGGTTTAGTCACTGGAGTCGGGGAAGCCCACAGGGTGCTCTCAGTTTAGTTGAGAGGTGATGACGTTAGGTCGGCAGCACAAGCACTTAAACAGCTGCTTTCACTTTCACACCGCCCTACCACCTTCTTTTCCCACTGTTTTAAATACCCTTTAATAATTGATCTCAAGGGTGTTGATATACTTCAGTGGAGCAGCAAAGAGAGTTATAACAGAAACATCTGCACCAGGAAGATACTGTAATCAGTAGTGAAGGGGAGAGATTTGAATGGCCGATCTGAACACGCATGGCACTGTCAAGCTTTTGCACTGAGAGAGACTGAAGTGCACGAGTCTGTTGTCTGCAGAAACAAATTAGATGGCTGATAGATGTGCTCTCTATCACAAGACTTTAGAGAGACTGTAGATTAGTTTGATTATGGCTACAGTGCTTCGTAGTCATGATGAGTGTGATTGCCTCACGATAGAAATGGGAATAAAAAGATTCCTTGCTGTCTACTCCCCATTTGTCTGCACATCAAGGTGCGAACACTGTTCCTTCCCTTCTTTTCTTTACACCCACTCTTCCTTCCTGCTCTCTTTGCTTTTAGTTAAGGTCCTGGCCTGAGTTTTCTTAGCTTCCTCTGTCTCTCATCTTGTCTCTTCTCTTTTCTCCTCCCCTACCCCTAAATTGGCTCAGCACACTTTAACTTGAGCCAGCAGCTAAGGTGTTTAGCTTGGTCTGCAGTCTCTCTCAGCGCACACACACATACACATAAAGTGCACAGACACACACGCAGACTTCTGGGGGATGAAGGTAAGCAGGCTTTGTGGGGGCTGTGGTCTGGGTTAGGATAAGGCTGAGGGGCTCTGGGGCTCCTCGACACTCTAAATTGGATTGGGCTCCACAGAATGATGGATCGATGGTGGTTAGCCACACAGGTGTAAGAGACTTATTGAATCTATAAAGCAGCCATGGCTTTTTAACTGTGTCCTTCTGAAAACATCTCTCCAGGCTCTGTCTTGTCATTTCAGACTTCCTTGCAAGCCCTCATCACAGCCTTGCTGACTCCCAAGCTGGCGTGTGCACATGTACATGTTGAGGGGGATCAAATAACCACTGTTTCTTTCTTTCTTTTTGTGCATTGTGTTTGACGGAGAGCGAGAGCCTCCAAGTGTGTAAGACAGCACAAGCCAGGGGAACATTAAGTGTGTGTGTGTGTGTGTGTGTGTGTGTGTGTGTGTGTGTGTGTGTGTGTGTGTGTGTGTGTGTGTGTGTGTGTGTGTGTGTGTGTGTTGATGCCTGGAATGATCCATTATGGAGAGAGTGGAGGGAGGAGCAGGAGCTGTGAATGTCTGAGTAAATGTCTCTGTCTTTAGGAGCAATTACTTGAGATGTCTTTAGTGACACTTGGCCTAACAATTATCATGTGCGATATACTTTAGCTCTGAACTAGAGCTTGAAATTGATGTAAAGGTCATTTCACAAAGTCAGTGAACTCCTTTACCAAATGAAAACAGGAGATGTTTTTTCCCTACTCGCACTAAAGAGCGTTAAGGTTTCCACCCAGATCTCAAGTGCAATGCATTTGCTGAGTCAACTTTATGACCCCTTTTTTCTCTTCGAATATATGTTTCTATATATAATGTGAGAACCTTTGTTCACATAAGCACCTTTTCAGTGTAGACTTCAAATGGCTTGGATATAGGTACAAATGGTACTCTGAGATGAAGGAATAGAATGTGTATTAAAAGGGATGTAGACTCAGGGGCCAGAAAGTGAAGCCAATGCAGGAGGGCCTGAAACATATATTCTCTCGAATGGAAGACCAGCAGAGAGTGAGTCCAATGTTTGCAAAAGTAGAAGTCCATTTCCGAGTCTGAGAAAATGACACTACTTCTCACTCAAGGAAGGAGTTTATGGTCTTTCTAGTCTTCTTCAATACAGCATGATATTCAATTTGTAAATTACGGTCCTGTAGGGTGTGGATACTGTGTGATTGACAGCTAGTGCCGTCCAATGGTTGCAGGTGCGGGTGGGTCTGCAGTATCCTTACAATCAAAATGGGTGACATCACAGTGGGTTTGCCACTTGCTAACAGATTTAACTTCAGACTCAACGTGTGTCTTTCAAAACTGTGCTGTGGAAAATGATTAGGAAAGACTGGGGGAGAGTGTGAAGTTGAAATGAAAGTCAAAAAAGTAGGATAAATTTGCTCCCAACTATGTGTCTTGTGTGCTCACATGTGAGACACTGGTGAAACACTTCAGCTTCCTGAGGCTGGGATATACTCTGGTGGAATCTGCTCTTAGATGCTTGCCTTTTTGATTGGGCCTCTTACAGACTGTGATATGTGGATTCCACTGCAGGCTACTGTATCCTGCAGATTGCGTGTGTGCTTTTTCGTTCCTCTTTCACATCTGTCTCTTCATATCAATGTCCATTATGTGAGAAGCTTCCCATCCTTCCAGAGTTCCTCAATCTACTCTTTACTTTTTGACTTTGTTTTGTCTCTGCTTTCTCCTCCCTGGCCTTGCTGCATTCCCTCAGACTTGACATAAGAAGAAAAACAAGGGGTTATTAAATCATTTCAGCGAGCTGAAGACAAAGAGGGGCTCCGACGCACTCCTCCCTGGATCCATTTGAATTGATGCTACACGTCATTGTTGTAAAAGTGTACCTGTAGAAGTTGCTGATTTATCTGCATTTGATCATAATATATCATCCGCACATCACATACAGCCCGTGTGCTTTTCATTAAAGTGACAGATTATTGCTTCCACTCCTGCACACAGTGTTCCCGCTCCCACTTTCACAAATACATGCTCATGCATACATGCATAGAAATCATCAGGTTAAACCCTGCGTTTTAATGATGTGCGGGCTGGAGGTCAGAGGCCACTGCTGGGGTGGGGCAGCAGTTGTGTCTGTGACTCGGACAGGTGTACTGCTTCCTGTATTCATGTCCACAATCATCTGGCCACTTGCAGTCACAGTGTCTCTCTTATCACCACACTTGATGGGTGGTTTGGATGTTTAAATGCTCTTGTAGACAAAGGCATATCCAGATGGGAAAGTGCACCTTGACCTGTCTTTGTCAGTCTGTCTGAAGTGCTGCACTGGGTGTGTGCGCGCCTGCATGTTTGAGCCTATGTGCACGTGCACTGAACAGATGGAGCAAGAGGGCACCTTAACTAAGTGGCTAGTGTAATTAGGTCCAGTCTGTGCAGCGAGACTTGTGGAATAGTAAATGAGAATTGTAGAAGGGGACGTTTTTTTTTTTTATATACCTTTATTCAGATTTTGCTGAAAAGACTGCTCTCTTTTCCTTGAATTCTCTCGTGCATGCTCCCACAGTTACACTTTGTCACACATGAAAGCTGCCTAGTACAATACATTTTGATCTGCTGGGCACTTAGCTGCTATTCTTGAGTAGTTGATGATTAATAGTGTGGGATTTATTCTACTAGTCTCATGACTGAACCAGAGACTTCGAGGAACCTGCCCTCCTCTCTTTACGCTGAAAGCAGCACCTAGTGTCTAATCTGGGATAACTGGATGGTATTTATTTGTAAAACATTTGTATTCCCCATATATTAATAGGAAATATATTTCTGTCTGATAATGTTTGGAAACTGGTTATGGTTGTCCATGTATGCCATTGAATTTTATCATGGTGCTGTTTACTTGTTTTGTTGCCATAGAGACAAAGACAGGTAATGAAAAGTAGCTTTTAATGGCTCCCGCTTGTGCAGTTAAAGAAGTACTGCTTCCTGAATATTCATAGGCCCCTTTTAATGAAACATGCTGAATTTTGATGCACAACCATGCCGAGTTGTGTTAAAACTGAGAGTGACTGTATAATGTTATGCTAAGAGGCCAGGCTTAAAGCACCTCTAGCAAATATGCCCTTATTCATAAAATTTAAAGCCCTGTAATCCTTGCCTAGTCCAAAATGTAAGTAGGTGAAGTAAAAGTAAAATGGTGTGTCGTATATTCACTTGACTGGTCGGAGAGTTCAGTGTAATGAATGAGAGTAGATTGGAGGCACAGACACACACAGCACACGACTGTTCCCACTGAGTCCTAAATAAAAAACAAATGATAACGGACACCCGTGCACTCTGCTCCATGTTGCGCCGCTTTACATCTCACATTTTTAGCGAAGGCCTAAGCCGATCAGTCTCTTCAGATATCCACTTTTAGCTGGATTATGGGGAAGCTGGACTGTAATAAAGGCTCTGGGTCGTTAAATAGAAAGTGGTGTTCAGCATGTCGAGCCAAGGACCCTAATCAGCCAATTCACACTGGCTCAGGCCCCTAGAAGCAGGTGAAACTGCTAAGGTGGGATTGCTATTCAGCCCACTTCTGAGATCCTCCGCAGCTCTTCTTTTAACATGCACACTGCTGCGTCTCTCCCGTCTGCTTTGACACACACCTTAAGTGGAGGGAACAGATGCAGAAAAGCCGGCGGGCAAAAAGTTGGAAAATTTAGCCAGAATGTATTTAAATACTCATCTCAAAAGGCTGTTTTTTTGTCCTTGTCAGATCTCTTATGTGTCATTGTTTTTTTTCTCCCTCTCCCCTCTCGCTTCCTTTGTCTCTTCCTTTCTCGATCCCATTCTCTCATGAACCTGTTACGTGCATTGATTGAAACTAGGCGCTTACATAGTACTCTAGTTAATAATGCAATGAGAAATGAAGTAATTTTCTTCTTAGCTTTGTACTAATTAAATTTTACAGCAGCCTTATCGCCCAGCCACACACATTCCTAGTCCTCCCACTTTTACTGACGCTAGCAGTCATATCACCTCGCAGTCAGGGAGAGAAAGAGCTGGGGAGATGATTATATGGAATTCTGTTGTTATGGGAGGGGAATGAATACTATCTCCCCTTTATATCTTTGCTCTCTACAAAGGGAGGTGCTTGAGTTCTTTCTCTGTGTGAACACGAGCTATAGTAAAGCCCCCCTGCACCCCAATTCATCTTGCATATCTGCAACCATCTTGTCAAAAATGTGTGTTATTTTTTTCATTTATTTATCTTTCACACAAGAGTGGTCTCACTCTGGTTTTGTGATTGAAGGTAACATTTGCAACTGGTCACGCAGATGGTTTTGGTAATAAAAAAATAAAAAAGAGCCACATCTCTGTTTGCATGTGTTGCTATGGTTGCCACAAGCTGTCTTGACTTAGATAAAAAAAAAAAAGAGGGTTTAGGTAGGAGGGATGAAGAGTGATAATGCGTTGTTTAAAATTCAACTCGGCGACCAATGTGTAAACGGTCTCATGTCTTTCTCTGCCTGGACTTTATTCATATAGAACCAAGAACAAACACCAAGGCTCCTGTTGTTGATGATTCCCAGGACCACTCGAGTCTGTAGCGATAAAATGATCCCATTCTTTCAAACTGCCTCATCTCTCTGTTGCGTTCTCTTGCCGTCATTTGTGCTGCCTCTCCACCTGCTATGTCTCTCTTCACTGATCCACAAGCTCTAAGTGCAGCAACAAGAGTTTCCATGCCGACAGAGCAGGAAGGCCAGCCCTCAACCAGCAGGATCCGTTTGATGCCGGATTCCCCTCAGAGTGCGGGTTTTGGGCTCGTCCGATGGGCTATTATACCTCCCCTTCATGCGCATACACTCACTCATTCACACATTTGATTGTATACAGCCACATGCATTCCCTTCAACATGTACGCACTCATCCCCTAGTAGACGTTGCAGCCTTGAGGCACAGGGCCATGTACTGTATGTGTCTCTGGCCTAAAGAGCTTCATTAGTCTGGAACTAGCCTTGATTAGCATCCTCAAGGGTACAAATTAGCAAACAAGCTCAAGTGATCCTGTGAAGACGGACTCACTCTGGGACTTTCTGCAGATATACGAACACTTCACAAGCCCTATGATTTTCTGAGTCATTCAAGAAATGGCAGTTTTACCTTAAATTAAGTTTTTTATCTCAGGGCACATTGTGTTCGCAGGCTGCATACACCAAAAACACGATGTAATGAAACATTCATTTATGCTATCACACAAGTAAAAATTCTATGTGTCTGTGCAAGTGTGCATTTGTTTTGTATGTGCTTGAGAATGTGTCTGACATTACTATACTACACATATCGGAGTGTGAATAGCTTTAGCGAGGGCTTTAATAGCTGGAGATATAGCTTGTGCATGTGCTTTGTCCGAGACAGTTTTTCATTCAGGTGAAATTTCCTAAAGCTGCCGCCTGCTCTATAATAACCGTACTTGACATTTCCCACTCCTCCAGCCTGTGGAGACTAGCAGATGCTCTCCATTCCAGTTGAACCCATTAAGGCCCTCTCTTCTCTTCTCTACTGCATCCACTGGCCTGTCCTTTGGCAGGGCCCTTCTGAATGTCATAACTCACTGTTTTGCATTACAATAAAGCAGATACAGGGCAGAGGAGTAAGGGAAAGGAAATGGCTGCTGGCTGGCAAAGGGCATGGACAAAAAGATTATTTAAACCTGCCATTGGTCACTCAGTGCTTGTATAGCCAGGCATTTTTTTTTCATCATCTCCTGTCCGTTTGGCCATGAGACATCAAGTTGCTTTACTACAATAATGATTTGATGATGAAGTTCTACTTCAATGATTGATATAACTGATAGAATAATGAATAATGCAGGCAGACTTTGAAGTACAAACATTCATGCTAAAACATGTATTTTTTTTCTAGATTTGTCTTCTTCATATTCTATCAGATCCGACTGCAGACTTATTGCAGACTTTAACCCAGAGGAGGTCATCATGCTGTCAAGACTGCATTATTTTTTTTAAATTTTATTGTAACAGTTGTGAAAGTGTTATACTGTTATAAGATATTATTATTATTATTATTTTTTTTTTTTTCAATCCTCTTTATCCCCTGTGAAACATAAGGCTTTTATGGTCTGCCTCCATTGAGACCTCTCTTGTGCCACATGCTGCGCCTTGCCCTATTTAGGTCCATCTCCTTCAAGTCAGCTTTCATAGTTTGCCACCAAGTTGTTATGTGCCAGTCCCGCTTCCTTTTCCCTGATGGAAAGAACCTTTGGGATTCAGTCCTAGTCCATTCTGCCCCAGTGATCACATTCAATTTCATTTGATCTCCAACACCATGCTGTTGCACTCGGTCTTTTGGCTGTAGTCTTTCTCATAGTGGGAGATATGTAGCACCCCTGCTCCGCACCAGACTCCACTGTGAACCATTCAAATGATTTTCTATAAACAAATGTTGCATTTAAAATGTCTGTAGGACAATCCTGTCTGTGTGACCATTTCTAGAGGGATTCCATATGCTCTCAGGATCTTCTATAGGGTGATACGATGCAAGCTGTCAGAGGCTTTCAGAAAGTCAATGAAATGCATGTCTAGTGGGGTGATCCATTCTTCACACTGCTCGATGATGTTCTTTAGAGCAGAGATATAATCTATGCAGGCCCATTCTTTCATAAATTCTGCCTGTTCTTGTCTCAGCTTCAGATCAACGGCAGGATCAATTTTCTCAACTACCGTCTGAAGACTTTAGATGGTATTGACAGCAGTGTGATGCCACCACAAGTTGTCTTTGTGGGGGGTTTCCTTTTTGGGGGAGTTTAACAATCTGATTCTAGTCTCTCCCCCCCCCCCCCCCCCCCAGTCTCCTGGTATTGTTTCCTTCTCCCAGATGTTTTTAAAGATATCTGTGAGCAACTCTGTTGAGGTATGAAGGTCAGCTTTCAGTATCTCAGCATGGATCAAGTCTATGCCAGCACCTTTCCAACCCTTCACAGCTTTAATGGCGTACATGACCTTTTTCTTTGGGGGATAGGTGTCAATGTCAAGGACATCCTCGGCTGGGGAGTGTTAGCAGGGTCATCTGCCTCTGGGAATTTGAGTAGTTCGCAAAAATGCTCTACCCATCTTGCAGTCTGTTCACACTCTGCTGTGAGTGTCTCTGGCCCTCTTGTCATTCCTGGTGCTCTTCTTCACCTGTCCTTTTCCTTGTAGGCTTTTTCAGATTGCTCTCGGCGCCTGGGTGATTTCTCCTTACTCCTCGGCTTGATTTGTCTTTTCACTTTTCAAGTCAAGTCTGATAGATGCTTTCTTTTACCCCTTGTTGAGTTGACTGACTTCTTCAGGTTCCGCTTTATACTATTAATTTAATCCAAGCCTCTGTTTTAAAAATCGGATCTCTTTGACAGTTAATTTCCATCCAGTGTTACTAATGACGTATAAAATGATAAGGGAAAGTAAAACATATTTTGTAAACAAGCCTTACTAATTACCAGTGCAGTGGGAATATGGGTTAGAATTTCTATCAGGTTCAACAGAAAAATGGATTGACAGAATATAATGAATAATTTGCAGATTTGTATAATAATCTTTTGAAAACTAAATGATAGAATAATTGATGGCTTTAAATCTTAATGCAAATTTTGATTAAATGGAAAACATAATAATCGGGCTCAGCAGACACGATGATTGTTTTGGTTTTCAGGCCACAGCGTCTGTGGCTAGCCTTGATTTGTGTACAAACCTGATTATTTCTCTAAACGGGGAGGTAATTAGCCTGGCTAGTTTCAATGGTAATTATAATGTCAGACAAAGAGAAAAGAGGCTGTCTCTATGTGTTTCACAGATAGTTTTGCATTTGTCCACACGCTGGCTGCCACACACAGATACTCACCCTAATACACACACAGATTCTAGTCAGCATGCATCTCTAGCCAAGCATAATAATTTATAGCATTTGTTTTGATACATTTGAAAGCCAAAATAATAGAAAATTGCTTATTGCTTTGGTGTATTTTTTTTTTTCATGGGCAAAAACACTGCAGTTTGAGCAGGGATGAAGCTGCCTGTATTAGCTCTAATGTTTACCTAATTTCTCTCAATTTAAGTCAGGTTCCTAATGCTATTTCTTCCATTGTTACACACACAGATGCTAGTTCATAAAAATTTTCTCAAAAGCACAAATAAAGTCAATATGCATATGTAGCTGTTCTACACTTAAATCTTGCCTTGTGTACTTTGTTCATTTGTAATATGGCTCAACTTGGATCACAAGTGAATAAATTAGAGTATGTTGTGTTTCTGAAGCAAGTACAACAACAGTTATTTACATTGCATGGCTATAGTCCATTATGCAATAAAGTGCATGACACTTTGTCAAATTTGCAAGCAATATTGCTCAAAGATCATTCCCTAGGTGCGCAGCTTGTATTGTTGTTGAGGATCATTTTCTTTTGACGACAATGACACTTTTATAGCACTGGGTACAGGCCCATTGGGTTCCAAAAAATCATAAGCAGTGAGGTCTGTAGGCTGTCTGAATGCTCCTTGTACTTTCCTGTGTGCTTGTGGGCATACCTCTCAAGAGTACATCTTGAACCCTTATTGCCTTCCATTCACTCTTCTTTTTTTTCTCTGACACTGAGCTTATATCTCAGAGAACTACACTAGAACACCTAAAAATGCGAGTGGTTTTCACACGTGAACAGAGTTGGTCCATACATACGTTTGTATCACTCTTTTGATAACATTTTAAATTGATGAGTGTTTATTATATTCAGTAAAACAGAATTTATTTCTGCATCTTACATTTAATTGTCATTGCACAAAGGCAAGTTGTAGGAAAATACGTGCCATAGTAACGCAAAGTATTACATTAGTTGCAGGTACAGACAAAACACATACGACAGATTAAAAGTATCCAAATTGTTATGGTCATCAATAGAATCACAGTATTGTCTTTATTTGCTGACAAGATATAGTGATGCATACCCTGAAATCATGTAGTCACTCAAGTACTCACTTAACAAATCTCTGGGACACTAGTGTCACTCATATTTAATGCTGCACCTTTGGTCTGGGAGACTGTTTGTAGCCTTGGTTGATGCTGGACAGTATTTGACCCGAGTTTGTAAAAGCAGGATAATTAAAATGTCAAATGATAATACTCACCACCAGTAATTTTTTTTAACCGTTTCATCTCATGTCACAGCATGGCTATGGCATAATTACTATAGCATAATTCCCAAGTAGAATTCTGGTTATATTGCATTATTCCAATCTTAAATGCTTTTAGGATAATTAATTTCAACATTTGCAGTTGTACTTTCCAAAAACATCCAGTGTTTGATAAGAGTCCCTCCCTGTTTGTCTTAATAAAGGGTTGAAGAACAGTAGGAGGGTCTTTCATGAACTCTTCAGGATTAAGTCATAGGTCCTTAGCTCTCTGACTTAGATTAGACTACAGTGGGAGGCTTTGAGAAGATAGTACCAAAACCCTTATTTGCTCTGCCAGCAGAGATACAGACACTTGAAGTGACCCTTGGATAACATCTTTCCTTATTGTTCTCTTCTTCCTACATGGACAAAGTGTAACCCTGACCACCCCTCACGCTCTCAGAAGTGTGAGAGGGTTAATGAACAAGGCTTATCCACCCAGGGAGGTTTTAGAGAGAAGGGGCTCGCTGCCTGTAAATCATCCATCAGCCTCTCCAGCAAGCTGAGCCGGAGCTCTGACAATAGAAGGTGTTTGGGCTACAGCAGAGGGGACATGATTTATCAGGGAAGTGAGTGATTATGTGAAGCCTCGGTCCATGAGACAGACGGGCTGAACTAAAAGATGATCCCATATCATTTCATGAAACATTCAAAGAATAGTCCATCTGTGCCTGTGAAAAATAGCCACATGGAGACACTGAATAAATTAGGTGTGGGTGCGTTTAAGTTTGAATAGCATACACCGTAAAGGGTTCGACTTCAAAGAAGATGGTTCCTTCTAAAATAAATATATAATAGCCCTCGAGTGCTAAAACTGTTCTTGATGACTTGATGTCATTTTCTCAGTAATTACTATGATCACTGGCCTTCCAGCTTGTCACTCTGTTGTGTCACATTTTAAAAAACATCTTGCTGGGAAAGAAATGACAAAATGTAGGACTTCTTCTTTTTTTTTAATGGCTAATTATCTGTCTCAGGTGTTAGAGAGGGGGGAATGATGCGCACCAAAATAGATCAGGGAAAGAGGAAAGTCTCTGATCTTCTCCCGGCAGTGTAGTGGAATCAAATAATGAAACATTTAATGTTAAACCACTGTGCTTTTCATGTGCAAATTCAACTTCACACATTGACAGTTCACAATGGCTCTGTAGATGACTGGTTTGGATCTTTCTTATGCCATCTTTTTGATTAGATTTAAGTCATTATCTTTTGTTTTGTCCCAGTTTCCGAGACTGAAGGCTTCATACTTCCATGATGAAAGGGGGTAAAGGAGTTGACATCCACTTTAGTATGCTTAAATGATCTATTTGAATATCCAAACAGAGATAAATAAACATCACCAAACAGAAGCACAGAACAACTCACCTGTGTTACAGCTTTATCAAGATTTGAGAAGAGTATTCTTCTCTGCAGACCCTTTCAAGCTCTGTCAGGTTGGATCGGGACAGGTGATGGACAGCTATTTTCAGATCTCAGACGTTTGATTAGGTTCAAGTCAAGATTCTGGCTCAACCAACCACCCAAAGACATTCACTGAGTTGTTCCTGAGCTACTTCTGTAGTTTCCTGGCTGTATGTAAGGGATCATTGTCCTGTTGGGAGGTGGAACTCCAGCCCAGTCGGATTACCTGAGCGCTCCGGACCAGGTTTTCATTACAGATATATCTATCCATTGCACCTTTCAGCCTTCCCTCAACCCTGACTTATTTCCCTATCCCTGCCACTAACACTATTCTGCACAGCATCATGCTGCCTCCACCATGCTTCAAATTTTGGATGATATTGGGCAGGTGATGAATGGTGTCTGGTTTCCTTCAGACACGACACCTCAACTTAAGGCCAAACATTTCAATCTTGGTTTCATCGGACCCGAGAATTATGTTTTTCACGGTCTCTGAGTCTTTTAAGTGTTTGTTTTTTTTCAAACTTCTAAGAAGGCTTTTCATGTGTCATTCTCTGAAGAGAGGCTTATGTCTGCCACTCCTGCTGCAGTGGTTGATGTCCTTCTCGAGTTTCTCACATCTCTACATCTTCGTAGCAATGCTAAGGTGACCATGGGGTTCTTGGTCAGCTCGCGTTCCAAGGCTCCTTTCAGTTTGGCAATGTGGCCATCTCTCAGAAGTAGTGTAGGGTACCGAACTCTGTACTTTAAGGATCCAGGCCCAATTACGTTGGTACTACCGACTTTTCCGAATTAATGTCCAATGGTAAAATTAAATTGACTACAGGTGCACTAAGTCAAGGTGCAGAGACATCTCAAAGATGATGAAGAGAAATGAGAGGCATCTAAAGCTAAAGCGTCAAAGCAAAGGGTCTGAATAATTACACCAATTTAATAATTCAGTTTTTACTTTTTAATACATTTGACAAACAAATCTAAGATTCAGATTTTACTTATGTGGGATATTGGGTATTATTATTTAATAGAGGGAAAATAATTTCAACATAAATTGTGAAAATAGAGAAGGTGTCTGAAGACTTTCTGAATATGTCGTTTTAGCAAACATAGTAGTACATTGGATTTTAAAACTTAAAATTTACATCATACAAATTTAACTATTTGTACTAAGAAATCAAATATGGTATAAAAAAAACAACCAAGAAGTCTTGAAAAGGAGAATGGAAGTATGGAGTACAGAATTTAGAAATTGAAAATCTTGACAATTGTCTTACGTACTGATGGCACTGGTCAGGATGATAGGTTATTTTAGACTCTCAGTAATATAACAGGCATTCATTAATTGAAAACTTCTTCCTATTATGCCAACCAGTTTTCATACAAAAGATATATATTTTTTCCTTCACTTCTTTCACGACCTCTCAAAGGTCCAAGCTAAAGTGAAGGTCCAGCTACATCAAACAAACCTCACCATTCATTCATTGTAATGATATAGCTACAAAAATCTCAGATATATCAAATCCCAGCAGACAATGTACTTTTTAATTTGTGTGAACTGAACCTTCAAGGTGAGTCACAGCACAGTTCTTTTGAGTTAAGCTGTTCTGACCTTGTGCTTTGTGATATGGTTCCATACCGCATAGCCAGCAGGTGTTTTTAGGTAGGCATATAAGACCAAGACAGAAAGTGAAAAGGAGAAGGATGGGGCATGGATGCTGAGCTCAAAGAAAAAACAAATGCAGTAAACAATGTTAAGATACAGGTGTCTATTTCTCTTTTTTTGTCACTCTTCCCCCTCTCTCTCAGTTTTTTTTCTGTCTCTCTCTCTCTCTCTCTCTCTCTCTCTCTCTGTACTGATGAAATTGCCAATGATTTATAACAAATGTCAGTGGCAGCCGCAGCAGACTGCTGTTTTGTCCCTGTCAGAGCCAAGTAGAGCCTGAGGCAGGCAGCTTTGCTTATCAATCAACGCCTCTCTCTTCTCTTCCACCATCGCTATCAGCACAAAGCTTACTGGATCATCAGCTATCCAAACCCAGGGCCAGTGTGGTTGTCATGGAGATAGTACCGTATGGTAGCAAAGACGCTGAAGCAAGCCGGAAGTGTAACAAAACCTTCAAGGTATCACCCTGTGGACAGAAGCCCTCTGTTTTTTTATACAGCTTCGTCTGCGAGAACAATACCTTGTTGGTGTTTGTCCAGCTGCTCAAGTTTCTGAATCCAACTACATCCTAACACCCAGCCTCCTCCAGACTCCGTCCACTGAAGTGCAGTTATGCATGTGTAATTGTATTAAAAGCAGCAAGATGTCAGATTGCCTGAGTACCTCTAAATTTCCAATTCACTGATAAGCGGGTTTCACAGGTGTTCGACAGTATGTTTCCACTCATAATACGGGCGGTTTTACCTTTCTACTCTTCCTGCTGTACATCCACAGATTTAGAATTAAACTGTGATTTGCAAGCTCGGTGCATAACTATCTATCATTTACAAACTCTTGACATGGCATTTAGACACAACAATTTACTTTTTTCATTCCCTGATTATTCACACTGCATCGTTAGTGTATGCTCGGTTCTTGCTGTTAAATTACAGATGGATTTGAAAGGTCTTTACCTGGCAAGCACTAATTAGTATCGCTGTTTTGTCAGAAGACAGTCGGGTAAGGTTCTTGTCATTTGTTGCCACCAAAGTAACTTTCACACATGGTGTAAACAGAAGCAAGGGACCTGAACTTTGAAAGGTTGTGAAAGTGTTTCAACTGTGTTTTGAGGAAGCAATGCAAATATTTCAGTCTGTGGAGTGCAGCTGTGGAATGTGGACGCAAGACCTGATGCTATTGCTTTATTGCAAATGCAGAAATTGTATTATTGTAACTACTGACATTTGCGTTGTTAAATGTCCAGTAGAAATTGACTTTAATGTGCTGATTGTGCAGCATCTCTAGTGACAAAATATATTTCAGAAATAACATTCTACTGTTGCAAGACAATTGAAGACATTTCACTGCTCATCCAAGAGGCTTCTTCAGTTCATGAAGAGGTGAAATGTCAAGTCCAGTTCCCTAAGTCCACTTGTACTTCTGCAGCTTTTGAAGAGGATTGGTCCGCATTGATTTTCATAACTTCTGTATTATTCATTTGCTGAAATGCAGACTATCCAGCCGAGACAGAAAATCAAAACAGATGCACTTAAAGAAAATGACAGAATATGAACATGTAACATACCCTTTTACACTGTTGTACAAGTGTGCACATTTGCTTCATCTGTCTTCCTGGGCAGCAATAGAAAACATTCTCTAAAAGCAGATTAATTGGATAATGGCATGCTCCTTTTTTCTGTTACTCCTCTTGCTTGTCGTCAACAATTACCGGTTCTGTCAAGGATGATTGTCCATTCTGCTGTACCTCATTAAGAGAATACTGTGCCTTAGTAGCCTCAATTTAGCTTCTTTTTTTCCCACAACCTTGTCTATGAGCACAAGTCTAGTGGAAGCAACACAATCTAATTATTCCATTGTTGTTGTTGTTTTGCTAGATTTTGGCTCTTCACCTGGTGTCTTGCGTTGTCTCTGCTGATTTGATTTGTATTTGAAATTAATGTAAGCACATAAGTATATAACAAAAAGTGAATCATTTACTCATTGGTTTTCATTGTCGGATTTAAGGAATGTTTCAAAATACCTAAATGGTTTCTCAGTGTTGTCATTCTTACTGTCCAAAACACACATGACTCATGGCAGGGAAATACAGTTTATCATGCCAAAAGGGCCAATTTTGATATTTGGGGATATTTTAGTTACATAACAAGGTCTTTTCTCAAATAAGTGGAAAGAAAAAGTTCTCAAACGCATATTCTGCGTGTATATTTTACAACACCTTGTCCATTTGCATCTGAAGATTTTAAATATTGAGTTGAAGGTATTGATGTGGTCACAGAATCCCCTGATCCCAGTACAAGGAAACATCTGGGGATGTGCAGGAAAGGGAAGTCCAATCCTTAAAGGCCCCATTTTGCAACTTATAGGACTTAACAGATATGATGTCGATGCCTTGTTGCCTGATTCCACAGGACCCCATCTGATGTCCTGTGGAGTCCATGTCTTTAGGGCTCAGGGTTATGGGTTAGATGCTGTTTTGGCAGCACAACCAAGATATACACAACAAGCAGGTGCTTTTAATATTATGGCTGATTTGTGGACATATGCATGCATTTGAGCACCGTTGCGTAGCCATGGAGACACAGACTCTGACTGGGGCACACTAAATAGAATGTCACAATGTAATATCTTACATAATGAAACATCTATCATGCATGAAAGAGGAACATTTTGTATATGCCAGATAGAAAAATTATAGCTCAAATATTAAGATATGCTGGTCAGTTCCCAGCTTCAATTTCCCCAAAGTACATAAGACAAGTAGAGTATTTCAAATCTTGTTTAAACACAAAAAAAAAGAATTGCAGGTCAACTATGCAGTTCCATTTATTTTTTATTCATAAATATTAAAACCACTGTATTCAATAGTTGGATCAGACCACGAACCAGTTCACAGTCACACAGAAATGTGATAATGATGGCTAGGTGATATGAGAATCCCCAATCCATATATTCTGTGTCAATGAAAAGACAGCTTCCTAGTAAGGAGCATCTATATGATCAATTATTTCTAAGCACTAACTTGACCTCCACTGACAAACCCTCACCCCCCCACCCCCTCATTTTCAAAAATCAAATGCCTCAAAAGACTCTTTGCTCATTCATCCCTGCTGTCAGCGAGAACATTTTTAGCATATAACCTTTAAAGAGATTAAATCTTGAACCTAAAGAAATTTCTGTTACATTAATCTCTCTGATTATTATTTTACATTATTTCATGTTTTCAGCTATAGCCAGTGTTGCGATGCAAATGGGGGGGGTTCAACTTAATATGTGTCATTAAAATGTAGTCTCTCACATTTGCTTGGTGTGACTCCTAATATTGTTGGTACAGGGAGGAGGATAAGATACTCTGAGGAAAAGAATACACTTCAAATCAATAAACTGCTGCAATAAAACCTTCAGACTAATAGTTTTTTAAAATAAATCTTTTTTATTTATTTATTTATTTTTTAAAGGGTGCCCCTTAAGATGAAAGGATGAGGTTTAGAAGATGCTGCTTATTATGTGGCATTCAGAGGTCCTTGGTGTTTTACTCTCAGGATGGCTTGATCCCTAATGCTGAGCTTAGAATAAGAAAAAAAAAAGCAGAAGATATGAAGAAGGCAGAAAATTATGGTCAGTAATGGAGGCATTAGAAAGTCTAAACTAAGTTATGGCTTTACTGCTGTAGTGTGATAAATCTATTGCCCTCCTGCTTTTTGTTGCTAATGAAAACACTGTGGAATATGAATCTATTAATCAAAACACAAGGAGCTCAACTGTAGTTTTCCTAAGCTAAATAACTCGGGGCGTCCTGCTGCTTGGGTTTACTTACTGAACACAGGCTGAGTCTGTTACCATCCAATATCTCCTTTTTCTCCCCATATCTATCTAGTGCAATATCAGTCCGGCCCAGCTGGCAACCTCCTTAAGTCTCTGTTTCTCCATTTGTTAACCACGTTGCTTCCCCAGATGCCTGTACTAAAATACCAGGGAGGCTTTGCACAGTTTTAAATAAATGAGTCACAGTCACGCACAAGTGTAAATCAAGAAAAACCCGGCGAGCTTTCTTTTTTTTTTTTCTTCTTCAAGATATTTTGCAGCATATTTCATCATTTACCTATGTGTATATGTAACACAACCACAGAGCTGCTTGGTGTAACAATTTTATTTTATTTTTAAACCAAAGAGAAATCATTCACACAGCAAACTGTTCAAATGACAAAGGCACACTGTCAAAACTCTCTGCATGTTTACATCAAAGTATAACAGACAACACTGATGCATGATGGGAAAAATTCCTGAATTAAAGGCTGCAGCTATGGATATTACTTACACACCGCACTGGTTATCATCTCATCTGAATTCTTTTACACATCTTGGTTTTAAAATATCACACAAAATAACAGTTTATTATAAGATATTTTGAGCTTCAACCGTGTGTGTGTGTGTGTGTGTGTGTGTGTGTGTGTGTGTGTGTGTGTGTGTGTGTGTGTGTGTGTGTGTGTGTGTGTGTGTGTGTGTGTGTGTGTGTGTGTGTGTGTGTGTGACTTTCTGACACCTTCAAAAGGTTGTTTGCAGGTTATGTCTTGGTTTTAGGGTCATGGTTAAAAGGTTATGGTTGGTGATTGGATTATGGTCAGGCAATGATGGTTAAGTTAATTATGTTAATGTGTGTCCTTGCAAAGATAGCGGTGCAAAGGTGTGTGTGTGTGTGTGTGTGTGTTGTTTGTATTTACACAAGTCATTATGTGTGTCTGGGGCAGACGTGATCATTTTCATTTATTTTCTGAATACATTGAATACTGGATCGCCGAATATGTGGGGGAGGTTCATACAAACTGTGACTGAGCATTGTGAAAGATATTTGTATCTCGCTCATAATTCATAAATAAGATGTATCCATATGTTTATAGCATGGAGAGTTGTTAGCTAACAAGCTAAATCTTTGTGTAAAAAAGTGGTTTGATAAATCTGATATTTTGATTAGCTGTTGAGCCGCGGTCTTGCACTGATATGACATTTTCAAAAGTACACACAAAATCCTAACATTTGCATTAAAGACCTACTTTTATAGATCTTTTCCAAAATATTAATATTTCTACATTAATTTGTAGTGTAGTGCTGCACACTGTATTTTGTGTAGAGACACTCCGACTTTCTCTAGTCACTCACAATTTGTAATAGACCTGTATCAACCTGTAGGTATGATTGTCATTCTGGCATTCACATGAATTCTAATGACATCTGTGATCACAAGGTTGAAATCTGTTGTTTTGAGTGAAATGTCTCAGCAATACTGGATAGATGTCAGTAGAATAAGATGATGAACATCTTAAACAATAGACCTGCTTTACATCAGCATGCAGGTATTGTCATTATAACGGTGCTAGCATGCTGACATGAGCAGGTAAAGCCTTACAAAACCACAAGCAAGGCTGAGCCTTGTTTAGACTATCGTTTACGTGGAAATATATAAATGTTCCCTTGTGCAACTCAGCCCTATTTGTACATGAGAAGTCCCATTTTCCTGTTTTCCTTGTATAATTTCTTCCTGCAAAAGAGATTTTTTTTTTTTTTTTTGCTGAAAAATAAAGCCTCTTAGTTTGGCTGTCACAGTTGACTAGTGGCTGCCTGTCACAAGAAAAATAATGACAATGGAGTGGGAAGGCAGACAAAGTCTTTAGAGGTACAAAGATAGGAAACATGAAAAGAAATTTGAAAATGTGGGGGTCGGGAGAAAGAGAAAAGATACATAAAAGAGATATGAGAGACAACAATGGTGAGAAAGGAGGAATAAACAGATGTTAAGAGGTGAATAAAGAGGGAAAGAGAAAATTTGAGACAACAATGGATAAATGTCTTTTATTCACCACTGTGATTTGGGAATTTACCCATTATGAGCACTTTACTGAATGCAGAGTCTTGTTTCTATACAGCCATTGATTGAAAAGTGTGTGTGTTTGCGCATGTGTATGCGGGTGTATCCTCGTGGGTTGTAGCTAATCATCTATCAGTGGTGTGGGCCAGAGTTTGCTGATGCTAGTCTGCCAGCCGATGTTCATTAAACATTTGGCACACGACTGGCTGTGTGGACACTGGGTTACCCATGCCTCTCTGTGTGTGTGTGTGTGTGTGTGTGTGTGTGAGAGAATACACACTACAAATAGTGGTTGACCAATACCCAGTTGAAGTGTAATGTAGGTTAATATCTACGATGTTTTGAGCTTAAAACTGTAAAAGAAAAAAGTCAAGCTTTGTGGGAAGGAAACAGGTCGAGTTGCTGACTAAGAACAAAGTGACAGAGAGAATTGGAAAGATAAGGTGGACACAGTAATGAAAGAATCTATGCACCACCTCCCTCCTCTACAGACAGCATCCAAGGGTTTGTTAGGTGGTTTTAAAAGGTGACTATCAGTAGACTGTGGGTATATGCATGTGTGAGAAATAGTAAAAAAAAATCTGTACTTGCAGGAAAAACCCTGTTTCCTGCTGATTAGTTATTCTAAGGTTTAACCTGCACTAACTGTTTTTTAAGTTCATATGTCGGACTTGTTAGCAAACAGCTGCTCATGTACACAGCCAGTTGTAATACAGAGCAACATTATCATTCATTTGGAGTCTCCGGCTGCATATGAAACAGCAGTAAGTCCAATATTCCCTCTCTTTTATCTGTCTGTTCGTGGCCTCTCCAGAGGGAACTTTCTGACCCTGTTGTTGCTGAACAGTTCATGTACAGTGCGGTTTTTGAGCTGCCTGTGGAAACAGCTGCCTGCTGTCAAACTATGAGCTGGAACTTGCAGACTCAGGTGATAATTCTCTCTAGTTTTATCAGTGGTCCTTTTCACAATGTCATTTTATATATTGTTATCAAGAAAAATATTAATCGGAGTTGCTTTAAATACATTTTGATTAAAATTATGCACACTGCGTTTTTTGATGAACAATGATTCATTGTTTAGCGTTAAACAAATACTGATTATTTAGTCGTTCAGGGAAGGTCTTGCTAAAAAGCTATGACTCAGTAGTTCACAGAGATTGATGAAAAAGTATTGGGCTAAAGACAATTTAGACATTCACATAGAGTTTCATTTGGTCTTGGTTTTGTGTGAAATATTCAGTTATAATTCAATGCCTGAGTGTCAGTTCTGTCACCACAGCGATACGTAACACCTAATTTTGAGGAATATTACTATGTTTCGTCTGCTCAACTTTTCTCTGTTCAACAACCAAGCCAAACGTCTCTAATACACGTATGCAAATATGTCCTAACCCATTGTATATGGGCGACAGCTTTACCTCAGTTGATAATAGGTCAAAATCAACCAAACTATGACTTTAGTCAAAAAAATATTCAATCAAATTTGAACCAAACTTGCCGTCTTTCAGAACTAGACAATTTTCATACTTGTTGCCAGGGACAGATTTTGGCGCATACTTAAAAAAGTACTTGTGATCAATTCCCAGCCCTAAAGCTTCAGAGTGTCGCCTCTATTTTAATGCTAATGAATCACACTGCACTCTGTCCTGCCTCAAGTATCATCAGATGAATAAGACACATTGAGCTGAGTTTGTTCACCATGACCACTTCACTTCAAAGTCTGACATCTTGTCCCTTTTTTCAAGCTGTTCCACTCAGACCACTTCTCGTCTCACATCTCTTACTGCATCATTAAATTACATTGTTATCCGTGTACTTCCTAATGTTCTGCCCTAGGTTTATTGTAACAAGGCAGTGAAAGGCAAGGCTTAGCTGCAGTGCACCATCATGCACATTTCATATTTTCATATGTAAAACAACTGATTCATCCCTCTGATGATTCCATAGAGCCAAGTTGTCCGTGTAAATCGTATGAACCTTTTTATTATGTATTTTGCTGTGTTATTTCATAGTGTAATTCAGCCTCCACCAAAAATCTCACGATGTACAGTGTAGACTCGGGAACATGAGCTCCAGGACTATTGTTGTTCACTACAACATTGGTCCTCTTTTTTGTTGTTGTCTTTGGCTCATGAATGCATCAGCACAATCTCTCTCTCCCTGACTCACCCTCTCTATCTCTTCAATACACACACACACTCACACCCTCTCGCTTTCTCTCTCACACACACAGAGACACAGTTTTCCCTCCGTCCTGCTCCTATTCCCATGTTGACGGAGATGACAGTTGAAACCACTCCCTAACTGGTTGGCCGTCAAGCACCATTTTGCCCCTGTCATTCAAATGTCTTCACCTGACTCTGACCCTGTCTATGTCAACCCATTTCAAATCATTACCTCAGGGTCACAGCTGTTCCATTTCATTTTCAGGACATCTGTGGGCTTTTCAGAACATAAAAAAACTCAACCTACAACGACAGAGAGGAAATGTTCTATTATAAAAATGTATAATAATAGTAAGAACTAAATTGTAATTTCAAGAAAATAACGAAACAAAAAGTAACAATGCTTTTTCACAGAGAAGCAGATATCCACATTGAGAATCAGATAGCGTGGTGAGTAGGAAGAGGAAGAAGTTTGCGGCCTTCTCCCTCCCTCCCTCCCTCCCTCCCTCTGCTTTGTGTTAGTGAGCTGTTTGCTGTTATTCATTTCTGACACCACTGACTTGTGTTTTGTTGGCACAGTCGAGCCTCCAGCCTCTGCTCTAAAACATGCAATTCAGGCATCTTGGTTTTTTTAGGACATATGTTCTCATACCACTTCATATGCAAAGTTACCCAGCTTCATTTGATAAACTTAACTGGACAAAATCACACACATTTTTTTTTTCTGTCTAAGAAACATTATTCCATCATCTTGCGATATGTTCATCTTCATCTCTGTGTTTTCATAGACAATATCTATTTCCCTACCGGGGAAGTTAACCAACAGGGGGCTCTGTGTGCCTCTCTGCAATATGGGATTATAGTGAAACACACAGTGGACACATGTTTTTTTATAGTAGCTCAATATATGGAATCACGGGTGGAACTGCTTTTAAACATAGGTAAACAGAGGAAGAGGGGACTGAAGAGGAGTTAGACTGATAAAGAAGAGATGACAGGAAGGAAGAGGAAAAGAGAGGGAAAAAGAATGTAACAGGGCCTAATCACGCCCCAGCGGTTCTACTCATCATGTAAACAAGGCCACTGTCCGCCGGAGCCAAACTGGCAGGCTATACACATGCATCTGAGACATTGCTCTCTCTCACTCCTTCTCCCCATCTCCCTCTCTCTTTTGCAGTATCTTTCTCTTTCTGTTTCGATCATTCAGTTAATCATTGGGACGTACAGTCATCTGCCCACACACAGGCTCACACCGGAGTGTACAGAATATATATTACATTAGATATACTGCATTATTTAACCCGCATTAGATCAGCAGGCTGACTACTATAAAATAATTTTATGAGGGCTGAATGTTGAAGGCCAAATTTTCTCTGGTTCCAGTTACACAGATATGATGATTTGCTGCTTCAGTATAAATTGAGTATCTTTAAGTTTTAAATTGTTGGTCAGACCGAGGGCATTTTTCTCTGTTCGGCACATTAATGGATAATGAAAATACTCTTTTGTTGCGGACCCCTGATCTTTTGGGTACAATACACACCATTTTCACATCCTTGGATGTTTAATGATTTGTATGACTGTTATGAGTTCTATGTGTAACATTCAGAAAGCCCTTGTTATTAGTGATACCTGTGTCAGTTAAGTGTACAGTCAGCAGCTTGTGCTTGCATGTGCTCCCACACCATTGGAAGGCGTTAGCCAGCATCCTGACATTGATGACATGATTAAATGACAACATGTTAATAGATGAGGTGACTTATTAACACTGTTATTGTATTTGATACTATTACTACTGGTTATGTAAGACTTTAGTCATAAGAACGAGTAGGATATATAGATATCGGTGTTATCTAGCTTGCCTGCTTTAGCAAGCTATCAAGCTTATCAAGCGCTGTTTGGGCAGCTTTGACAGAGGATCATCTCAAGCTCATATGCCACAGGTCATTTTTGATTTTATGTTTTCCATCACAAGTCTCATTTAATTTATACTGATGTGCTAATGACTCTTTTATTTTTTCGAGTCACGTTACCTTTACTGAACGAATCTGGCAATGGATCGAGAGTCGGTTAAAAACAGATGATTTAAGTGCGGTGAGTAATACTAAATTTGAGCTAATGGACATAAAATGTACAAACAAACAGGTTCTGAATGGATATGTTGTTTTGGGCTAGGTGCCCGTCTGGTCGACATTAATAGACTCCATTTCTGAGCTAACATAGTGTTGTACACTGTTTGCGCTGTACAGGAGTGGAAGAGAAGCAGTTTGCATAAACGTCACATCCCTTTGGATTTGTCCCTCACCCTTTACTGAAGAATCAGTCCGCAAGCTGTCGAGAAAGTCTCGAAACATCTAATTTTCTAATCTTACTTAAAGTAACTTTAAAGTTTTCATTTTTTATTTTCTGAGGTAAATCTGGAGTCTTAATTTATTGCTTCTTGAAAGCAGCTTTAATTTCAGTCGGAGAGTAACTGCAGACTTGATCTGGATTTGCATATTGTACATTACACAGCATGAATGCATGTTCTACTTGAAGCCGTAATGACAAATGATTTAAAACACCTGCGGTTTCAGTTTCATTTTCCCAGGCGTGTTTGTAATCATCAAGTTCTCTCTCTCTTTCTCTCTCTCTCTGTCTGTTTCCCTGCCTCCCTTAATTGGTCACAATGTAGTTGTCTTACATTGCAGTTTTTAAATGTTAGGGGCCATTTTTTTGGGACCGTTCAGTAGAAGGTACAGAGAATAATGGGAGCCCCAGAAGGCTCAGATAACTTGTAAAGTCATCACCTGTTTTTTTTTCTGTCTGGGACAATGTCCTCAGAGACACTATTCAGAGTTGATTTGCCTGTTGTGTGTTTTAATATCTATAAGCACAGTTTGGACACCAATCCCTCATGGAGAAGCTTTCATAAAGGGGTACTGAATTCATATCTTTTGTACTGTTTCTTTTGATCCACAATTGAATGAAAGGTTCATTTCCACCCTTCAGTCAGTTCTGTTTATGATTAGCTCACTACTGGGTTTGCATCATGCTCTCATTCAAGATGTTGCAACAGTGTGATAAGGGCTGTTCATCCTCAGGAAATGTTCTCATCATATCAATGTGCGGATATCAAGGACCAACACATTAACACATTTTTAGAATATCAAGTAAATAATAATGAATTGTGCAGGAAAAACCCTTGAACATGTGTTGGTGTGAGAAAAACTTCAAGAGAAATGTATTTAACCACAGCCAGCCACTAGGGAGAGATAGAGATGCTTCGGCTTCACTGTTGGAGAGCTGTCATGTCGTCCATCTTTCTATACAGCATGTAGTTGAAAATCAGGGATATAATAACCAATTAATGAGGTTGAGGGTTGTTTTTATTCCTTCTCGTTCCTCTGTCTTCTGCCGTCTGAGGACTGGAGCTCACACTGCCACCATTTGCACCAATCTTACATTGACAAGCAGTGTACTGGCTGACACAAGTTTGTGATTTCTCAATGAGAATTAGATTCAGCCCGGGTTGTGTTATGTCAACACCCTGATGACAAACTACATAAATACGGGGGATCATCCATCACACACAAACACACACTCTGACCAATATTGTCCCAATGCCCTGAAGGCAGAAGCTTTGTATGTGTTTATGGCCTTAAGTGCTGTTGACAGGTGAAAATAAATCCCACTCTCCTTGCCTGGGCTTTTTCTGGTTTTGTAGTTTTTCCCTCTTCTCTCCTCTCCCGGTCATCTGTTTCAAACCTTTTAGCTTGTTCATTGTATCCTCGTTGTGTATTCATGCTCTCTCCTTGTGCACCCTACTGTTTTTCATGTATTCCTTTTGTACGTGTTGTGTAAAATCATTCCTCACCACTGTCACTATGTTGAGCGGGATGATAAATGAATACAAATTTGCAGGAAATCAGCTGGCCCTGGCTATATCCTTTACCTCTATAGGCTTAATAATGTATGCCATTATTCAAATTGTGGCTCCTCTGATTTAAAAACATCTGGTATAAAACAATCTACTGTGCATCCCTTCAACCAGTTCTTCACCTCCCATCTAGCTATTAGTAGTCCACAAGGTACGTGATGAGGAATTAATGTTCTGCTCCTTGTTCCGAGTGTACACAGATGCCAAAGCCTCTGCCACAAAGGTGTTTTGTCCGCTTGTCACAGAAACGCCTTCTGCGTGACAGGAAGGGGGTGAGGGAAGCGGGGAGGAGGAGTAGTAACAAGGTAGATGTTGTCAGGATTCGTCACAGTCCTCCAGTAGAAAATCCCACCAGCATTTTGAATCAGGAGTCACAGAGGAGGAGACATTAGCATGACGAGCGTATGCGCCAGTCTCTGTGTCTTGGGGCCTTCTTGCTAATACACGTGCACAGCAAACCGTTCAAATGATCAAATTACAATAACATCCAGGTAGCTGAGTTGAAAGGATTCGTAAGCCTGAGCTGCGGACCAGTCACCACTTGTCATGTTCCTGTTGCTATGGTGAGCAGAAAAATTGATTTATGTAGTAGGACGTACGTGAGTTTGTGTACACGCCTGCAATAATTATCACATCTTACATTTATATTTACACGTGTGATCAGTTGGTATTAGTCATGCCTTGCCACATGTCAGGGATATGTGATGGTGATGGAGGGAAAAAAGAATAAAGGCAATTCTTTACTCTAGCCCTCCATTTTCTTTTGGCTTTGTTTTCTTCTCTGTGTCCTCAGTGCTTTATCCACAGCAGTGACTGTGTACATGCTGAGTGGGAAACATGAGCTTTACAAAGATCATCTCTCTCTGTCCACCCACCTATAGCAATGAAGCTTTAGTAGTCACCATCCAGCACCACAAAGCAGCCTGTTGCAGTAGGTGTTAGTGTTGATTGCACCAGTTCTGCTCCAGATACATCTCTTTGTAAGGCTGTGTGTGTGTGTCTGCACTCTGCTGAGTATCAGAATAGACCTTGGTGATTACAACCAGTTTCATTCAGATATCTGTAGCTTTTCCCTTAATGAGGGAGAGATATGGAAAGAGCGATCTCATTTGTGAAGCCTCCAACATCATAATCAGTGAGGTCTGTAATCAAAAATAGTGTCAGTGCTAAAATTATTTCATAATCTTCTCAGTCATTTTGTTGTGATTAACTCATTCACACATAGTGAAGTGAAGTATCTCGTTATTTGCATGTAGTGATTTTTTTTTATTATTTTTGTTTGAGTAATTATTTTTTGTATGTGCATCTAAAATCTAACAGAAATGTTAAGATTCACGTGATATGTTTAGCAAAAACGATACAGGATTTTCTTTTAACCAGTGCTGACTCTAATTTTAGGTAATTCAAATTTCCAATGTAGATTTTTCGACTGAGTCATACAGTGGGGTTTAAAAAATCTGAGACTTAATTGAAAATCTCCAATAATTTCAACTTTTCTTACACACTGGACCTTTAAGAATCTGCAAAATGTCTGTAGATCAGTAATAAAACGTCCAAAATGTCAGCTTTTATCATTTTACTGAAGCATACATTCAGATGAATGATTTTTTTAAATAAACAAGGTTTTGCCTTAAGTGCCCCCCCCAAACACACACACACACACACACACACACACGCACACACGCACACACACACACACACACACATAAAATGCATCTGTCATGCTCCAACTTTTAGCTCTTTGGTAACTCAGCTACCTCAGATCATTAGCCACCTGCCAACATACTTGTTTCCCTTAATCGAAACATTCTCTGGCCCGATGCACAAAGTGTTAATTGTATTAACAAGTAACTATATTAAAACATTAATTAATTCTGCACTTTTTCTCTACACAATTGTCCAGTCTTTCTCACATGCTCTTAAAGAAAAATCCCTATAGCCAGTATAAATGTGTCACTATTGTTATTAGCTTTTTTCTTTGTTTGCCATTCTGGTGAATTTGGCATTATGTTAGCATAATTATTAACTCAAGTAAAAGAGTTTTTTATCATCACCCATCTAAAGCTGCAAAACAAGATTGTGGTTGCAGACCGGTGCTAAATGTGGGTATGCCATACACCAGGATTAAACCCAAGGATCTTACCAAATATGTAGTCTGGTTCTTCTCCTGTTATCTTCCTTCTTGGTTTAGAGATGTCTGATTATGTCCAGACTCGAGCAATTCCAATAACAATGTAAGCTTGGCCTCCTCGCCAAGTGGTTTGGCAGATATGAAGTCAGTGCAAACAAAACCTGATTTGTGCACGCCCAGAGCCTTAGACTAGCATCGCTGAAGTGACTGCTGTAATTGCAGTCGTGGATGTGTTTCCAGCCTGGTTCCAGGCTAACTTTTGCCTATACTTTGTTGTGACTTTTGTGTACTTTCTCTCTCTCTCTCTCTCTCTCTCTGTCGCTCGCTCTCTCTCTCTCTCTCTCTCCCCCACATGTAGTCTTTTCATTACTTTAACTCTTGTACATAGTCTGTTTACTGCATTTGCATATGTGGGAGGCATTGCTTATTTCAGGAATCTTGCCTTCAGATGATTTTCTTGACTGTGATGAGGGGTGTCTGCCTGTGGATTGATACATTTCAGTTAACTGGTAGACAAAATACAACTCAGAAGGAAGACTATGCTCATGGGTTTGCAATCGACATTGACAAAGTCTCAACGAAGTCATTATCTCGGCTGAATGAACGTTTTACCTTGCCAAGAATTAAATGAGTTGAGTGGTGGGTGATCATTCTGTCACAGTTAGGTGTATGATTGTAAAATCTATACAGCCTACAAACAAGTTTTTGAATTTCACTTTTCAGAACCTGCATTAAGGTACTAATGAGTACTTATTACAGCCAGTGTATCTTATTTTGAAAAACATTTTGAATCGGCCACATTTACTTCCATCAGACCTTTCCTATAAGCATGTGTTGCCTGTTGTGTGATACTTGCGCTCTCTTTCCATCTGATAGCAGAAGTGTAACCAATTCCTCTGCAGTTTTGCATAATTGCTTCTGCTGGGGTCCGTTTTTACATCTATTTATGTGTCTTGTTGTTTTTACCAAGGCTGGGCAGGGCTTTCAGTGATAAATACCTCGCTTCATACCTCTGTCCTGTATCCTCATATCCTTTTGCACTAGTCATTATCCGTCATTATTGACTTTACTTATGCAAAACACATTTCCCACTGCACAAATACCTGCATTTTCTCAGTGGGTGTAGAGAGAGTTGTTTTTTTTCTGAGGTGATTATTGCTGTTGTTTTTGTGGTAAGATATGATATGTATTTTTTGCCGTTTATTAAAGTGACCTTCCTGGCTAGTCTACCTCTCTCTGCTAAATCCTAATGAGGCAGTTATAGCTGAAAGTTGCTGTCGTTTAACTAAGTTTCGGAAGCAGGCAGGAGCCACACACCCATGTACCTACAGTGCCCAGCTCTCGCCCTCTGTTTTATATCTGCTGCCTGATCAATTCCATCGACAGCACCAAAGCTTCCCTGATTATTCTCAGACAGAGGATGTTACACGCTGTCGTGGTGCGTCTTTCTGAAGTTATTTACTTGTTTGTTTCCCTCTCTGTCTTTTCTTTGTTCCTGTGTTTGTCTTGTGCAGTGTTTGCTGATTGGTGCTGTGATAATTACAAGTAGGATTGTGCCGCAGGCGCTCCTGTATGCTCTGATGTGTCACACTGAGCCATTGTTCCTTTCATTGGCTGATTAAAGAAAACAGATACATATCTAGATGTTATTTCATACATCTGGCTGCGTTGAATAAATGGCACTACTGTGCATAATGCAGCTGATTTAATATACATCTTGATCAAAGTGTGTTTTAAGGAAGTAATCAAACACAATTCGATTCAGTGCTTCCATGTTAATTTATTCTCTTCAAGTTACAAGAACCCAGTCATAGAGTCTATGTAAGAGTTGAATGTGCAGTAAAATGACAAAACTACAGAAGGGATTTCCATGAAACTTGGAATGATGGGACATGGGCCAAAAAAGAACCCATACAATTTAGCAAAATAGGTTTTTTTTTTTTTTTTGTTTTAGTTTTTTCCCACCAATTTCCTTGGGAATAAAACATATATCTTGATGAAAAAATCTGGCATATTTAGGGGACTTGGTGCAGTTTGGTTGAATTTAATGGGGACTGTTGGGACTTGGAGGGGTTATGCGCTCTACTAATTGCCATTGTAGTAATTTATGGAATACCTCTTGTTAAATGTAAGAACAAAGTGTACGATGTGAAACAGCTCTGTGTGGTGGAAACTTAATAACCCATTCAGTTGGACAATAGAGCTACATTTTCGTCCCATTTTAAAAATGGCCTCTTTGAGTCGCTCAATGCTACATGTAACGATGACGTTTTGCATAGTGTTTATGCTTACCTACAACTGTTTGCATTGTATTTACAAAATTCTAATAATATCATATAATATTCAGAGTTTGTTTCTACTTGGGATTCTGTTCAAAATCCCTGCCAATTTTACATTGCACAGGGCAGCAGAATGCAGGTTTTTTTTTTCTTTTGTGCAAGGGACAGTTAACTCATGATCTGAACTTTCACTGAGCTGATAAGACTGGCAGATACAAGGGAGAAAAACACACACACTAAAAGACATTATTACCTGCTTAAGAAAAGGTATCTGTCATATCGAGCTTTTCAGAAATGCCTGCGACGTTTCAGCTTTGTTCGGTTTCAAGCAGTTTGAATCAATGCAGCTGTATCTTAGACATTAAGCTCGGCACATTGATTCCAGTTGGTGAGTTGCAACACCTAGTGTGTCTGTGTGTGTTTACTTTGTTGTTTCATTCAAGGTTTTTAACCAGAAGAAGGCTGTAAATGTTCATTTTGAGCATAACCATGTACAAAGAAGAAAGACTAACCTACAAAACAAACACCTCCTGTTCCTTATCTGCCCCACGTGTCCCTAGGTCAAGGCTAACATGAACTAGCGAAACCAATTACTTGTGTATAAGGCTAGTATTTTGTGATTTTGTCATAGTTGATGCAGTTGCGTTTGGATCTGTGCACGTTTGTATTCATATAAAAGCTGCACTTGGTCATAGTCAAAGCTTGAACCGCGTTGAAACCCATTTGGCAGTGTTGCTCTGCCATTTACAATATTAATCTATTCTATTGTCCACACTGCTGCTGACTCTGTGGACTGTCGAGACATACAGTAGAACATGTCTGAGGGGAGCATGGATGCTATGGGCCCCGTGGGTGCTCTCAAAAGGAATGAGATGGATGACACACTTACAGTAAAGCACTGGGCTCTCCCTCAGGCCAGATCTGTTAAAGATGCTTTTGTGCATAACCATCAATGCATGCACAGATATTACACACATGTGCTGTACCAGTGGTGGAGTAATTGTACACACTTGGACGTTAAAATACAAACTAAAATAATCATTTATTGCCTACACCTACACACAAACACACATACCTATGCACCCACACACACACTGAGGTCGCTGCTAGAGGTCCCAGGCAGCTTGTAAGTTATCCCCTAGATGTTTACTAACTGCTACTCGCTGCATAACGGAGATTCATAATTTAAATGTGTTTCTTCATCTGGAGAGGGCACACTCTTCAGTTCAGCCCTCTATTGATTAGAATCAATATTGTCCAATCTCATCAGCACAGCCGTCCTTGGTCAACTGATGTCTGTCTTGCGGTAGAATCAAGGTATGGAGATGAACTACAGCTTTCTTTGGGCAGATCCATACCTTTCGAGGTGATCAGGTTAATGCGTTCCCCTGAGCCATGATGTGTGTAACCTCCATTTTTGCCACATCATTTGTCTGCTGCATTGATTAGAGGTTCATTGAATGGAACAAGGCTGGCCAGACATCAGTTCTAAGAGCAAAATAAATCTGAAATAGGCACGCACTTGGCTGCACACACTCTGTCGCATTGCTGCGTCAATTTACTTGCGTGTGGCTTGTGTAAATACATTATTATATGTTCTCCAGAGAGTTGCGTAGACCATTGATGCATGTATTTTTAATTGCCAGGCCAGTGTGAGAGTTAGAGAAAGAGGCCCCTGGACAGAGGCTGAGCTAAGCTCAGCCAAGCTACCCTGTCACTTAATTTGTTTCCTCTCTGACTGCCTCCCTTGCTCTTTTACTCCCGTACTGTCTCTTTGTTTCTCCCTGCGTTAGTCTGAGTGGTGCGAGCTGACCTTCACTGGGACACAGCCATGATTCTAATTGCATTGATATGTCAGTGAGCTCCAATGGTTTCAGGAGAGCATAGCAATATTACCCCAAAGCCCCGTGGTGGTACCATGCGATCTTTGCTTTCTTCTCACTGATGAGTCACAGAGTCGAGTTGCTGAGAAGAAATAGACAGACCAGACACTTTACAGAGTCTGGATTTTCTCTGGGGCAACATGACACTTAGGTATTACCTAATTTGTGTGTGTTTGTGTGCATGTGTTTGTGTTTGTGTTTGTGTGCACGCACGCACGCCAAAATACGCCCAAGAGCCCCCCAGCCTATGGACTGCAGAGAAGCATGTACTGCCTGTGACATGACCCATAATTTCCTAATGGCTTGTTTTTGAAATCTAGATTTGGGCTTGCCACTGTCTTTTCTAATTAGTGAAGCCAAAAAATCAAAATTTGTCTCCACTTAAGTAGTTCACTTGTGTTCCACAGAAAAAGCCACAATCACATCTGTGTTGTACTTTGAAGCAGCTGCAGTGTAAGGTTTACGCAAACAGTTAGAAAACAAGAAAAACATGCCAGTCTTTATACTGTATGCACATGTTTTCTGTTCTCTGCTGCTCCGTTGACTTGAGTGTTTTTTCCTTGATGTATTTTGCTCACATATCTAGTTATTTGACTTTAATTTGGCAAAGTCTGTTGGGAAAATAAAAACACTAATATGTGTCCTACATTGGAGTAAAAATCTACCAATTTTATGTTAATGATATTTATTTAATGTCACCATCACTCTGCATTTCACCGCCTTGTGTTTGTTTTGATTCTAGCATGGGTTGATTTGATCTAATTTCTTTCCTGCCAACTGGTGGGTGTGTGCAGACGCTGCTGCCCACAGGTTTCTGCATATGTGTGTCAAGTTTATTCATCAAAGATAATATCTGAAATCAAGTGGAAGGATACAATTTGCATATTGTAAATTTCAATTAGTACACAAAATAAAATAAAAACAGGATAGATGATAGATGGATGGATAGATAAGTATTTGAACCTCCTTCATTTCAATAGTCTGACGTTTATTTATTATAATATTAGGCTCTTTAAGTTAAAATGTAATCATTAACTTTTTTCTCAAGAGTCACATTTATGCAATATTCTCTGATAAAACACACTGTGATATTTATGCTTTACTTAAAGCACTCTGAGGCAAATGCATGCTATGGATATGCTCAAATTATTGTATAATATATATATACATAGATAAATTAATGCTTAACGCTGAATTATGTTACTGTTATTTTATAGCCGGGCAAAACCTCCAGGGCTGCTATAGGCTTTGTGAAGGCGAAGCTCACAACCGCACGTACTCGCTCTCGCTGCGCTGTCCGTTTCTCACACTTTGATGAGTCCATGTTGACTTTTTCTTTCTCTAAATTAGAGTCTGGATCACTTTGATCTGACTGAGGCTGGGCTGTCAGAAGCCGGCTGCATTGCAGTCTATCTACACTAATTTAGCTGCATTTTGTCAAATCTCATATGGGTTTTCATTTTATTTTATTTTGCTCACTTTATGAAGTGAGAAGTAAGGAACCATTTTTGCATTAGAGAGGAAAACACTCTGTTCTACCTGGCCGTCTGTGTGATCACCTGAGGAGAGATGAGGCTGAAGGACGGCCGAGGGGCGAGAGTTACAGTATCAGTGAGGAGGGAGAAAAAGAGTGAGTTCTAGACAGCGAGGGAGAGAGCGGAGGAGAATGAGATAAAGGCTGCAGCAAGAAGTGTGCAGTTGTTTTAAAGAGAGAGAGAGAGAAAAAAAATCTTGTGTTGATGGAGACAGGCTGGTTACCAGATGGGTTTTGTCAGAGAGAGGGGGGAACAGAGAGGGGGAAATGGTTAAGAGATGGAGGCTGATGTGGCTGTCTGTAATGCAATATGGCAGATGCGATTTTATTTTTAGGACACAAGGCCCCAGAACGATAGGTTTTATAGGGTTTTGAGTGGGTTGATCTTTTTAAATATTCAACTTGAATGAAATATGGAGCATGACTCCGGGCTGTTTGGAATTCATAAGTCTGTTTGGCAGGAGTGGCCCTGCATATTGAGAGCTGTCAGAGTCGGCCTGAGTGTTAAACACAACCCCTCAGCTGGCAGGAGAAACAATAGCAAGAAAGAAACACCTCAGAGAAACTGCAAGAGACAAGAAGAAAGAAAAGTCCTCTGTTGGAGGTAGAACTATTTAATTACCTCCTAATATTTCAGAGAGAGGCTGATTTTATCTCTAGCATTCATGGGTGTTAATGAATGTCAAGTGGTGTTGCTTAATGTCTCTAAATGACCAACTGCGTGTTGAGTTGGTCTGTTTACAACAACAAGCCCGATTTTAAATGTTAAATGTTGTCTACACACAAGCAGCAATATAAGAACACAATCTTAATGAAACAGCTTGAAATGATTAAAAGTTTTCCTTCATATCAGCAGCTGTCTGATCAATAAGTAAACAAGATTATAATTTCCATCCAGATTTTGTCATATGAAGTCAACTGAATTGGTTTAATATGATGTGTACAGTTAAACATTGTGTTAGACGATGGCATCGGGGGTGGGGTTTGGAGTGGAGAAAATCTGCAGCTTTTTTTTTTGCCATCGCTGGTTAGAATAACAAACATGCTGGTGATTCGTCGTATGAGCTGTAACTAACTGACTTGATGATGAGCTTAACTGAAACTCGTCCGCTGTCACTGTGCGTGCTCTGTGCACGCCTCTGTCCGTACTTGTCAAAGAGAGTTTGTAAGAGGAGAGACTTGCCGCTCTGTAACGCCGCCGCAACGCGAGTGACTTCATTCGTCACTGTCGGGTGGGGCGTTCTGCAGAATTAACTTTCATATCATTTGGTATCAGGAAAATAAGTTTACAGATTTCTTTTTTTTTGGAACCATGACTTCTAGTGTTTGGAACAAGAAGCTCAGAAAAATAAAGTGTCTGAGACTAACTGGTCTGCAGCAGTGATTTTCAGTGTGTCACACACAATGGCTATTTAGGGATTGGACTCATTAATTGTAGATACACAGAAAGGAGCCAAAAAACTTGATAACAAGAAATGTAGATTGCGTTTACTGTAAATTATACAAATCCACTACTGACATTCTGCACCATTGCATTTGCACATAGTATTTATTTTTCTTTTGTTAGCTTTTTTGTAGTCTCATTTTGCTGTATGTCTTGTGCAATTAAGACAATTGGCAATTGTGCATAAATTCCTAGTATTTGTAGACATACATGGCAAATACAGCTGATTCAGATTTTGTGTTTTCAGTTCTGCATTGCACAAGAATTCATCAGAAATATGATGACTTAAATGCGTTATGTATACAGATGGATTATGGTTGTTGTTGGCTGGGTGTTCTGTAGTCTGCCAGAGTCTGCAGAAGACAGAAGCTGTCACATAACTTTCTTTTGAGTCAGTCCATGCGACTGACTGATTGCAAGCAAACAGAAGAATGTGCGCTCTTGTCCGCCTGTCTATCCGTGAATACATTTGCGAGTCTGTTTCAGCTTCATGTCTGGAGGCGTGTGAAGGATCAATATTTTCCTCTCCAGGTGTGACAGGTGTACACCCCTTGAGAAAGCAGTGATAGAAACCCTTAGTTAGTTTGAAGCCACTTAGGGGAAATACATATGCATTAGACTAAGACTGCTGGGGATATTTACCAGAAGTAACCACACAAAAAACAACAGGTAGCAGAGCCTGAAACCGAGACATGTTTAATTCATGCCAGAGGCAGCGGCGTATACTGTGTACACCTGTAACAGTGAAAAGGCTGGTGCTTATTAAAAAAAAAGACATTGTGTCTATCTATGTGTGTGTTTACTTCTCTGCAGTGATGTGTGTCTGTCAGGTTGTCTCGCTGTGTTTGTGTCTGATGTCTGCTTTTATGTGTGTGCGATTGTGTGTGGAAGACAGAGAAACGCAGACCCCCATGCAGGACGTGCTGCTGTCCCTGTATGAGGAAACATTCTCAGTCCATTACCCTGCATGTTGCTATAATGAGAGTAAAGTAGGAGTAAGAGCCCAGGTTACTAAAACCATCTGCCAGGTGTATTTTCCCTTTGTTATACAGGCAGACAGGTTTGTTTATGTAGTAGTAGATGATATTTTGCATGCTTTCCCACATTGTGTTACAAATTGCATATTTGTGTTATCGCGGGCTGTGGTCTAAAAATACAGCAAGTCTTTAGGTAAATGAATAAAATTTAACAACTTACAGAGATAGTAATAGATAGTAAAAACTAAAAGGCTTGAAATGGGTAATTTACAACACTAAACATCATGTTGTTGTTGTTGTTGTTTTTTCCTCTGGAGCTATTTTCATTATGTGGCAGTGCAGTTGAAAGTGTGGAAAGTCATTATTTCTGCAAGATGTTATTTCTAAGCTGGTAACAAACATTAATTTAACTTTATTCCTTTTCCCCTCAAAGCCACAGTTAGGCCAGTAGTGTGAATATATCTGTGTTCTATATGTTACACAAAGAATAGTCCAACAAATAATGGATTTTTAAGGCTAATAGAATAAACAACCAATTATCTCTGTGTATATATATATATAATGAATATATCTTAAGATTGTATACAAACGTGGAAATAGACTCCAGAAAGTGAAGCAAATGCCTGAAATGTGGAAAATACTGGTGGTGTTTTTCATCATCAATTTCTCACATTGGCAGAACGAGAGAAACAAAGTCACCATAGTCACGCCTCGTTTGATTTAACGGCCTTACAGACCATCTACGATGGCGCTGCTGTTTCTTTTTCTGCCCTTACCTCAGAATGAACAAAATAGTAACCTCCTCGAGTGTCGCCATGTTTATTGTTCACATCATGCAAATCCGGAAGTTCTATATGGTCGGATTTCTCCGGTGTTCCCTCTAGTGGTATCCTCTGGTAACACACGTAGTACATCAGCAAGTATGTGTTTCAACAGCAAGTATATCCCCGGCTTTAGCCAGCCTCACCCCAACGTCATTGTGCTTTGCCGCGCACACACACACCCAAACACACTGGCAGGCACACGGTGAGACGTACAAGTTGTTTATTCTGTTCACCTGCCCAGTGTCAACAAATATAAATTTGAACAACGCTAAATTTGGTACAAATCATCTTTTGTCTTTAGTTGAGGTTAAAGTTTTTGTACATTTTCAACATTTCTAATCACCTATTTTCGGTCTATTAAATCAATTGGGCACTGACACATTGAAGCCATTATGCTATAATGATTATATGAATAATTAGCTACATAAGATGTGACATCAGATATCCCTGTGTTTGCGCCACCAGCAACAATCAAACCTTCAATGATGTACATACTCTCTGTCTGTCAGTCACTGTTTTGTCACAACAACAATGTTGTTGATGTGCGATGCTTTGGAAAACCTCATGGAGGGGAATCTTGTGGTCAATCAAAACAGAAGCTCTGTTTATTTTAATTTAATTCTCAATAGAGCATTGTGCGCAGTGGGAGCCAGTAGTGTGCAGGGTAGAAATACTAGTGGCAGGGAACCAGGGTCACTTTTGAGGCATTGTTCGACTTACCAAGGCGTGCTAACGCAATGTCATGCTTGGCTGCAGCTCACAGTGGCAGGGGTTCACACTGAGGGGCAGAGGACTTGAGGGACAGCCAGCTCAGCTCTTTCTACGTTGCCCTTTTTGGTTTTAAGCAGTAGAACCACCACAACACCCCGACCAACTGCTTGTTGACTGGATTTTAATATTACTCAATCACGTCTGCTTATGAATTGCAGATGAAATGTGTTGTCATGTCTTTATAAGGTTGTGCTTTGTGCTTGTGCACAGACCATTGCCATGTCCAGATATTTACAGGGATGTTGACCATGGTTTTCTTTATAGGTGAGTCGTGGCCTATTAATGTCAAGGAACTGCCCCCATTTTCTCTTTTGAAATACTCTGGTTGTTATCCAGGCTTCACTTACTGTGTCCATAGATTACAGCTAAGGATGTCTTTATCACGATTTTATTGCTTTTATTTTCAGCTTATAGTTTTTGTACACTTAAAATAACAGGCAGCTTTTATTTCCTAAGCATTATAAAACCAATTAAAGTCTTTCCAATTGTGTGAGCTCTCCTCAAATAGCCCACAAGAAGTAGGGACTGAGAGGGGCCAGCACTGTTCTCATCTCCATCAGTAAATTCAATTATGTAAGTTCGAAGAGATATGTTTTGGTAATTTTCCTTCATTCTTAATTGTTTTTCCTGAAGAAATAAAATTAATTACTTATTAATAAACTTATTAAAAAAGAAATCGAAACTCGCATTATTTTATCATGTCTGACGAGAATACTTAACTCTAGAGCTGCAAATAATTGTATTACAGATATTTTATTTATTATTTGAATAACTGATTATTCGTATTATAATAGATTTCCCTTAACATACTGACAGTTCTCATCACAACATCCCAGAGCTGAATTTAATGTCAGATTATTGTATTTAGTTTTTTCACTCTCTTACACAAAGGTATTGAATCTACAACATTATAAAAAAAATGTTTAAAAAGTAAGCTGGAAGCAAATGTATTTTGGTTGATCCAATGATCAATAAAATACTTCACATCCCCAACTCCACAACCAGCTGCTGTCTTGACCTACAAAAACAACTTCCATTGGGAGCAAGATGACGTCGTACGCAACATGGAGCAAAACTAAAATAATCCAGACAGCTTCCAAATTATGTTGCTTTTGAACGAACACTATGATAAATTATTCTGTGTTTCAAAAAAGATTTGGGGTTTGTTAAATGTGGGAGGGATAGAAAATAAAATCACAGCTGAACCAGCGAAAGCAGGACGGGCTTTAGTTACTTATAACAGTGCTGGTTTGCAGACTTTACCCACAGGGATTGTTAAGTGCTCTTCCCATAAAGTAGCCACACACCTTATATTTTATCTTCTTGTCTCTTCCTATTCCTCCCTCTGTCTTTCCACCTCGCAGGTGGTCGGAGTCAATAGCAATGGGTAATAAAAGAATCTAACTCAATGTTACCTAGTTAAATCCTCACGCCTTCCTATCCGTCTCACCCTCGGGTGTCGCCGCACGACTCCACATTTCAAATCAGAGTGGCTCTGCAGATTTGTGCAATTGCAACTTCATGGCATTCAGCAGTATCGATGAATTTTCACTGGTCGCACTGTTTCCTGTACTCCATTTAAGTCTCGTCCAAATCACACTCATTGACTCCGTACCACGCCACTGTCTTGAGCTGTTTATTCCGTCTGTCTTGTCATCATCTCCTTCTTCACGCCCTTTCTTCCACTGCCGTCCTCCTTCCTTCCGCTCCTCTTTCACTTCTTGCTGCCTGTCCTTGTTTTTAATCCTGTCTGCTGCTTCTTTCTGTGCGGCGGAGAAGCTCGACAAGCTGCTCTACACGTACACACACAGTGAACTACGATGCACAAGCAAGGGACAAACCGTCAATGACTGGTGTGTTGCCAGGTAATGATATTTAATTACGCCCAGCCTAATGCACACGGGCAAACTAACAAGCTGCCTACTAGCTTTTAGCTTTTAAAAGACTCACTTGGGGACACACATTTATGACACCATACATTTTCAGCTCTCTACATGCAGCTTCCCTCTGCCTGAGCACAAACCCATCAAATGGCAGTTTTGCACAGCACTGTACTCACGCTCTCATGCTCACAGACACAAAAGGATGAGACTGTTTTGCATCTGGAGTCTGACCTCAGTGGCACTGTACAGCTGTCCAGTGGAGGGGAGGTGATTCTGAGGGTTGTTTGTTGTCTGCTTCTTGTGCCCCCCCCCCAGTCTGTTGTTGGCTCAGCCTCTCAAATGTCAGCAATTTCTGCTTTTCTCTGTCTTTTATTATGATAGAAAAGTGAATTACTGTGGGTGATTTTGAATGTTTGTTGGATAAAACATGATATTGTAGTAGAGGCCAAGTTGAACTCTGGGATTTTGTAAAGGACATTTTTCTTTGCATTTTGAAATTTATTTGAAATTATTTGAAACGCTATTTCCAAAAAACATTCTGGAAATTAGACTTGTTATTCTTGTGCTTGCATGTGCATGTGTGTGTGTATATAGGCTCTCATAATATCAGATGTTCACGACAGGATTGTCATTGCTAAAATAATTCACATTACAATTATTCCAAACTCTCAGTCAAATTTAATATTCACCTTTTTTTTTATAAATAAAAAGCTTATAACAGAAGAACACCAAATACATGCATAAAACATCAGGTGAAAGGTAGCATCTAGTTTAATGGCGCCAAAACAAAACCTGAACAGTGCACACATGCCTCAAAAATATCTTCTCACAAAAAATCACATTAGAATAAAAATAACTTGGGCATACTTCATGCTGGAACTATGAAAATCACCATACTCCTTTGAAATCGTATCAAACACACCCGAGTGAAAATTCAGACCTCCGGACCTAACCCTTATAAGAGCTATGGACTTTTGAGCTTTGGTGTCACTTGTGTCTCAGTTATGCCAACACCAGTCTTTACTCACTTCTGAAACACTGGAAAATATACTGGAGCATTTTGAAGCCTATAAAACTATAAACCCTTCTCTGTATTCTCTCATCTGTGCTCTGCTGCCTCTCTGATGCATAACACTGAGACATCCACATTTTAACGCACAGCAAAAGAGCATTTTCTTCTACAATTTATGATATCTTAACAAAGAATCAAAACGGAACCATTAATAAATGAATCAGTAATCCAATAAATCAATGGATTGTCCCTAGTTTAACATTTTGCATAAAAAGTATATACATGGAGTAAACCTTAGGCAGTAAACTGATGTTGCACTTAAAAAAAGGGGTAAATAGTCGTCATTAGACTGAACATGCAGTGAACTGCCAACCCTGCAAGCTGTGTTGTGATATATGGCGGCTGTAGAAGTCTGTGTTTGATCTTACTAACTTCAACTTGTTGTGTCAGTCACTCCGCAGAGAGAATAAGTCACTTCACTTTCTGTATTTTTTTTTGCGAGTCTGCATAACTACTCTCTTCTTAAAGTGATCAAATACGGCAAACTTCATAAGAGTGGAGAGGAGAGGGGGAGTGGGAGATGAGAGGAAAGGCTCATCTGAATCTGTATTTGAAGTGGCAAATGGAAATGTGCCAAATGATCTGACAAGAGGAAAATGTGAATTCCTCTCCGCAGCTATTTGCAGGGGGAAAAAAATGACTGCTCTGTTTTCCTCATTGGACGGGGCCTTTTTACATTCCTGAAAAATGCCATCCTATCAGAAATTTATTAAACTGACATAGCTCCATCTTGAAATTCCTGACTCTCAAACCATTCAGAGCAGTGATTAGTCTGTTTTTGTTTGAGAATTTGCTTGTGTTATACTGCATAAGAACCCCGTGTCAGTGGCTGGTGAGCTGTGAGACAGTCTAAAGGCACATTTTACAGCAGAGCAGAGAGCGAGAAGAGACGCAACAAGCTCAGTCTGCCAGCTCTTTTATCCCTGTTTTTCTTCTCCGCTGTGCCTTCCAGCAAAGTAAAGGACAGCGGCAGACAGAGGGCTTTGATAGACCGGTAGTTTAGCAAAATCGCATTGTGTTCGTGTTTTTTCAGACATAGGAAAATACCAATCTCCAGGCTTTCTCATGTGCCGACTGTTTTGCTCCGATCTTTTAACGGCTCTTCATGTAGATGAGTTCATTGTCACCACAATGGTGGCAGGCAGCGTATCTGTAACAGTCGGGGAAAGGAAAAGACAAGCGAGCACTGCTGCAGTCTAGACTTCACTTTGTGTGTCTCTGCTGAGGCTCCCTGCCTCAGCCTGCCCGCCTGCTAACATCTTCAAACTTCAAGAGAGCCGGAGAGGGGAGGGGGGGGGGAGGGGGGGGGGGGGGGGGGGGGGGGGGGGGAGATGAGAAAAAGCTCATCTGCGTCAGTTGAAGCAGCAAATATAAGCTGAGCAAATTATCTTACACAAGGAAATGTGAACTCCTTTCTGATGCTGTTTGCAAATAGAATAGGAAAACAACTTTCTAATATTGGACAGAGGCAATTTTCCAATGGACTACTGTCACATTAGGTTGTGAAGATTACATTCTCTGTCTCTCCATATAGCTCCCGAATTCTATACATATATTTGTCAAGAATTCCAGCAGTGGAAAAAAAGTTAAAATATATATTCGTTTAAATTTGACAAACAGATGCAACATGCAAAACAAATCAGTAAAAGAGGCATGAGAACAACTCGTTCTTAAGAAAACAGCAAGATACAAGAACAAGGACGTGCTGACAGATTTGTAGCCTGCAGCCGACCTGAAGCAAGCTAACAACAAAGCCAGTGAACTTCAGCTACTTGTCTCTAACCTCCAAAGGTCAAAGGAAATAACTGAAACAATAAGTTATTTTTATTTTCAAGGACATGTAACCTTTTAGTCTTGTTCATAAAGGATGTAGATGGATGACAATGACCATGAAATTAATCAAGTAGCCTCTTGTTGCCAAAATCGAAGTGAATCTTCATCTTTCTTGGGGTCTGTCCAAAGTTTTGTTACTTTTTAATTGTTAAAGGGGAAACGGATAAATGAAATGAAAATGATAAACTGCCTGAAGTGAGTGTTGATTGTGGGTGTTCGGTGACATCAGGATTCCTACAAGGTTATAGGAGTGTGATTCTAAATTGTTGAAGCACTGTGACTACTGATGGTGAGGAAGTTATTTCAGTGGCTTTTTCATGCTGCATATTGATGTCATCGTCTGCAAACAACTTCATTAATTTACAATTACAAAACCCTTAATTTGAACAAAAGCTGAATTAGAATGTACTGATTCTTGGTGTATCTATGATATCCATATCGGATGCATATCACATATGTGCATCCATGTCGAATTGTTTCAGAGAGATGAGTGCACAGCCCTAACGTCGCAGCAGGTATTCTGTAAACGACACCAGCCTTGTCTTCAAATTCCTGATCATGAACCAGAGCAGCTATTTCCATTAAAATTCCACTTGACTCGTTCCCCTATAAAACCCTGTGTCGGTTGTTGGTTAAAGGACCAACTCTTGAGATGAGACGTGTTTTACATCTCCCAGACGTGTTTTACAACTTGGATGAAGGCGTCTGTTGAGAAGCTAGCAGGGCTTCAAAGGAAGGGGCAGCTAGGTGTCACAGGCAGAGTGAGAAGAAACTGAACTTGCCAACACTTTGATCATGTTCACCACTAAAGGGCAGAGCCCTGTTAGGAAGAAAAGAAATGCATTTTTGGATAAGAGGTCTTATTGAAGTGTGTTTTCTTTTTTTTTTATCTCTTTTTGAAGTCTAAATATTGAGGTATTACTCTGTATTTCTCTCTCTCTCTCTCTCTCTATATATATATATATATATATATATATAATTAGGATTTAATGCAGAGCAGAAAATGTTCAAATGATTAACCCTGCTAATGATCTCAGAAATAAATATTAATTTAAAGAGTTGCGTGTTTGAAATCAGACAGTACCCACTTTGCGTGTTCTCTCTTTCTCTCGTCGATGACAGAAATGGCATCAGTTTAGAATTTCCACAGAAGTGTAAACAAGATATTAAAATGCAAATTGCTGATACCACGATTGATAATTTTCCCAACATCAGCCACGAATCCGTGGGTGTGTTGTTTGTAAACGAACTGTGTGTTTGTGGATGTGATGGAGCAGAAAGGAAACAGACATGGGGGGTTAGATGACAGGTTTTTAGAGGGAGGAGAGAGGAACGGGACATGATAAGGGAGTGTGAAGCAGGAGGATCCACGGTGGGGAGTAATTGTCGGGGTTTTTTTGCGCAGCAACAAACAGGAAGAGAAAGCTGAAAGGGTGAGATAATTAGAGGAGACTTGGATTTTCAGCTGCGGTGAATGTTCAGTCACAGCAGTAAGAAAACCCACCACTCATTTCATCCTTTTAAAATACCCACTGCCTTATTTGCCTATCTAATTTTAGTGTGTGTGTGTGTCTCTGTGTGTGTATGTGTTTGCACATCCTGTATGTGGGGCCGTTGTGTTTCTTTGCTTAATTTTGAAGTCAGTTCCTTCTTGTCTGCTCTCTTTCCTCCCTTTATCCTTATTTATTTGTCAGAGGTTGTGTTCAGGGACGTTCCTTGTCATTTGTCAGCGCGGCCCATAAAACACACTGTCATGACTGACTGGCCACGCTCCAAACTCATTACCGATTGGCTGACAGAGCGGGTCGCTCTGTTCTGCTCTGCTGTGTTTGACTCCTGTTTGCCAGACATTTCAGGCTCAGGAAACTTTAAATGCGGTGGTGTCTTTCCTCGCGCCACTCCTCTCAGCCTCACGCTCAAGGTCACATGAATATGGATTCAGCCTCTCCTTCCAGCGCACACATACTGATGATGAAGTCTAAGATCTACTCAGAGGGATTATAATTCAGAACGCAGGTCTGATCTGGGCCGTCGCTCTGTTTCACTGTCGGCCTGGGTGTATGTTTTAAGTCGGGAGCCAGAGGGGTGTGGGCGGGAGGCTGAGGAGAGAGGAGAGCGGCGGACGGGCGGGTGGGTGGGTGCGGGGGAGTTGTGGGTAAGAGAAATAAGAAAGATGAAGAGGACTTCTGTACGAGCACAGAGCTCAGATGAAAAGCGGAGGAAGGAGAATGGATGATGATGGTGGAATCAGGGGAGGTGGAGCTGGGTGGGAGGGTAAAGGGAAAAAGGACTGGGAGATTGGAAAAGGGCGACATATTTGATCAGCCACATCCATTTCATCATATCGAGCTGGTTGCCAACACATTCCGCTGCAGATAATGTGTCCTCATCAACGTGTGTCTACACACTGTACGTTCTGTGTTTGTATATCCTCACTAAAGTGCTTCCTGTTACTTCCCAATGTTGTTTCATTATATCATATTTGCTGCAGTACATTTTCCATTCATTCACTTGCTTTTTTTTTTTTTTAACCTTCCTCCTACTCTCCAACTTGCATGTAATTTAATCTGTCATCTGATTAACTCCCTTGCCTCCGTTTGTCTAACGAGTCAGTAACACATCAACTTCTTCCTGTGCTCACCTCTCTCGTCTGTTTCTCACTCACAGAAAACAAGGTGCCTTTACAAAGGTCTCGCATTCGGCAGGATTTGAACCTGGGCAACATTCTGCAGGAAGCTCCACCTACCAAGGGGGCCCCTGCCGAGCCTCAGGGTCATCCATCCGCTGCCAGGTCGAGGGCCGCGGCCTGTACGGAGCCGGGCCGCAGGTACAGAAACACCCCGGGTCACGGCTACGGGCTGGACAGAGAGAGGGTGGTGGAGAGACAGACAGTTAAAGTGACTGAGAGGGAGATGTATGTCGAAGCAGAGCCTCCAGGCCTCCAGACGTCCTCCGCCGGTGCTTCAGTCAGCAGCTGCGGCAGCAACGGGGAGTCGGATGTAGAGGCTCTTCTGGCTAAACTCAGAGCCCTTTGAGGTTCACTTCTTATCTCTTAAACGACATCTACAGCATACAGCAAGTTTTTTCACACAACATACACATTAAACATGCGTTGAATGTAACCTAAAGGATTTCAGAAAATACATTTTAGTTATAAAGAGACAGTTGTAAGATTTGTCCGTCATCAACACCACCGCAGTTAATCAACATTAACAAGGGAAACAAGGACTTGTTTTTTTAAGCCTCATAAAGTTTCATTTGCATAAGGTCACTAATGCATTTGAAGACCATGTTTTACTACATGATGGATCAGAGATAAAATCTCCTTTTTCAAAAGGAAACTGTGGCAAGTGGAACACAGACGGCTGCTCACTGCTCTGTTCTCAGAGGTGATGACACAGAGAGTGATTCACCAAACATCTGATTTGATGGAAATATACAAATAACAAAGAAAATCAAAATGAACAGCCCAATAGATTCAGCAGCGTCTCTACCTGATCCTTCAAAGTGCACTGCCAAAAATGTTTGGCTCTCATTTATGTATTCTTAACAATGGGAAATATATATAATTTTCCCTGCAAGCAAAGAGACGATGTTGCTAAGCACTTTCTATGTAATCCAGAAGAATGCAATATAAAAATATATATATATCACATTCCTTTCACAATAGTATTTCCTATGAACTGCGTCTAGTATTCTTTTTAAACCTTGACCCTGTATCTTATCTTACCTTGTAGTTTATAGTTCCGTGTTATGGTTATTTTCATATGCATGTCATTAGTTATATTCAATTAAAAAGACTTTAAACTTACTGCATTTATTATTTTTGGTATTTAATTATTTTCTATATTATTCTTTCTTTTGCTCATTTTGAGTCTTTTTCATTCCTTGTGGGCGATGGGGGTGTCTTTTATATTCAAAGCGTTGATGTAATTGTTTGTATTTTGTATAAAAAAATTGTTATCTGCATCCGTACAATCAAATATATACACAAAAAAATCCATACGAGTCACAGGATGCAATATTGATGATTATAATTTGCGTTGATTTTCTTTGTGCCAGGATGTTTTGTCACTTTGTCTCGGAAACATTTCTGAGAACAAATGTGCGAGAAGGAACTAAAGGGTATAATCGTCCAGAACGTAGCACAAAAGAATCAAGTTCATCCGGCGACAGGTTGAACCGGGAATTATTCTGTTTTTGTTTCCTTACAATCCTGTTGAAATGACTCATCTGTTGTATCGTCACATATTTTAGAAACTCATTTAAAATAAAAAAAACGGAAAAAGGTGTTTGTTGTTTTTCATACATCCCAAAGACATTGGACTGAATTGAATCTACGTCAGTGTTTGTGCAACTGTTAATTTAGGTTTTCTTTTGTTTGTTTGTTTTTGTTCTTACGATGCTCACAGTCAAACGTGAGCATTACTCACAGCGTCATTGCTGAACTTTCCCTATAATAATTGTCATTGATTAAATACAGAATAAATCATCTAAATATGTTACAACCATAGACATAGAATATAAAGATGAACGACGCATCCCGACCAGATTATTTTGGATATATTTGCCACCATCTTACGCTTTTGCCCTCATTTGGAGCCAGAGTCTGCTCAGTAGTGATCGAGCTGTGGAGCTGTGGTGCTGAAGTCCGGCCAAGTTTGACTTCTTAGTTTGGTGCATGTCCCGTCCACTACCATGGAGGAGGCGATCAAGATAAATTGGTTTCACCTTTAGGGGGGGGCTGCCATGACGTCCATCTTTACAGTCGACGGTTACAACTTTGTTAACAGTTACAAATATATTCATCTTAATACGAGTTAGCAGCAGTTTATCAGCTGTAAAAAGCTGAGACTCAAAATTGATGGAAGGAAATCAACACGGGTTCAAATCGCTCAGATCCTCTGGACATTTATTCCTCTTTCGACTGTTCTCAATTTTTTCATCTACTGTTTCTTTCCACATCTGCTCGGCCACATGAGCCGGCGCGGTCCTTATGTTCCGTGTGCGGCTCAAACTTGCGTGAACATGTCTGACGCCATTGTCGTACAAACCTCACACTGCATTCACACCTTTAGTGGGAGAATATGCTGCTGAGAGGGTTCTGCAGGTCCCACATCAGTGGTCACGCTCAGCATCTCACTGCAAACCTTTTTCGTCTGTTGTCTGCGATTTCTCTTTGTTTTTTATATTCTATATTTTACTTTTCCTCTAAAATGCAGTGCCTTGTTCACACAGCAAAAAGTGCGAAAAGGCCGCAGGGTCCTAGAAAGTTCTAATGTTGCAGTTGACTGTTACAGCGAAGGATTTGGAACGTGAGAATATCAAATAAAAAACACAACATAGTGTTTACATATAATAAAAAAACATGTTTCTGTTGGTTTTAAGTTTGTTTGGATTGATAGATTTTCTTAATAAAGCTGCTCTCAGACGTGCACTGAAGTCCGGATGTCAGGACGCAAATGTCCGAGTCAGATGCTCCAGACATTTACCGTGATGAAATGAGTGAGACCCATGTGAGAATGCAGCAGGAAAACCTCTAGGAAATTCACAGCCAATGGGCACGTTGATGACGATTTCCTGTTGTTGTGAATGTGTCTGACTCGGACGATGCTGACACCCAATTTTCCAGATTTCATGTCTAATGAAAATCGGACCAAAAAAAAGCATGTGTGAACTTCTATCACTCACTTTAATGAACTGAACACAAGATTAAAAGTCATTGTGCTGAACACACATCTTGTTTAAAGCATGAATGTGTTGTGCATAAATTTACAGTCGATAAAGTCCAAGAAGTCCGATTCTGGACACGGACAGAATTGAGAAGTAGAGAAAACAGAGTGATCTGCCCACCAGTTAACCCACTGTCTGACAGGGTCTGCTCGCTGCAGCCTGTCAGCTGGTGCATATCTTCAGCAGCGGGAGGCGCACAACTGTGCTGGTCTGGAGCCAAGCCAGAGACAAACAACTCCCCGATGATGCATTCAGTGGCTTGGGAGAGAAAAGCAGTTGTTAAGCAAGCTCCTCCAGTGGCCTTGATTTAGCTGCAGCCGGCTGCAGCACGCCTTTTACTGAGCAGTTTGAAATCAAACCGCTTTCGTTTAACACTTTCTCTTGCATTTTCTGCAAGGGCGGGCGGGGGGGCAGTCACCTTCTCATCTGTCTCAGCTTTTTGTAAAACCACTGCCTCACCAGAGTTCATTGGTTTGGGGTTTTTTTCTCCCTTTCTGTCCCAATGCTCCACATCTGTGAAGTTCCTCAAAGTCATTTTTTAATCTAGAGTGTTGTGTATTTAAATTTTTTTCTTTTGCCTAAAACATTTAGATTTTAACAATGATCCACGATGTTGAAAAGAATAATAAAAGTGATGGAAATGTCTGATATACAAGTTTTTACAGATTATTAACAATACACTATATTTATATTAATAATTTGTAAAGGGTTTGTGTGTCTGTGTGCAGTTGAGGTATTACTCATTATTATATTATTATATTATCCTTATAGGAGCTTAAAACTCCCGTAAATCATTGAATGTTAAAGTGAAGACATGTTTTAAGGCAGTTATGTTTAAGTGTTGGAGATTTTAATGGAAACGTTTCACATTTTCTTCGAATGGGATGAGGTCATGCTTTGCGTTGCACAACTGCATTGAGCTCCCGTAGCTTCCCTTTGCAGCCCAGGTAGCAGCCAATCAAACCACGTTAAAACAAATACTCGAGCACAGGCACTAGCCAATCAAATCGCATCCATGTAAATCAAGGTCCTGTCCGACATCAGCAGTCAGAGCGGGCAGAGAAAGCCCATTAATCTGTTTTCATCTGGTTGTGGAGTTTATCTTTAGTTTGGTCGTTGTCGTGATGAGGATCGTGCCAACACCGAGCGCCAGCCTCTTGGGTTCCCTTCTCAATCATTTGTTTTTAACCTGCTCCACCATCAAGTGTGGAAATGCATATGTTTCAGTCATAAGTCAACGTCGTGTCCTCCTACGTGTTTCAGGTCGAACGACTAATTGTTGTTATGAGAGGATTAGCTGGAATGCAGTTTGTCCACGTCACAGAGTGCGGACCCGGAGCTGCCTACATATCGACAATATGTTCCATTTAATTGCCTGCATGCTTGCAAGATGTAAAAAATGATTACATTGTGTTGCAGCATCTGTGCCGACTCGCTCCTCGGAAAGGGAAAGCAGGAAAATGACCAGCGAAAGTCATCGACGCCACAAATTGAGAGGAGAAGGAGAGCATAAGGATGGCAGGATCTTGTTATGTTGAGGGAGCCTTCATTACTCACAGGCCCGTGTTCCAGCCATGAGGTTTATCTGTGGGCCTGATAAAGTGGAGCAAAACATATTGTGTAACAGATTGCAATCTGGGCTCCTTTGATTGGAGATGAAGTTAAAAAAATGCGTCTGAGGATTTGTACAGTTGATGAAGTGGGGGGGGGGGGCAGATCAACAGATTTGTCACTGTTTCTTTTCCCCCAAGAGTCAAAGAGTGAGCACTGCTGTGTTTTCTGACTCCACACATCATACTGTGGAATTTTATGGTGCAAAAAAGAAATCACCTTCTATTTTCAGGTCGCTTTGCAGAAAATCGTCTCCGGATGGTTTTTTCAGTGACAGTTAAAACTCGACAGATTTATCGCTTAGCAGGTAAAAAATAATATTTTTCTGTTTGCTGGTAATAAAACTTTTATTTTACAGAACAAAGAATGCAGAAAAGTATTTGGTTGAATTTGTCTTTTCTTTTCAGTGAAAGTTTAGTGTTTAACTGTAAAATATCAAACCTCAGCCCCACATTTCTTAGTCATTTGGGTTTGATAACATCTAAGGAATCATTGCCAATATTTTCAAAATATATTTATATATTGGTCTGGACTTGTGTTTAGACTTTTCTTTGTGAATGTGTTTTTGTATTTTGTGTTTAATTGTGTCTCTGCTTCAGTTTATTTACTTTCTTATGAGCCCTTGTGCTGTGTCAGAAGTTAATGGACTTTGTTTGCCTGTTAATTTAATGAAACATTTTCCATCCTCTGCATTAGTGTCCTCATCTTTCTCAAATGTAACACGATATATATCAATATCCAAATCCATTTGAGTTGGGCTCTGACAGGTGCAGAGAAAATCTACGAGGGCTTTATCCTCCCTTCCCTCTTCTTCTTCATGTGTTGTTATTCTCTGACTTTTGGTAAAACTGTGATATGTTTGGTGAGATATAGTTCCTGCCTGGATTACACTCCCTGACACTTGTTTCCCCGGTGTTGACTCAGGCTGTGTTGTGGAAGCTTCTTCGTTCCTCCTTCAGTTGTTGACGCTGGAAACGTTGAGCCACAGTTGGGCTGTGCGATTACCTGCGTGACTGAGCCAGCTGCCGACACACAGTCGCTGCAGTTCAACTTCTCAGATGGAAGGAAATTGACTTGTGGATGATAGAGTGAAATGTGAGCGGAGACGTGGTCTGTGTGGACTTCTGTCTTAATTAAACTCATCAGCAAACACAAGTGAGACGGAAAACTGTAAAATGAGCCTGTCTAGAAATGATGCATCAGTGGAAGTGAAATAACAAGAGTCCGACGTTCACATCCGGCATCTTATCGTTTGCGTGGTTTCAGTTTAAGCCCCACATGGTGAAGGTCGAGGGGGAAATGCGGTTTAGTTAAACGGAAAAGGTCAACGCTTCCTATCTTGTGCTGTAAGTCACTGTTGACTTTTGCCAGTGTTTTAGATCACAATCTTTCTCTGACCTTAAACAAGTACTCTGACCTGCATAAACCAACAACCATAAAAGACATTCATCATGCTTTAGCTGCCAGGAGCTGATGCGGCTGGAAAACAAAATCATTTCCAGAGAACATTTTGCAGATATGATTCAGAGACATTTTTCATCGGCGGTGAAAACTTTAGACATAAATGCTTCATTGTTAAGCGGAGGAAAGGAGCGTCGGGGGTCTGATTCTTAAAAGTCATTCTCAAGCTTTTGGCGGACAGATGATTGACAAGTGACAAAGATCTTTTTGCAAATTTATTAGCAATTCGTGAGTGCGTGGTTCTCAAATGCTCACTTATCTATTTATAATGTCGAAATGAGAGGAAAAAGAAAGTACCAGAGGATTCATGAAGCCGACTTGATGAAGTCTATATAAAGATGAACGACGTGTCTCCCCATCCTCCCACCAGTAATAAAGCCAGAGTATCCAAGATACTATACGTTGGAAATGTTTATTTTACACATAGTAGTAATACTTTATGGAAAAAAACGGTCATTTTTTAAATGAAGACATAAAGTTTGCACTGTGAAGCTCTGCTCTTGTTTTACATTTATCGTTTATCTGCCGCAAGCGCAATGCATTATGGTAGACATTGCTCAGTTAGTGACCATCGGTTGTACACTACTCACGATGCATTGTGGGAAACAATGAGTGCACTATACAAAATACTAAATGGTGAACTAACTCTATGATGGGAGCAGCCAGGACCTCAGTAGATCACCTGGACTGAGCTCTGGGAAGCAGGAGCATGGCGCATCAGGTTTCTCATCCAATCAGTATATGACGTTCTCCCCAGTCCAGCCAACCTGCATTGCTGGGGCATGGCCAACACACCAGCATGTCAAGAGCGCCAGAGGAGGGGCACATTGGAACCCATCCTCAGTTGCTGTCCGAAGGCCTTGGGGGGGAAGGGCGATACCGCTGGCACCATGACCAGGTCCTTAGGTCCTTGGCAGACACGGTCAGCACAGCGATCCAAACCAGTAAGAACCAGCACACCCCCAAAAAGTCCATCACCTTCATCTGTGCTGGGGAGAAGGCACACCATCATCCACAGGTGCAAGGTCCTGCTGATTCATGTGCTCGACCAATCAAGAATCAGTCTCGCAACTTACTAAAACAATTAACACCAATATGATAAGAACTACCTGAAATGACAGAAACCACCTTTAAACCATTTATTTGACTTGTGCTTTGACTTTCTACTTTGGTCCATATCTCATCCATTAACATGGAGGAGGTGAGATTTGCTTTGTCCTGCCGTCCATCTTAATGTACTTTCTGATCAGGGTAGTTGGACGTTAACTTAATAAGTGAACCAGAGACTGAACCATCAGAAGCCGCGTTCTCTTCAAAGACATTTTTCATTCTCCTCACAAACAGGCTCCTCTTTATATTTTTAGGTCTTAAAAGTAAATCAATGCAGAAATGTTTGAGCTGCTCTGAACTCCCAACTTCCAATAAATGAAATATGCTGGAGAGACTTTCTGTGCCTCGCACTTTCTTTTATATTATTTTCTTGTCTCTCAAATTCAAAGAGCAGCTTCTGTTTTTTCCCCCTCTCATCCTAACAGTGAACCGGCCTCACTATATGGCGGAGCCGCAGTAATCAGCGTGCAGCTCAATGCGAGTCACCTTGCTGCTGGGCTCAGGTCCAGGACGAGACAGTAATGGTGGTAAACCAACACCCCGAGTGTCGCCAAAGGACGTGTCGGGCTCTCGCTGCTCTTTCCTGTTTTGAAAATCGAACCGGCGCGGCCTCAGACAAAGTGTTCGTGTCTGTGAAAAGTGCCCGCGCAGTGTTTGTGGTCGATCACGTAGTTAAAATCAACAATAGACTCATATTTATTATTCCTCCTTCATTCCTGTCTACCGGTTTCTCTTGCAAGCAGCGTGTTGGCCTCTCTCTTCTTTACGGGGGCTACCTCCATCTGTCACTGCAGGTGTGTGTTCGTGTCTCGCCTGTTTGTCTTTGATCTCTGCTGTATTACACCTGTGTAAATTGTTGCCCTCTCTCAGTTCATTGTCTTTGTTGTTCCGTCTCGCAGAGATGTTTGTGTGTTTGTTGTTGAAAGAAATGAAAGATGGAAGGCTCATCCCTCAGTGCTTTTTTTTCCCTCTCCAAGCTAATAAAACATATTTGGCAAGCATGCAAAATATCCCAGCAGATATGGAATATATCTCCCTCTCTGTCCGGATGCACTGATTTGTTTACTGTTCAAACAGCTGAATGGTGTCCTGTGGTCTCAACTTCTTCATGTTCATTCATCTGCAGTCACAACAAATTTGCGAGGTCTGATTCGCTGTTGATCTTTACTGGTTGGTTTCCTGGTCGTTTAATGTGTTCGGCTTGAAGAAGAGAAGACTAACTTCAACCCAGCGTGATCTCAGAAAGAGATTATAAATCTGAGAGGAGGTAAACAACAAGAGAGAATATAGAAGAGGGCATTGATCAGACCCGGTTTTAACATGCGTCCTAAGAGATCTGATCAAAAGTGGACAGTGTTATGATCTTCTGTTCCCACTTGGAATTAAAATGCTTCCTGTCTCCCGCGACAACTTGTGATCACATCTCACTTCCCTTCTCAATATGTGTTGGTCAGTGTTGATATTGTTGCGGTTGCTGAGTAGGCGGTCCTTCATAATGGCGATAATGGTCCTTTATATGTGGCCCAGGACACATCTACATTCACACAGTAAAAACAATGCGGCCACATGCATCGTAGACCACGTCCGAATATGGTCTGAGTGATCGGATCGCAGGACACATTGAAGTGCATTCACACCTGTACTTAGTTCTGACCGTTTGTGCTCGGATCACTAGGGACCAATCAAAAAACTGGAATAGTTTATGCAGTTATCGTTTAAAAAAATGAATTTCCCCTTTGCATTACTGGCTTCTTTTTCTTAGCAAGGCATTACTCCTGCCAGAAGGTGGCGATAACACACCTGAGGGCTTTTCGCCAAGAAAAGAAGAATATGTAGTTACTCGTGCCAGTGAAACGTGTGGTGGTGATGATTCCTGTGGTTGTCTCTGTTAGATCAGGTGTTACTGTGCAAACAGGAGAAATTAAACAAATGCAAAGTGAAAGACAACGTTGTAACATGCAACTAAAAATGAGAAAACGTTTGACAGCGCTGTTCTATCTCAAATGAGGAGGGGTCTTTGAATAACAGTCGAATAGATCCCAGGGATTATTGACATGCATTTTTGCTGGAGATGCTCATGTCCATGTCAAGTGATTAAAGCTGTGCGCAAAAATTATGTGTGTGTGCGTGTGTGTGCGTGTGTGTGCGTGTGTGTGTGTGTGTGTGTGTGTGTGTGTGTGTGTGTGTGTGTGTGTGTGTGTGTGTGTGTGTGTGTGCGTGTGTGCATAGTTGACTTTCACTGGTCAACTTGACGTATTGATCTCGAATGAAGTACGTGTGCGACTGCCGAAGAATAATTGAGTTTGTGTAATGTTGTTGCGGCGCACAGCTCGTTCCCTGAGGGCTGTGGCACCGAGCAGAGTGACAACTGTATAGACGGTACAGTTGTGTGAAGTGAGCACATCTGGCTTTGATCACCATGGTGATGGCAGTGCAGAGAGTGACAGGGCGAGCGGAGCGATGGTGGCAGAGTCTCGGGGGAATCATTATCCTGTTTAGTAAAACTAATGAGAGAAAAGGTGTCGCACCTCGAGCTCACGGCTGTCGTCGTTCAAATCACACACACACACACACACACACACACACACGAACAACCTAATGTGCACAAGCTTATGCAAGGTGTAAGTAAAAACAGGCACGTTGTGTCACCGATGGAAATAACCCCACATTTTATAATCCTTACCAAAATAAATAGTAATTACTGGGTCATCGCAGCCCATAAACAAATTAACACAATGTTAACACTTAACAAGAGAAATGTCAACAACGGGAAGTTATGAAGGTTTGTATACGTGGTCTGTCTGTTCGATATCAGAGTTTCATTCAATCACAAATGTATCACAATCAGAGAGAAGTTAGAGTAACTGCTTAAAACGAGTCTACAAAGAGAAGAGAAGACTGTGGAGACAAACTCAAAGAACAATGTTTGATTAGACGACATAAAACCCACTGGAGTCAGACACTGGATCTGTCACCCTTGAGTTTTCTTGAAAAGAACCTTCTTAGCGATTGTTAACACTGGTAAAATAACAATTATGTGACTCATTAAACAGAACTCAGGGCATTTTGGGGAACACAAACTGCAGTTTTACAACCGTGCGTCTATACATTGGTCCTAATTAACAGTACCGCACGGAGGAGTGTACACTTGTGTTCACTTAATGGTGAGCGCTCTCAAAGGTCTGTCACTGCAGATGAGAACAGAACCACTGTGAGATTTTAAAATAAGGGCAAACACATTTAGCAGAGAGAAAATAACTTGTCAAACAAAACTATAACTGCCTCAACTCTGAGTTTGAGTTTATTTAAATACCATGTGATCACAGACCAGGAGTGACAGCTCAGGGCGGTCAAACTCGAGAATATGAGACATAACTTTTATCTGCACCAGATGATAAATGTATTCTTCCAGCAGTGTAGCCACCCACGAGCATAATTTTTGAGAGGGTCACGCAGGATGGAGGAGAACATGACCCGCTCTTCTGTTTTGTTGGCGTCCGTCCTGGTTCGCCTCAACGCCAAAGTTTCATCCTGGAACGACACAGTCACTCTTTTTTTCACGTGTGCCAGAGAACAGCGACGGCCTCGGGGAGGGAACGTCAATTTTGCCGTCACAAACACATTATTCAGGAGTGAACAGGTGTCTGGCAACATGAGACGGTCGTGTCAGGACAACCTGACCCTCGCATAGAGATCTGACATCTCAGAATCATTCGTCTAGTTCGTGGTTGGAAATCTCCGAAAATATATCTTGTAAAATACATTTTAAATAATAGAATAAGAATATCTGGTGCTTCACCACAAGGCACACATAATAAAAATAAAGTAAGAATACTTTGTGTGAGGGTACGGATCACATTTGCATAAACAACCAGCTCCGTTTTAAACTGAATCGATGACATACTTACCCACTGCACGTGTTACTGGAGGACACCTCTAGAGGGCACACTATACAGCTCAGAGAGTATAGAAATACATGATTCACATGATGTAAACAAGTGTGGTGACAAACCGTACTGTACTTTGGGGAGAACCGATCTCAGTGGACCGGTGATTGATACAATGTGATGACCAGCTAATGGTCGAAACACGACAACCGCACCGTCCTCACGCTGCTGTTCCAAAATGTACCACTGGATGGTACAAAGTTCTCAAAATGGTGCGGATCTGTCGCCAGTTATTTTGACGGACATGTTAATCACAGAGGCATCGCTGGTTCAGGTAAGAGTGTTGATGCTGTTCGCTCGAGTCGGCTTCGCTATCCACTTGATTTGTTTTAACTGCTCGTGTCTGTAAACAGGAAAAACATCAGGCAGGTGCGGACACAGAAAACAAAACGCCTGTTGGGCTTGGTTAGACGGGTTGAGACGGAAAGTATCGGCCCAAGCTGCACTGCAGGTAATAGGGACTTGTCTTTAAACTTTCCCCCGTCCTGCCACAACACTGCCCCTACTGTTCATTTATATATTGCACCTTGTGTGCGCATAGCATTTACTTCAGGGGTTCAACCAAAGGTTCAAATAAATGCAGAATATGTGAGGCGGCCGTCATATGCACCTGCAGCTCAGTATATCTCTTCTGCTTATGTCGAAGTTTTTCTTTTTTATATACTAAATCTTTTGGTGCTGAATGATGTCCTTGTTACTTGACATCCTCATCTTTCTTGTATAGAACAACTATTTTTTACCGCAGCCTTGAAAGTACATTTCAACATCTCAGTCAGGGCTTCATGTCCAAGTCCATCAATCATGTATAATACTTTTTCCCTACAGAGCTCAGGCATTTTGTAATAATAAATGACCTGTTGCCAAGGATTAATTCCCTGCTCGCACGCATATGTGCTCGCACATCTCCACAGCTTAACAAAACAAGCAGTTTGCCATGTGTTTGTGTGTGTGTGTGTCTGTGTGTGTGTGTGTGTGTGTGTGTACAACAAGGGGTCGGGCGTCACGTGCCTAGTGCTGCCAGAACGAGTGCTGTAGTAAACTGCCAACAACTGTGGACTGGTGCAAGAACAACCATTCAGCCCCAGTTTGCTCTCTGCAGCCGGCGCCCAAATACGATAAGACAAGTGAGTATCTTCAAATTAGAGCCCTGGCATTAACTCCTGTGCTCACTCATGCACCTGCTCTGTGCCGGGTCTCTTTTAATGGGAGTGGGGAGCTTAGTGTGGGACAGCAGTGGACAGCGGGAGCGGCGACTGTTGTCTGGTGGAGACGGGCAGACGGTGTGGGGAGGTTGTGCTGATTGAACTCCGTCGCCGTGTTGATGAGTCCATGCAGCCGGGCGAGCCACAGGCTGCACAAATCACCTGGAGCACACTCGCACAGGAAGCTGGCAAAGGAAACGGAAACACGGAGCTTAACTGGAGCAGCTTCTCTGGCTAAGCAGCCGCCACAGACACCTCTGAGGATTCAAACCAGTCGCAATCCATTTTCCAGGTCAAGACAAATATGAGAGAAACAAACAAAACTAAAATCTCCGTCGTCACCTACAGGCCCTCAGAATTCAGAGACTTCTCCCCAGTGGGATTTTTCATCCTCCCAATCCTCAGCTTATAAAACCTTGGAGCACAGTTCAATATAAGGTTCAGTTCCACTCAAGGAACCTTTGTGCTATTGTGTAACGATTGTGCACAATTTTCAAACTATTACGGAAATGATTTTTTTAAATTACCCTTCTGTTCGCCTTTTCCGTTCCTAGCAACTGTCATTGTGTCGGACGTCATGATCCAAAAATAGTGATAGTGATGAACATGTAATACTTCTGTTGCGCCCGAGTGAATCACAGACGCATTGTACGATCTGTACCTGTTTGTTTGTGTGTGCGCAGCAGAGCTTGTATGATTTTTCCTTTCTGCATCTAGAGTTGTGTGTTTGCTCATGAACCTTTCAGAACAGAACAATTACAGTTTTTAAAAATTATATATTCGATCCAACCCCCCCCCCTGCTGAGCTTATCATTTTAATTCACTCTCTTCCACTGATGAATTCTTCTGATATCTGGCCTGTTGCTTGTCTTCATGTCAATAAAAGCTGGCTTTTATGCAGAGGGACCCCCCCCCCCCGATCCACCACCACCACCACCCTCCCGCCTCCTCTCCGTCTGTCTCTATACGAGCCTGATCAATAATGCTCATAAGTCTTTTCCTCCAACCGAGCAAGCTTCTGCTCCCTACCCACCGAGAAGCACTGAGCGTCAGACAGACCAGACACTCCTCCTAAAAAGGTGCCTCCTGTTGCATACAAATCCTCAGTCTGTCCCACCGACGCTACTCCGCCGGGCTCTCGCTGCCACATGCATATTCCTCCCCCGAGACGCCAGACAACCAGACAAGTAGATAACATTTTAGTGAGTCCCGGCCAAGAAGGAGATTAATATGGTGAGGGACATATTGTTTGTGTGTGTGTGTACATGCTTATGAATGTGTTCAGTGTGTTTTAGCGGCTACATCTATTGCATGCACTCACATGCAAACATGCAATAGACATGTTGGGCACGTTGCGTTCGTTTAGAGGCAGCCGCAGTCGTATTTGCCTAATGAAGGAATTAAGATTAAAATGAAGTTTAGGGCCAAAAGCTAGAACGTGCTGCAGAAATAAACAGCTTGTCTCATCTCATTTGCAAATCTTGTAAAGTGTTTTAAAATCCCTTTGATTCAGGACCTCCCTGCTCTGCAATGTAAATCAGCTGCGGAATAAATGACTGCGCGGCTTCATTAATATGCATGCGTGTGTGTCAAGCTCGCCTGCAGTCTCATGTCAGCAAGATTTGGGACAAACTGGACTCTCGTTTTGGGAAGATGGGCCGAAGCAGGCGAAGATGAGGGTGATGATGCCGCATTTGAATTCCAGCAGCATTTATAAACAGGGATTGCATGCAAAACACACACACACACACATTCACAAAGTCCCATTCAGGAGTGGAAAGCACGTCGTTTCTGGACTCGGGCCCGGGCACAGGAATACATCCCAGCCAGCGTTACACACGACTACACCGCTAATAGGAACGGGAGGGTTGTGGTGTAAATGAGGATCTGAAATAGATGTGAGAAAAAGGAGGAGAGGGAAGGTACTGACATTGGGGTGGGCAGGAAGCCCGCTGATCCTCCCTCAGGTCCGACAGCCAGGTCAGACACAGCAGCGCGTGGTTCGCCTGCAGATGCCGAAAGCAGCATCAGCACACGAGAGTCAGAGCTCCGCTTGGTTCAAAGCCATGTGATAGAGTACGGCCTAATTGCACTTTCATTTTGAGTCGCGCTATAGAGTATTCATGCGCAATTAGTGAGTGATTGGATTAACGTGTTTGTGTGTGTACGAGGTCCACATGGTAGCGTGCATGTGAGCAGACCAGCTCCCAGAGACTGAACTTTGATGTGTTTCCTTGATTGTATCCTCTGGCAGATAACACTGCTGTGTGATTTGGGGCGCAGGGGTTAGAGTGTCTGAGTCAGCTGGAGCTCTGCTCCGGGAGCGGCTCGGCTCCCACTCGTTTGAAATCGCTGCAACTTAACAGTCCGTCTGAAGAATCCAACCACCACAGGCGTCTGCTCGCACAGCGATGGCTGAGACCTTATCTGCGGCGCTGAGATACAGAGGACGGCCGATGCATTTTCATTTCATCTGAAAACCCATCAATGGGATCAATTTCCTCTCGGCTGCGTTTTTTTAGAAAGTCATATTTAAATCTTCAAGAAGACTTTGAAAAACAAATCATAAAGAACAACATTTTTGACAATGTTTTCTCGCTCGTATCGAGTCGCTGGAGATGTTGATGTTATGCACATATATTATTATGTTGCATTTATTTTGCACTGACATTTTCAGAGGTCACTCACAGAGAAGTGCGACAGTTTGGCAAGAACACACGACACAAGTGGATCCGGCTGACAAACATATTACCAAATTATAATAGAATAAAATAAAAGCTGAGGATCTTTTCAATATTGTATTAAAAACATGTCTCGGACTGACTTACAACCGTTGGCTTTAACAGCAGTAAAGTGTGTGAGTAATTGCAACTTTCATGATGTGTATGGGCGTTGAGGAGGTCAAATGAGGGGGGTTAATGCCACTGATGGAGGAGCACAGCCGCCTGCTGCTGGAAATAACATACAATTTAGTAAGCAAGAAGCTGTTTGCTCCCACTGAATAATATCAGATTATTGTTCCTCCAGAGTGTCTCGTTTTGCTTCATTTGCTTTGTTATTATGTTTCCTACTGTTCCTGGCCTGTGTACAATCTGTTCGTATTTTTCTAGATGAGGTTTTACTGGACTGCTCACGGGCGGCAAAATAAGCTGTAACATTGACATTCTCACCGAATCAAGCAGATGTGGTGAATGTGTTCACAGTTACTTATTCAGCAGACACGGAGAGAGACAATAGACGTCATGAAGTTTCATTTAGATGAGCTGTTGATTATAGTTAATAACTTTCCTTGTATCTTATATACATATCGCTTTGGACACCTCTGAGAAAAATATCACACTACAACACTGCACCTTTTAAATTAAATTAGTTTCTGCAGATGTTCTCTGCTCTTTTTTCTCGTTCTATTTATTGTATGTTAGGGTTATCACCTTAATACATACTAGTTGTTGCAGTTGCTGTTGAAAAAGGTGAATTATGACCAATGAGACGATTGTAATCATATACTCATCATCACATGATCAAATCAACCTGAATCTGCTGCAAAACACACATCGAATCATCAAATAAGTGAAATAAAAAGGCATTTAACCAATCAGTCAAAATAAGTGAAGATATGCAAGTGGATTTTTAAAACTTTTCAAAACTTTAGTCCAAAGGGCAATATTTTGATTGAAGTTATCTTAATTAGACATTTTAAGTTTAAACAATGTGGAGGTTTATGTTTGCCTGACAAGAAAAAGCAGCAAATCACACCCACGTTTTTTTAGGCATCAGGTGGACTTTTGTTTTTAACTCTCACCAACTTTAAATTTGTGACAGTGTACAAAGATATCTAAAGGAAGCTTCTGTTTGCCCTTTGGTGCCGAGCAGAAGGTGAACAGTTGGTTTATCAGGGTGAGTGGTGGCACGCTGGTGCAGCGGTTAACAGCGATGCCAAGCAAAAGTCGATTTCCCTCCAGGTGAGTGTTTTAGCTCCATATCAGAAATAATCTCATGAACATTCAGATACACTGGTCATGCACATATCTGCGTAGACAGGGAGTCGATCCGCAGTGTTTGCACAGAATAAGAACGAGGTTGGAACAGCGATGGCAAAAAGTGAGAGCTGGGATTTATTCTTTTGGCCCAATGATGAGGTGGAACTGTTACTGAGCAACAGTGCACTTTTTAAACTAAAGCTTGTGGCCTCATTCTTCATCAAACTTGCTTTCTGTCAGTGCTCCTATTTCAAACTACGTTCCTAAGCAGCCATTCTGTCATCCAGCTCTACCACAGCGGTGTCAACTCCCACTTAAACATTATTTAGAAGTGACGGCCAGACGAGGGAAAATTAAGGTCTTTGTGAAATAAAATCCACATACATTGGCTGTAATGAATAAGGAGCACAGTGACTGCCAGTGGCTCTATTCCTCATAAATGGAGCTCTAATTAAAGCAGGAAGCTTTGTCTTGCCGAAGAGAGGAAACCAGACTCATTTACAGTAGCACTTCCAGTATCTGCAGAAGACAGAAGGAACAAAGTATTACTGTAAAACACCAGCCGGCGATTGGACGGAGACTCGGGGGGCAGCGAAAACAATCCCTGAAATAGACCTGATGAGTATTTTCAATGCACAAAGGCAATTTACAGAGGACTGAACTAACATAATGCTCTGAGCTTACACTGCGTTTCCATGCTAAGTCCCTGAAGGCTGCGTTTCCTTAGACATGTGGGATTTACGATGAAGAAACGTTGATGAAGGAAAGAACGTGCGTCTTGGATGTTCGGGAGGACCGGATTTCTTTTCACGCCATCAAGCTCGCACACGAGCAAATACGTCCACATGTCTGATTGTAAAATCACTCAAGAGGGAGCTGTTTTCTTCGAATTGACACAAGCGAACGAGAGAATATACTCAAGATCGACTTCGACCAAATCCCCCGTGAAGAACCACATTCTAATGGGGGAAACGAGACTTTATCACTCCATGTAGTTTCATTAGTGCCAGCACATGTATGATGTGTGTAGCGTAATTACACCGTACTTGCTCTCTAGGTGCTGTCAGAATACAAGAGCCAGTGGAGCGGAGCTGTGTGGCCTTTCTCCTGCCGTCAACGCCGCTCGTCTCTGCCAACATTAGCCGTGCATATGGTCAGCGGGCTCCCACGCGGCCGGGCTGCGCGCAGGCACGCAGCACTTAAAGTTGCCGTCTAAGAAGAACACACACACAGATATGCAGACTGTCTTCTCTTCGTCCGTCTGCCGCACATCCCATGATTCCAGTTGACAGCGGCAGACGTGTCACAGCTGGCTCTGGGACCAGAGATGAACAAAGGCAGGTTAAGCCGAGTAGGTCACATGTCTACTTGAAGACTTCAATCCCTTTTCCGCCCCTACAGGGATCTTAAGAATTCTGTCTGTCCGCGTTAAATTTCTGGTGTCATTTAGTGTTATGCCCTATTTACTACCTAATGCCCTCTGAGGACACGATACACAGAAATATATGAAGTATATGGTTTATTCATCACATCTACCACATCGGCCCAGTGACATTTGGGTAATTGGAAAATTACCAAAATTATGACATTTTTTCAAGAGTTTGTGTGATGTCATGTCATTTTTGTCATGTTTAGTCAGCATCAAAACCAGACTCACAAACATGATGAGAACATACCTTTTCACGTATGATGTTACATTGGAAACAAAGAACTGAACCAGACTTAAGGACATTTTACTAAACAGTCCCGATGTAATTTTTCAATAAAACAAGGAAATCACTTTGTCTTCGGTGTCAAATCTTTTCTCTTTAGGGAAACTTATCATGCAATCGTGTGTTTACTGTTGCAGCTCCAAAGCTTTACCTTTCCCTCTTAGGTCTTCTCCCTCCTTAGACATATTTAAAGCTTGGGTTTTTCATTTGCTTCTGAAACTAATTTGTTAAAATCCTTGCCAGGTTTTTCCAAGATTACCAACCCTGGCTTTAAGTTTATAATGAAGATACACATCAGGCTGACCTTCTATTCAACTACCAGCCTATTATTATCTTTTTTTTTTAATTATTATTATTCTTGCACCTCTTTGTTTTGATCTATTGTGTTTTTATTGTATTTCATTTATTGTACAGCACTTTGGTCAAATCTAATTGCTGTAAACGTTCTTTATATATAACTTGAATTAAAAGGCTTGATTCTAAATAAGTGTTTGCATCCAGAGGAGATCTATCAGTTCTGCTTTACTTTTCTCTGCACTGTTCAGATGTTGTGTTTATAAATATGTTCAGAATTTAAGTTTGTACCGATCAACAGAAAGTCTTTGTCTATTTATAAGAAACAGTTGAAGCTGGGCGTCAAAAACTTTACAGTGTGATGTGTTTTTGAATAATAGAAAATCGTGTCCATGCAAAACATACACATTTCTGTGTGGTGAACTTCATGCAAGGTTCCTCTGAACTCAAATCTCCACACATTCATGTCTGACTGTTCTTTATTTGACATGTTACAAAACAACAATATATAGTATTTATAAATTCACATAAAAAACAAAAGATGAATGAAAAACATTACTTTAAGGCAACTCGTGCCTCTGTGGCTTTGCATCAAACATGCACATACAATATTAAATCTGTAAATGCTGCTGCTGAGAGGCAAAAACAAATAGGGAGGAGGTATTTCACAGTTTTGTTCAAATGTGTAACATTTTCTTTGCATGAACGACCACTCGGCCATTAAATCTCCAAAGAATTTAGTCTCAGCTGCCACGCAGGGCGCGAGCTCTGGGAGTTGGAGTTGTTGAACTGCAAGACAGTGTCAGATAACAAGTGTCAGGAGGAAATGACAAGAGCCGTTTCAGATATGTACACGGGGCCTTATCATAACCGGGATCTATGCTGAACCAAGCATCTCCAAACCACGGCGCTGATAGGGACAGATTTTCTACAAGTGAGAGACGGGAGTGATGCTCGATGACCTTGGTATCATGTGGCCAGGGACAGGAGACACCGATTACACGCGCTGATGGAAAATAAAAAGCATTTCTTGAATTAGACATTGTTTTGCACTTTTACCAAGTCTAGTCAGTTTGTTTTAGACACTGCAACTAGCTTACCTTTAACAGGAATTATCTTTCAGTGCCATTTTTCCTCTATTGAAAACTCCTCTGTGAATGGATGTCTCCGACCATGAGTCCTCCTGCGCTGTTTGATTCATGTCCATCGGTCTGTCAATGGTTTCCATCGTCATCAGTTTCTCCTGCAGCATCTCACAAAGATTGACACGTCCCCCCCCCCCCACACACACACACACAAAGGGAGAGAACTAAGAAAACAACTTTCTTCTTTCTACATCTTTCTACATCCCTCTGCATCTCCTTGGCCCACCCACTCAAACAAATACACCGACTTCTACACCGGAGCTGCTGAATCTTTAATATATAGCAGGAATAGCAGGAACATCTGTGTCCCTCTCCTCAGAGAACCGACCTCTTCCCACTGGAGGCTCCATCCCGTCTGTGGGTGTCCAGGCTCCGTGCGGAAACCTCCATGTTTAGTTTACGAAGAAAGGCCAGGGACACACAGTGCCATACACGCTCAGCGGAGTTGAGCATCTTCCAGAGGAGTCGGGTTAAAAAGGCCCCTCTGGATGTTGTCTCTTTTTTTTTTACGGTGTGGGGTTAAAAATATCATCTCTTAGGAAGAAAAGCTGCAATTTACCATAATTTCTGAGTTTCAGTACAGCTCACATGCTTGTACGTGTGTCCCTGGCGATGACACAGTCAATTTATTGATTCTTTTTCACTCAATACACCAACATGCAACCATTTCAGTCACTGGTCTGTGTCTAAGTGAGTTCTCAAACAAAGACACCAAATACTCCGTTGTTCTTACAGTTGCTGAGTTTGGAAAATGTGCTGCTTCTCTTTGTCTTGTGGGATAATACATGAACAATAGTATCTGTAAAAGCAAAACAAGATAATCGTATTCTTTAAAGTTTTCTGACACGTTAAAGACTGAACATTAAATCAATTAACTGAGTAAATATCAATCACAACCATTACACTTAGGTCAGTTTCCATCAAATCATACTATACTATACTAAACTAGATCAACCTATACTAGTCCTGCCTCTCTGTCCTTCTGTTTCCATAACCGCACCATCCTTGGTGGAAGAGATGAATAAATAAGAAGTCCTTACTTTACTTAAAAAAAGGAGAAAAAAAAGTTCATTCGGTCGCACGATGATCTGCACTGGGCTCGAGCCAAGCCCTCAGGAACCGCTCCAGGCTTTGTTGCGAATTTGGTGTGGTAGAAAGAGTGAGAGCTGCAGGTTGCATGCCATGGTCTCAAAGAGATTTCAACATCATACGTATTTCAAAAGAAAGTGGGTGACAGGGTGGAGCAGTGGTTCGCACAATGGTTAATTGGGAAATATGCAAAAATCTTCCAGTCAGCCCATCAGAAGTGAGCGAGCAGTCAGGATGGACTGAATGAATCAATATAATATAATACGTAATAAGTGTCAGTTCCTTTGTTAATCATATAAACAGTTCAATGAATTCTCGAGGAGGAAGACCATGAGAAATCCCCCGAAAGAAACAACCAACGATGGTCGATCGTCGATATACTCGTCCAATCATCTAAATGTAGAGCAGGTTAACTGGAGACTCGTCTCTTCCTGTAGGTGTGAACGGTTGTTTCTCTCCGTACGTCGGCCCTGTGATACTCTGGCCAGGTTGTACCCCCCCCCCCCCCCCCCCTGCTCAATGTCAGCTGGGGTTGTTTGTGCTGGTTCGACAGGTGGAACCTTATGTGGGTCATGAAAAACTGAAAAACTCTCCTTCATCTTCAAATGTAAAAGTTCTAATATTAATACACTAAAGTTCTGCAAGTTCTGTGATGAGATAAAATACAATGTGTCCAAAAGGGCTTAAATCCTAAAATTAGGGTGTTTCATTTTTCTGTCAAGCATTTTGAGTAAGTGATGGTAAAGTTTTGCAGAGTACGGTGAAGTGCGGTGTGAGCAAAGCCCCTGCTTGTTAGCCGGGTGCAACCCGTAACTGTGCCGAGCGCCTCCGCCACTTTGCGAACTCGCCTGTACTTTACAAAGTTGTTTATATATTGTTTATCTAGTAGCTTTTATATGTTTTGTGAGAGGTAAACAAGCTTCGTGTTGTTGATCGGTAACAGTAGAGAATATAAGAGCTGTATCGAGGTCATATACTGTAACTAACCTGTGGTGTGGGTTTATTTGTACATCACGTACATGTGGTATTTTTCATATCAGTAGAAGTTCTCATTGAGGAAATATCACATAGGAGAGTTCCTGACATTTTTTTGTGTATCAAGTTTTTTCTGGAATCTTATGTTTTGCATCACAAAACTTCCAGGAAAAAAGCCGTATGAATTACTTAGCCTCATATTAATATTTCATGAGAGCTAAAGCTCACAGAAAATAAGTCTGGACATGTCGCTCTCCGGTTTATAAATTCCACCTGTGCACCTCTTTATTGTCTGGTCATTTCACCATGTCGCAGGGCGGCAGGGAAGCACAAGAGACCTTATCTGTGTTTGCTCAGGCCCTTTATTGGACACACTCATGGACGAATGGCTCCGACACACACACACACACACACACACACACACACACACACACACACACACACACACACACACACACACACACACACACACACACACACACACACACACACCAAATTGTGACAGAGTCTTTGTGTGACTTTCTTAAACAGTTCATGAAAAATGTTGCAGAGGAGGATTGATAAGTGCTCAGAAGAAGAACAGGAATGACGGCATTAAATGGCTTTGAAAGAAAATCCATGACACCTCACGTACGCCTGCTTTAGTTGATGTACACAGAGATATTTATCTACTTTCTGCCCTGTAAGTGACTAAATATCACTTACGCATCTACAATTCTAGAGAGAATATTTGAAAAGAAACAGTTTAATAGGAGTCAAATGTGAAATATTCTGAAAACAGAGTAAATGTTTCACACGCCGAGGTCAACTGCATCTCACAACTTCCCTGTGTTTGGCACAGGTTTGGTTGTGGAAGCTGTTGCCGAGTTAAAGGTTGGAGATCTTTATGTTTAGTGTTAAGACGTCTCTGAACGTCATTTATTCGATTCTGCCCATGAACATCAGTAACGTCAGTCCGTCATCAGGATAAGACGATTATTCACCGGGGGGAAAAGTAATAAAAACAGCAACAGAGGATGATTCACACAGTACAAAAAAAAAACTTGCTCGACGCAAGCTTTTATGCACTGAAAACATTCATCAAATCTTTGTCAGGAAAATCCTCGGATGGCTCAGTCTCGTAGTAAAGACGGATGTTTTATGTTTCTTGTAATGGTGATGCCAAGTGAGCTTGTCAGTTAAAACCAGGCACACGGCATCAATCGTTGGACTCGAACGGATGAGACGACTGGAAACATCTGAATGCACAAAGCTTAAAACACGCATGTGAGAATTTTTCCATCATATTTTTGAAACTATGATTTGATGGTGTTTATTCTATTCATCTAAAAAATGTGTGCAGCTCTAACCTGACCGCTGACATTAGCCCTATAGATTCCAACACATTCATTCAACTTGTGTTGGATGTAAACTTACATTACACAACAGTGCATTCTTACAATGCAAGAAAATGAGAGACCACACATCAATGACAAATCGGGTGCAAAAATGCCTTCATGGAACTGAACATAAGAATGTCAGGCATCTGTGGTGTAAAGTGTGTGTGTGGCTGATTGAAATATGGATATGGAAAAAAAGAAAAATCACAGAAGAAGCAAACTAAAATGAAAGTGAAGGTCACGCGGAGGACTCAGCAGCAGAGAGAGAGACCGACTCTGACGTCCCCCCATCACCGGCGCTCCTGGAAGACGGACAACTGCAGGGAGGGAGACAGGACGTCACAATATTTAGAGCCAGGATGTCTCACTCATGTGACATGTGGCTCAAACAACGTACGACATAGGAAACAACACACTGCTAAGCCAGTTAGAGTTAAAGTTATTAAAGCTCATGTAAAACAGTATTTTATAGAAACAATGGATCATTTAAAGGGATAGTTCTCTGAAAAATGAAAATGCACTCATTATCTACTCACCACTATCCTGATTGAAGGGATGGGTGAAGTGTTTGGATCCACAAAATACTTTTGGAGTCAACAGAAAAAACACAACATGCCTCCATACTGCTCGTGTGGTGTCATCCAAGTGTCTGCAAGCCCCAACGTTCATATTCAACTCAAAAACAGATCATTTACAACGTGTTTTTAACCTAAATGTCCTTTGAGATCCTCCTGCGAGGTGCATTCACTACGTCCGCTAGTTTAACCACTTCCAGAGGACATTTAGGCTTGAAACACTTCACCCACCCCTCCATCGGCATAGTGGTGAGTAGATAATGAGTGAATTTAAAAAAAAATCTGGGAACCATACCTTTAAACTTCTCCAAGTATTTGAAAGTAGTTGCTTGCAGTGACTCGAGTATAGAGTTACTGTACTGTATATAGCAACGGCCAGCTTATTGCTTTCCAACAACAGTGTTGGCTGAGTGTCGCTGCTCTCAGTCCTGGTGCCTGCAGCACGGAGCGGTTTTCATACCTGCCCAGCACCGAGCACCACAGCAGGCTGATAGAGTTAGCAACTACTCAGTGAACACAGTGAAACATTTAGACGCTACACAGCCAAATATTTCTCTCAGGAGACGGTAGAGACGGAAAAACAATGTTAAGAGAGTGAACATTGGACTTTGCATTTGCCAAGTCTCCAGAAACATAACAACTCTAGATGAATAATGTTGCTCTAAGCTGCGGAAATGAACTGTTCCACAAAGTTGCCATATAATCTCGAAGGTGGTGATATATGAAGGCTTTTTTAAGTGGCCAAAAAAAGACCATAACCCAACAATTGATGATAACCAGCCTTAGTTAGAAAAGTGAGTCGCTGCTTCGTGCCTATCAGGTGCCTGTCGACAACTGAGAGGCACGAAGCAGCGACTCCATCCCACAAACGTGTCCAAGTGTGGCTTCATGGTCTTCTGGAAATAATGAAAACACCGTATCGGTGAATTTTTATGAAATTTCAGTTCATGCTTCGTAGCAGAGAAAGTGAGATTTCAAATGTCGAAACGTAATCAGTCCTGTGGAGATCACCGTCCTTGGAGAGTTTTATTCTTGCACACAAAATCTGCATGTAACTAGAGTGGGATCGTGCTCACTTGCTGTTCCTTCTCACTACACATGGGGGTTACTGTGGTACAATTAGACACTTTCTCTCCCACCGACATGTGTCCAGGCCAAGTGGATCCATTCCCCCACTGGGAGCACTCCAAGCCAAGGTGGAATCTAAGCCCCCTATAATCTGCCATGTTATTGAATTAAAGGCTTATGTCTGCTCTTCACAAGTATGTCAATTACTCTCGTTTCAATGGTGCACTCACTCATTCCTTTTTCAATTAAAAAAAGGTAAATCCAGTGCTCAAATAGAAAAGGAGATGCATGTGCCGAGTGATGCATGGGAGGGAGAGAACCACTGTTAGGGTGTAGATTAGTTTCCCTCAGCAGACCAATATTGTACCAATTAAATAATTCAGTGTGTTTGTGCTGTTGCTGCGAGTGCGCACGTGTGGTGACGACGTTTTCAGTGACGTTAACAAGAAAGCACATCCGCCATCGCCACCTTTCCTCTGTTATTTGTTTCTTAGAATAGACATGGCGGTCGACAGTAGAAAAAAAAAAAAAACGACAAGAAAGTCGGGTCTCTTTAATGAGCGACGATAACACAATTATTTAGTTTTAGTCTTCTGAAGACGCGTTGCAAAGTTGACTTGGCTCCGGCTTTTGTATCATTTGTAGTCCACATTCGACAAAGAGGCTATTTATACGTATTTAAAATGTTTTGAGGAGAAATTGACTTTAGGCACAGAAGTGTTCGTCGGAGGATGCACGAGAAAAACAGGGAAGAGACTTTCGGCTCGTAGCAGAATCAATTTATGTAAGAATTATGCGTGTATGGCTGTGTATTGTGGAAGTGGGAAAAAAAAAAGGCTCTGGGAACATGGTGCATGAAAATGATAAGAGATGTCCCATTTTGTTCAGTGTTTCCAAACGGATAAAATCAAGGGGAACAATATGATTGAGGGGAACAAAAGGGATTCATTTTTAATAACATGTTGCATGTATTTATTACCCACCAGGTCTTGTGTTTTTCTGTACATTTTAATTTTTTAAAGCACTCCTGCACTGACACATGCATTTTAATTTTTCAGTGCGAGCCTCTTTCATACTGGTATTTGATATGGGTGTCACACAGCTGACAGAGACCATCTTTACTCTGCTGGAGAGAAACCGTCGCTAGAGACGGAGAGACAAAGGAAGGAGGCAAATGAAGGCGTAATGTGCCGTCAAGCTTACTGAGCAGCCACTGGGGTCAGAGAGGCTGTAACAAAGGGGCAGTGAGTTTACTGGAGTGTTTTTCTGTAAGTGTTGCAGCAGTAAATCAGACTAGTAGCAAAGGCAGTTGCACGGAAATGTACCGAGATCCTCAGGTTCAAGCTTTTAACGTAGAAAAAGACGAATAGCTACATGATTTCGTGGTGAGCAGGAAGGAGATTTTTTTACCCAACTTACACTGACCCACCATCATTCACAGAAACAAACCTCGCAACAATAAACTTACTCATTAAAGGTGTCGACACTTTGTCTTTTGAACCTGCTGTTTTTTATTTTATTTCACATGTGATCTGTCTGTGAAGGGTTACTGGGACTACTGGGACTACTGGGACTTTGAATGAGGGATAGAAAATGAATCTGGTAGAGTTATGTCTCAGTGAAAAATAATATATTGGCCTTAGTCAGAGCTCCATGTTTCTCTCTGTCTCTCTGAAGAAAGGACACAGAAAGACAGAAAAGGTAAACCCACAACCTTTCACTACAAGTGATCAGCAAGGGGAACCTAGAATTAAATATTTACAGCAGCTAAATGAAAAACAAAAAGAAGCTGATAATGTTTAGGGCACTGAATGTATAGTGTTGCACTGCAACATTCGATGAAGTGATTTTTTTATATGACCATTGTGACCAGAGTGAAAAGAATCACAAGTAGCACAAAACCAACCAAATAATAATACAGTCACTCTGCAGTGCTGAGCTTCTTCTAGTAAAAGTAAAACAGAAAAACTTGAAGTACAATGAAGTCATGTAAAGATTATTATTATTTTCTTATGAATGGAGGCTGTCTCAAGGTACAACTGCTCCCAATACTATAAGACAGTATGCGCAATACACATCATTAAAGGTATCAAATTTTAGGTCACAATTTTCCTGACTTTTTAAAGTGGAAAAGTTCACATACACATTAGCTAACATGATGATATGCCATGGTGTCCTTTGGAGACTTTCTGCATCCAAGTGACAGATAAAAGCCACATTTTAGTGACTCACGTTCCCTAGAAACAAAATCCGTCCCAGTTTAACAAAAACAACTTAAATACCTTAAATAAACCCACCAAATAAAAGTCATCGTCTCACAGGAAACTTCTCCCCCATTACACGCCAGCGGGGGCCACTTTATCTTCCCAGCCTCACCTGACCTGGAACCTACCATCCGCTCAAGTAAGCATGGGGGGGGTGAAGAAAACAGGTGCACGCTTTCCAAAAATACTCAGCAAACAAAATAACAATTAAAGCCACTTAGTTATGTCCCTAACAACAATAAAGGTAGTTGGTAAATTAAGTTGTGCAGAAGACCTTCAAACATACAAGTGATATTCACCATCTTGTCCTATGTCCTAAAAAATGCAACAGCACCACAAACACAACTGTATAATACAAAAACAATCTCAGAAGCAATTATAACCCTTTCAACAGACAAATACATGTACCTACGATTTGAAATTTGGACACGTGATTATACAATGTTAGATAAACACGTCCTCTGGGACACTACAGGTCAACAACTGGGTCAAACTGGATCAAAATCCCCCCCGATCTGACAGACAAATATGGACCTGCGTTGGGTGCTGATCACTGTCATGGCAACAAGAATCCCTTCCTGTTTGGCAATTTATCTTCAAAGTAAAAGCCCAGCATTTGTTTTGTTGCTGTGATGCTTTATATCGATCTGAATTAAAGCGCTTTTATTTAAAAAAGTTCTAAACTTATGTCCGAAGATTGTGTCACTTACATAACAGACCTCTGAAACAGCTGTATGGTATGAAGGGATAAGACCAGTATAGTGAATAATAATACAGCAAATTCAATTTCATTTCATCAAAGCATTGCAGTGAAAGCAGGTAGGATGAACACAAAGTTTTCAAACTTTACTCTGCACCTCAGACTGTTTATAAAAAGCGCTGCACACTAACAATAAAACAGTGACAGTATATTGTAGAACAGTTTGAGAAGGACGCACTAAAGACAAGAACTAATTCTGAAGTAGCTCCAGAGCTTTAACATAGGCCAACGAAACAGCCCATTCCAAGCAGGCATATTTAGAACAGACACTGCACTTGTCTCCATAAGTGAAACTAGGTTGTGGTAATTTAACTGGAGTAAAATTAAGGATTTAACTCTCGAAGAATAGATTTGAATAAATGTTTTAACACATAAAAACTCAGCAGAGCTTAGGGGAAAAAGGAGGGAAGCTGCCTTTGCACAATCTCAACAGGAATAAGTTCTGGGTATCACTGCAATGCAAAGATGATTATAGCTTTCAAGACCTCAGCTTCACAGGTTGTCTAAGTGATTTCGTGCGCGTTCTGCCGTATGAGTGAGACCTGCGCTAAAGTCAGACAAAGACACCAAGATGATAAAACGCTCCATCTGTTTCACACGACTACTTCATGTCCTCTGTTAGAAATCTCGCCCGCAGTGCGTTGTGAAGCTGTTAAGGGTAAATTAGTCATTCCTGGTAATTAGTTTGTCTTAAAAGATAGTGGGTCATCAGGAGTCCACAGGAAGAGACTCCCGCCCATTAACTGTGCCACTTTGCAGTCCGCCAAACACACACACACACACACACACACAAACATGCATGCCCGTACAAGGCTGCATTTCTGTGCATTATTGTGGTATTGATCTGTCATAAAGAGCCCATTAACCAGTGCATATATATATGTGTGTGTGTTTGTGTGTGTGTGTGTGTGTGTGTGTGTGTGTGTGTGTGTGTGTGTGTGTGTGTGTGTGTGTGTGTGTGTGTGTGTGTGTGTGTATGTGTGTATTTAAGGAAAGTTTTGGGCCTCATGCAAGAGGTCTGTCAACTCGGCCAAAACAACCCTCAGGCCACCGTGAAATGTCCCAGTGCTCCCAATGGGTTGTCCTTGTGTTGCTGTGTGACTGGCAGACAGGATATAGTTTGAAGTTCATATGGTCTTGTTTCAGAGCAATTCATTTCAATATTGTATTTACTGGAATATAAAAAAAATACATCTGTGATATGATGATGTGATACTGAAGGAAAGGATCCCATGGGAAAGGACTATTTTTTTTATTTAAAGAGAATTTGTTTTAAGGCAACAAGGCGAAAACAAACTATGGAACTGTAAACTCACAGTTTTGTTTACCACTTTCCACATGACCAAAACCCAGTGGTAAATAAAAGGTCAAAGAATAATTGGGTCTTCATCCATTTTGCCAGACTTAACACCGCCAGAGTGACTTTTGTTTCCTACTCTGAGTAATAGATTACTTCACAAATGTCACAAAAATGTTTTCCCGTAATCTGTAGTTAAACACATTTTAAAAGTAACCCTCCTAACTCTGCTGGCGACGCGCCGTGTTTGATTTCTCTTTTTCGAAATCATGTTAGAATTACAGCTACATGGACATTATCATCCCCAAGGTCCGGGACGTAAAACTGTTAGTGGGCATAAATAAAATACGAGAGCAATAATGCCATGTGTATTGCATGAGAGGGCATAGGATCTCAGAGTGCCTGTGTTTCCATCAGCAGGGCTGCGGCTCTGATTGATGAGGCGATTGAGGCCGGGGAGTTTACTACAAATCAGCAGTGTTGTTATGAAGGCTGGCTGGCTCGCCCTGTGATGCTTGGATCTCCACAATGTCTCTACTGCTCTGCCCGGGGACAGAGTTTTCACAGCGAGGCTCTGACCTCTGCGGTCAGAGGACGCCCCAGAAATGTTTTTATTCTGACCATTAAGCCAGCTCGGTCGGTGAGAAAGGCTTCCTACCAGTTGCACAAACATGCTGACACACACACACACACACACACACACACACACACACACACACACACACACACACACATCTATATAACCCTTACCAGCAGTGCATCACTCTTCTCCGCCACTCTTTCAAGTCAAGCAACCCGAGCACGCAGGCACATGCCCACACTCACCCGCAACCCCGGTCCTCCTGCTGCCAATAAAAATATGAAGAAATGAAGACAGTGAGATGGAGCTTCCTGCCATGGCACAAGGGGAGTCTGGGTAATATTCAGACAGCTTTGCCTCAAACAATGAAATCAAACAAAGCTCCCTGCAGAGTTGGACGTGTGTTATTAAAGGCTGTTCTTTCGCTTTCAGGGTCGGCACTGACCCTCTCATACCCCTGCCCGGGAAAAATAAATAAATAGGAGCTCCGGCTGTGTGTGCTCATATAACTGTTGAATGTTACCATGTGAAATAAGCTGCTGCCCTCAGACAAGGTGAAGTAGTGACTTTGTTTTTAATTCAGGCCTCTCTCTCATACAATCATTTCTTTCTTCCCCACAGAGATACTCGAACATGATTGTGGTCACACCAACGACTCAACGATGTCTTGTTCTTTTGCACAGTGGAAAAAGATGTCATGTTTTGTGTTTTGTTTTTGCAGGAGTTGTTATAATCTTCACTTCTGTTCATCTAGTAGTTACAGGAACTCAAATCTGTGCCGTACCCATTTCAATTTCTTGGTTTCCTGATAGTGGATGATCTGGTTGTTTTCAATAGCTCCCATGGTACAAACAAAGTCCTACTTGAGAGCCATTTGTTTTTATTGTTGAGCTTAAATTTCATGTGAACAGTGAGATCCAACCAGTCACAAGAGGTAAACATGAAACAAATGAGCCAAACTCCAGAACGCAGCAGAGGATCGCACCATCGACAATGAAAGCAACGATAAAGCAGAGTGCAATATTTGCAAATGAAAAATATCCTTTTAAGCAGGGTCAACAAACAATCTTCACTGCCACATAAAAACAGAAATGGTTTAACCTTAAAACTCACTCACAGTCCGTCAGGGACGGGCAGTCGTGTTTATGGGACTGGCCTCCAGCCATGAAGAAAAAAATAAAGAACGATGAGCCAGCTCCCGGAAAGAAACGCTGCCATAAGATCCGGCTCCCTTCAAAGTGCCATAATTCCCATTCCTCCGCTTACTAATAAGTTTGGAATCCTTTATTTATTTTTCATTTGAGAAAAAAAGAAATCATGAGGAATTTGAACCATTAATTCAAAGAATAATGTGCATGAGGTGAAGTATATGTTAATAAATGACACGTTTCTAAATGAATTCCTTCTATTTGTGATAATTGTTCAATTTAGCTGTAATTAGATTCCCTGCGTTCCCGGCAGAGGATGATCAGTTCGCAGAACGTTCTGTCTTTGTAATAAATCACACATTAAGATTTAAAGTTCAGGACATTTGTTAACTGACAGAATTTGTTTGAACAATTTAAATTTCCGCACTAAATGTTGATACTTTAAGCTTCAAAGGCCAAACAACTTGCAATTGTTAGTTGTGCCACAAAATATATATATATATTTTTTTTTTACAGAGAATCTAATAAAAATAAAATAAAAATCAAACAAATGAATAAAGCCAAGTGCAATACACATTCATATATGTGTCTCAGTTTAAGGTATCTAACAAAACATATTTCAGAGGACCTGAATGGTTCATGTACCTTGTGTATGTTAAAGTGGATGGTGACATTTGCTAAGCTTTTTGCTTTTGCTTGATTGAGAAGGAAATGCACTTTCCATGCCCACATATTCTGCACTTCTCTGACCTGAACAATCAAAATGAATCTGCAGCTCCACTTAAGGAACTGAAAATAGTGGCAGAAAGACATAAATGTCATATTTTCATTGTTTTTTCGACAAAGTTTTTCTCGATTTTAGGTTCTGCTCTCACTTTCTTAAATGTGTCATCTTGTTGCCTCCTCTTCTATTCCAATTGTATAATAGAAAACAAGTGGATATTTAACACCATTACGAATTTATCTTAACAAACCAACTCAAACAACAGTAACAGATTGATACATGCATTTTTTTGCCGTATTAGGACGTGCATAAGGTTAAGGGTAATGATGGTTTTGCTGGTCTTGATGGGGAAAAGAGGAGTTTGTGGCTTTTGTACCTTTGTAAACCCACTAATTCAGAGAAAAGGTCCTTCAAAGACTTTTCTGTGGCCTAGTTTCATTGGCTTCTGTATCACCTTCATCTCTTCTATAGAATGGGCGTAGGTGGTGATAAACATCACACTCAGCCTCTCTCCTGCATCCTCACCTTTTTTTTTCCAAACAGGGAATGGTCACCCTTTAAGAGCATCCACCATTTACATAATCATTTAAAGATCATTATTAGAACGACTATACTTAATATCTGAGTCTCCTGCTCGCAGCGGTCTGACGGCCCTGGGTTCCATGTTACATTGTACTCATTTACATTAAGCATCGACCACTTCAAACAGATTCTTATATAGTGCGTGTCACGTGAACCCTTAAATGATCCGTCATGAACACTTTGAAAAATATACCAATTCCCCTGTGAGCTGGTGATTAACAGCTTCCTCTGCTGTATACTGTATCTATTTTTAAACTGATTGTTCAGTGGGATGCATATTTGAGCACAATCCCTCGAGTGTTAGAGAATATATCGCTGTGTGTGACTGCATTCCACAAAGAACTGAGACATTTGTACCCGTTGGTTTTGTGCACCGCTCACGTGGTTTGCACAGAACTGGTTTAGTTGTACCAGTTGAACAGTTTGTCCTGTCAGTTGTAATGAGGCTGTGGCTCATCCTGCATTTGTGTTAAAATACCTGGAAGCAGCAGCAGCTCAATTTCAATCTCAAACCTCTGAGTTTAATTCTTTGTTTATTTTTCACTCAACACACACCCATTCAACTGCATTGTGATAAAACTAAAACAAGCTGTAGTGTCAAGTCAATGGTATAAAATATTTTAACATTACAATATGCTAGAATTTATGTTATGTATAAATGGAATCTCACGGAATGGTTCTTTTTGTTTGGTTTATAACCGACAGCTTATATAATATATTAAATCATGATATAAAAAAGTGATTCGAACTAATGTCAGCTTTAATAAGATTAATGGTAATAATGCAACCAAGTCCATTATAGTTGTGATCTTACTGCCCCATCGCAGAGGCAATGGTGAAACACATGATCTCCGTGATAATAATCTCATTTTGTTTATGTTGTATTTATAGTTTTTTTTGTTCATTACATGTGACTGTCACGAATGTTATAATGTGTTTTGGGAATGGAGATCAAAAGAAGCAGGTAGACAAAAGCACTGATCTGGATGTTGTGGATTTCTACAAAATTAGTTCGAATGCAATTTAAAGCTGCTCCAATAAACATCTCTATATTAAAAATGCATCATATATATGTATGTAATATATATATTTATGTAATATGCATATATACACATTTGTCTCTTTTAGAACATATAAATACAGTAGGTGTATTAATAGTCACCTCAAAGGTTCAAATAAGCATTGTATCTGTCTTTACATAAATTATGCATCTATATGCTTATACGAACATTACTGCCTCATTCCACTACAGTACAGAAATGTCACAACAACAATTATAATATTTATACATTCTAGTAATTTAGAGTTTAATGTCAGTCTATCCATCAAACAGAACCTTACACTGGATTAGAGACCAAACATTTAACATTGTAATTGTTAAATATAATATATCGGATATTATTATAACCTAACACTCAAATAATCATGGATGCTCCCTCCATCATTGTATCAGCTCCACATTCAGGTCAGGCTCCTGTTGCAGCAAAGTCGACTTTACAAAGAATTCATCATTTCCCTCTAACTTCGCTGTAGCCACACTTAGACGGTTCCCCAGGTGCCGCCACGCCAGCTGGGAGACACAATCCCTTCCGTGTGTCCTTGCTTCACCCTGAGGTCTCCTCCCATTCAGACGCACTTCCAAAAGGAGGTCACCGAGGTGCCACTGAAGAGCAGAACGACCCAAGTTGGCACAAATAAATGGAAAAAGTGTGTTAACCAGCAGCATCCAGGTTGTGTTTTGAACTGAAATGAATGACACCGAGCGGGGGCAGGCAGTCGGCATCAGTCATGGTGATGATACAAAGAAAAGTGGCATCTCATAAAGGTTAGATTGCAACATGAGCAATGTGAGCCTCATGAAGAGGTCAAAGCTGTCAGGTGTGCGGCTTAGAAAAACGCTTTTCTCACAAAATGAATTGAGGATAAGCATCTCAACGATATATAGCATTTATTAAATTATTAACATGTCAGCCCCCCTGCTTGTTTTTATATATTTTTTAACTGCACTGATCAGCCAACAACATTAAAACAGGTGGCGGCTATAATTTATCAGTTATTTTTCATGAAAGTCAAAATAACAGCAACCACCTACAACGTTAACACAAGTTATCATTATTGGCTTTTTACAGTTGGCGTCTAACACTGCGTTTGGTTTGATGTCCAGTTGTCTAGTTATTGTTGGGTAATGTTGATTTGGCTTTAGATATTAATGAAACACAAACTAATTTACAAAAGCCAAAGCCTTCACTATTAGGGAAGCAATGGTTGTCCTAAAAAAAACATTCAGGTCCAGTCTGGAGACGTGTATGCACCAAAGTACAGGGAGAATTTAAAAATATATAATCTGATCTAACACAATATAAATATATTGTATGCTGTGTTTGCAGATGTGGTAGGACAAGTTCAACACAACACCTTTTACCATTCTACCGCTTTTTCAATGCTCACTTGCATTCTGGAGATTTGAAAGTTTATTATATCACAAGTATTAGTTCCACCAGAAATAACGAATAATAGGCTCTTTTTTTATGTGCACTTCTGTGGGCTGGTTTTAAAAGAACACATTAAGAGACCATTTTATTGTACCAGGGGATCAGTCTCCGGTTTGAACGAGTCGAGACCGCTTACAATTCTCCACATTCAGGTAGATGAATGACTCATATATAAAAGACTGTTAGTGAATACAGTAAAGAAAAAGCTAGAAATTAAGCCTGAATGCTTCTGCTCTGTTGCATCTGTATTGGAACCCCTGGTGATCAAATCCACAAGCTGATGTGACAAGACCCCCCCCCAGAGCTGCAACATTCACTCCTGACTCTGTGAGAAGAAGATCGGGGGGGGGGGGGGGTTGCGAGTGTGAAACAACTGCTTCAGTCTTTGCACGTATGACGGGACCCAGACAGGAAAGAACTGTCTCGGTTCCTGTTTAAGTGTTGACGCGGTCGGAAATAAACACAGGAAATCACCCCAGCCTAAATCCTGACAATGCTGTTGTATCCCCACTGAAGTGAAACTGGAGACAGCCTTTTGCTATTACTATGGCCAATAGTACAGATGTCAGGCCGACCACGGCAGAGATACAGCGTGTAAAGATGTTTTTTGGCAGTTGCAGAGGTGTTCTGTTGTTTCCTGTGAGAAAAAGCCGTGTACAGGATCTGACAGATGCTGCAGTCAGGAAAGTTGAGATGATGCAACAGCTTGCCGATCATACCGAGCGCTTCTTACAGGTTGCAGAATGCGAGGCGCGCCACTCTGCCTATTTGTTGAAGCCTACAATTTTAAAAAGCAGTGCAGGGAGTTTTTTTTTCTATTGATTCTACAGAAGCACCCGTCCTTTACTTACTACTGTATTTAAATATAGCAACAGCCCACACTGGTTTATCCTCTATTATTGGTGTTGACTGTCATCATCAACACTACTGAAAGGAAGTCTTTCAATTCATCCAATGGGACAAAAAAGTTGAATGACGTCGGACGGGTTTATGCTCAAAGTTGAAGTTGAATTACTTAAAGGTTCAGTGTGTAGAATTTAGTGACATCTAGTGGTGAAGTTGCGTGTTGCAGCTGAATACCCCTCATCTCACCCTCCCCTTCCAAACATGAAAGAGAACCTGTGGTAGCCTTCAGTTGTCCAAAAAACTCAAAAGGTGTTTAGTTTGTCCAGTTTGGGCTACTGTAAAAAACATGGCGGCCCTCGGGAGCGCCTTTGTAAAAAAGGTTCGGTTCTCTGAAGGTCTCAATGAATGTAGAGCTAAAACAAGGTTGTTGAAAAAGTTAAAAAATAAGCCTCGCATTGGAAAAACTTATTTCTACACATGAACATACTCTCTGTGATGTTATGTTTGACATAGATGGTAGCGAAATGACTTACTTATTTACTTATATTATTAAATCCTTCTTGTGTTTGCATATTTTGCAATGTTCGGATTCCCTGGGAGTTTAGAAAGGCACCGTGAATTAAAAATGTATTTTTATAAATATAATTAATGTTTATATAGAAGAAGAGAGTAGAAAATCAACATCCCTCTTTTCTTTGGATTTTTAAAAGGGGACATAGCATGCAAATTCCACTTTGTTAGTGCTTCGACAGGTTAATGTGGGTATCTGGCATGGCTACCAACCCAAAAACTCTGGGAAAAAAACACTCGCGCGTTTTGTTATGGTTCCTCTAAGTCAGAAACGTCATGCTTGAGCGACTCGATTGAGCTTCCTGGGTTTTGTGTCGTAACAAGGCACTGGAAGTCTCCCTACATGGCCTTGGCCCACCCCCCACCTCATCCCCCCCCCGTCCCCCCACACTCGTTACGCCGGGTTTACACCGGACGCAGCGAGGCTGCGAGGCAGCGCAGCGCCGTTCCCAAGCACGCAGCCGCCTGGCTGTTCACACGGGACGAGCATTTCTCCGCGCTGGTCAGCCCGCGATTCACTCACATGTGGCATTTGTCTGGATCGTTGGGACTGGGAGGCTGCAGCAGTTGCTCGGGCGCGACCGCTCGCTCTCCCATGCGTGAGCTGGACTTTGTGTCAACGCCACACAGCCAGCAGTGTGGAAGACTTCCGCAGTGTTCAGCACTACTGTGACACTAGCACAAACACACAGAGCCCCCCCACTCGTTACGCCGGGTTTACACCGAGGCAGCGCAGCGCCGTTCTCCAGCACGCAGCCGCCTGGCTGTTCACACGGGACGAGCATTTCTCCGCGCTGGTCAGCCCCATAGACTGTATATATAAGGTCAGCCCGCGATTCTGCTTTCTCCGCTTGTTGTTGTACCCGTTGAATGTCGGGGTTCGGGGGTAAATGATGGTCTTCATAGCCCCCCCCCCCCACCCCTCTCTTTCTCTCTCTGTCTGTCTGCTTGTGTGCTTGTAGTGGATGGGCAGAGGGGGACATTTAATTATGTGATTGGGAAAATTAAAACTCCAGGACAACAGAAGGGGAATACAAAGTATGGGATGCATATTTGATAATTTATATCATATAAAATATGTAATTTATATTGTTTAAAATCATGGGGGGAGAGGGGGGTGGGGGTGGGGGGGAGCTGGCTCATTAGCATTTAAAGGAACAGGCACTCAAAACAGGTCACTCTGTGGAGGGCTGTTTTATACAGGGTAAAAAGGGTGCTGTTTTAAATGATCCTTGTGGTATTTTGACCAAAGTATGTTACAGACATTTCATTAAGACCCCAAGGAACCATATCAACTTGTGGTAAAATGGGCATGCTATGTCCCCTTTAACTAAAGCAGTAGAGAGGAAATTATTACAAAATCTCCAAAAGAATCATACTGGACTGGAGTCTAATAATATGTGATGCTGCATGTTTCCCAGCCTTCATAGATCTTAAATGAATTTTGCTTCTCAAACTATACATATAATCAGATCAGCCACAACATTAATACAGGTAACTGATTTGTGACTGATCACCCCCCCCACCAGTGGTATTATACCTGGTCTATACTTTAAAATCAGGAGAGGCTTTTAATATATTTGAGGCACTAATTGTTTGTGGAGAGTGTGTACGTGTGTATTAGAGTTTACACGAACCTGCACGCTCACCTGCTGTTTCTCTCGCTTCGCACCATTAATCTGAATATTTCTCACGGAGCAGCTGATGAAAAATGGGCTTCCTTTGGTGTTTGCCTCTGTTTGTCATTAGATTAAGTGACTCAAAGGCAAACCCAAACCCAAAGGTAGCGACTGTCTTTTACACAGACGGAACGAACGCCCGCCTGCCACCGAAGCTTCAGTTTAGTTTTTTTTGGCCACCAGTCAAAGATAACAGCTGTACACTTTGCAGGTTCAGTGAACTCTACCAGCCCCTGGCAGCCAGTTACTCCTGTGGGAGAGGATCGTAATTAGAAACATTTTGGGTCATTTCGAGAAAAGAGCCGGCGTTTGTATGAAGGAAGGAAGGAAGCAAGGAAGGAAGGAAGGAAGGAAGGAAGGAAAACAATGGTATGTACAGTTAAGGAGAAAAGGAATTAACTAAGGGGTAAGGTCAGCGGCTAGTAAAAATGAAAGGAATGCCCACATGCCTCCAGTGCTGTACTTTCCTGTAACCTCCACCAGTTTCTAGGTCTAGTCCTAACTAGATTGATGCTCTTGTTGACAGAGATACCCTCGAGGTCCCAAAATCAAGACAACACTACTGGACTTTATTCTTTACTGTTGAATGACAATTAGAAAAATGTACAGACATGCATGCACTGGCCTCATCAGCTTCCACTATGTCCCGTAGCCTCGGGGTACAAGGCAGTGAGGATATAACGATAAGTGTCACTCTCTCTCTTTCTCATCTTCACCCCTCCTGTCATTTTCTTGGTGTTTCCTTCATGGCCCCCGAGGTCTTTCAGCAAAATGACCCATTAAAAACTCACTTTATCCACCAAAGTTACAGCTTCACTTGCATCAGTAACTCCTAACATGGGGGTGGGGGGGCGAGTTGTCACTGGGCTGTTTGTTCTAGAGCCAGATATATACACTGCAGGGGATTTATACATGTTGGTGTCGTGTTTACCAATTATATCAATGTAGTGCTGTTTTCCAGTCCATGTGACGGTCAAGGATGGTTTGTTGTTTTAGGAAGGGAGAAAAAAAAAAACAACGGAAAACACAGCAAACAAAAAAAAGAGTCAAAAGTTCAGAGTGTTGTGTATTACAACAAAGTTGGCTGCAATTGAAAGTTGCTCCAATCAATATCTCTGTATTAAAGATGGGTTGAATACATATTTATTGTGATGAAAAACCCTCAGTGAATTATTACCAGACTCTGCAGTTTCCCTCAGCTGTGCAGAGCTGTTGTTGGTTGTTCTGCTGCCCACAAGTTAACTGTGTGGGTTCACCGACACTGCTCTCATCATCTGCATCATCTTTCGAGACACAGCAGACATCTGTTTGTTTGTAACAGGAAAACCCAACACTGATAAACCCCTTCGTACTTTATCTGCCCTGCGCCAAACAGCAGACAAAGTTAATGACTAGCTGTTGAACGCTGTGAAACCTTTAGCAGCTCGAGGGTCAGGCACTCGTGTCAGGAGTCCGTGGAGACCAAAGCTGAGCAAAGTGAGTGTAAAAACAGCCTCTGTTTTATTGCAAGCAGCTTTCTTGACATTGGTGTTACACGTATTCTGAAGACAACATTCAGCATTTACTGTTGAGTTGCTACAACAGGATGTTACAATTCGATATGGTAAATAATCAGAGATGCTGATCAAGGAAGAGAATTGAAAAACCAAATAATAATCCAACACACTTTAAGCTCTGGTCCTGTCTTTCTTATCCACGTGAGCGTCTGCAATTCTGACACGTGTGCCACCTACAGGCAATGAGTATTAGCAGTTGAAGGTCAAAGAAACTTTTATCAACAATTATCCTTCTGTTTCTTCTTCTGTTGTGTGTATTTCTCTCTTTACCCTTTCAAATATTCAATTTTTTTTTTTTTTTCCAAAACATTGGTCTTCCTGCCAAATACAGTGCATTAGCTTGAGTGTGGTACATGTACTGTTTTCTTTGCTGCAGCACCAGGGTTCAAACAGAATGCGCCTGGATGTTTGCTCGTCCCCGTGGTAACAAGAAGCGGGGCAAAGGTCTATGTGTGTAATAATTATGTGATACTCTATTGATTCCCTTATGGAAATTCTCCCTCTCCTTACCCTTGTCGGAAAGGAAGTCAGACTGCGGCGTCAGCGAGAGAAGTGCACTCCCGAGGCTGGAGCAGTCTTAGTGTTTTGCTCAAGGACACTTCAGCTGGATGGAGGCTTGTTATCTCTTGGACTTAAACCCGAAACCCTCCAGTTGAAGGAAGATGTCCCTCCTCACTTCACCACCTGTCGCCCTGAGTTCATTTGCATGTATATGTGCAGCATATTGCATGTGCTCATGTTCAAAAGCGTTAAAGCTGCATAAATTGGCGAGAGTATAAATAAAAAGAAAGTCATGACATTTAGATGATATTTTAAAATCAAATGTAAGAAGCCAGTCAAAGATGTAGGATGCAATTCGGGTAAATATAGTATATCCTATGAAAATAAAAAATCAGGTTCAGTGCATGAAAAATCGACAGAATAAAGTTTTTGTGCTGTTTTATAGAAAACAGACCAAAACATTTTAAAAGAAAGAACTTTTAGTAAATAAATAGTGAGTTTAAAGTTTATTTAGTGTAGCAGCTGTCATGGGGCAAAGTCACAAAGTTCTCCACAAGAGTACAATTGTCAGAATTAATCAACAAAAGAATCAACCAATAAAATATTTACAAAACTAAACAGTAGAAGTGAACAAAGGCCAGTCTGGATAAGTTAGTTTTTTAGCTGCTGTTTTACAGAGACTGACGATCACATCTCTGCAGGACGGGCGTTCAACAGTGTCGGAGCCATGACTTCAGAAGAACAATCACCTTTAGCTTTTAATTAAGTGTGAGGAACGACCAGTGAGCCCTGGTCAGGGGACCTGAGTGACCCGCTGGTGATAAGGTCAGACATGTACACTGGTGCCTAGATGTTAGATCAAGAACCTTAAAATGAATCCTGACTTTAATAGGAAGCCCATGTAGGAATATAAGCAGCGGACTGGACGATACACAGGCGACTGTTTGATTCTCGTCATTTATCCCAACGACATGGTCAGGACTGCAGTCAGCACTAAAGAGCTTCCTCCATGTCACTGTGACCATCTGTACTAATGTCTTGTCCCATTCATACACTCATATTAGCCCATTAGGTTGCACTTCACCGTGAGACAACCCTTTATTTTTGGACACCTCTGTCTCTCCGTTCCTCCCTCACACGCAGAGACTAAATAAACTGCCTGCCACTAATGGTTTTGCCTCATTGACAGATAATGCTGTGGCAGTGAGGTGTGGTTTCTGTATCTGTCTGGGACGGACAGATTAGCGGCGGCACTGTGCTGCAGTCACAGCTTCTGGTAAATTGGTAATTAGTAATCTTGTATTTATCTCCCCTGCAGTGAGGATGGAGCCTCTGTCCTGGTGACTACGCCGGCAGCAGCCTCCTTGAGCCTCGGCCCCCTGGTTGGTGTCTAGCACAGTGGTTAGAGCCTTGGCTGTGTTGTTTATATTTAATAAAACCGCCGGTGTATGTAAACTATTCCCATGTGTGCAGACCGCTGCGTCTCCCGAAGACGTCGAACCCTGTTACTATTAACTAAAGGTACATCTCATTTGATTTCATGTCCCTTCGCTCCCCTGTCCTCCTTTGACCCCTGGAAATTGATTGGTTCTGCCATCACAGATGACATCTCAATTCCCTTTATTCTGCTCAGAGGAGCACGGAGAGCAGAGGAAAAGGATCATCCTAAGTGGAAACCTTTATCAGATGGACACACCCTTCATTGGGAATTTAGTAATGATTTGTTAGAGTAAGTGATACGGCCGAGGCACACAGCTCTGTCGCGTTACTCCAACCAGCCCCAACTGAGACGGACAAGTACTGCGATGATTAATGATGCAAGTTTTATTTGTTTTTATGGTTAAACTATTAAAAAAAACACTATTTATACGAAGAACGAATTTACCTATTTATTTATTTTACGTTATGTTATAAATCATATCATCACGGTATCCCTGTGTTACTGAGCCCGATCAACAAAAGCCACTGTACTGAAACATCAATAAAATATTCCTGCTGGACAGATTCACTGATGAACAGCTGGCACCTGGTGTAAAATGGTTTAACTGCTGTGGGCACAGCAGATACACGTATCCATTCAGCCGGGGTTTGAGTTTTCTGCACAGATTCTAAACGCAACTTTGTTGTATGAGTGTTGTATGAGTGTCCCCTGGACATTTGGTTTATACGCAACCAATCTGCAAAAGCAACTTTGATTTTGAAAGAAATGTAATGACAAATGTATTATGTTGAATATGTTGTTAATTAACATATCAGAGCAAATTACAAAAAATGAGACCTTGAAACACAACACTGACTGTCATTAATTAACTTTCTCACAATAAAGTCTTATTATATCTTAGGTGAAAAATCATTAACCTACTTTAATGATAGTTTTTTGAAGTTTTAAAGCATTTGACACAAGGAGACAAGCGGTTACACCAAACCTGGAATGTAGTGCATCATTCAAACCCAGCTGAACATAATCCAGGCAGCAACCATAAGGTTGTACAGTGATGTTCCAATGCTGCCACAAAACTGTTCTACATAGATTTGTAACTATGCAAACAATACTGGTTACACAGTTATTAACACCGATATTGATGAGATGGATACGAACAACAGCAAAACTATTACTGGATGATAAATCTACAGTAAAGTTCTTTGTTATTACACAACTCCTTTCCGCAGAGGATGATTCATTTCACAAATATTTCATCTTCTTTGATTTTGGTTTCTCCAAGACCTGAAGTCTATTGATATTTGTTTTATGTTGCACTATTTCTTAAACCCTCCGAGAAGCTTTTGAGGTTATGAAACCACACCACAGGATCATAAGTCACAAACAGGGTCTCTCCATTTGAGTTACTTGAGCAAGCCGATCCTTTTCCTTTTTGCACCGAGCAGGCACAGCATTCAAGCACGTAACCGCTTTTAATGCTGTGATTGATCGGTGTGTGCGCATCACCCATCACGCAACATGAACCCAAAAATGATTAAACCCCAAAGAAACAATCCAGAACAATTCAATCTCTTATTTGCATCAAAGGCCGAAGAACCTCTCTTTGGCAAATTGCTCCTGAGAGAGTGGAGATAGTTGATGAATAGGGATCAGCCTTTGATTACAATCCCTTCAAGATCCATTAGACACTGAACATAATCGCTTCCTTTCATTTCCCCTTCCCCCAGATATTGATGTCTACACGCGTCTCCCCCCCAGATGTCGCTCTCTGGGGTAACCTGCACAGCTCCTCCCATGGCGCAGGACGATTCTCCCCTCAAGGGCCTCACACTAAAGCGGGGTGCGCCGAAAATCAATCCATGACGATTAAAGAGGATCACCAATTTATGTGGAAATCACATTTTACACAGTTTAAATGGGATCGATGGAGAGACTGAATGTTAAATGATTTCAGTTCAGGTGGCTTGGCACAGAGTAACCGTATCTTCTGTGGAAGTGAGGTTAACCTGTTCCCTGTGTTTGTCTTTGACATTCACACACATTATTATTTATAGATCTGAGTTTAAAGAGTTTCAGTTTCCACACGTGCTTACGATTTCAATTTATCCTAATCAAAGACTAACTTGACGACATGCTGCACCACAATAGCAACAGAATTGTGACACATCAATTGCATAGGCTTCATTGAAATACATAACAAAAATGTACGAGTCCACTTTACATATCATGAATAAATCAGAGATGTGGAAACAGCTGAGAGGCGTTTAACTTTAGTGGATGAGATTTTTTTTATCCCAGAATACTTTCTAAAGTGTTTCCTCATAGAGCAGAAGTTGGGAATATAGAGCAAATTAACCTCCTGAACTAACTTTCACATTAATATATAAAACTTCTAATGGCTATATGTCCATTACACATATAAATTCAGGTAAACGTACGTTAACTGTATCACGTACATGTAATCCAAAGATAGATGAAGTAATTAAATTCATAAACTCAGCCAACTAGAACTTTTCACTGCCTTTGCTGTTCCTCTTTTATCGATTCAAACTACACGACTGACTCACTCACTTCTCTCATAGTCTTTTGATTGACTGCAACACTGTGGAAACTGCTTGGTTTTTATTTGTTTTCATCGCAGCTTGTCAACATCTCGTGCAGTTTTTGACGGATTATCGAGCACATTTCTTCTACAAAGTGAATATGCAACGGTTGCTGTTTATCTTTCAATATTAACACCCTTTTTAAGGCTATTTACCAGCATCTGAAATTAGAGCCTGTTGAGATTATCGGTTGTCCAGAGAAATATGAGCCTTTTTGTTTGCCTCTATATGTCCAAATAAAAGCTTTTATTTTCAAGAATTAACATGAAAAACCCATGTCTGCTGGAAATCTGTCTTTTACGTAGTTTGCCTATAACAAACTGTAGTTTATTATTATTGATTTATTCATTTTTGGATGTAACTATAATGTTAAAAGTGTAGAATTTTTTTTTATTTAAGTCCCATATTTTCGATTTTAGAGTTATTTATACCAAACTTAATTATTAAACTTTAAAATATCAACCCTCAATTCCATTCCTTTGTATTAAGGGTTTGATGGCGGCATTGCATGAATATTTGCCAATTCTTTAAAATATATACATCATAAACTTTTTGCTCCCTAATATCAGCAAGGGTCAGGCTCTAATCTCTATGCAATAATATACAGCATTAACATCAATAAAACATCACAGGCTATCTTTGTTTTTCTTTATTTCTATTTTAACTCCAACAACAGGACACAACGTGACTAAACAGAATAAAGAGAATTGGAGTCATTGGCTCGTTTGAAGAACACGATCTGACATTCATGACTTTGCAGGATGCATGTGTCATAAGTGAATACTTTGAAATCTCCTGTGTTTTCTTCCCCAAAATGCACTAAGATTCTTTTCCTGTAAATTTCATTGGGGTTGGCCTGTTACCCAAATCAAAAATCAATACAGTTATTTTGGGAACATTCTCTACGGCGAAAATAGACAGGAGGCATGCAACGGCGAACAGCTTGCTGAACCAAATGCCTCCGATCGATAGGTTAGTGAATTATGCATGGTATCCTGGTGCAGTACAAGTCCACAAAACCCCCCGTGCCTTTGACGCCTGTCTTGATGTGACGTTTCATTTATGCGATTTACACAGTTGTGTGAATTTCTGTATATTTGTGTCGACAATTCATGAAGCTACAGTTACAATATTTGAACCTAAAGAAAAGCACATTAAAGAAAAACACGGGCCGGCAGACAAACACCCACACACACACACCAACACATGCACATATGACTTAGTGGTACTTCAAGACTGCCTGGCCTTCCTCTGTCAAGGGAGCCCCTCACTGCATGAACGTGGCACTGGCTTGTTATCGCAACAATCTCTCAGCAGCCTTCATTTCAAATGACACATGGTGATGCCTTTTACAATTATAACTCAAGTGGATCTATTTCATTTATTTATTCAGGGACGGCTGTTTCTTCCCTTCCACTTTCATGCTTGTTCAAATTGATTTAACTTTTGAAATTGTCACTACAAAATAGGTTAGCTGCCGCAATTACAAAAGTTCTAATTAAACGCAGAATGCAAATATATTCATAATTGTGTTGCTGTCTTATCTGTTCCATGGCTGGTGGTACTTTAAAGCAGGCAGGGGGAAAATTACCCTGAGAATTGAGAAAGAGATGAGAGGGAGAGAGAACGAGAGAGAGAGAGACGTGGCAGGGCGAGAAGAGGAGGGGAAAAGTGAAGAAAAGCCCTACACAGTGATCTAATTAGCTGTCTCTGACAGATGACACTGTATTCTGACTTGTTCCCTGTCACAGCATCAATTAACTGACTGGAACAATCTTTACCACGGCTTCAGTGCCCCTATCACACACACACACACACACACACACACACACACACACACACACACACACACACACACACACACACACACACACACACACACACACACACACACACACACACACGGGAAGACCTCTCTCCATGACTTACATTAATTTCCTGGAGACCTATGCTAACCTGAACCATAACTAGTACTTGACTAGCCCCCATAATGGGAGGTCCCCACAACAGGATTAATACCATAAACATAGTCGCACGTGTAAAGAATAGGATGACAGCTCATTCTGACACAAACCCTTTTAATTAACACTGCTCTCAGTTTGGCAACAGGATTTGCCTCAATATTGATAATGATTCTCTTATTCACACATGCTGCTAAATGAGACAGATGCTTCAAGACGGAAGAGTGCTGATGAACTGCGGCACTGAAGAAAAGGTCAAAATGTAAAACATTACTGTTTAACATGATACAACATTATGTCACCTTTTGACATGGAAAACTGATCGACTATTTAATTTGAAAAGGTTTATAAAACCATGCCATAACATGAAAAAGAAAATCTTTTGAAATGCTTACTGACCCTTCACTCTGCTTGAGCTAAACTTTTGATTATCAAATGTTGACCTGGAGTTGAAGTAAATAAAACCCAGTTTTAAATATTGACTTCGCACTGATTCCTGTAGCTTTTTCCCAGCATTGTTAGTTGAGATAGAACAATTTATTTTGCCTTGCTGACATTTTTACGGCAGCATTGACAAGTGCAAAGTGACCACTTGAGCATGACCCACTTGACAGAATCAATAAAAAATACCTGAATTCCCCTTGAAAGGCAACAAAAGCAAGACACATTAATGCTTCAGTGTCAGATCAACACATCATTTGAATGTTAGCTACACTTAAGTCAAGTACTTGGTTTAATAAAGAGGACTGCAACAAAATACTGTCAATACAATATATACAAACCACACAAAGAGGCTGAGACAGACAACATGGACACTATTTTTTATTTATTTACAAGGCAGTGGTCGCCAACCTGTAGATCGCCATCTACTGGTCGATCTCGACAGTCTTCACTGGTTGAAAAGGTTCCACCCAATGTGAGAAGGGATCTAAACACTGAAGGTGAAGAACCTTTTTGGACTCATCAATTTGCAGTATATTTGGCTGTAGCATCTCTCTAACCTCAGGGTTTTCTGTTCGACGCACAGTTCATGACTTCCTCCTTTACACGTCAGGTCGTCCGGGGCAATAAGAGCACGGCATCTTTTTGCTGGGGTTGTAAAGCTGTAAGTATCAACAATTACAAGGGTTTAAGTTAGTCCACAATCTCTACAGAACGTGTCTTCCTCTAATCTTTGCGTTGGTATTCCTCCCCACTGCCTCCTTTCAACTGTAACCTGTAATGCTTAGTTGGGAGCCTGGCTTTTAAATCCCTGCCGCCTCACATACTGAAAGGATAGAGATGTGATGGTCATTTGTTAAAACCTATTTTTAAACCTCTGTTAAAAGTTTGATCCGGTAGTCTGAGACACCGCCTTGTGTTTTCCTGTGCAGGGTTTTCAATGATTTAAAACGCTCAATTGAGCAATGAGTGAACTATTGCCACCATGAAGGGCATCGCCTGCAGGTAAACCAGTTGTCAGGGACCAAGAACACAGCAAAACATTATACTTCCAGGCAGAGTCATTTCATTCTGCACAGTTACATCACTTGACAGTAAATGTAAGGACATGCACAGTGTGTCGATCTGACAGAAAAGGGTTTAAGTGGAGAGGTAAAACTTTCTCTCCATGGTGTGGGGAGCAGCAGGAATTGTTGCTTTTCAAACCAAAGGCAATCAAGACCTCTAATAGTCCAGGAAGGCTACATGATAGCTTGATATTGGGCATCCTTCGATTCTGTTTATTCCTGCACCACATGGAAACCACATTCGCCAAAAACTTGCCTGGTTTACTAACCCTTCCCTTTGCTCGTCTTCGTGGTAACACCTGCCTCTTTGAGTTTTTATGGCTCTTACACTCAAACAAAATCAGAGTTCTGTTTCTGCTGGGAAAGGTTGTTGTTCTTAAGAGATCTGGATAAAAGACAAATGTGGGTGAGTGGTGCATAAATCTGCATAGGGAATAATTCATTATTTTTGGCAAGTTGATTAAGAAATTTTTGAATTAAGAATTTTTGGCAAGTTGATTAAGAAAACATGACGCTACTAGATTTCTGGATTGCAGTCGTACCTGGTACAGATGTTTCCATCACCTGTGGTAAACGATACTGCGACGCATTCAGTGGATGATGTGCAAAATTGAAACGAGACTGATGAAGAGCGAGGTCAGGTTGAAAGGGGTGGGGGGTAGGGCAGGGCAGCGTTTAGGCACTGATCATTTCTTCACTCGAATATCATGTATCCCATAATTTTATTGTGTGATGGAATTGTTGAATTCAGGCTGCAGGCAATTTGTAAATTTTTTGCCAGGAGGTGGTCCCATGGAGTTTTCACCCCTGTGCAAACTTCAAACAAATACAAGTACTTTGATCACACTGAGCCAAAACCAAAGTGTGTGTGTGTGTGTGTGTGTGTGTGTGTGTGTGTGTGTGTGTGTGTGTGTGTGTGTGTGTGTGTGTGTGTGTGTGTGTGTGTGTGTGTGTGTGTGTGTTTGTGTTTGTGTGAACAACATAATTTAACAATGCATTGACAGATTTTCCCCAAACGTGGTGTGAATATTATGCGGGAGATGACTGTTTTGCAGCCAATTGGCTGAGGGTGTGGAGGAGTGGGGGGACAACACCCCCTGCAGCTGAGTTAATGCTGAATCCTGCCTATTGAAGATGGTGAAATCTTAACGGATCTTTTAAGGGCCACTAACCCGGTTAGGATTCGTCCCTGTGCTGCTTATGGTCAATCTGACTGCTGACGTGATTTAAAGGGAATGACAGAGGCTGGTCACAGGTAAGAAAAAACGTTTTGGTTTGGGTGACAATGACTAGTTTGTTAAGATCTCCAAATAGACAAGAGTCATAATTCCTTTTCTCCAGGGCTCTGTCATTCAAACCTAACTAAATGTAGTTTTGTGTCAATTGCTGATATATATGATGTCTATTCTTGGGAGGATGTTCACTCAAAATGATTTTACCTTGTTATTCTCTGTTTTAAATCTGTTATTCTGTCATTCTGATCACAGCTGAATATATTGTGCTATACAACATGCACACCAGGAGTCTTCATATGAAAGAAGCCGCATCTTATTTTTCAATCGGGGGCATAAACTAATCCCAGCAGATCCTCCAGTATTTACACTTAAGCCATTCCAATTTGGTTCAGAAAAAAATATGAGGATGGATGACAACTTTATGGCTCACTGAACCGAAAAAGAAAAAGAAAAAAAAATCCTCACAAATTAAAGAAAATACATTTTTAAGCAAGAGAGACACACTGGGACCCAGGAGTTAGTGGTGATGGTTTTGACACTGAAAGGCAGAAACTAAACCACTTGTCAAAACAGATGCTCTGGGAGTCCAATTTAGAGTTTATTAAGCAGCAAACTTTACATTATGTACACCGCATAAAATGATTTTCTGTCTTTGCTGTGGCTGCATACAGTATTCTTTTTATTTCATGAATACCACATTCATAAATCTTAAAATTTAAGTTTTAATTTATCCCTAATGACATGTACCTCCAGTCCGAGACGTCCAGGAATGATTGCATATTTAAATCTTACAAGATTAATGGAGAGATATTGACGAATGTAAGGGGGGGAGGGGGGGGGGGGGGGATGAGAATGATGGCAAGAGCTCATTAATTCGGATTGATGGACTCTACAATAACTGCTGGCTGCTGTAAAAGAGAAAATGAAATGTCCTTAACAATTTGACAAACTTATTTTTCCATCCTTGCTAACAAATCTCAGAGAGCAAGATCGGAACACACTTCATTCTTCCTTTATTGTAACTCATCCTTTTATTTCTATCTCTCACCTTTCAATCACTTTGTTCCCTCTGTGTCTATTGTTGTATTTGCCCGTTGGCACAATAACTTTAATTTAATAAATGAGATTGACACCACTGTTGATTTGACCTTGTTTATTCCACAAATGTACGTCTGAGATGTTGCTGGACTCCCCCACGTCCCCCTCCTCTGATGTTCACATCGTATTAACTTGCCTGTTACATCTCTCTCTTCACGCTTTCTCTCCTTCTACCTTTTTATTCCCTCTCTCTGTATTGACTCCTTGAACGTGCCTTGACTGTGGAGTACACTCAATCTGGCATTTTTTGGCCAGGGGTTAAAAAGATGGCTGACACAAGAGAGGAGTGAGTTGTGGAGGCTTCTTTCCAATCAGAGGAAAGAGACGGGAGCTCAGACAAAAAAAACTGAGTAGAGATGATGAAAGTCATTCAAACAGTTGTATTCCCTCCTTTTATACAAATACATTCTTAACAACCAAAATAATTCATGTTGGTTTCACTTAAAAAAAAACACTATTGATTTTGGTTGGTTGGTTGATTTCACACGGATAATTATTTGACCAATTCGTCCACCCTCACTGTCTCCGATTATTTTTCCAATTACTGTCATGTAAAATCATTTGTGAGTGTGTCTCCCTGTCTCTGTACTTCCACCCCTGACTGACCACTGCACAGTCCAGCCCGAACACAAGCTGTCACATTAATCAGCCTTCAGGGCATGGCAGCTCAACTTCCAACATCTCTCCGAGTAAAGAACATTATCCTTAGTGGAAATGTGTATTTTATGTTCCAATGCGAAGCTCAAATGATGCATTTTGTTGTTCGCTCGCCCAGTCATGTGCCAGTGGTCATTTAGATTTGTCCTTTCTCCACCCGGCTCTTTCTACGTGCAACTGCTTCACTGGCTTGTCTGTAGCGCCTTGACTCTATATAGGCAAGTGCATGTCTCATTATTTCACTACACATCTCTAAAAATGGATGCTTTAAGGTCATCCGGCATGGGATGGAACTGAGTGTGGACTGGGTTGATTACTCCAGTGCTTCGGTGCTTTCCAGCAGCAAATACTGTATTTGTTGAGCTCTTCGTGATAAATGACATTTTCTTCGATCTCTCCGTCTATTTCCTCATCCGCCATCCATCGTCTACCGTCAGTCCCATTTATGTTTGCAGGCTGGCTCACCCCCTGCCTTAACAAATGTGCAATTGTTGGAAAAATTGAAGGAAACGATTGAGTTACTGGCCACAGTCTTTAAAAAAATGAAAACGTCACAGTCAAAAGTGTCGGTTGGAATCAGGATGAAAGGCCGGGAAGATGCTAAAGGATCTCGAATAGACACTGCACTAAAGTTAAGGCTCCACACAGGCCACGAGTACACAGTGCTGTGGTGCTTTCTGAACACAATCACAAACTACAAAAAACAACACAACAGTGCAGGTGATGCTGATCTGCAAACAGGTGCAATTTCATGTTCCTTTTGTAAACTACAGTTTGCTCTATTTGTAGCCAAAGTGAGATGACACACACACACACACACACACACACACACACACACACACACACACACACACACACACACACACACACACACACACACACACACACACAATTTCTTATGTTGGAAAGAAAACCTTTGAAAAACAGTGTCTCTGAATGTTTGAACTTGTGCTACAAACGTCTCATTCTTTATGTTAGTATTCGGGGTACTGTATAGTTTTCACTTAAACCGACACACAGAGGAACACTTTCCACACAGCAGCCCTGGCCTGGTTAATAGAAAAGGATGATTTTTTAAAAACCTGTCCACCCTTCACCTGCTGCTTTATATTTTTTACTGGTACTCGGATTGTGCTCGCTCCTCTGGTTCGCCTTACGGGAAAAAACATATGTCTTACCCCGTTATGCACATGTGCAGTATTTACACCTGGAAAATATAATTCAGAAAAAAACATAAAGGTAAAACCTATAGACACTAGTGCAACGTTCATTAGGTCCAACTGGAGCCTTTGTGACTTCTTTCTTTATTCCTTCCTGCCCAAATTTCATATTTCTTATATTATTTTCTGTCTTTTTCCAGATTACTGCATTTATATTCATACCACCAATACACTGCTTGTCTTATATAATTGCTTTGTTTTATGAATCCATCTCCAGACGTCACAGTACAGGCCTCGCACATTGTGAGTGAATGTGTCAAACCTGCATTCAAGTCAGCAGGCAGAGAGTGCCATGAACCAAAGTTCCCCAGGCTGGGGGGGTCAAACTCTGCGCATGGCAGTTATGTGATATACACCTTAACCATTAGGCTACTGGTGTAGACTTTGACTGATAATGGCACTAGAGGCCCAGAAAAGCTCTTAAATCCATCCAGTGGGGAAAATAATGTTTGTATCCAATGTAATGGCTTTTCCTTGAAACATTTCAGTTCTTTAGAAAACATCACCTGGGAACTGGGAATGTGGGCAACAAGTTTTTGCCACACGATCCACTGGAGAATTAAAAAAAACACCAAATCTGCTGGTGGCAGTGCAACATATAAAAAAATCATTTGGAATCCTAATATCTGTGGCAAATGTAATCGTCATAAACGTAAAAAAGTTATTACCATTCGTCCTCTTTGGCAGCATGTGAATGTGATTTGTGAGAGACAGAGTAAACCCTTTTTTGTTGTTTAACACTTGACGATTACTGTGTTCACAATCTTGAACATCACACAAATAGAAGAAGTACCAAATATAACACTTACTGACACTCTTTTAAATCCCATTAGCTCTTACAAAGCAATCTCATCCAATGTCAACAGTTTGCTCAATTCACAGTGCTGCTATATTTAAAGTTGCGAAGGCGTTTTTATATTAGCGTAGATGGAACCTGCATAGGTGAGCACCGAGGACCAGAAATAAATTGCTTTGAGTGTCTTTATTTTTCCTCTGCTTAAATGTCACTTAAAGCAGCTGCTATCTTATTGTAGCTGCTATATGGTACCTGAGGAAGTAGAAGAAAAAGAAGAAGAAAAAGAAGAAAAGCGAACCCTGACCACAGACCCGTGAAAGACAGTTGTATATCAAGCGGCAGGAAAATGAGAGAAGCTGAACTAAAGCATTATTTCCTACAGTAAAATGGCATGACTCACAGCCACTTTATCCATCATCTGGTTTTGAATTTTTTTATTTTAAACAGATCCCTTTTAAAAGCTGATGTTGAGACTATGAGTCTTCTCATTGCTGTCAAGGACCACTCAGGCCTTTTCAAAAACATCAAGAGAAAGAGCCACAGCAAAGTCAAAAACAACTGCATAGTTTTAGCCTCATTTAACGGGCTTCACTTGTTCGGGCCTGTGGGCAAAGTGATGAACCAATGTCTACAGCAATAATAATAAATAAAAAAACTCAGATCAGAATCAGATTGTTGACTGGATGAATGACATCAATTCCGAGGCTGGTGAACTGATCTGTCACAGTCAGAACGGCACTCGAGCTCGTTCCTCCGCCAAGGCCCAACACACTTACTCACATTACTAGATATCCGTCCACGCTATCTCAGAATGTAAGAGAAAGTAAATAAATAATACAAATTTTGCTTGAATAAACCGAGCAGGAGTAAACACATTAACCTCATTGAAGGAGGTAATTCAAACTAATCAAGAATTACCAAATTTAATAAATTCAAGTATAAGCCACAGATGTGATCAACAAAAATTTGTTTATTAAATAATAGTGTCGTGGCAAATCTTCCTTAAATTGTCCCGTATGAATGTTCACATAAGACATTACAAGTGACCTGAACTCTATACGCAGACGTTTATTGGACTGATCACACAAGATGTTGGGAACATTGGAGATTCTGCCCCTTGTTGACTTGATTGCATCAGATGACACATTCGTCAGCTGCATATTCACCCTGTAAATGTAATGTTCTGTAACATCTCTAAGGTTTTCTACAGTATTCAGATCGGGTGCATTGAACCCATTACCCCATTCATTAATCCAGTTTGAGACGTCTTCTGCTTTGTGATCTGGTGCATTCTCCTGCTGGAATGCGGCCATTAGAGTAGATGGTTAAATTATGGCCGTAGAGAAGCAGCAACACTGTGGCAGCAACACTGTGGCTCCAATGATGATTGATCGGTAGTAGGGGCCTCGGAGTGTGCCAAGGAGACATTTCCCACACCATTACACCACTACCAACCTGGACTGTTTACATAAGGCATGTTTGGTTCAAGGATTCAGGTTGAAGCCAAATTTCTGACGCTGCCGTGTACGTGCCTCAGCAGAAATTCCGCCTTGAGGTTTGATGTGTTATTCAGGGAGATGCTTCTCTGTTCACAACACTTTTAAAGAGTGGCTTATCTGAGTTACTGTAGACTTTCTGTCAGCTTGAACCACTCTGGCATTCTCCTTTGACCTCTCTCTTCACCAAGGCGATTCTGCCCTCAGAACCGCTGCTCACTGGATGTTTCTTTGTTTTTGGCACCAGTCCGACAAAAAAAGACTGAAAATACCACTTTAAAAAAATACTCAAACCAGACCGCCTGACACTGACAGTCACGCCATGGTTACAGTCACTGAGATCACCTTTGTTCCCCCCACTGTGATTTTTTTTGTTTGATGTGATTTCTTTGGTTTGAGGAGTCACGGGCAGTTCAGGTCTTGGTTGTTTCAGATCCTGTGTTTAGACTTTGCTGGGACTATTGGGTTTACACATTCTATTTAAGTTGCTCTGTGGGTTTCCTTCTGCACTGCAGACACATGCATATTATTTGAGCCGGAAACCCAACGTGTGAATGTGAAAGTGCTCGTCTCTATGTACGTGTTAATCCTGTGGTAGACTAGACACCTGGCCTGTCAATAGTGAAACCTGTTTTGCACATATTGCATATATAGGAGTAAAGGGGTTTATGTAATAAATCAAAGGTTTGAAATTTCATTGCAGGGAAAGCATTCCAAATATAATTTTTTTTATTTTCCTTGTTGGTGTAAATATAGGATGGTGTCTGAAAGTATATTTATCTTATATACAAATTCGAAAAAATAATCCACAGTGCAAATCCGCAAAAATACTACAAATAAACATTAAAGGGCAAGTAAGGAAATAAATGTCAGATATCAAAATGCTGCCTGCGAGTCAGCACCTCACGATGAATGTGCTTCCAATACAATTTTCCTGTGATTACATTGTGTGGTCGTCAAAACAAAGTGAGTCATTACTTGAATATTTGGGGTAAACATCATTATGAGGTACAGCAAGTCAATGCAAACAGTGTGACACCGGTGGACAGAGTGCATTTGTTGTTATAGCTTCTTAAAGGGGAAATATTATTTATGTAAGGATCAAACCTGTTCATTGCTTTTTCTTGAGTTAAAAAATCTTCACATGTGACACTCAACATAGTCAAGAACACACAAAGTCATGTTTCCTGTTGGCACGGAGGTGTTGTGTAACAGGTTTTCTGTAGCTTTTGATTTGAAATGCTTAAATATTTGATATTTTAATTCAGTGTAACACTGAAAAATTAAATAGAATTTGCGAGTGGGAGCCATTATTGATTTATTTAACACAACCTTTCTGCTTCTCTGCCAATAACCCATTCAACTTTTTTCACCTCTCTATTGGCAAGCAAGGCAGTTGTCCCTCGATACCAGGCTTTTTTGTATTAACAATGAACCAAACATCTCATTGTGAAATGGGAAGGTTAATATTCCTGACTGTGTTCACTTTGTATTTGTCAAGGACAGTTGCTCCTTATACTCACGTGAGCTGTCCAGTGCAAAGTGATGAATAACTTTCGGAGTTGGCAGACTAAACCTCAGATAAACAACGTGCCCGTGCTGGACTGTCGAGAAAGGACTGCAGTGCTTGTGTTGCCGTGTTCCTGCTGGATGTGCTGCACTGCTGCATAGAGAGCACGTGCACTGGAGGAAGTTCGGGCGCTGGACAATGCAGCATTGACAGAGGACATTGACATGAAGGTAATCAGTGCGAAGTGCCAGGTTATGAAGGTTCCTTGTGTGACAGGTATGAATAAGCCTGGAATTACAAGTCAGCTGGTCAAAAAAAACAGCTGATCAATAAGCCAGTGAGGCATGAACTGATTTAACAACCCAATAACAAGCGCACGGAAGTCTATTGAATTTGTGATACTGTCACGGCTTAATGTTGTGTATTGGATCAGTTAAAGTTGTATTTCCGTACTTTGTATATTTGAGTCAGTCACCCAACAAATGGAGTCGTCTTTCTCTCGCTCTCTCTCTCTCTCCTTAATGCAGCTTATAAAACAGACAAACTGAATTATAGGTTAAAAATAATAATGCATTTTGTGAAATACTGAAAAACTCACTGTTGCTGTGGAAAGAATATGTCCAGGAGTACTGACTTTAAGCCTTGAGTAAAGAGTGCCTGACGGAGAAGTGAATCATACGCACAAGGACACGGTAGAGACAAGCTGCACACATCCAGGACAATGAGCGAGATCAACAGCACAACTATTCAGCTTAAAGGTTATTTCAGTTTATCGAGACAGGTGCAGAATAAACTTGAAAAAGAAGGGAGGCAAGAAAACACAAGGAAAGGCTAAAAAAGTGTCAGTGGAACAGAGAGGTAGTCAGAAGATAAGAGACAAGGAGGCACGAGAGGTACGCAGGTTGGGAAGATAAGAGAACAGACAATAGTTTCCACGATATCTCGATGCAAAACAAGGAGTAGAAAGTGCGGTGAGACACGGCAGAACATTTCATTAGAATTGGGAAAGTGAAGAAAAGAGTGGAGAGGAGGATTAAAAACATCCTTGGAAATGAGAAACGAAAAAGCTAACTTCAGGTTTTTTATGGTTGATGATGAGAATCCACAAGTGGAACGTTACGGTGGCGGTTTGGTGCGAGAAAAAAAACGCAGCCCCCTTTTGGAAAATTCAGAATCAAACAGTGGAGCAGACAATTTTGTAAATTTTGTAGTCAGACAAGGACATTTAGAAGAAAGGGAGAAAAACAGGTGAGTTTTTACTGCAAGGTTGAGAATTTCTCTATTATCAGTTAGCAAGATAGATCGACATTGGGCGCAAACCTGTTGTCCAATGACAAGCGAGTGCTCCATCATGCCAACGTACCTGCTCACAGCCGCTTGGTGCACAAGTCTTTTGTCCCCACCAACACAGCTGGCACCCCCCTGTCCTACTCGCCAGCTTTGGCTCTGTGCGATTTCTTTTTCTCTGTTCAGGCAGATTGAATTTGTATGAGCAGATTGTGCCTTTCTATCATAAAAGAGGTATAAAGGGTTTTTATTTGTATCTTTGTACTTACTCATACACATGACACCTCCGTCCATATTTAACCCTTCAAGGCTATGGCTAAATTCCCCTGAGTGCAGTACAGTATATTACACCATAGAACGTCACTCCATTGAAAATAAGATGGTGTGGATGTTTTGTTTAAATTTTAAAGGTCTGGTATTATATAGTGCTTCAGGGTGCATGATAAATATTGCACTCTTTGTTCCATCTTGTCCAAAGTCTTGTTCAGATTCTGACTTGGACCTTAATCTGACCTGCAGGCGAAGAAGACAATGCGAGACACAATGGAATGTCATGTCAGTGTAAAGGGTTGAAAGTGGAGTGTGGGCAAAAGCAATGGGCCACTCTCCTCTGCCATACTAATGGGCTGCTTTTGAGACACAGAAAGCTATGTTCGCTTCTCACCATGGCAACTGATGATTGGAATTTTGTCTCATCTCACTGTCCCCATTTGCCACTTTCTTTTTCTTCTCTGAAGACGAGTGCCTATTTCACGTCATTATCACTCTGTGCTATAGTTTTATAACCCCCCCCCCCCCCAAAAAAAAACCCATTGGTGAATTATATTAAATTCTAAATGTAATTTAAATCCATATTGTTTCATAAGAAGAGTATGTTGGAGTAATACACACGAGCCACCTTGCCTTCATTGTCAAGTCTGCAGCTTCTAACAGCTTGTTAGTGCGATAACTGGACTCTATCTGTTAGGATCAATCTGAAAATATAATTAAATCATGTTCTTCACTTGTAGTGACATTTGGATCAATAAAATGTTTGAACATTTTAGTTGAGTGGGAACTGTGTTGATGTAGCTGCGCAATCTAATTGACCTCTAAACCCTAAATACATGTGAAAGTGTATTAACTGCATTAAGTGTTCAAGAACTAAAAATACTGTGTATACTGTGGTTTGACATTTTGCACTTTGGCCCCAATGTGTTTGCTTAAGGATATTCAAACATGCCAAGCCTGCTTACTGTTACAATGCTACAGCCTTTCTGTGTGATGAAACCATGGGAAAGGTTCATAAATAAAAGATATGAATATAGGCCATAAAATCCCCTTATTTCCTTCAAGCATGATTTTATTGCAGCACGCAAAAAGAAAGGATTTACTTATTGTCAACCAAATTTCCTGTTTCCCGGGAAATGTACAACAGGGAAGTTGGAATGGAAATAGTTATATTCTCAGTGTAAACCGAACAGGTATGATTTGAGCAAAATATATTACCTATCACATATACCCTGTTTTGTTTTTTTTTTAAATAAGAAAGGTTTGCCCTTTCGCACTGAGGGCAACAGCCAGATGTTGGTGGGTCTTGGTGGGTTTTTGGTTCCAGTGTAAACGGAGTTAGTCAACTTATTTAGTCTTTGTGTGGAAATTCTGTATAAGAGTGAACTTTACAATGTGCTCTGTCAACAAGTGATAAAGTGTGCTGGACGTTAAACAAGCAGTTTGTTGTGACATTTGAAATCTCAGCATCGCACTGAATTGATTCATACCCAATCAAATACACCAAATAACACACCAGCAGGTTGTAAAGCAGATTTGTCCGTTATTTCTCCTTGTTGCATTTAATGTTGTCTGAAAGTTGAGCAGTGCATTTTCATGATGGCTGAAGTTTTACCTTTAAAAAAGTCATTTTCTTGGGATTCTGCTGCTGGGAATGAATCCTTACAGTGTTATACTTGCTTTTTTTTTTTTTGCTGATTGAAAGAGTGAGAATTCATTTTGTGAAAATACCCAGAACTTTACGAGAAATGAATCACATCCAAATAAACTGGATCAGCGACGGCATTAAACAGTTGTTGGTTTAAGTTTTCCTCCTTTGATTTAAACTAAAGCACTAGTAAATTGTCTTGGCTGTGTGCGTTTCCCTCCTTTGTCATTGCCGCACCGCCTGGTTCGTGACATATTCCACAGAAATAACAGCGTTCTGTCGGAGGTCACTGTGAACTTTTTTGTATTAAACCAGAGCACAATCTCTCTGTGACCTTAACCAAGTTCTGTGAGAGTCTAAGCACTGCAATAAAAAAAATGTAATAATGCTCAAGTCACTACCGATGGATATTGGACTGCAAGAGCAGATATTCTTGCAGAAAATACATCATTTTCCAGTAGCTTTTTACCGATACTATCAATATTTTTGAATAGGAACTATAACTTCATACATTAACAACATATCCTCATTATATTAATAGGAAACAAACAGTAATACAAATGATATTGTGGTTTATTTGAATTTAAATTAAAAAAAATCAAAGGTGGGACGGCAGACCAATGACAGGAAGTTGAGACGGCATTAAATAACAGAAGTAAAAGAAGTGGAGGTGGCTCGCAGGTCTGTAGTCTTTGCCTACGACGATACAATATTTGAAACACGAGGATGTTCTGCTGCTAGTGAAACCGTTATCATATTGCAGTGTCAACCCAGTTATCAAAGAACCGGTTCATTCGTTTCTCTGTGTTCAAATGGAAAGACTAGTTTTCTTTTATCCACTGGATTCATTAAGTTAGCGCATTCAATAAGCAAATTGACAACACGGCGATGTCAGACACGCACCTTTCTACAAGTAAATCAATGTCAAGAACAGGCAGGCACAGCCGGTGATGACGTCAGGATGTACGTATGTCGTACACGTCTACAGTGCATGACCTTGGTTTGGACCTTGGTCAGGACCTTGAGGTGTAAAATCGCCCTGTGACACAAATCAAAAAACCGCAAAACGCTCCAAAGGCTAATGACAAGGGCAGAATCATGAAAAACTGTTAATTCTAAGAGGCTTGAGAAAAACTGTGTATGTTTTTCATCATTACTTGGTTAAAGCATTGTCAGGCTCATTACTGTGACATGTGGGCATCGGTAATGAGGGAACAGGCTTTTTTTTCCCTTTTCAGAGCAACTTTTTCACCAGCATCAGTCAGATTGAAAATGAGAGAAAACAACCATCCTTCTTTCTTGGAAAATAAACATTTCATCAGAGTTTCATCAGTCTGACTAGTAACAGAAAAAATATATATTTTTGTGGTGTGGGATGGATTGCAGGATTGTACTTGTAAGTCAAAGGACATGTGTCACGTGTCAGTCAGTTTTAATGTTAACTGTCCTTTGACTTATATCAGAAGCATTGCACTAGTAGATGAAAGTCAACCTCCTCCCAGAGGCTACTTTCATACCTTCCCTGTAATGGGAGCGTTAAATAAAAAAAAAGACATCTTCATCATAGTTGCATCAGTTTTTTCTTCTTGTGGACGGATCTGTCTTTGTAAATAATGCACATATTATTAGGGAAACATATTTTCATCTTTTCCAAACTGCTGCAGTGATGCGTGTCTCCTAGAAGAATCATTTTGTACTGCAGCTATAAGCCCATCCCTGTTACAGACACAGATCTCACTCTAATGAGCCTTTACTTTCTTATGCCTCAGCAACGCTACAGAACAATGTGTTCTAGCAGAAGATATATCGGAAAACGACAGACGTTTCACAAATACTCAGTGACAGGTGACAAATCAGATCTTAGTGTTTTTAATTCCTTCAGCTTTAGTACATGTGCAGTTGCTACAGGATTTCTCTATATATCCCTGATTTCTGCTTTATGAGTGTGTTTTGTTTGACAGCACAGTCTTTTTGGCCGGGATGGATAACAAAACCCATATTTAAGGTGTTCTTGAATAAAGACTGTAGTATCGATTAGCTCTAGTTCGGGAATTTCCCATTTCCCATTGTTAAAGGGATAGTTCACCCAAAAATGAAAATTCGCTCATTATCTACTCACCACTATCCCTATTGAGGGATGGGTGAAGTGTTTGAGTCCACAAAACTCAGGGCTGAACAGCGTTGCAGCCAAATCCAATCCAATTGAAGTAAATGGCAACCACTTCTTCAAACGTAAAAAAAAAACACAGAAAAAAAACGTTTAAAATGCCTCCATACTGCTCCTGTGGTCTCAAAAAAGTGTCCGTAAGCCCCAAGATTAAAATTCATATTTTTAGCCCCATGGGCGAGAGCATAAAGACGAGAGCTGTGCGGTGTGTGTGTGTGTGTGTGTGTGTGTGTGTGTGTGTGTGTGTGTGTGTGTGTGTGTGCGCATGAATGTGAACGTGGCTCCGGAGGAGGATAACAGCCAATATTTAGGCTAAAAACATGGTATAAATGACGTTGTTTTGTTGAGGACACTTGGATGACACCACACAATGTTGTTTTTTTTATGTTTGAAGAAGTGATCGCCATTTACTTCTATTCTATTGGATTTGGCCAAAAACTGTTTTGTGGACACTTCACCCACCCCGCCATCGGCATAGTGGTGAGTAGATAATGAGGGAATTTAAATTTTTCAGTTAACAACCCCTTTTAATATAAATGCTATTAAAATTATCATGCGCATTATATCTTGCAAACTCTGTTCCATATAATTGCAATAATTTACTCAATTCATCATTTTCGCTGCTTCCAATCTTAAAGAGAGATGACTCTTTCTTGTAGCCTGTGTGCATGGGGGCAGTCAGTCAGTTGAAAGATGTGAGGGACAGGCTTTGTTACATTCATTAATAATGACGGCCGATGACGTGCTCAAACATGTGCATATAAATATAGGCGAACAAATGGTACGCACAAGACACCACAGCGCAGAGAGGAAAAGAGAGACAAGGGGAAACATCGAGACAGCTAACGGAGTTGATTTTCTTGTATTTGTTGTCCCCACAGCCTCATGCTGTTCTTAATTGACATATTATTATGTTCGCAACATCTCCCTTTCCATGGACAGTATTTCAATGATTTAACACGTCATTCACAAGTATCGCTGGGTTGAGGCTGAAGAAGCCCAAACCATTTGCAGTTTGCTCGTCACATCTTTCCAATCAAATCAGATTGATGTACTGTTTATCATTTTATCTCGGATTGTTTTTCACTATCATGACGTCTTGTGAGCCAGTGCTGACCTCACTACACTTAACCCCGCTTAACACAAGGTCTAGAGAACTAATACTCCTAGATATAGATTTAAAGGTTCAGTGTGTAGAATATAGTGACATCTAGTGGTGAACTTGCATGTTGCAGCTGAATACCCCTCACCTCACCCTCCCCTTCCAAACATGAAAGAGAACCTGTGGTAGCCTTCAGTTATAATAAAAACTCAAAAGATGTTTAGTTTGTCCAGTTTGGGCTACTGTAATAAACATGGCGGACCCGCACCAGATGTAAATATAAAGCATTTAAATATAAAGATCCCATTCTAGGCTAAAGAAAACACACCAGTGAAAACATCACTAGCATTATTTTATACTCAATTTCTGCCAATAGATCCCTTTCACCTAGATCTTACACACTGGACCTTTAGAGACACACTTGAACCATTCAAATGTCCTGTTAATGTTTCCTTTCATTAAGCTCTCATTGCTATTATTATTATTGCTGCTGTATGTGTATTCATCAGAGTCTGTCCCAGAATAACCTGAGCCTAATTATCCTGCCACCAGTCACGGATGTTCATTATGAAGATATCCTTTCTACAGGCGATAATCGGGTGGAACTGCTCAAACAACAATATTTGGACAAAGCAGTAGAGACAATAAAATTACGGTTTTACATGATGACGGCTGTGAAGAGGGCCGGTTGATACTCATCTGCAGCAAGGGTATTACGTTTGGGCATTTTTCATTAGTTTTATTTTGACTTTTCACTTTTTAATTTCAGTTTAGTTTGAATTAGTTTATGAGTCGTTATTTTTGTTCGGTTTATTTTTTATTTTTTGGATGTTTTGTTTGTAGTAATTTTGTAATTAGTTATTTTTTTTCAAGAAGTTCAGAAAAGTATCACGAGATAAAATATCAACAAAACATTTTACTTATAAAGTATTCACAGTTCGACACAAAACTATAAAATACAACAACAGTCCACACGTAGTGTGTGTAATTCTGCTTCTGCCTGGCCTGGATTTAGCTTCTCCTCCGGGGACCCGGGGGCTGGGTCCTCTCCTTCACCTTGTCAAGGTAAGCTAGGTTTACCTTCTTGTGCGAGATTTTCTAAAGGACTTTATCACGTTTTGGGGCATTTTTTACCCTCAAGAAATGTTCCACATATTAACTTCCACTACAAGACACTTGCTCTTATCTGTGGCCCAGTCATATTCACAGTGATCGTAAATGAGACGTTCTCCTGACTTTCACAATGTCATGACGTGGGCACTTTGGCAACACGTCACAGACCACAAGGTGCCTCTTGCTTCTGTGAACGAGAACAGCTGATGTAAAACTGGTCAAGTATAACATTTTTTTTTTAGATAGACTTCATTTATAGAGATAGAGCTCACTGGGGGAACTATTGGGTTTCTGTGTATTTCTTGATATCTTGACCTTATCATGTAAAATGCCTTGAGAGAATGTATGTTGTGATTTGGTGCTATACAAAAAAATTGAACTGAATTGAATGTATGAAATAAATCGACAAAGACTCTAAAATATTGGTTCATTGTCGTATGAATTATGCTTTTAAGCGAAGCCAAATTTCTTCTTTATTTCAGTTGATGATTTCTTTTTCCAGTTATTTCTTTGCTGTAATTAACATAATTTAATTAGATGTGTTTGCTTGCAACTGATTTATTTGTTTCACTTTTGGAGTGTATTTCCATTGCAAGTTGTAAAAACAAGGTCTTAAAAGGTCTAACATGTAACTCTTATAGCTATAAACACCCTGCTCAGCTGGTGAAAGGGATTTGCGCTGGGTGTGCGATAGGGCCCATGACTGGTGAGCTGTGACCACTCTGAGTTAGCACAACCATAGTCCCTTTACCCAAATATATAAAGGTAATATTTACACACAGCCAACCAACCTGAACTTTGTAAATGTAAAATCATGACATAACTGTAATGTCACTCGCTGACATAGATTGTCTGCGGCATCAGAGCCATTTGCCAGTCAAGTGAATCAGAAAGACGCTGATATCTGACTACAAGAAGGAACGTGCCTTTGAACTCAAATGTAAGGCTTAGAGAGAAAGTCATCAGATATGGCACAAGCCTAAAAAATTCCACCGATAACCTTCACACTGCAATGCCCCTGAATAAATGTCAAATACTATCTGCTGTTTGCTCAGTGGAACCGTTGCATCCAATCTGCCCAAATGGAAGTGAAGAGCTGTGAGAAATAAATCCTGAAACCCACTGTGTGTGAAGTCTCTGAAAAAAAACACACAAGACAAAACATTGGTAGATTTCTTCATGTTCATCGGGTCCCGTAATTGATGGCAACATATTTGCAAAAAGAAGAAATGCTGGTTTGTTATCCTCTGCTGCAGATTTTATGCCCATGTTATTTATTTGTGTGTGTGTGTGTACAAGAAAAGGAAACAGATAAGTAAGAACTATGTTATCACACATATGTTCATGTAACCAGCAGGGGACACACACACACTGAAGTCAGGGCCATGAATATTCCATTAGGCCAATCAGCAATTGTTCCTTTCCCCCATGGAAGTGCTACAGCAGCTCATAATGAATCTTTGGTAATGTCTGTGTCTGCTCTTATAAGGGCCAGGGAAATCAGTGTGTTTGAGGCAATTTATGCAGGACATGGAGATCAAGCCATGAAGGTCTGCCCTTTGGGTGGAAGGCTTACAGTTCTGTTTCATTTAGGCAGTCATCTTACATCGAGCTAACGTCAGTCAAAAGCCCTCACATAAAGGTGCACACATTTCTACCCCCCCCCCCCCCCCCCGCCGAGGAGGGTATGTTTTCACCCCTGTCCTTTGGATGGTTTTTCATGCATTACATTACATGTCATTTGGCGTGTTTTATCCAAAGCGACTTACAATAAGTGCATTCAACATCTATGAGGATGTTCAGTATCTTGCCCAAGGACATTTCGGCATGCAGATGGGTAAGACTAAGGATTGAACCGCCGACCTTCTGGTTGGAGGACCACCACTCTACCCCTTCGGCCACAGCATGCAAAACCTACTTGATGGATTTCCACAAAAAAATCAATGAACTTTGGGGCAGATCCAGGAATCTTACCTATTGTATCACTTTCTTTAACATTTTTTTTTTTTTTTACATTTTCATTTTTCTCTCAGGGATGAATTCATGGATCTTGACAGATGTTTTTTTTTTTTATATATAAAGTGCAGTAACGTGGATCCAAATAAATCTGGATCTTGCCGATTTAAATGTGGTTTCATAAGGGGACAGTTTGGCCTTGATAGAGGTGTGCACTCTACAGAGTCCCTCCATCCATTAAATATACCACTTATCCTTAGAGGGTTGTGGGGTTGGATGGAGCCATTCCCAGCTGACACTGGGAAAGAGACAGGGACCACCCTGGATAGTTCAGCTCTACTTATTATTATTATTACTATTTTTTTCCCAAGCTTGTATAGATCCGAATAATATAGTTTCATTAAAAGCTTGCCTTTTGTTAGGCGCTGTTTTCTCTTTACTGTACTCTTCAGCCCCTTGAGGCTTTTATGCACTGATGTCAAATCCCTGTAATTAATTTCCTGAAACAAAATCACAAAGAGAAACTAACCTTTGGTACTTCTCTTCCCACTCCTACTCTACGAGCTGATCAAAATTCTGTGTATAAAACATGCAAATTAATCACTGCATTGTTGGTTTGGCGAATGGTCAAATCCTCAGGGAGCCGGAACTCTTGTTTCTCACAAATATGCTCATTGTCACTATTTCAGCGTTTTCTTAATTTACTATAAAGATGCATTGAGGAATAAAACCACAATATTGTCTTTTTTGACTTGTATCTTTAGCTGGAACACATTTGTGAGCACATTGTAATAAAGCATCCCACTATTCTCCCTCTTGGTTTGCATGCATATTGGGGATTTCCTCAACAGATTGAAAGATAAAACCGGTTGTCTCTCATCTGAGTTTGTATTGAGTGCATTCCATTGCATTGACTGGAGACTTGGGATGAAAATACTGTGTATACCACATCTGGGCAAATCAGTCATAATTCAACTGTTGATTAAATTGTACAGTTTACTTCCCATTATAGTATGGATTTTCATTAGGGAGGCACACATGCAAACTTAGACGTAGCGAGTCGGTGTATTGAATACTCAGCAGGAGAGAGATAAAGGGCGATGATGAGATAAAGGTCTCAGATGTAGTTACAATATTGCAGCACTCCCTGCCTGGCCATGCTCGCCTCAACCTTTTAAGCATACTGTGTCACAGTGAATTCTGGGTCCAAGGTGTTGCAGTTCTCTCTTACACAGCCTTGTACGCCTCATTAAATAGTGTAACCTTTGATTTAAAGTCAGGACCCTGAGATCTGTACACGATCACAGCTATCTGCTTACAGTCAGCGGCGAGGTGTTCGGTTGAGGGGTCACCCCTACCTGTGTTGCAGCTGTGGTCACTTCTCGTTTGTTGTGATTGCAGGTGAGGGAACATGGTGATATGTGGCTTCAGCTGAGAGCCTTCGAAGGTGCCTTTGAAACGGAGTTCAGCGTGGGTATAGATTTTGACAACTAGTTACAGGAAACATGGAAATTCTTCACTGGCCCTTTGAACAAAATAATTTGCTGAATTATTATGGTGTAACACCCTGATCCGCCACGTTAAAACATTTTAATAAAAATGTTACAGAATAAACTAAATTGATTAAATAAAATGTCTTACTTTGCCCACTTTCTAAATGCCCCAAGATCAATCAAAGTGGGATGGGAAATTGCGAGAACTACTTTCAGGGGTCCTTGTAATGGAAAGTGGCTTTAATTTGCATGCACCAATTTGAACCAGCAAATCAAATTTGATCAAAAGTATTTTTTGCAACAATATTTTGCAGCATTTTTCAAAACGATCTAAAGAAAAGTCTGTATTGCACATATAAGGGCATAAGCATTGGTTATTTCATCCAATATTGAATGTTTAGGTTTTAGATCAAGCTTCTCTACCACTTCGTTCAACCGCCTCAGCTACTGTATGTGTAGATTTGCATTCATTCATTTGCACACAAACCAAAAGGAACTAGAATGGCACTCAGTAGAGCACATACAAATGCCAAGGCCCCACAGTCCCCTTATATTCAATCGAGCTGCACCAAATTGCGAACTCATAGACACCAGCTTCCTAAATTTGACCAATATTTCTTAAAGTTCCATGAATAAACCCTGGAAAATCGGCAGAAATGTGAAAAAAAATCCTAGATCTGATCCTGAGCTGCACCAAAAATGTTTACCGCACCCTTCTTCCCAGTTTAGTGTAAATCAGCTCAGTTGTTTTTGCAATATCATGATCACAACAGACAAATGGACAGGGGTTAAAATATAACCTATTAGTGGAGGTAATTACTAAACAGCATGACCTCTGTAGACTTCTTTCAACTCTGGTTGTTTGAAATAAAATCCCCAGTAGTTCATGAGATGTGTCGTTATCTCTCTCTTTTTTTGCTGACAACTTTGTTTACAAATGACATTGGGTTACTGCAGTCAGTTTTAATGCTGTCAGGCCGACTGTCAGCAAATCAACAAAGTGTAAAGGGCTTAACATCTTTGCTAAATGTCTTGTTCCTCGGCACACGATACACAGAAGATGTTCTAAACTGTCTGCTCCTGTCTAGACTGTTTGCAATTCCGCCCTGGTCCTCAGCTGTCCTCCTCGTGCATCACACAGAGCAGATACAGTTCAATTTGAATCGATAATGTCATCTATGCCAGCCCCCTAATGGCTTGGGCTTCACTCGTGTACTAACTATTTCCTGAAGCATATTTTTCAAGCCTCAAATCTGTTTTCCCCTGAAATGCATTTAGACAGCATCTGCTCCTGCTTATAGCTGCAGTGGTGTTCTCTTTGCTGCTATTGACAAGGTGTAAGCTGGGAAATGGTTTGTCTGTGTGTCTAATGGATGCTTGCTCCCACATACGCATTTCCCCACACCACTCTACTTTGCATTTATGTATAAGGTGCCTTTTGAAGTTTATCTAGCCTTTCAAATATTTACAAGGTGCGTGGCGGCCGCATCGTAACCATTAGGAAGCATGACAGCCCCAACATGCTTCCACAGCCTGCTGGGAGCAGAGGCAGTCCGACAGGGAGCTACATCAGAAAGCAACTTTATGTTCAGTCAGCAGATAGTTTTGTTTATGGCAAACAAACAAAAAATATTAAGACAGTGTTTTATAAAAAAGCTCTCTACAGAATGTTGATGACGTTCTACAATTACTAGCAAAAAACAAGAGACTCAAAGTGATGACCATGGTTTATATGGTCTATTTGGCTTAATCTTGCATCTGAACCCAGGTTATTTTCAACAGTAGTAGTTTGTGGTTTATAGGATTCAGTATCTGAGGCAAACAGGTGCGATCCTTGGCTTTATAATGGTTTTCAGATGTTGAGGTACTTCTGTCATTCCTCATTTAAGAAAGATAAGCAGAATTACAGTAGGTGTCAGTGAAAATGTCTTTTGTGTTTGACATTACTTGAGGACACTGGGTGATGAACTCTGTGCCTTGTCAATAAGCTCACATCCAGCAGTATGTGGATAGATCAGGAAATTAAGAACAATTACTGTCATCGTATCATTTTAACAATCGTTCTTAGTCAAGTGCACGTTCGAGTCCAGACCTCTAACGACAGTGGGAAACGATAATGTTGGGATCACTTTTAGGGGGATAGAGCTCATCTGCACATCTGAATTTAAAGTGTGTCACGTTCGAACACGGCAGATGACATTAGAGACAGAGCTATAAACGTCACATCATTATCTTTATAGCTGTCATTGTAGTTACTGTTCTTGTTGGGAACGGACCTTTACGACTCGACACTGAATGTGTCACTTTTCCAAACAGAATATGTCCTTTTAATGAAATTAAGCCAATCAACTTGGCAGCGTTCAATGTCCCAGGTTAGTTATTGGAGAGACAAACCGAGTGAACCGCTCTGCACTGAGGGCTCCGCCAGCCTTGAAGAAAGATGCATGATGGGATGAACAAAGACTGTAGGGCTGGATGTAATTAAGCATGCTTACACATCACAAGCCATGGGGTTTGCTTTGACAGCAGTTCCCCATGGAGGGCACTGATGGAATGGGATTCAATCTCATCCACCACAGCAAAAAACCTGAAGTCTGATTCCTTGTAGCTCTCCCTCCATCTTGGTCACAAGGAAACCACAGTTGCCCCCCGTCAGTGAGTGGTAAACCACTGGGATGCGTACAGGCTGGTGGGCTCGGGTAATAGAGTTACCTCCTACAGCATGAATTAGCAGGTGGCTCCTAACACCGTGTGGCTCTGCTAACGCCAGTGCTGATCCACACTGGTGTGAGCAGAACGTAGTGATTTTAAAACAACAAGAATGCCGAAAATCTACATTTTTTTTTCTAAAATTCATATTCAAAACTTTCTCTCTCAGCGTGGCTAATGCATTTCCAGCGAGTATATTGTTGACTGCTGGGCTGCTGAAGTTCATAAATTAATACTAAGTGTTTCTTAAACAGGCACCATTGGGCCGTTGTTTTCCGAGAGCTGTTTTCTGTCAAAACAATTGTCAAATCCACACTGACATCAGTGTAACAACAGGTACGTTTTATACCAATAAATAATGCCAGTTTGGAAATGTGTTCTTTTTCTGAGGGTAGAAGCAAAAAATACTGTCAGAAACCCAAGAAACCTGTTTTAGCACACGACCTCGGCTGCTTACATTTTAACATAAATCACTGCTTATGCTCTTGGCTCCATTAAGGGGCGACTACTGTTATGTTGTTCAGCCTTGTTAGCTGTAGTTGCCATTTGAAGTGCCACTCAGTGCTCTGGGGGCCTTTCTCTGTGCCCTATATGAGCTGGTTTCTTCTCAGCTGCCAGCGGGGGTTTCTACACCTGCTGAGTTTAAGAGTGGCCGTGGTGTTATTTGAGACTTGGCCGGCCGCAGACAAAAAGGCGATTTGTGACCATTTGCATAATATTTAAAAAGCATTTCTGTTTGTTACTGCTGGAGGACGGGGCGAGAGAAAAGGGACACAAAAAGCAGCCCTCTCTTAATTCGTGGTATTAAGGCTAACTGGCAGAGGACTCTTGCGGAAAAAGAGTGTGTGTCATATTTTTCAGTCTTTGAAGGAATATGCAGAGAGCTGTTAGGCAGCAACAGCAAATATTTCAATTGTGTTGAAACAATAATCAAATAAAGTGTTATAGCAGTCGTTTTTTTTTTCCAATTTCCCTGAGGACGCCACATGAAGAGTGGATTTAAAACCATTTCTAATCCTTCCTGCAGGATTCTTTGAGACTCAGTTCGCTCCTGTTATACTCACCCACTCACTGGACACAGACTGTGAACGGGAGCGTCGTCCTGTCCTCCTGGACCCACATTACAAGCTGTCAGGAACCAAGTGTAACATGGCAATGGCAAAGGGTCAAAGTGCAAGCTCATGGTGTGAGTGCCTCATGTTCGGCGAGAAATGTTTGAGTTAAAATGAACTGAGACTGGGCGTGGGATGACATCAATCACAGACATCAAATCAGCGGCATTCATTCCCCTAAAAAGCAATGTTCTTGTATGCTTTGCTTGCGTCAGTGCGGCCAGTATCATAAAATCGCAGAGTGGGTGCAGGCTCGAAAAAATCAGCTTTTAGCCAATGAAATTGCTACTTCCCCAGAGCAAGGTCACTGCAGGTTGATTTGCACCAGCATGAAAATGGGCCCCAAGATATTTTATGGGACAATGTTCTGCACACCGTATAACCTGAGAGGCTTTAAGATGTCACGGCAATTGAATTAGATTTCCTTTCATCTTGAATCTAAATGCTCCCTTATTCTTTACTATAAACATAAACCTGAGGAAATATAACAAATGCCGGACACGCTCCTGTGTGCTTGTACCAAGATTATGTTTGTGAATTGACTTGCGGCCAGTTTTGGGTTAATTGTCACCTGGTTCCATCATCAGGCCTTTTTTCACTTTGTATTTTATGGTAATATACTAAACATCACTGTGATAACATTGTCATTGTGAACATGGGGACATTAATATTCGGCTCAAAACGCCTAAGTACAGCAAGACTGAGCTGCTACCACTGTCGACTTAATTGTGTTATATTTGTGTCTGCTATTCAATATGTGAACATTACATAAGCCTCTGTATGAGGTGACAACCTGAGCGTAGTTATCACCGTGAACCGGGGTGAGAATTAATATAGTAATAACTGAGACAAAATATTATTTTTGCCACCTTAATGTCACATTGAATCATGGGCTGAATGGGAAATGGGAAGAGAGTGAAAAAACTAAACATTTATCTTATCAATTTTCGTTTCCAGTGTTTTACTGTGACAACACCCTCGTCTTTGGGCAGCTTTTCATGCTGGCTTGGAAACGCATCAGAGCCACATCATCTCTCCTTTATTCTCCATGCTTCCTGTCAGCAACTGGCTGTTACCTACTGGAGCGGCCACCTGGACAGCCCCCCCCCCAGGCTAACAGATATGTCAGCTTTCTCCTTGGCTGCTGTTGACTTCCCCTCACCTGGCCTGTGAACGTGGCCAACTGATCTCTGGCTTGAGGTAAGCAAGGGGGAGAAGGAACTGAGAGGGAGGAAGATGGGATGGGGACGCAGGAGAAAAAAGGCTGAACTGGGGGAGAACTGCAGCGAGGAAACCGAGCAGCGAGTGAAGAGGGGAAACACCTGGGACTGGGCCTTGATCCAGCTCGGACATCTTGTCACACCTGTAGCATTGTCTGCCTGGCAAGCGCAGGGGAAGCAAGTAAGGGAGTAGCCATCTGCTCCGTCATGCCCTCCTCTAGTGTGTTGCCATGGGGGGGGGGGGTTATTCTTGTCCAGCCAATTGTACTGCAAAGGCCTGTGCATCCCTACTGAGCTGGTTAATTTGTTCATTTAAAAATAAAAAAACGTACACACTCTGGCTGCTTTTGCTAAAATAGCTAATCCAACACAAAGGACTGAGGAGAGGTGAAGGACAGAGAATTATTAATGAATCTCACCAGGGAGTAAATGCTAAAGGTGTGGAAAGCCTTTCGGGGGGGGGGAATAGAGTCCACTCATCATAAAACGATAAAGAAGTTGAAACGTTTTCATTTTAGGGAACACGAGGATGAGAGATGACCAATTTAAAGTCACTAATATGTTATTGAAAGGTTTGTATGTATATATGCTGTGGTGGAGGAAACAACAGTGTGCTACACAGATCTGTGTGGTTAGTACATCATTTGAGGATAGAAAGGACGCACCGATCAAAGCTCCACCAGTGTATCTGGGGTATTGGTAGCACTTCACTAGATACAAAAAATCCATCCAGTATTCATGGTGAATATTAATGATTCACCACATGTACTGTCTTGCTTGTGTCATCCATGTTGCTGTACCTATCAGGCCCAAAACGAAATGTAAGATAGAACCATTAGTTATTATCAATATTTCATAACTTGTTCTCCCACAGAGGATGTTAAATGTCTGTGTGTGTCTGTGTGTGTGTGTGTGGTTGTGTGTTTCTGTATTAGAGGGTAATTCTTCTCTTGGTTTCAGAACAAAAAACTGGCTTTAAAAAAAATGTATATATATAAATACAATGAATTAATGACAATGTAATTACAATTCAATGTGTTGTTTCAGGACCTTGTTGATATTTCTTTGAATGGTGCTCCTCACAAGGCTCAGATTAGACACATTAAAGTGGGTCAAGGCCTCCGATCAGCTCTGGATACAATTTTGAAGAACTGGAAATCGATATCGAAACATGCTTCTGTAATTTGGTTGAATAACTCACGGTCCTTGATCTTAGCCAGTGAGATGAGGGGCCTGACTGTTGCCTCTCTGCCTCAAAATCAAAGTCATATCACGCTACACCATACAGCCGCATGTTATTATTAAAAGCAACACATTTGCCAATTGAATCAACTCTTGTTTACTGCACTGCATTCGCTGTCTTTTTTGTTTGTCCCATGTTGAATGAATTATTTTCTCAGTTTGTACACGTGCGTTACATCACTCGTTATGCGTGTGAAGATTCTCACTCATCTTGGCCTCGGGGACACAAAAAGAACTGAGGGCAACTGGACTGGATCCTCTCATCCAAGAGGCTCCTTCAGCTCTGATGATCGGATGTTTCATTTATAGGCTTTTAGAATTTGATTGTACTTTAATGGTTAAATGCAAAGTTATTGCAATTTCACACATTCACACAGCAGTTTGAGAAAAATACAATAAAATGAACTTGGCCTTGAATTTGTAGTCTTTATTAGGTGTGCTGAGACAAAAAACCCATAGAAATCCACAGTTGTTTATATAATATAATATTATTCTATTTTATATTCCGTGTCTCGGCCAAGTTTTCTTGCTTTTGCACCTGCAAGAACACGTCAAATTTATCTAGTTCAATGAATTTAGCTTCAGGTTTAATTCAACTACAATTACTGTGATTTAATTTTTCAAACAGCTCTCATACGTCCCATAACATTCACACATTTATGTATCACCATGACAGCAGCATGTCTGTCAAAATGAGTAAGAGAGCATTAAAAAACACATGAGACCTATTTTTAAATACAGTTACTAGTATTAAATCATTTGACATTTTTTCCCCCATTTGTTTCACGTCAACGTGACAGGTGCTGTTTCACGTGGATTTGTCTCCTTTTTGAGAAAATTAAACATCCACTGCTGAAGTAATTGGGCAAAATGATACATTAATTTAACTCATCACAGTTTCACAACCACAATTATCCTTTCACTGTACTGACAAAGATGATTTACACAAAACTGTGGCAATGACACACCACACAAAGCTGTAGCCTGTAGTTACAGATGCAGCAGTTAGAGGTATCACATCACATGTCCATGTTATCAGAGGGTGCAGTTTGTACCAAATTCAAAATTTCAAGATTACAATTGTAATCCATCAGGTTGATGTTGACTCGTTGTTAAAGCGCCAATGTTCATATTGGCACTTCAACAAATAAACAAATGTAATGTTGTATGAACTGAGTTCAAAATTTAGATTTTGTGACACAAACTGTTCTTTGTGAGGTTTGTTATTTATATACTGAATATATTACCAATACCAATGGGCTGTCTACCGAAATACCACCGCCCAAAGTACAGCATCACTCACTGGAATGGGAAATAGCCCATGGATAAAACAAGTAGTTGTGTGGCCAGAAATTCGAAGAAGAGGAACAAATTCGCATTTGGCGACTGCATCGTCTAAATCATGTTATCAGATGTGACAGAAACGCTGGAGGCAGGGCCCAATAGAGGGCAACACAAGAAAGTGTGTCGTGCTCTTTTTCCCCCCGCTGTCCTCAAAACAGGCAGGAGCTGTAACATGATCAAAATAAATTGATAAGAGTGAGTAGGCTAAACTGTCTGTCTCGCAACAGAAGAACTTACGGTACAAATTGTTTTCTATATCAAACAAATCTTCTTTACCAGCCGACAATATTCTGGTTGAGAGAGCACTTAACCAAGCATTTATCCATAGGGAACTTAAAAGGTGTGTCATTTTTATCTATTTGCTGCCTCTCTGGAAGGTATTGGGGAGGGATGAGGCGTGGAGCTTTGTACCAAATTGAAATAGATGAGATACACTTCTAAATTATAGTCTGTGAAGCATGGACTTGCTATTTCTTCGCTGCATTACAGAGACAGTGGTCTCAATAATCAATTTAGCATTATTGTTTTTCCAGGTTTAAAGAACAACGTTGCTCAGGTAATAACAGTGTATGTTTGTAAGATGTTAAATGATTTTAAAATAAACTGACCTGTCCGTCAAACATACTGACACAATCCACGATTACATTAAAGTGAATGATTAAAGAGGAATTTGCTTTGTTGTACCAAATCCTCTTTTTTTATTTATCTTTACTAAAATTCCCGTTAAAATCAACAGTTTGACATCTTTCTCTCTTAGAATAAACACAAAACATTCAGAATGAACTTGTTCTTGAAATGTTTATCTCATGTAATGTTATTCAAGTAAAAAATAAGGATAAAAAAAAAAAGCAATCCAACTGTTCGGTGCTGTTTCTACCTGACTTCCACATCTTTTATCAGGAAATAACTCCTGATGATGCACGTATTTCAGTAAAGTATTAATCATATATATATAAATATATATAAACACAAGAAAGAATCATTTTCGGAAAAGCTGAGCTTGAAAATGTGAGCATATGTCATTTGTTAACCAGCATGGGACCAACTGTCATAAAAAACACTTCTATTATGAATCCCCTGTGATAGTGCCCAACTGTCACATTTTCCTTGAAAATATACTGGTCCCACAGCTCTCGGAGGAAGCCAAGCCCATAAAAACCCCATCCTCAGTCAGATTAATATCTTTACATAACTCCTGCTATCAAAGCTATTATTTTCTGTGCTGCACTGCCAATATAGTCACCTCTGCTACATCAAGCCTACTGAGGTAAACATAATGAACAATGGCAAAACTCTGGTCTCTCTCCATGTACCCCGGAGAGTGAAGATGGGGGGAATACAGTGCAGTGGCCAAGCTCAGCGGAAATAGGGCAGACCTACCTCTTTGAAACTGCACGGCCGCCTTGGCCACCCACTGAGATCCCTTTATTTAAACAGGATAAAACGGAGCGAGCCACTTCCTGAGACATTCGAGGATAACTCTTCTCAAACACTGGAGAGCGTATATTTTATGCTGAGCACAAAGGAAGCTGTTCCGCATATTTGTATATTGACTGTGCAGTCGTCCACACCTCATTTACCCATCTGTCCTGTTTTCACACAGCAGCCTGATTTAAATAATGAGTAACATGAACAACTTTTAGCTACAGTCTGGTTTAATCTCGTTCTCTGCAATAAAAAGTGGTTAATTTGGCTGTTTACAGGATTTGAGGGAGTTGAGTGCAAAATAAATAAATAAAATCTACAGTTAACACTTATAATTTGCCTTCTATTGCAAGGTGACTATATTGGATGACTATATATTGTAGATCCCAATCATTTATATATCATAAATGAGAGTAAATTGTCAATCCCATGTGCATGTTGACATAAACGTCTGGTTCAAACAAGGAAGCGTTGGCAACGTGAGTGGGTTTAATGTAGAAAGCACCTTAATTGGGAAGATGTGTCGTGAGACCTACTTGCTCCCTCTTTTCTTTTTTTGCTCTTAACCTTCTACCTTTTCACTTATTCCTTCACATTTTTCCTCTTTTCATTTTCTTTACATCTTTGCAATTTCACATTTCTTTTATCTCAAAGTCTCTTTTGTCTCCCCCTCAGTTCTACTCCACATTTGGCTTATCTAGTTTTTTTTCTTTCCCGATGATTCGACTCTCCCCATGTTCCCTTCCACTTTCTCTCCCTCCCTCTTCATGAAAGGTTTATAGAGGAGACATGAGAGGCACATCTCTGGTGCTGCTGATGGAAGAGACTGCAGGACATTAGCTTGGTGATGTCAGAGTGATTTTTCTCCCCACTGATGACTGAGAACAGTGTAAGACCTGATGTTCAATCTTCTCTTTTTTTCCTCTTTTCCCGTCTCTGTCTCCTTTCTCAGTCTTTCCATCACAGAGTCTCTCAGCCTTTCTCCCATTTTAAATTCCCTAAATAATTATCTGTCTGTCTGTGGACGTCTCGCAAAAGGAGATACCAATCTATCCAAGCTAATACACCTGAGATCATGGTTTGACAAAACCAGACAGGGGCAGGATTATGCGCGGAGATGCCAACGTGACATGACTCACAGGAACTCACTAGAATTTGTCAGCACAGTCGTGTCCCGCCCATTGAGATCACAAACGGGACAGGGGAAAATGTTCCCCTCTTACTACAACATGTTCTTTTCTTTCCTTGATCTATTAGGCATTAAGCTTTGGGCATTGACCAAAAGAACTGTTTTCCTTTGCAGAATGGCTGGGCTCACCTGTGGATGGATGAGGGGCTCAAAACATCTGAAGGAAGATCAGAGTAAAACTGCTGCTCCCTCAAGTTGAAAAGAGTCCGTTAAAGTGGTTAAAGCATCTGATTAGGACCCCGCCCTGTGCAAGCATTTTGGGCTAAACTCCAACTGGGAAGATACCCCCATGGTACGCCCAGAATACCCTGGAGGGTTTAGAGGATGAGTTGGGAAATGGATATATGGGTAACCTTGATTTGCTTTGGATAAGCAGCGGAAAATTGATGGATGGATGGATGGATGGCAAGAAGGTATTTGTTGTGTGGGCAGCAGGGCTTTGTACTATCTCCTCTCAGCTTTGTTTTTTTGATCTGATAGATTGCATAAAGATGAAAGATGCGCTCTAATTCCTCAAAATTTCCTGGATACGAGTGCTGGCTTCTCGTACTTTCGATGTGATTTGGAGTGGGTTGAAGTGGAGCCATGGTATCAAGGTCCTTCCGATCCATGTGCTTGACCAGTTGCAAGTCGGTCTTGGCTGTCGATCATGAAGTTTCACACAACTAATTACAACCCAATTTAACAGAAAACTAAACACTTGAACTTAAAATGACAGAAACCATGCATGAGAAAAAATGATTTAACCTGTACTTTCTGGTTTGGTCCATGTCCCATCCAATAATGTCAAGGAAGCAGGGAGTACGCTCCATAGTGCAGCCAGCCACCAGGGGGTGATCAAGATGTCTTGGCTTCACTTTTGAGGAACCGTCATGTCGTTAATCAGTCCATGGATGGTTCTTGCTATTTGAACCAGAAAAAGCTAATTTCACTGCTGGGTTGGAGTGGACCAGCTTGCAGAGCTTGACTAAGCAAAGCTTGTGTGAAAAGAGTCTTTATTATTCTAAGCACCGATCAATATAATAAATGTTCCTTTTTTGTAATCATGAAAAAAATGTGACCTCAAAATTTCCCCAAACTATGAAACACTATGAATGTACCTCTTCAAACCGCTGTGTGGTGCAGCACTATAGATTAAAAACTGGAAAAAAATCCCCCATACTCACTATCTATTTCAGATATTACAAGTGCAAATAGTAATTGCATGTTCATATCCTATGTGATTTATTTTGAATTGGCCTCTTTTTGTTTTTAGCCACTTTCAAGCCATGATAAGCCCTTCAGGCACAGGGATAATCTTTTTCGATCAGATGAAAAAACAAGCGCTAACAAGAAGAACTCGCAGATAAAACCTAAATCAATCCAACAGAATGATGTTTTAACATTGGTACATGTTGTGAGAGAGAGATCAAAAGAGAGCAGTCTAATCCTTCAGGCATTTTTGGGCAGCTGTTCAACTCTGCTCTCCTTCTATTGCTCTTTCCTCTCTCTCTCTGCCATGCACATACTGTGTGCATGTGTGTGTGTGTGTGTGTGTGTGTGTGTGTGTGTGTGTGTGTGTGTGTGTGCGTGTGCGTGTGTGTGCCTCTGTCATATAGGCTACCTTTGGGGACAAACCCTCAGAGTAGATAATTGGAGATGGCTTGTCCAATTGGGGACAAACGTTTTGTTCCCAATTGGGAAAAAACAAGATTTTTTAGGTCAGTGGATAAGGTTAGGTTAATGTTTGGTAAAGGGTCAGGGTCTGGCAAGTAATGGTTGGAGTAAGGGCAAAGGCCCAGAGGGCAATTCATAAATACAAAATCCCCCCAGAAATAGGAAAGAAAACTCATAACAACATTTGTTCCCTGTGATAAAAAAATAAAATAAAAGAGTAGACCAACATTTCCTCCTGAGTGGCCCCTTCTGGCTTCATGCCTGTCGGGTCACAGTCGGGGTGAATGAAACACCCACGTAGCTTTTAATCTCTCATTGCTGACTCATGGCGACTATAAAGAAAAGAAAAGTGAACGCGAAATGTTCCACTTTCTGAGACAAACGGACGAACAATGAAGACAAGCTAGTGCGCTTGGTTCACAGGGATGCGCTAAAAATGTTGAAAAGGCCAATGTTGAACATCATTGCAGCTGAAACTGGAGAAGTTAAAAGGACGAACAAGTTTATTTGTGTTGCACATTTTGGGAGATACAGAATCAGACTGCTTTACACGTCAATAAAAACACACTATTTAAAACTATATTACAAATAGCAAAAGGTAGTATTCACAAATAAGTAGTTAAAAACACAGCAACATACAAGTACAAAATATAATATATGATTGATGATTTAGTTTGGCACTTTAAGGATGTCATAGAGAATTAAAGGTTCAGTGGGTAAGATTTAGGTGAAAGGGATCTATTGACAGAAAATGAATACAAAAGAATCTCAGTGATGTTTTCACTAGTGTGTTTCGTCTAAATTTAAACAATTATTGTTATCTTTACCCTAGAATGGGCCTTTTATGTTGATATACTTTATATTTACATTGGGAGTGGGTCCTTTCTACGAAGGCCGCCATGTTTTTTTTACAGTAGTCCAGACTGGACAAACTAAACACCTCTTGAGTTTTTATGACAACTGAAGCTACCACAGGTTCTCTTTCATGTTTGGAAGGGGCGGGTGAGGTGAGGGGTATTCAGCTGCAACATTCAACTTCACCACTAGATGTCACAAAATTCTACACACTGAACCTTTAAGTGACCCTTGATAAAAATGCTCTCCACCCCTGGGATAAGATAAGTCTCCAGGAAATTAATGTCAATTTAATGCCCCCATAGGTCATGTATATAAAATTGTATTTGTACGACTTGATAACATGTACAGGAAGCTGTCCTCTCTGATCATGTTGATGTGTTAGGCTGTAAAAGCACTTTTCTTAGAGGACTGTGAACAGGCAGATAATAATGAAGAAGCAGCGGATTGTGACTTCCTCCATTATTTACCATTCATGTCCCTCTTTATCACGTGATTTTCCCTGAAGGCTCCGTTCTCCACTGATTATACATCGATTGTTTCTGGCATTTTGCTTGTTTTCTCCAGATCAAGTCTAAACCTCACAGACTACTCCGTACTCAGTACTACTCCTCTACTATCAGCTGACGTCCAAACTAAATTATTTAATTTCTTTACAATTCTTTACACAGTGCACTCACTGAGTTGACTGTAGCTACACCTATGGTTGGACAATGAATGCTTCTTCAAAATATAACACCTAAGTCTTTTTTAAATTTCTTGTTAGGTAACCGTTTACCGTACTTTTCTTAACGTAATAATGAAGAAATCTCAAAAAAGAGCATATAACAGCATTGTGAGCACTTATAAACCCCAAATATCGTAAATATCACAGTTAGATTTTTTTTTTGTACTCTGATATTTGAAAATGTCACTTATCCACCTTCTCCACCTCATCACAAGGAAAAGCTTAAAAGAGAGGACGTGAAACACTGGGAGTTAATGGTTCATTCTGAGATCGTACTTAACTCATATTCCTCAAACATAACCTCATCATATGTGCAGCATTCTATGTTGAAGGTCAGGAAAGATTTTAATTTGAACAGTTAAAATAAAGACTGTGTTGTATTTGGTGGAGATGCAGTCAAACAGCTATTTATATTAATATATATATTTGTTCCTTTTGCTTCACAATGTTGGAATATGTTAAAACATGCGTGTGACTAAGAGTTGTGACTATCGAAAACATGGCACACTCGTATGAATTAGCAGCTCAACTCTTTGGCGTTGTGGTGCTTTTCGTGTGATGTATATTTACAGTCACAGAGTCTTCCTTCTGGGATATGCCACATAATATGCCAAGAGAGAGGTTTTAATTATGATCTCACCAGTATGCTGCATGTGCCTTGTGTTGGCTCCGATTAGTGCTTTGGGAATCAAGGCTGTAATTGTTTGTGCTAAGCAACTGTGCGTGTGTGTGTGTGTGTGTGTCTCAGTGATGAGAGTGGTTGGTCACCCATAGGGCTTATGTTTCTGCTCTGAACAAAGGAGATGTGATTTATTTGCTCGGGGCCACACAGTGCGTCCAATCAGCATCGAGCACCCCAGGGTGACACCATCATGGTCATCTCTTCTGCAGGAAATGATGCAAGTTCTACTGAATTACATAGGGTGTGAGACCAATAAAACGGGGCCTATTCTTGTCACAGCATCAGATAAGGGCTGGCTGCTGGATGCATTGTCGCAATTACCGCAGGTCTGCGCTCCTCGGCTATGGAATTGGGAAATGATCATCTGCGCTGCACAGCAGAGTACCAGCGCCTTCAGCACAATAACTCAACATGTCCACTTGGCTATGTCAGCGCTGCATGAAGAGAGAATGTGAGGGAAACAAAGAGGGGAAGAGAAAGAGGAGATAAGAAGGAGTTGAAAAAGGAAAGACGGGAAAAAGGTTTAAGTATTTTTGGGGCATTTTACAGGTTCATAACTTTAATTTAGCTGCTCTACTGGAATATGTTTACATGCTGTAATGTTCCAAATATGCATTGTTAGTCTTATGCTGTCCACTGCTGCAGGACCTTTCACCCTCGATCTGAAATGCTCTTACAGCCGTCTGTTCTGATTGGTCAGCCGCCTGACTCTACTGGTCAACCGCTCAGGGTGTGTGTTGGAAATGCCACGCCCCTTCATGCTCAGGCCTAAACACGGCTGTCGCCATGGTAACAATGGCATGGGTTCTGCCTCACTGTGTTACATTCCACTTTGCTGTGTGGTTTTAAGGCAGGAATATAAACAAGGTGTAGCAGTGTTTTCTAACTAACTTCATTTTCCTGCGGGGCCTTTGCACTTTTGCAGACCTTTTGCATGCAAACTACACCAAAAAAGCTAAATATGGGCACTTAAACATCTATAAAGACAACCTTATGTCATGCCACATTTCTTTGTAAGTTGTTAATCCAAGGTAAAAGCATATTTTTACCCTCAAGTCAGGCCATGAACTGGATGGATGACTACGTGATGGATGAATGAATGTCAACGAAAATGTGCAGTAAAGTCAGGAGGAATGTTTCTAGGACGGCGCCGCGGCGTAGTGATGATTCAAAGTCCTAAATAGGATTCTACTTGGAGGACAGAAACGGAAGTGATCATTAAAGACCTTTTTTCAGTGCGATGGTTGATTGATTTAAGAGAGATAAACCGCAGCGCGCCGGTGCAGTGAGAGAACGGGAGAATGACAGTGGCTTTTAAGTCATGAAGAAAATATGAGAGGACGTTAAAACTGCAAGAAGAGAACAGAGCCGTAATGAAGAGCTAAAATAATGAGGTAGAGGTCTATTTGTATCACCGGAGACAAGATGGCCGGCCTTCTGCAATCCACCCTTTTTTATTGCCACGCATTGGTTCATGCCAATGTGATGTCATCTCCCGGTGGAAAGGAAGGAGCAGCGGGTTCTGACAGGCGGACAGCCTCCCTGTCGGGGGGAGTCGGTGGGAGGGGGTGCAGCTGAGAGGGTCTTAGGTCAATGACTGTATTAGACACACTCATTGATCCTGTGGAGGAAGGTGCCATCTCACCTAATTAATGAGCGAGAGAGACGGTTATGTGGGGTGGCCCTCTTTCACTGACCTGGAAAGGAAGACATGAGGGGAGAACACCGCGGCGCAACGTGAGACAGAGGAAAACTAATGATCTGTTTATGCATTTGTGTACCACGTCGAATAACCGTGGAATTGTATTATGGCAATTTAATGTCTAAGCATGTAAGTGTGTGAAGATGTGGCCACTGACCCGGAGAGAATGAGGGTACACAGAACTATTACAACTATATGCACTTTCATACAAATGTGGCCCGTTTAACAGCAGGGTACAGAAATGTGCTTGGCGGGGGGCTTATTGGGGCAACAAAAAACGTTTTATGACATTAAGAATAAATAAAATAAAATGGCCCTTTCCAAAGTAAAATCCCACCCTGTCAAATGACATTCACGCCCGTTACGTTTACACTGGTAAACGCTCGGCTTTCAAACCCTGCAAAAAACTCAGACAAAGAAAAGTCTCGATACACTCCTGTGTATAACCCACTTAAAAAATAAAACAGCTTTCAGCGAGCTGCTATCTCAACTGAGATGCTGTCTCCACCCCAGACTATAACACATTTCCTTTTAACATTTCATGAGGTGGTGTCTCTTATGGGTTGCAATATCCCTGAATCGTTTCACTTTTCAAGTCTGCTTTGCATCTCGTAAGCGAGAACGTCTGGGCTGAGTGTGTTCGCTTGACAGGGGCAATCTGGCTGCGTGTGGGCACTGATGGCATTTATGTGTACATTTTCAGGATGTGTTAGGGAAACCTTGCAGAAGGATGTCCTGGCACAGACAGAAATGGAGCTTTCTCAAGGGCTCGGGAGAGATGGATAAAGGATCGGACAGGAGGGAGAGAATAAGGGAGCTGCGGTGACAGTACAGTGTAACCTTCCTTAGTTTCTTACCGAGCAAGCATTATGGCGCAAGATTAAAAGTCACAGGGAAACAGTATAGACAGTAGAAGCGAGAGTGGAGTTCAGCAGGGCAAGGAAAAAATGATCATTCAGACGTGATATAAACAGACTTAGGCAAATAAGAAGGGAAGTATCTATAGTGGATCATTCTTCTGAGCGTAATTCTTACTCATTCCATGTGTAGGAAATGTGTTTTTCCTCTTTTCTTTAGCAGTGTGAAGAGGTAGCAGTGTAATGCATGTCTCTTATCAACAATTAATGTTGCTATGCTCTATCAATATTTAACCATTACAACCGCAAACCTAAAACTCAACGGTTTTAGTTGCTATCGTTGTCATGTTTGCTATTGATATACAGTAATTAACATTGCTGGCAGTGCAGGTGAAAGTATGGCACTCAGTAAAGTTCATGACCTCTGCCAAGGCCCAACAGTCAACTTAAATTCAATCAAGCTGCACTGAATTTTACACACTTACTGTATAGATCTCAGTCCCCGAGATATTCCATAATTATTTATTTCATCTGGATACGTGAAATATTTTCTGGGAAATCTTAAACACCCTATCTTGTATAGTTAATGATTTCAAAAATTCTAGAACCGCCCCTTTGTTCATATCCGCACCAAAATGTAATGGGTTCTTTCTTGGTCTCCCTTTTCCATCCAAATCTGTTCAGTCGTTTTTGTGTAATTATACCTTTTCTGGTAAAAGGTATAATAATGTAAAAGTGAAAATTAACATGATGATTGCAGAACTATTACTGACTGATGTTAAAGCATATTCTTTCTAACAGCGTTTCCCTATTTGAGGTTTTCCAAGGACTCCTGTGGAAGAATCACTGTAGCGAGCAGGTGAAAGGTGACATGTGTGATATCCTGCTGTGACAATCGCTCATTAATGCCCATGTTGGGACAATGCAGATAACCTCACACTGCAATTAATCACACCAGCTTTAATTATCTCATTATGAAAGCCAATTTATCCCTCACATTGCTCTTCAAAGAGAGAGAGCGAGAGGAAAAAAGAGAAGAAGCTTAGATCCAAAAATGAAAGGTGAAGAAAATTTGTTAGAATAATCCCCCAAGATATGACAAAAAAAAATGATATGTTCTTTATAGCCATCCCTGCGCCTGTCTCTCTTCTCTCCCGCTCGCCTCCTACCTGGCTGTTTGTCGCGCTCGCTGACAGGAACTGTCGAGTGAGAGATCTCCGCTGCCGCAGACAGCGGTGATGCCTCATCAGACTTCCAGCAAGCCCTGTGGCCCCTGATGGCGCCACAGCTGGGCGGATGGACATGATCGCTCACTCACAGACAGGATTAACCCCCCCAACTGCATCTGTCTCCACTGTCCTGTTTCTAATCTCTGTCTCCTGGCCTCTGTCTGTCTTCCCGCTTCAGCTTGTCTCTATCCCACTGTGCTTTTGTCCATGTCACAGTGGTGTTAAGTCTAGACATGAGGCAGTAGCCCAAGTCCCTAAGACCACTGTTTACCAAGCAGGGTTTCACAGCGTCGAGGGATTTTGTCAGTAAGATGCAGGGTTGTGCTGCAGAAGTACGTCGCGGACTGTCAGTATCATCCTGATATTTCTTTAAAGAGGTAATTAGAGGTTTGGAGCAGATGATATAAAAGAGAGCAAGAGAAAGAAAAAAGAAAATAGATATCCTACGTATTAATTCTCTTCCATAAGTTAAAGATAAGGCTTCATAATTATCACTTTGAAATACTACATGATCAAAGTTTCTGAGCTTGCTTTTGTCAGAGAAGGAGAGGAGCGTCATTTCTACAGCATTTTAAATGGGTCCCATTATAATCCCCAACACTCTGTGATCAGACACATGTTATCTGCGCCGATACTGAAAATGCACTCCTTAATTTTAATGTCTGTTTGCCGCCTGTGAATCACGCAGCTGTACTGAAAACCCAGTGATCTCTCTCTCCCCTTAACATAAAACAGAAATGAACAGCGTCTGAAAGCTCTTTAATCTGACTTAAATATTCCCACAAAAACAGCCTTTTCCTATCTCCTAATCAGATTTGAGATACATTTGGGCTCTTCTGATCACTGACGATTGTCCCTGTGCCTCAGTGTCACATTGAGAAAAAAAGAAATCCCTTATCAGATCATGCAAAAAAAAAAGAAGCAACATTTAAATACTGTACAGTGCACAGCTTTATTTGCTGGGTATAGAAACACACTCTAGGATACTGGATTGGTATTCTGCTATCAATGCAATCAACAGCAATTGGGTTATTATTACCTCTGCCAAGGAGGTTATGTTTTCGTCTGCGAATGTTTGTTTGTTTGTAAGGAGGATTATGTAGATTCTGCTCAATCGATTTGCATGAAATTTTGTAGAGGGGTTGGACATGATCCAAAGGAAGATTTTGGTGTGGACCTGGATCAGGGGGTGGATCTACAATTTTCTTTTTCACTTGCTTTCATAAAAAGATAGGGCGTCTTTAAACATTGTCTTTATTTCTCAGACAGTAATCCATGGATCTTGATGAAAAAAATCGGAAATGTTTATGGGACTGATGTTTACGAGTGTGTGCAATTTGGTGCAGATCCAAATAACAGTACAGATCTAGGGACTTAAAATTTGGTTTCATATGGGGACTGGTGGGCCTTGGTGGACGTATGCACTTAACTGAGAACTATTGTGGCTAAAGAAAATAAATCAAATGTGAAACGATGCTGAAAACAACAAAAAAATAACGTATTTATTCAGTTCATGTCAAATAAGCTATAGATAAATTGTCATTCTGAAAAGTAAATGTAAAGTGAGGTTTAAAAATAAATCCCAAAACATTATAAATACGTTATTTGATCTATAAATGCACGGACAAACAGAGAGAATCTCTGAAATGGTCTAAATACGATATGCAACGCTGTCTTCAAAGGTTTCGCAGTTCATTGCCACGGTCGTTTAACTTCCCGCGGCGCATGCAGGGCTCGCACCAAACCCACCGACATGCATTTCAACCAGCACCGCAGCGCGCGCCAGCGCTGCCCACTCCGCCTGCGCCATTCACACTGGCTACGGCTTTTAGGGTCCCAGCGGACACACAGAGCAGTGTCGTGCTGAGCTGCTTTGATAGAGACAGCTTACAAGCAAATGAGATATGGTGGCTGGGGTGGGGGGGTGGGAGTGAAGGTGGTTGTGTGAAAAAAGAAAAACCTGACAAAACACTACATCAAAGTGTGGTAGCAGAACAGTTACTCTCATGTGACCCAGTCGTTTGCGCTCTCTCTCTCTCTCTCTCTCTCTCTCTCTCTCTCTCTCTCTCTCTCTCTCTCAAGCAAAGAAACTCAAAGTACACTTCACATGCAGGGTTTGTTGTTGTGATATGTTTCCTCCTTGCTGACCCACAGAGTTGTTGTTCTTTTGTTTTTGCAAGTGGGTCACCAGGAAATTTGTGTGTCACTTTTCCCTGCTCTTTTGGTTTTGTTAACGACCGCTGCAACAAACAAGGTCCACAGACAGAAACCCCAATTCACTTCTGGGTCATTTCTAATAGTGGGCGTCTTCTGAAAAACTTCTGTCTGCTCATATTCGGGTTCATTATCGTATTAATTTGGGACCACTTTCCTCAGACTGTCCATTGCTGCTGCTCCTCCCTTCAGCCGCTGTCTGAAACCCTTGGTTTTAGCTTGTGTATTTATATAGAGCTTGTCTAGTCTTGATGACCACTCAAAGCACTTTACATTACAGTTTGCCATTCACACACACACACACACACACACACACACACACACACACACACACACACACACACACACACACACACACACACACACACACACACAGTTTATCTATTAGCAGCACTTTGTTTTCTATGAGGGGCAATTCGGGATTCAGCATTTTGCCCAAGGACACTTTGCCATGCAAATGGGGAAGACTGGGATCGAACTGCTGACATTTTGGTTGGAGGATGACCGCTTTACCCCTCAGCCAGAGGTCAGCTGTTGGGATTGGTCAACCGCTTCCAGAGTTTGTAGAAAGTGTCGGCCTCCACCCTCGCTGTACGAGGCTTTGTTAGGGGACGAACCAGAGAATCCACTAAGCGTTCAATATGCACATGACATCACAATCACGTGGAAGTATTGGACAGGCTAACAAGGCATTTCATGAGCGGTGATTAAAGCGAAGAAACAATTTTAAAAATCCTAATATGTCTCTTTTAAGTTAAACATGTGGCAACTAGCAACATTTAAACTAAGTGTTTTATTCCTAACGTGTTAAATAGCCAAACCTGAGACTTATTCAAGCTCTTTTGTGGTCAATACTGATTAAACACTGGATGTTCGTGTATTAGGTTTTAAAATTCGTGTTGTTTTCCTCCTGAGTGATTTCTCTCTCTGTGAACAGTTTCCCAGTTGGAGGGATTCTAATCATTATGGTATTGATTCAAAACAAATAAATGTTGTTTGTCATCCCACATCCTTTGAACAGTGGAAGGAACCAAATAGATTTTCAGACATTTCAATACTTCTAATCAATACTGGTAAATAAAAAGTCATGCTAACCCGACTTAAGGGCAAATTATCTTTAATTTAAAGAACAACATGAGCAGCATACACGTGCATCCCTGTGTAAACGCTCCCTCCAGGGAGGCACCACCTGTCCGTCTCTGTCCAGCAGCCTCCACTTGTCTGATGTTCCACCCGTGATACAGGAACTAATTGTGCATGAAGGTGACAAACTAAGAGGCATCCTGTACAAGCCCCCTGCAACACACACCTGTCATAATGGAGCTAAACCCAACAATATGGCAGGTGAAACACATCCAAGGCTGTGTGAGCTTGTCAAACTAAAAGAATGATAAGAAATACTAGAAAAAAAACGACTGAACTGAATACTCTCATGTGTTTCTATCCAATACACTCAGCTATTGAAGTCTTCCTTCGATATAGCTTGGCACCAAGTTGCATCAGTGAGTGGGTTTGAAACCATTCATTCAAAAATAATTTCAAGGGGGCATTTTAATCAGATGCAGGACAGATCTACAACCAATCAAAAAGAACGAAGCCTGACATTGTGGTGAATGATTTAAAAAATACTGCACTGAACAGAAATTGTTTGTTCCAATTTAAATTTTTTAGAGGAAATACTTTCTCCATAGCCGATAAAACAGACCTCTCCAAATCAGTTGTAGCCATATTGGTTTTTAATGAAAAATGTTTCAGTGATGTTCCCATTGGGCGCTCCTCTGTCAGTCATTGTATCTAACCGGCCCCCTTTAAGATAAATGGTTGTGATTGGCCAAGCGTGTTTCAGGGCAGATGGAAATCAGTATGAACAGGAGGGAGGGGGGGAGGGCTGCAATTATAAATATGAGTTTGCTGATTGGTCTGGTTACCAGGCCATATCCAATAGGCTGCAAGAGTCCAAACAGAGCTGATTTAATCAGTAACACAACTTGCATCTGTCATCCAAAACGTCTTCTTACGTCCATTTTGTGAACACAAGACAGTCCTTGTAAATAAAATGGCTAAGGTGCGTGTGCCGAGTGAAGATTACAGAGATTTACGTGCTTCAAACAAACCAATAAAGAAGCATCAAATATTCATAGTCATCTGCGATCAGCACTGCACACGCTGCCATTGATCCGTATGGAAAATGCAGCTGCCAGTAACACAGACTTGATCCATCCGGGGCAGCAGAAATAAGAGGGAGGGACGCGGAGTGCAGGAGCAATTTGCAATCACATGAAGAAAAAACATGAATTTCCTGGAGTGGAGTGTGAAGGTGAAAGATGTTGCGCCTACGTGAAATTGGAAGCAGACACAACTCTTACATAAATATGATCCCTCGACAAGTGGCTTTCTCCATCCTGACAGCTTATTTTCTGGGCAGACAGATGAGCGATGTTTCAATGGGTGTGACAGGTAGAGAGAGGCTGACGGTGGGTTTCTCCTTGTTTCCTCTCTCTTTTTTTCTTTTTTTTGCAGGATGCAATGAGGACGGGAGAGGCCCCTTTTTTCGCAGAGTTGAGTGAAATGGAGGGAGAGGATATGTTAAGTGATGGAGGGAAGCTTTCTGATTGAAAGAGATTTTGATAGGAGAAAGTGTTTTGAAAAGAAAAATGAGAATGGCACTGCAAAGAGGGACATCGCAGGTTGAGCCCAAAGGAGACTCTCCACTTTGCCACCTTTTTCCCTTCAGACCAAATTTCCTTTACCTGGGTGAAGTGTCGGCATCGAGAAAGGGAATATTTCGTACCTATTTTCTCGTTATCGCACGTCCAGGAACGAAATAAAAACATCAAGCTTTGCATATATTTCCCAAATCACACGGAAATTTTGAGCTTTACATCGGCACACTAGATCTTGATAGATGAAGCCATTAAGAAATGCCTTCATCTATCAAGATTTAGTGTATTTGTGTGTCTAGCGTATTTGTTGGCTATCTCTCAGAACACTCAAGGTCACCACATTACAGCAAAGAAAAACATCCGGCCCCCCACAACAAATCATTAAAAGCACAATAGATAAATGGTAAAGACATGCGGGTATCTGCCACAGTAAAGGGCAAGTGACAGCACAGAATAATCACAGAAGACAGACGGGACAGAAAAGATTTGATTGCTGTGAGGATGGACCAGCTTAAGTTGTGTGTTCCGGGCATTCATTTTAATGTGCTTAGTGTTCGTCTTGTCTGATGTTGGATAACTGCATCCATTTTCAACGAGGCAGAGAACGTTGTATTATTGGACGCGTCTGAAAAATGAAGGGGTATCTGACCGAGCATCCATATGCGTCGACTTTAAACCAGATCCAGCTGCATATTAAAAAAATATATAGTTTTCTGTGATTTTGTATCTGTGGCTTTTATGATCTATTCATGCTTTCACCAGCTCAAAGCATGCTGTCTGCGTATTGACCTTGCTGGGGAAACCTTAAGTGTGCATCAACTGGCACTACTTCAAATTAATGTAGAATATTATTTTTTCTGTAATAGACAAGATCCTATTGACGTTTACTTATTTTTGCATTATTGTCATATTTACTATCTGGATGAGCAATGAGAGTCATTTCAATGCAGGAAGAATCCAAGCAATCATACATTTTAATAAACGATTCTGTCAAATGCATGGTTTGAGAAGAATGCCTTTGAAACTGTAGATATGCATCAAGGGGGAAATATGACTAAGCAAGCAGCCAAACGCAGAGCTGCTGAAACAGGAAAAATAGCCTGTCAGTAATTTAGAATGTGAACAGTTTGTTAGAATCCAAAAATGATGGCAGCAGAATAATTATGTTTGACAAGTCGATTGATAGAGTGTTGGGCTGTGGACAAATTGCAATACAAAATCCTGTTTCTGTCAGCCATTTTTTTTTTGTATTACCATTTCCTTTTATATGAATAGAACGCAGTTAACTTTAAAAAAAAATTGACATCTGAATTGATGCAATCTGTCATTTACAGTATATTTCATATTTCTTCGTCAAATTTAGAGATCTGCACACATTGCATTATGATAAAAAAAAAAGATATCCCTTTTTAAATAGGATCGGTTGATGATATGGGAACTGTCACAGGTTTTAAGCAAGAGCAATGGACTATGCTGTGAAACTAGCAGACAGTGAAAACACACAGCACACAGACCACATCTGCAATAAGTGTCATCTCTCGCTCAATATTTTTTACAATTTAAGCAGAGACTCTTTCTGTCTGTGGTCCAACCAGGCAAGTAATGACAGGACAATGACCAGGGGGTGATTTTCTTTCAAATATAAAATATGTTGGCACAAGTACAGGTGCTTGTTTAAGGTGTTTCCTTAAACTGTTTGTACCAAAAGGAAAATGAAAAAGAACAGAGGTATAATTAATTAAAGTGATTAATAAAGAATGGGATTAATACGAGACACAGTAATGCTCTTCCTTATACTGACTGCTGGGCTTAACCTCCACTGGTGAGCTCCTACACATTAGAAAACCTCACCTACCTGCATATAGATATATCAACATCCTCTCTGGTCGTTGCCGAGACCCGAGCTCTGCCAGTGCAGAACTTTGGTCTTTTAGAAGTCCCCAGTCCGGCTGTGGTCTCCAGACTCACCTAACACACTGTTGACGTCTCAAGTCTACCGCCAAGTTCTCTGCCCAGGTGTCGAGTTTCTCATTCACAAAGGAGTTAACCCCCCAAACCCCATGTTGAAAGTCAGTCTTTCCCTAAATCCACATCATAGATTTCCCATCCTAACCCACAGTCTGTCGTAACGGTGAGAGTGAGGCTCATTGTTTCGTGGGAGGTGAAGCCTTCTGTATTTGTTGGTACGATTTGACTCCAAAGCAAGTCCATCAGTCTTCAGGCACAGTGTTGAGCTCCCATCTCTCTGCTTGTGGAGCCATGGCCGAGGGAAGCAGAGAAGCACAAGTGCATATCTACTTTTCTTCACATTAAAGGCAGATAGGCTTTAATAATGTCAAGAATAATTCACCACAGGCACCACTGAATTATGCAAGAAGGAAATTGTGGGACTCTTTCTTATTTTCTTCCTTTATTTCTTAATCTATCCATCATCAAACTGTAATATGAGACTCTCCAGTAAATGAAACAGACGATTAAACGTTTGAAAATTTCTGTAATGCCTCAGCAAAACAACATGAGCACCGGCTAACAACTAAGTGTTCCCATAATGAGGACCTGAGCGCCCCCAAAGAGACAATTAGAAGCAATGAGAGAGTTCCGCTGACATCGCTGATCTGTAGAATAATTAACACCTCTGCCCTTTGCGTGGTCCCTGAGGACACACCTTTTTCACCCCAGTGGTGCACAAGTGTGCTGGCAACTTTTGCAACACAATAACAAACACAGACACATGGTTGTTGTGAATGTTCAACAACAGAAAGGCTAAATTGGAAATAACATTGTTAAATATTGTGGAATTTAGACAAATACACATTCTGGAGAATTGCAGCATAAACAGCTGCTTTGTCAAGTCAAAGTCATATTTTTAGTTTCAGAAAATTAGCAGCTGAGGCACATTTTAAGTTTCCGGCTTTATGTGTTGTTTGCTTTGTTAATTGGTAAATTTTTATGGAACTGCTCTTTTAGTATTTGGTGAAAAGCATTTTTTCTTCAGTCTGGTCTCATTTCACTTGTTTCCTTGAAAATAAAAAATTGAATTTACCATCCATTCATCAGTTCTATATCCTGTCTGTGAAAGCAGTCGATTAAGAGCAGACCATCATTTTTAAATGACTCAATAACTCACTTCAGTTCAGTCAGAATTAGGTGCATATTTTCTACTCGATATGGTAAATGCTCGAGAGGTCCAAGTTCAGTCTCCACCTCTGTCTGGAGACTTTCCGCCTCCAGTCAAGCCCGTCACTGCTGACTCCGTTCCCCAGGCACAGTTACTGTCACCTCTCAGTATGACGTTGTTCAGTTACTAAGCAATGCAAAAATACTTTTAACACCATTAAATTGAGCCTGAATGTTTGAAGGTATAAAAGCTAAATGTGAACAAGATGAAGGATAATTGGAAATACAGAAATACAGTTTGGCTTTCAGAAAACTGTACTACCCCCCCCCAATACTGTGCAACTGAAATCCCTTGCGACCCTTAGAAATGTATGACTATTATACATATATTATTTCTACATAACATTTATGGGATTTCCAGATCACATTTTGAAAGGTCTTCCTTTCATTTGAATGTTGTTGACTGAATTTCTTCCTATTGAAAAACATTGAAAGTCAGGTTTGAATTACATCCCCCCCCCATTCTTCGAAAGAAATTGCGGATCCTTACATTTCTGTTTTCTGACCGATATTGAAAGATACATACAAGCAAAAAATCACTGATCCCTTGTATATCAAAAAATTGGCGGAAATATTCCTCCCAACACAAAATGTATCACAGTTCTCAATTTGTCCTTCATTTCATTTAAGTGCGACATTTGGAGGGAAAATCAACTTTGCCACAGGATAAACGTGGGACTAATTTGAAGCTTTAAAATAGAGGAAATCTTCTCTTTGAGTAATCGTTAGTGTCAGCCCCGAGAATAGGCCGGAATTCTATGATAATATGTGTAACAGAAAGGAACAGCCTCCGTTCCCCCAGGTACCCAGTAAGTCCTTGTCAATTTAGCAAATTATATTTCCATTATTTTCTTTTCATTCCACTTATTAGAACGGTTGTGAAATTAATGAGGGATATACCCGCAATACAAATTTGGCATGAAGCACCGTCTTTCCGCCCCCCCCCCCCCCCCCCCCTCCTAATCGCATTCCTCTTGAAGGATAAAGTGAGAAACAGGAGGGGGGGGTGTTGAAGCAAGAGTGATACAGAGAGAGGGTGTGTGTTGGGGGGGGGGGGGGGGGGGGGGGGGGTGCACAGGGAAAAGTTGTGGGGTGAGTTAAGAGGACCCTTGGCAGCAGCTTTAAGAGTCATAGATAAAAGTGAGGGGGTAATGTGACTAGGCTGAGCAGGTGAAGAGCATTGAGATCAGCCTAGAGGAGAGATAATTACACAGAAGCACAGGGATTAACATGATTCTAGATGAAGTGGAAAAGCCATGCAAAGCATATTATTATGATGAGAGGAAGTAGAACTCGGTCTGTGTGTAATTTATCCTTCCGTGGCAGCACAAGAGGGGAGGGCTGGGAAAACTTGTTTATCCCCTGGGGGAGTTCAAGGTATTTAGGCCGTAAGAACAACCAGGGAGACATCAAAGTGTGTCAGCCCACAGAAAGACTCTGACTTGAAAGATCACTGAACAGAAACACACACCGAAACGGAAACTATACAGTATAACTATGTCTGTGCTAAGCAGAAAATTATTTTACTCATAATTTCTGCATGTATTGCGAGTCGGAGTTATCCCTACTAATCACTTCCAGCAATACAGAATGCTGAGAGATCAGAAATCCATACATGATAAAATATACATACTGGGGAACATATGTTATACGTGCTGAAATATTCAGCCCAGGATCACAAGCCAAGCAGCCACGGTTGATATGAGACTATGAGCCGTGGTTTCCTCAGGAAGGAAGTGAACAAAATGTTTACACTCGTATCTTAAATTTGAGGCGTGGTCTCAATTACACGTCACGCCACTTTCATGTGCACAGAGGCTCGTACGCTACAGCGCAGCGTCGATGTCCCTCCACACATTTCTGCCAGCTGTGTTTTTGTCATCATGTAATTAGCCGTAGAAAAGCCGTACAAATTAGTCTCAGAGGAACGTGTTCTGTTCATGCCCCAGTGTGACGTAATATTAGCCAGTAGTAGTTACAATTGAAATGAAGATATGGACCTAATTATGATTAACTGTACACTTACAATATGGTCTTACCTCTTGGGTCCCCTGCATAAATTTCCGTCTGTATCTCTTATTTCAATTTAATGATACGTAAAGTAACACCAGGCTATTTGTCTTAAGATTACATCAAAGGGCTGCTACAGATGAAAAAGCAACAGAAATACGACGCTAGAATTGACTGAGTGGATAACCTCAGTCCCCCCCGCCTGCAGCATATTCATTGCGCCATTGACCCATGACTTATTCTAAAGATGTGCGCATATTATAGAGCAGAATTATGGAAGATAATAGAAGAAAGAAACAATTAAAGGATTAAAAACACCCACATATGGTGAGTTTAAGTTATTATTAAAAGTGTGGTTGAACTGACAGCACTGAGATGATGTTTACTGGGGTGGAAACTGCAGTGAAAGCTGCATGAAGATCATTCCTGTCAATGTGAAGTAACAAGGTTTTTCTTTTTTCCAACATTTTGCTTCCTGACAGTTATGTCAAAAACAAATGGCCGAGATCCAGATTGATATGTTCCATGAATATTCATCCCATTCTGCTTTTTCAAGCATTCTGTTCTTCCGACCCTTTGCTGAGCTTTACCACCACAAACCTGGTGGATCTGGTTTAGGTCGTTGTGCAGCAGATTGCAGATGAGTCACATTATCGTTGAAGGGCTGTGGGCAGATAAGATAGTGTATCTCACGGGCGTCAGGATAGCCGGAGCGGTGCTTACAAGTCAGAGCTGATCTGACACCACAGAAGTGTGCTGGTGGAAACTGCTGATTCTCCGTCTGGTGACTCACTAGTTCCCAAAAAAAGCAGCAACAACAGGTAAAGAGCCGAGGTGATGGATGTTAAGCAGAGTAATTCAGAGTAATGCAAGAGTGCACGGGTGTTGCTTCAGCTTTAATAATGTTTCACACTGACCAAACATTAGGGCGCAGTGGCAAGTGTGAATACTTAAGCATCACACACAAGGCTCAGTCTTTTCCCCTCGGCTTTCAAGAGCTGATGTGATGAGAAACCAACTCTCATCACTGGTATCAATTAAACTCTACACCACCCCTTGGTCCACAGCTCATGTGGAGATAGGGAGTTAGTCAGAAGTTACAGTCTAATGAATTTGGAGGCACCTTGTTTGTCTGACCGCCCAAAGATCACTTTTAACAACATGGTGGTTATCTGTAATGGCCGAACCGTAAGAGATGGGTCTGGCATGGGGAGAGGCCCAACATGGAGCCCAGGATGAGCCCAGACAAAGGCAGACCGTCAATGCCTTATGCCCCTCAAGAGACAAAGAGGACTAACTAACAAAATGTTTAGTTTGACCCATACCTACGTTTTATTATCAGGCCTTAGGTTTCTTCATTTTGTAAGAAGACGCTAAATTTAGCGGGTAGATCAGGTGTAGTTTAGGATCTCCCTCATCTGATCAAGCAAGGAGTTCCTCAACTCCTACCCATAATCCTCTGGGTGAATCGACATAGCTTCACACCTTTTGTTCTTGAGTGTGTTGCTCTGTTGTTGCCATTGTGTTTAGTTGGGGAGATTAGATAGAGACACAATAACAGATACTAAAGCACACACTGACTGCTTATGGAGCCCGGCAGCTTCAAAGACTCAATGACTCCACAATCCCAACATCAGATCTCTGTCATTGGTCTTTGACTAATGAAAGAACCTCATTGTATGGTTCGACATAGGAAGTACATCCTGTGCTGTCAATAACCCAGTAGTGTTAACAATCAACAGGATATTCCTGAACTGTGATTGCCATTTAATGATATTGCTGGGTTAATTTCCTGTGCTGCTCCAGCAAAGTGTTGGCGCAGCACAGCGGCAGCGTCTCTGTTATATTCCCCCCGTCTCACACTGAAACATCACCCTTTCCTGCCAACAGAAGTGTGGAGAAAGTATTTTCACGGTTAGCACAGCAGATTTCATACACAGCAGTAGATCTGACATCAGTGAATCTTTTTGTTGAGCCGAAAGTCCTCTGATCACGGCGGGTCAGGCTTCATCGCAATGCTAATACTAGTGGCACAGATTTTTTTCACGAGGTAACTTTTATTTTTAGGTTGTTTATTCTTTCACCTCTGCCAAGGAGGTTATGTTGTCACCCCTGTCTGTCTGTTTGTTGGTTTGTTTGCAGCATTATGCAGAAACTATTGAATGGATTTCCACAAAACACGGTGGAAGAAGGGGACATAGGCCAAGAATCCATTAAATTGTGGTGCGGATCTGGACAAAGGGGGCTGATCCAGCAACCAAAGGTGATAAAACGATTGAGAAAAGAAAGGTTTTCATAAAGAACCACATCTGTTTTCCAAGAAATGACACATAATCACTACCAAATTATACTACAAGTCTGCTCTATTTCCCTTTGTGGAGAAAAAGGGACAATGTTGCCAACACTAATGGCAGAAAACCTACAGTGCTCACCCTATTGTAGGCATTGTTGTATTGTGTGGACCATTATTATGAGTGAAAAATAAAATGTGCCAAGGTATATCACCCAACTAGGGACATTTTCAGTCCCCTAAATAGGTTCAACACTCGCAGGGAGACAGTTAAAATGGAATACGAGGCACAATGAGAGTCTCTGGCTGATTTAGAAAAACTCAAAATGAAATTGCAGATAGTGTTGTATTATTCATGACATGATATACTGCAGACAGTTACAAAACTATAAACTTGTTTTATAAATACATTGTTTTAAACAACAAATTCTCTCACATCAAAAATGGAAAATGTACTCTATGGAAATGGAGGAGAGTGTGAGGCATTATGAAACATCATGGGAAAATGTTATGTAAAGGTTGTCCATCAGGTAAAGAGTGCAGGGTATGATTTCACTTAAGTTCCACAACATCAAACAAATATATTAAATATATAAGATATTTTGATGCCCTAAAAATGTCAGCGAAGTCTTCATGCTGAACGGTGCTTGCGAGGTGGATAAATACGCTTTCATTTGTCATCCTCTGTCTTGCCAAGGAGAGCGAACTACCCTATGTTTGCTAAGGTCTTTGCCAATAAAGACAGAAATTTGATATCTTAAGATAACAGAAATGATATCACCCAGGAGCCATAACTGAGTCCTGTCAGGGAGGAGACGGAGTGAGTGATTTCCCCCAGTTATGCAAGAGTTGATCTATCCCATTAGGCTTTGGGGGTGGGCGCGAGCCGAGAGCTTGTGCCGCGGAAGCTCAGTAGCAGTTATTGCCTGACATGAAAATTCCTCTTCAAGCGTAAAGTGTCAGAAAGTAGGATTGATGCTTCCACTCATTATTGCTTCTGCATTTTGGGATGAGAAAGGTAATATTAGGTTGGGAGAGAGAAAATATATGAATCGCAAAAGCTCTGTGATTGATATTACTGGGGACTTTGTGTCAGCTGAGAGAACTGATATATAAATGAAAGGATACAAAAATAAACCACATGGAAGGGAAAGATGAAAGAGAAAAAATATATATAACACAACGTTATATCACATGAAATACCAAACAAAGTTGTATTCAATAAAACAATACTCACAAACCCTTTTATAGCAGTGTTCAGGTACACACACACACCTCCTATAGACAGTATACATATATTTTTTAAAAAGCTGTTTTTAGATATGAATCATAATGATAAAATTTTCCGCAACTTTCTTTTTACATTGGAAGAAAACTCTGTTACGCTGAAACCTTGGTTCATTCAGACAAGGTGCATCTGGGTAGTATACATTTTCCAGACATTGTCCTGCTGTCTTCTCACAGGGGCTGAGTTGGACATTTTAGCCTTTTCTGGGTGCGACAAGAAAATGTGTGTTCTCACATACAGGCCCTCCAGGAAACTGTGCAGACATCAATGCATGTTTGAAAGCAGCTCAAGTGATGCGCTGAGTGTTGTCCACCCTCTGTGACCTCGAATCAGGGCATATTGTACAGCACTACATTTATAGATCTAGGTGTTGAAGTCTGTTTCTGTTGCACCAAACAACCAGTTGTGTTATAGAGAGGTGGAGGACACAAAATGTCGCAGAAACAAAAAACCTTCACAGGGAAAAAGGCTTCATTCACACAAACAAAAATAATAATGGATACACAAGTATTGTTGTTTCACTCTCTTTATATTGCACATCTCTATACACTGGCTTGAAGTGGCCTCTGTGAAAAAAAGAATCAAGGAAGCACAGCCAACTTGTGCCATTACTTCTGGATTGCTGCTGACTTTTCTTGATTTTTATTTTATTTTTTGGGGGATTGTGGTTCATTGTGAATGGGTGACAGCAGACATCTGCTGCAGACATCTTCAACCCTGCATAAAGTCAGACTGAAACAATTTGGATGGGGAGATAGGATCCCCACAGAGAGAATAAGCGTGTGACCCTTTAAATAAGATAGCTCAGGCTATGGTTCAGGGTACCAACAATCGGTTTTAGACCATTCATCACAATATCTGCCACATTATCTACACTTAAAAAAAATCATGAATAGACTGGTACAGAATACACAGAAGATTTGAGCTTGGAGTAACTGTACCTCAAATTCCCCCTTCAGGGTCCAAATAGACTTATTCACAGTAAAATACACTTCATACAAACTATATTGTCACGTTGCAACCTGGGTAACAGTAACATTGTAAAGGAAACATCTGTACATAGCCTTAATTTAAATGCTGAAATTAATTTGAAGTACTTGGAAAAAGATAAGGAAAGAGAAGAAAAAAGTAATATTAAGATGTCATTTGAGATATGGAACCAACTGTTTTGGAATACAAGATGCTGAAAAATAAACTTATCAAACACTATAGCAATAGAAAATGGAACTTCGGTTAATGATTAGAATTTTTTATGAACCTAACAATGCTTATAACGCCCCCTACTGATCTAAAGTCACACCCACAAACACTGTTGACCCGACTCAATTTCTCTAATCCACAACTTCATGTTGATCGTTCTAAGCTAACGCCCCCATAGTTAGATGTGCATACATTCTGGTGACTGGGTCTTTTAAACCATAACATGGTCACTGGTGTTGACATTGTTTCAGACACCGTTGGAGCCACATGCTGTCAACCAATCAAAGGCAACAAAGACAGATGGGCGGTGGAAGGAAGCCCCAGGGGAAAGGGCCGTATGTCTCAGTTTCACTGCGACAATGGCGCACGTGCGCTTGGTTTAGTTTCCATTGTTCGCTCACACAGTCTGCATCAGCTGGCCAGAAAACTACATCACATCCTGCCTCAGAGCCATTGATCCAGAGTCACAGGGCCTCACGGTATTTAAACAGATGAAGAGGTTCCTTGACAATCTTCTGTTGTGCGAGGGGCCCCATGGACCCTGGCGTCTGCCGGCTGCATCATTCAAACTGGAGCAGGAAAGTCATGCCTGTGTTTTCCACCAATCACATCAGGACTCTCTGCGGTGTTTAGCTGTTTTAACCAATCAAATATCTCTGTGGCAATACAAGTCTTTTATTTATTTTACTTTTATTTTAATTATAATCGTTTCTATCACAAATTGCCTGGAAGTTAACAGAGCTTTTAACTGCATTGAAATTATGATGAAGGTGTTAAAAAGGAGTGATGGTGAAATTGTTAACAGGATGATGAAGGTATTTTGTCACTAACAGAATGGAGTGCCTGGTAATTTAACTAATTTTTTTAAACTGAATTCTCCAACAAAAGGTGAACTCAAGGTGAATTGAAGAGAAAAATCATTGCAAGTCAGAAGCTGATGCTGGAAAAAGACTGAAAGAAATATGCTTTTAAATATATAAATGTTTTTGTTGCTTCAGTCAAAAGAGAAACATTCACACATGACATTATTTTAAAGCCGTTTTTTTATTTGACCTCAGCTTCCTGTTTGCGTTTGAAAATCAAAATGTCTTCACAAAAACATCCTGGCTCTCTTCCTGTCGAGCCTGGCAGTGGTCAGGGCTGTTAGATTTGAATCCCTCAATGGAAAATGTATGGAGGATTTCAACAGACGGGCAGCTGGGTTAAAGAAGAAGAAAACAAAGAGGTTGGCCACTGAGGAAGCTGATGAAGGAAATCCTTTTGAATGGGGGGGGCTGGACTGCTACTGCAGGTCTATTGTTCACCATCTGTAAGTGTGCCGCATACACACACACAACCTTTTGGGCACGAGCCAGGGCGTGGTGTCAATGGACTTATTGGGGGATGGGCAGCTTCTACCGTTGAAACTCATTATTTCCTCAAGGGGCGCTTCATTGCCTTTTTTAAAGAAGTGAGTGTGGAGAGCCCGTGTAAGGAAATGGAATTTGTTTCAGTTGGTCGAAAGGGAAAGTTGTGTCGTTGGGAATCGACAGATGTGGGCTGAGGAAATTTTGGAAGAAGAAAGTGAACAGTCTGTACTCTTAGGAGTGTGTCACTCTTTTGGAAGAACACGGTGAACATCTGGTTTCTATCATGAATCATGAATATAGAAATATCAAATATGTGAGGTAATATCAGTAACATTGGGAAAATAAACTGACAGGGAATTTAATTATAGCACAAACCTACTAACAAAGCTATTCATTTGTATTGCTTTATTTTTACATGTTGACCTTGTGTGTGCGTGTGTATGTGTGAGAGAGAGAAAGAGAGAGAGAGAGAGATGGAGAGAAACCTTGCAAATAAAAATAAAATTGTCATTTCCATATATTTCTCATTCAAGATCAAATAAGCTAAAGTAGTTAAAATTTGAAACACACATTTTCAGGTATTTTATTATTTATACTATAATATAATTCCTCAGAATGAGGTTTGATCAAATTTGAGTGAGCTGTCTTCACAAGGAAACAACCCTCCAACTGCCATCACATTTGAATTCAAATAAAGCTACAACCATCATTGGTGCTCAGGAGTGACATCACCTTTTCCTGAGCACAGCTGATACAAAGCCACCTCTCAGCCTTGCTTCCGATTTATTCCAGTGGCAACTCAGAGTACTGCAAAAACAAAAACCTGTGATTTAAAAAAAACCAAAAAATGACTTCCTTACAAGACACCTTGTTTTTACTCTCTCCATTATGAATTTATAACATATGGATATTTATATTTGTAAAATCTTCCCAGAGGGTAGAAAAGAAAAGTTAGATTTTATTACATCATCCTCCTGTAGAGTCTTGGGGCCAACCAGACCTGAACAGGCTTTATTATTTGTAAAAAAGTACAGGAACTATGGAAGAAATGTTGTGTTCACGTAAGATCACTTACTGCAACAGAAAATGGGGGTTTGAGCTGCTTTGCTCCGTATGAAAGGAGCCGACATGGTGTGGTGAGGGACTGTTATCCCAGAAATAATTTGGCAGTGGAGGTAATCACAGAGCTGGACTGAAAAATGTGTTAAAAGGAGAGTGGGTGTGACATGTTCGCAACATGCGACCTACCACTAGGGGATATTTCTGAAGAAACATTTAAAGATCAACCAACAGAAACCAATGGAAAATATCAAATAACTGAAGAGCTTGTGTAAAAAATCCCTCCATGCTAACGTCCATAATAACAGGGGTGATACAGGATGCTGGGAATGACCATTTGAACTGGAGGGGGACCAGCCACTCTGTCAACCCCTCAACTGAGCAACATGGAGGAGGGATTTGAACGGATCACGTTCAGATGTAAAGGCCTGTGAAGGGACGTTGAGGAGAGAGGCAGGGGAGGCTGACAGACGGGGGCTGCCAGAGTAGATGAATGTCTTTGGCGACATATTTTGAGAGATTCAGCGTGAGATGCAGAGTCAGGCCTCACGTCAGCAGGACCCGATTTCACGCATTCCAGCTCCAGCACACACCTTCCACATGACAGTGCGCCGCGACTGCACCTCAGACGCAGCATTATTCTCTGCCGCCACACTTCAGTAACAACTTCCGCTGCAGGCTCGACGCATATAACTTTCAACCCACCTTCTTCTTCCTCAATCCCTCAGCAGCTGGATTCATTGTACACTTATCTGCACCAGGTTCCTTGTAAATTGTGCAATTTTTCATTTTTATTCTTTACTTTATTCTTTACATGACATATTTAAAATTTCATTTAAATATTTTTACTCTTTCACAGCGCTTTCAATTTATTATTTCAATATATTATTAACATTTCTTACGCATGTTGCAATAAAAACACTTTAACTTGGTCTCTACCTTGTTTCTCTTATTCACTCACAATCATATAAGGCAACAAAACCTGATTCTACAGAATAGATAGAATAGCTTCACTGAAAGTTTGGAACCATGTAACACAACTTGGTTAGAAGAGATCGGGTTGTTCAGTGTTCCACTCGGGCAACAACAGTTCTTTGTTAATTTCACCAGAACACACCAGACAACAGCAATGTCGGATACGAGAGTGGAGGAAATATAATTTGGCTGTATGTGATGTGTGTTTGCAGGACTGTGAAGTACAGTGGCTGCACCACAAACCTTGTTAAACAAGATGTAATCACAAGACAAGAATATGATGAGTTTATAGTCTGAGGAGTAGAGAGATGCTGCGGGGATGAGACAGACTTCAGCCCAGGAGCCCTTCTGGCACTGGCATTATCCAGGAGTGTATTGGTATCATATTGGAATTGGCGATACCAGTCTGGGTTTCACTTGGGATTGAATTCGACAGAAAAAATCGACCGTTTCCACTGCAGCCCTATACGTTATAGAACTGGGTTATATACAGTTTTATATAACATGACACCAGATAAATACAGTATAAGAAGTTTATGAGATGATTAATCGAAGAGGTTTCAGCATCTTACCTTGTTTTGGGCCACATCCTTTTTTTAAACACAAACAAAAAATAGGTGTAATATCTCACTTATTGAACTCTAACTTATACTAGGATTACCGCTGCTGCAGTCTGGGACAGTTTTTTCTCACTGGGAAATATCCCCATTCAGTCTGTAAGTAACCACAGAGCCTCTCATGCAAACAGCATCTGTCTGTCTCCACAATATCCACGTGCATCCTATTGGCTGTGTGTCGGTTTCTATTCCCTCTTCTCTAAGTCAACTTGGTGATAAATCCCTAATCGTTAATGATTTTATTGTTTCTAACGATCTGGACCTTTTTTTTTTATTACAGATGTCCTTAGGGAACAATGCTCCCCTGATTGAAACTTGGATATTGTCATACTCCCGGACCCTTTGATAAAGGGAGTGGTCGGGCTGTTTTTATTTTATTTTTTATAACTTACGTCTTAATTGCCATCCTGTCCCTCAAGGTAATTTAATTTCCTTTGAGGTTTTAAGTTTCTTTATCTCCAAAAGTAAAGGCCCCCTAAATCACTTAGTATTAACTCTGAACTTTCTTGGCTTTTATCCATTGTCATATCTAAATATTACAGGTTCATTATACCTGGTGATTTTAATATTCACATTTATTGTATATCCCACTCCCAAACCTCTCATTTTCAGAGGGCCTACCGTACCTTAGAGTGTTTTAATCTGGTGGATATGCCTTTAACTGACCATAAAGCTATAGTTTTATTGTTTTAAAAGTTCCTTTACAGCTTTCTTATAATACCTTCTTGCATCCTCAACACTGCTTCTGCTGCTAGATTCTGTAATGCTTTTAATTCATCATCCTATAATCCCATAACATCCACTCTTGATCCTGATGCGCTGGTCAATTATTGTGCCCATCCATCCTTGATCAAATTGTACCGTTTAAAAGCAGAAAACCAAAAAATCAAATCACTTCTCCAGGCTAAACGATCACAGAAAACCACAAATAACCACAAACAATGTGATAATTTCCCCTATTGGGAACAGCTGAAATAGTGGATTTTCTCACATGGAAGAGTCAATATAGTTGATGCAACACAGAAAGCCTTCTGCTGTTCAAACTCGCGAACCCTCATGCCAGCTAACATTACAGTATATAAATGTATAGCAATAAATAATCTGCTGGGAGTTCATGTAGCCAGCAGAAACAGAATCATTTGAGTTTAAACAATAGACTGTATGTGAAGATTGACATCATATTTCCACTTCTTCCCATTGCACAAGGAAGGAGGCTTGGTTTATACTGCAGCCAGCCACCAGGGGGCAATCCAGATGATTAGCTTTTTTTTACATGGACTGCTTGTCTGTTTTTTAAAATAAAGCCATAATTCTGGTCTATACGTTCAGTAATTACATTACGCAGGAATGTGAAGTCCTGCAGAAATGGTTGAAAGCTTCAGAAGAGCCAACAGCTGCTCTGTGCTCCATTTAATTTCTAGCAGTGCCCCTGTCTGATGGTTGTAGTTGTTGTAGAAAGGAAAGTGATGTTCAAAATGTCTGGAGATGGAGTACAGGACTGACATCGGGGCAAAATACTTGTCCACCAAAAAGGAGGTCAGTTCCTGGCTTGATCCTGGTTCCATCAGGTTTTCTGTGGGACCATGTCCTTGTTGCTCCACTGATGATGCTCTGGCTTGTTTTGGATGCCTGTGTTGAGCAAGAACTCAGAGTTCAGAGGGGAATTAGAGGAACATCTGAGTGTGTTGGAAGCAGCGTGTATCAAGAGATGAAATTTCACAATATGATCCAACTGTGGTACAGAATTGGACATTTAAATAGTAGATGGAAAAGTCATGGGGGAAGTTTCTAGCCACAAAGAGGAAAATGGTAAAATGTTCCACTGTAAGGGAAGCAAGGACAAAAGATGTGATTGAATAAATTTGAGCTCAAGAAAGATGAAAAATGCTTCTGACAAACATTAATAATATAAATTCATTCTGTGCATTTTATTTCACGGCATAAATGATGTTAGCCAGATTAGTAGTGTACATAAAATATCATAATTTATTCTGTTTCTATTCAGGGTTACAGGGATTTTGAATTACACCTTTTTTAATATGTTGCAGTACCACATTTCATCATACTTACAAGCAAGGTGACTAGAATTGTGATAAGATGAAATTGTCGAATGTAGGTTTGACTTATATTTTTCGACTGAAGCCTTAAAATCAATGGTCGCAGACTGAAATCCCTCTTGACAGAACCAACCACCAATCAGAGCAGCAAAATCTTGTGCTGAAGCATAAAGCAACAGACAGAAATGTCTGGAAGCTCTTCACATCCCAATGCTTACTTTTCTAATATATCGTCCAGTTTGCTCATTATCGTCCCCATAACGACGGCAGCCATCTTGTTAGTAAACAATAACTTTTTCAATGGCATTTCTCTGTCATTATTTCCAATTTTAGATGAATGGTTGTGATTGGATCGACTCGTCTCAGGACAAACCTGCAGGAGTGATGGGTCCGATTTTCATCCTCCAGCTTTGGCCTACCTGTTCCTATGAGCGTTCCATCATACATGGTCGAATGTGATCAAGGTAACTTTGGGTTTCTTTCTTTTTTAACACACAAACAGATCAAAAGTAGAAATGTATTGTTCTGTATTTTGAAGAAGTAGAACGTTGTCCTTTTGGATGGAAGACACATTGACAGGATCCGTGGGATAAATCATTTTGAAACAAGAACAGGAAACTGCAGCTGCACTGCTCTGACTCCGTTGATATTTCCAAGCATGTTGCACTTCTGGCCTCTCCCCAGCCGGTGAAGCCAAAGACATTAAAAAGCTGATTGAAACCAGCTGCCGACATTTCCAGTTATCATGTCAGTACACTTGTGCACTGAATATTTCTCAATTCCTGTGATTATACACATTTCTTTGCAAAATCCCGACGTCCGAGTAAACCAAGCACGACCCGTTAGATTTTGGCGCCATTAGCCACCTTGCTCAATAACCAGCTTCATTTGCTAAGAAAACAAACTGTGGCCAGATGGTGAGGCTGATGAGTGTTCATCGATCTGGGGTCCCTCTTGCGTACTTGCTTAATTTTGGAAACGGAGGGGGATGGCCCTCTGAAGGGTGAGGAGGGAAACTCTGGGGCAGATGTGAATTCTCTCCTCTACACTAAGCACAGCACTCTGAACGTGAGTGGTCTGAGAGCTGTGGAGGGGGCCCTGAAGTTTGAAACAGGCCCTCTAGTGAGCATAAATTCACTCAAACCCGTCGAGGTACTTTTGCAACTGCAGCCAGTTGGAGGGCGAAGTGTGTGCGAAATAAAACTTCCCCTCAAGGTACCATGAGAAGATTTAAAGAAAAACCTTCAATTTAGTTCACTTTGGTCTGTTTAAACGCGATGTTTTAATCATTTCAAAGCCATATTTGATAAGTCACATCTGATAATTACACTAGTGTTTGATGAGCTCTTATTTCTCAGGTGGAGGAGAATGATCCCACATCTTATCAGATAATATTATTCATCCAACATTTAACCTGCAGGTTAGGTTTCCTCTTTAACTTCTATGTATGCACATTCTTAATCATTTTTTACAAAGTAAATATTGGGGCCTTATATGGTGGTGAAAAGCAAATAAAAAAAGCAAATATTTAAGCAAAAGAAAACAAGAAAACAAGAGTGAGTTTCATAATATAGCCATTATCTTGGTGCTCTTATACCGCAGAATAGATCTTAATATTTAAATCCTTTTTTTCTTCCTTTTATGTTTCAACAGAGATTGAAGATTTCAGGATTAAAACTGAGCAGCAATTTCATCTGGATTTGACCCGAGCGACCCTCCTACTTAGACTGAGATATAGCCTCTCGTTCCTGTGAGAGAGAACAGGCAGCTTATTAAAAACAACCCTTCATTACCATAAGACATAGCAAATCACTTGGCTTCCTAATCTTTGGGAGGCTCCAGATGAATATCCATCCATGACCCAAAAGTTGTTATGGACAGTGCCAGGGATTGCAGCATCTCCCCGAGAGAAGAAACTCACGGTTGCTGATTATTTCTAACTGCTGTTGTGGCTAAATAACCATTGTCTCTGTGAAATTGTGTTTAGTCATGCTGTGATTGTCCTTCATTGGCAGAGACACGGTTGTTGAGTATCAGTAGCTGTGATTGGAGGAGGCGAAGCAGAGACTGGAGATGTTGGCAGGATTAGGGTCGCACACATTTAGTCAAAGTTAACACAAACATGAGAGCATGGTTCGAATTACGGGAGACCTAAGGGAAGCTCGGCGCCCTTGAAAAGGACATGAGCTGCTCCGAGAGCCGACTCTGAAACATCATCCATTTATGCCACAAGTTTCAGACTTTAGTTTTCCGTACAGGGATGTGTACAAGGAGTAAAACAAATATGTTAATGTGTATTTTCGCTAATTAAAATACCAAATTCAGACTCTACTTGAAACAATTCCCACTGTAGGCACATGTTTTAACATATTAAACTTCTCACCACAGATGCCTGCTTCCTTTTCGTGGCTGTAAGACAAGAAGGGAGAGGTCAGCTAAGTGACGCTAGAGACAGACATACACAATGTTTTTCGCAATACGCGTGTAATTGACCGTGCTGCCGCGCATTTCCACGTGTGCGTGAATGTGACCACCGGAAAATAGGGCTCCGCTGAAAGCCACTGTGAAATTCGATCACTGCAAGAAAGCATTAATATTTTGGATATAGACGGGAATATTAACTGGATATTAGAACATGTGATTCTGATCTTGGTCTTAAGTGAGGACCGAATGACCAGAGGCATGCGTAACCTGACTCCGCGCCAGGCAAATGCAGGAAGGCAATGAGAGACGCTGGCTGAATACCAATTGATGTGGGTACAATGTGATGGCGAGTGTCGTCTAGGAGAGCTCGCAATCCTGGCTCGAACTCCGGCGGTAGCAAGAGACCATGGAACAGATTGAGCTGATTATGCCGCTGATTATGTTACCAGGAAGAGGGACAGGCAGCACTGATAACTGCGGAGGAAGAGGCCCTGCCTTCTTAATGAACAACTGACCTATTTGCTGGACATGCAAGTAGAACTATTATGTTGACATAAGCTGCTTATTTTTTAATAGTTTGCTCTGAAGCCTGGGATTAAGCTGGGGTTTTATTCTGAGAGAAAGTGTCAAAATATAACTAAATCTCAATTAGGGACTTTTGTCTATGTACGTTTTTTAACCAATTATTTGTTTTTGTAAAAATAATGGGGAGCTTACACCACTCTTATGAAAGAAGACATCACTGAGTTTTTTAGCCCTTAAATGTTAATATTGTTCTTTGTCTTTATGGATTCATAACTTACATTTAACTTATATTGAGCTATAAATAATAATAACACGACTTGTAACCTTGATATCAGCAATGATTAATTAAAAATAATCAATATTTTCAATAACTTTCTTGGATCAATATTTACTGATATATATAACACATGGGCCACACGTGCCAACATGATAGTTAGTGCTTTTGTCATTGCAGCATGGCTGTGTGCTCTCTATTAAATGCATGACCTTTAATTCAGTGCTGCACCATCATGATACTGTGGTTCGAGCCTCTTCGCCCATCCATCCATCCATCCATCCATCCATCCATCCATCCATCCAACCAACCGTTATCTACCCCTCTTAACCATTCAGGGTCATGGGGGGAGAGGTGGGGTACACTCTGGACAGGTCGCCAGCTCACATAGAGAGATAAAACAACCACCTACGGTAAATTAAGGGTCTCAGATTAACCTGACGCCAATCTACAAGCCAGAGTTCAAAGAGACAACCCACACAGACATGGGTGGAACAACTTCACATAGAAAGAACCAGAATTCGAAGCGGGAACCTTCTTGCTGTGAGGTGACAGTGCTCCATGCCACCTTCTCTTCACCCTTGTGTATGTATATTTAATTATTGGAGGCCAAACAGGGAAACGCATTAGCTGCTATTACCTGCATGCTTGATATTTTCCGTTTCAGGATTAAACCGTCCCCCGGGCTGCCATAAACAGTTCAGTTTGGTGTCTTAGTATGACTGAGTCCAATCTGCATATCCGGGTGAAAACATGTTCAAACAGAATTGACTTTGCAAACCTTTTATCATCCTGGAAAAATATTAAATGCACATAAAACTATGATTTAGTAATAAACATAGAATGGAAAGGAAATGTCATCTGAGCAGCGTTGGACCTGTGTCTTTTATACAGATTCAACCATTTACACAGATTTAATTATTTCCATCAGCTCGTCTTTTGTGGTACTGAACTCACACACCTTGGAGAAACGAAATCTGCAGCAGCAGAGAATCTTTTTTCCGGCAGACTATCTCCTCACCACTTACATCACAGATTGGCAGTAGATTAAGACAACCAGGAAACCTGTTTAATATGTATTTCCATCATACAATGCAGGCACACCTGCTGCACTCCACCACAAGTGAGACTCTGAAAAGGAGAAAGGCTTGGAAATTGCTTTGTTCCCCGTGTTACAGAGAAGTGAAACGAGATTCCTAAATGTAAGTGATGTGGAAATTAACTGCATGATTTTGTTTGGTGGCAAAGCCTTTGAGGAGGGAAACACCCCCCCCGAGAAGCAGCGAGAGAATAATGACAATCTGCGTTGCTTTCTTAAAACTCTGTGTGTCTCTCATTATCTACTCACCACTATGCCGATGGAGGGGTTGGTGAAGTGTTTGAGTCCACAAAACACTTTCGGAGTTTCAGGGGGGAAACAGTGCTGCAGCCAGATCCAAAACAATTGAAGTAAACGGGGACCCCTTTCACTTTCATCCAACTTCGACTCAAAATGGTGTCATTTACACCGTGTTTAAAGCCTAAATGCTGTGATCCACGCGCAGATGCGGCTCCAGAGGAGGATCACAGACGACATTTAGGCCCAAAACACGACGCCGTTTGGTGTTGACTTTGAATGTCGGGCCTTACAGACACTTGGATGACACCACAGGAGTAGTATGTAGTTTGAAGAGTTGGTCACCATTTACTTCAATTGTATTGGATTTGGCTGAAACTCCAAAAGTGTTTTGTGGACTCAAACACTTCACCCATCCCCCCCATTGGCATAGTGTCGAGTAGCTAATAAGTGAATTAAAATTTTTGGGCGACCTATCCCTTTAAACAGTAAAACTAAATGGGTATGCAGAAGTCCATTAGTACACACAGCTCCCTCCGATTTTGTATTTCCGGCCCTGTCTTATAGAGCTCCGCGTGTACGTCGGCTCCACCAAGAACCGCTTTTAATCCATTTCTTTTAGGTGTGCCGGTGTGGATGGCTGCTGAATCAGAGGTGGGCAATAGAAAGGCTAAGGCTTCGACAGAAAACACAGGGTTTTTCCTGTTCCTCCTCTCACAGCATTAATGGCTGGAGCATTCCTATTACCTGCTCTGAGCCCTGAAGATGGGATTCCTGTGGTGCGGGCTGGGAGCTGCTCCGCTGCGCTGCATTGTGATGAGTTCTCCACTGATGTTTTCCTGCTCTCGCTCCTCTCAACTCTGCCAGTTCTACTTTTCTCTCCCGCCTGTCTTCAACCATGGTGCAGTCGCTTTCTCAATATGTCGAGTACTTTTCTGCTTCTTCTTTTTTTTTCGATCCTCTTGCTGAATTTATGTGCGCTCCCTTTTCGATGCTTTTTTCCTCATGCATTTGTGTGTGTGTGTGTGTGTGTTTTCTCACAAATCTTATCTTACTTTTCCTAAGACCAGACTCTACCACGGATTCAAATAACAGTAATGAAAATTGAATCACTTTGCATTTTCAGGTGGGCCATGAATAAAAGTATCAGATTCTAAGGTGTCGCCCTCTGATCTGCTGAAGTGAAAATATATATTGAGCAGTATTTCCTTTTCCACAGTTAACTTTCCTCGCATCCAGTAACACAGAGGTTCATCGCCTCAGGAAACAGGAGCCTGTTTTTAGAAAACCTAACATTTATTTTTCAACACATCATTTAAGCACTTAGTCCAGCAGTCGCACAGCACAGATCTCTTCTTTGTAGAAGCCAGATCTTCTGTGTGGCGATGGTGACTGAGACTTTCTCTCAGGCTCCCTGCCATGTTTGAACCCCCCCCCCCCACACACTCCTAGTGTTGCCACCATGTCCTGCAGTGGACCTCCTTGGGGGAAAAGTCCTTGAGGCTGAATAAGCGGACGAGTGCACAAACACTGATGTTGTGCATTTTAGTTGACAGTTCTGATTTGCAATATTCAATTAGCCGGAGCAGAAATGCCACAGTAGTTATCTTCGAAATTTCTGCATAATCACCCCAAAAAATGTGTGCACATAGACGTAATGAAAGCTGTACAATGCAGCTCCTTTGACCTCAGGCCAAACACTTATCAGTCAGCCCTCGTATAGGTTTATTTACATACAGACTTCTGTGTTGCAAGGAAAAGCCTGATTTAATCTTAATTTTAAATTCAAGTATAAAAAATTACTTGTTGGGATTACCCACTGTATCTTTACACAATAACCATTGTTGTACAATCATGATCCTCATGATGCAGACAAAATATATTGTTTACATGACATGGATTCATGTACCACAAAGTTACCATTCTAAAACAAATCATTAAAACATATTTTAGTTACTGCTAACTGTTTACTCATTACTATACAGTTCTCATTGCTACACACCCGACTCTAACCTCTAATCCACAAAGAATTGTTCTGTTTTTCTGAATCTTTTATTTAATTTAATAATGTGTTCTTTTGCATGAAGATTTTGTGTTCAAACATGAGACATGCCTGATTTTCTCCTGCCTGCCGTCTGTCCGATGTATAAGTTGCCATTTAGTTTCCCCCTTGTATCGTATTGTTCCATATAGATGCCACAAAACGTAACACATGCAAATCATTCTTATTTTGATTAGTATCACAGCTTTCTGGCCATCTATGGTCCATCAATAAAGACAGCTAAATATTTTAATTGCTTTATTAATTCACAATGCATGCATGCTTCGATCTTCCAGCATGTGCTGTTTAGTAAAAGGTTAATCTTGTAAATGCTTTTTCTGCAAATTCAAAATTCCAGTTTTTATGACCTGACCTGAGCTTTAAACTGAATAAACTGTAACGTTGAAGATGAGAAGATAGAGAAAAATAGTTTTCTTTAAGAACGGATATATTTTAAATGATGGATTATGGTGTAAATCAGCAAAATATTTGAGGCAGGCTATGAAGTTAAAGGCAGCAGAATATAATGAATCCATAAATTATATTCATCACGTGTAGCGACAAAACTGCCAGAGAATTTGTCTTCACACAAAGGGACAGAAATCACAGGATCTCAGGTCCTTGCCGTCAGTTTCTCCCCTTATTTTCAACTTCCTTCCTCTTCCCCTGTTTCTCTCCTTCTACTAATTCTTTTCTGTGTTGTCACTCCACGTCCTTCTATCAGACACCATCATTGTCTCATCTGTTCAAACTCTCTTGGGATCCCTGTTTGTCTCCTTATTCCCTCTCCATTCTCCTCTCCTCTCCTCCTTCGTTCTCTTTCTTCCCCAGGAGCCTCCTGTCACTCTCTGTGCTCCCCGCGGTACATCCTGGAACAAACAACCCAGAGATGTAATATGAACAGAGCTAAGATGAACACAGACGCTGGATGATCTAGAACATCGCATTAACAATGAAGTGCTTCGGCAGTGTGTGCAGGGATGTCTCTCTAATACGGTTCTAATTAAAACTTAGTGAAGTAGCCAATGAGTGACGTGCGTGCGCTATATGCCGATGTCTTTGTGCAAGTTTCTGTGAATTTAAATATATGCTCCGCGGATGGATGTGAAAAGATGAAGTCCCATATTCCCCAAACATCCCCTCGCTGCTTCCCCAGGCTCTTGCCCCATCTCCATTTGCACCCGTCCTCGGGGTAGTTCTGACACGGGAGAGTCTTGTGCTGTGGGGTTGACAGGAACCGATCCCCATCTGAGCCTGCATGGAGTCGAGGTTTCTCATCACAGAACTGGCTGCCTGACAGCTCATCCATTCAGCCCGGCCCCACTAGGCTCTGCTGCAGTGCTCGTTGCCTTAACTGGACCTCTGCTACCAACCTCTTCGCTGTGTTGACTGTGGAAAGCAAAAGGGCACGGATCCGAGGCCGAGGCCTGCGCGGCGCTCCGGTCTCGGGGGCTGAGAGGTGGTGCAGATGGACGGGGTGGAGGAGGAAGGGCTAAGGGAGTGAGACACGGAAAATGAAGTAAGGCGGAATGAAGAGAGATGTTACAGTCAATAAGTAACCTAATGCAGCAGCGGTGGGCAGACGAGGCATTCCTCTTCTCAGTCCCTTGTGGTTAGCGCAGCGAGCAATTTTTCAAGTTAAAAGAAGGATTTGGGTTAGATGCGGGGGCCCATGAGAGTCAATGTGGCATTTGCACTGCGCACAGGGTACCTGATGAAAAGAGGAAGGCATACTGTTTGAACAAATAATAATTTCTCAGTGTTACAGGGAGGAGATATATCGATAGATAGATGTCTTCCTAGTTTTTTTTAGAAACAGTTGAAAATTTGATTTGTTCATGAGTATTTATTCATGTATGCAATTGCGTATTGAATATGAAAATAGCTGTGTTACACCATTATTCATTTTTCATTAACTCTTGATGCATCCGTTGTATATAAATACATATATTGAAAATGCTAGTTTGCAGAAATACATACAAAAATACATTCAATTGTGTCTAAAGGTGTTTTTGTAGTGTTTTTATGTACTTGTAAACATTTTAATTGGGGCTAAACAAAGTGATATCATATAATAAAAAAAAGACAAGGACAAGGACAGGAGGAATAAAAAAAAAAAAATTCCATGAATGAAACTTGCTATGTGTGTCATCTCGGTCAGAGACAGTGAGAGAATATTAAACAACAATGTAAATACACTTTCAAGGAGAGGACAACGGATATGAGACACCGTCTTAATCACTTAGACCTAGATACTGAGGAGCTCAACCGAAATAGCTCAGAGTTCCGCCCGGCTTATTCCCTCACGTCTGTGGGTGCGCCATTGTCGAATAACCTCCTCCACACTCCGACGGTGGCCAGCTTCCACTACAGATGGAGGGAAATTGGATGGATAAAAAAAAGAAAAGAGGAAGAAATAGAAATAGGACGAGCTAGGCCTGAAGCAAATAAAACAGAAGAGGGAATCAATTTTATCATCCAATTATCATTTTGGCCTGACCCCTGTGCACTCAATATCACTAGTTTCATTAATAGATTTGAAAGTGCTTTCCCCACATCCTAATTAGAAGAAGTACAAAGACATAGAGACGGACATCTTATTAAGTCGCTAAACATTAAAGATGCATGTGTTTAGTTTATAGGTTATTGTTCCAAGGTGAAATCATCACACACACACGCTCACATATTCACGTCTATTAACTTTGCATTAACCCGAACAACAATTTTTTTATTCGAACAGAGTGCACCACATTCTGTTTCTTCAAAATTAAAAAAAGCAGGCTCAGTGTGATGCCCACCAGTGAATTAGCATGATTAATCAAAGCACGCTGAGAAATTGTCCCGCTGTCATTGGCCATGGAACCGTCACAAGTATGAGATTTATTCCCTCAGACGGAATGCTTACCATTGTCAAAGAAAAATCTTTTTCTTTTTCCTTTTTTTCCCCCCCTTCCCCCGAACGTGCAGACAATCTGGTGCCAGAAGAGTTCTGCTGATACGATCCTCCGACAGCGATCTGCATAACTGGTATGTTGGATTAAATGCTACCGAAACACCACGAAGCATCATCAGCCCATTTTTTGACTTATTTTAATCTCCAGATGCAAGAAGTAGTTGGTGTGAAATGTAGACTCGCATTCATCAAACTGTCAGAGAATCAAACTTTTCAAAAAAAAAAAAAAAAGAAAAGAGGGAAACAAAAACAAATCCTATGGAGAAGTGCTGGCACAGCGTAACAAGCCCAATAAGAATTAATTTGTACGGATATGACTGATGTAGTTTGTGGCACCGCTCGGCATAAGTTACGTGAAATGATATCACATTAATCAGGTTTACATCAAATCAGTGACATTACACAGTATTTAGTGTATATCTCCCTGTTATCTCATGGAAACTCAGATGGAGGACACGGAGCAGCTGCACAACTTTACACTGACCTCCAATTTAATTAATGAGTTGACATCTACAGTCCTAAAACAGCTACAAATGTTGTTCTTCTATTTATAGAGATAAAACATTTAACATATATTTACATATGAATATATTGAAAATGTTTATACCCTATGCACTTTTAAAGGTGAAGAGCAACATCCACATTAGATTCCCGCGGCTGCCGGCTGGACTGTTTACCATCAGGGCCTGATCTCAGATTCCTTTTTTTATCTAATACGATTTTAAAAAGGCTGAATAAGAAAAGGCTGAATAATCCAGCCACCCGAAAGTCTCAAACCGAAAAAAAGAGCGACGGCCTCCGTGATGGATTATCCGTCAAAACCTTAATACAATGATACTTTGGTAAATGAGAGCTGAAAACGGTTTACTGCTCAAAGTGACTATGTGACGTTTAGGTGAAAAATCATTGCTGGCGGATCAATCTGATGTGAACCACAGGTCTGACCTCCGAGGCACGGGTCGTAAATTAAAGAAAATATTGTAACCTCTGGAAAGACAGTGACAGAAATCAGAAAAGTGTCTTGAGACAATGTATGTTGTGATAGCTATACAAATAAAACTGAATTGAAATTGAGTTGAGCTTTAAATGTCTTGTTGCTGAAATGTGTAATAAATAACTTTGTCTTATCTTAACAATACAATAGTTTAGAATTAGAAACCACGTGACAGGTGGACTGTTGAAATAAAACATCGAATTTACACTATACATCACATACTTTTCTTTTGATTCATGAATAAGACATAAACTCCAGTCACATTGATAAGTTGTGTTCAATTTTAAATCAGTCATTTTGATAAGAAGTAGCAGAAGGACAGAGAAAACCAAATAATCCCCCCACTTGCCGACAGGGGACAGGAAGGCACCACATGCTCAGAAAACACTATCTGATGTACTACATGCAAATACCGGTTCATTTCCCTGTAGCACAATTTGCAGGCACCAAGCATGTTTGCTGAGTGGTGGGGGGGTCACTGACCTCCTGGCCTCATGTGCCCTGTGTGTGCTTCCATCACTCGTGGACACTCCCGTGGCAGCACAACAATGACCTTTGCCAGAGTGTCGCAGACCTGAGCTGCTCCCAGGATTATGGACAAATTAATGCGAGGAGCTGAACAAACAGAATGACTGAATGAGTCCAGTTCAAATCACTGACAAAAAGATTTTTCCCGTGTTAAACTCTATCATTTTCATGTATAATCTACACTGGAGAAATGCTCTCTGATTCAAAAGCATGGGGACATTTTAATTCCTCAAGGGTGTAATCCCTCTACCCTCAGACATCGAATGCATGCAAGGGAAATCATCCCTGAAGTGCAATCACGGCAGCAATGAGACCCATCATTTAATAGAAAAACCCCAGCAGAACAAATCTTCTACTTCAATGACTGAGACAATTACACACAATTCATACATTCTGCCACAATCGCATTCCTTTAAAAGAAGTGATTAAACTTAAATTCAATAAGGGTGTATCCAATGTGCTTGGTATCTTCACTGGTACAAGGTGCAGTGCTTCAGTTGCTGTCCTCTTACCTAAAGTCGCATTTCGCAGCTTTTACCTGACAGGTTTGATGCCGTGTTCACACCAAACACAGAGTGAACTGTTGTGTTGCGCCACTCGAGCAGGTTGGGCTGCAGGAACATTTGTGTTTACCTGCAGGAGTAGCCCAAGCAATGCGTGTGAACACAACCCCCGACTATTTGCCCTTTCTCCTCTAGAAAAAGGGAGTGGAGGATTAATGGTGGAAGGGACTGCAATTGCTTCATTGAACCTGTCGTGGAAATGCCGGAGAAGCCAGTGCCGTCATGTGTAGGTTCCACAAGATGTTGGTGGATCGTGATCGTGCTAGCGGCTAATCGTGGACTATGATTACAACAAGACTGCTTGATATACAGTATACCTACTCACATATTCATTCATCCATCACTGACATTAACTCTGTTAGGAACAGAGGATGTCGTACCTTGTTAAGCCTTATGAGACAAACTGGGATTTGTGAATATCATACAAATGAAATTTGATTGACAGATTGATGACGAGACCACCCAGAGGCCCAAACAGCTTGGGGAATTTCACCGTCTTCTCCGGGAGCTGCATCTGCATGACGCCTGAGGCTGTGGTCGGTTTGATGACCTACTAGCTCGGGTCGCTGCCAGGAGCCGGTGTCTCTGGTGGATTACATTCTCAACGTTGATTGGCTCGAGTTGGAATATTTCAACTTGAGAGAGTGATGCGAATGTCAATCGCATCTTTGCCTTGACTCTGTGTGTAATCTCATCAAGCCTGAAAGACTGACGTTGCCGTCCATGGAGCTATGCTGCTCCTGTGGCTAAAAGTAGTTCAGACTATCTTCTCCAACTAGTAAAAGACACAATATGTACAATACCACAACAAGGTTTGAGTTTGGAAGCTACATTTAATTTGACTTGGTCTGGCCACCTGGATTTCAATTTGTATTCCTATGGTTCAGAGTTTAGTTCAAAATGAAGTTACTATGGCAATTACTGCCTCTTTCGTATAATTAAACACTACCCTAAACAAATTGTTTCCTTTAGACACTATCTATTCATTTTACAGTGAGGTAAGACCTTACAGTCTGCATGCAGTACATGTATGACATTAGAATGACCAACATACTTGTCTGGAAACAGTTGGTGTGTTAATTAACAGGATGGAACTAACAGCGTCATCCTGGACATCCAGTAAACTGGCCAAAGGTCGGGTGATTCCTGGTTCCTTTTTACTGTCCTTTATTTATTTATGACTTTAAATTCATTATGTTGGACGCCCTTGTTTAAGGAACCCTCACCCTCTTCCTTTGCTTCAATGGCGCTGGACGGGTTACATCTGCTGGGTTGGCTGGTTACAATCCCATCACCACAACTGATGTAATTATTTTAAGTGTGCCAGGGGAGACACTGCACAGATGCAGGCCAGCACAATGGGTGAGGTTAGCAATAAAACTCAAAGTAATTGTAAGAGTTTCCGCTGAGACTGGTAGTAATCCATATGGGAACCTTGCAGAGATTAAAGCGTTTGACCTCAGCGTGGACCTTTGTAGGGAGTCAGGACCAGCGGAGTTTCATTTACCTCCATAAATGACAACAGAAAGAAACTGATTCAGCTCAAAGTGATGACTTTCATTTTTCCGCTGCTCTCTCGGAAAGCTTGTTAAATCTCTGCTTTTATTTCGTCTTTTTCCATGTAGAAAATGTTGTTTCTATTTTATCACGAACAAAACCTGCAGTAAAAATGCTTGAGAGGACGAAACTCAATTTAAAATATGTGGTTCCTTGTTCTTGAAAGAAAAAAACTAGAATATATGAATATATTAAGTGAATAGTTATATATCTTCATTGACAATTATTCCCTTCTTTAGCCAAATGGCTGGAATACAACAGGGTTCCTTGACCGCTGCCTGTCACTGATGCACATTCGACTGAAATTGCTGAAAATTACCATAAAGACATTTAAAAAGGTGAAAGGCATTTTGTGCAAAGACGCAGCCACTCAACTCTGATTTGTGCTCACTTGTTAAATAAGCTTCTTTTTAAATACATAATTTACATCGATATAACAAAAAAGTCTTTTATGTTACATTTTAAACCACAGCCTCGATGTATTAAATCATCAGGTTATGATGACTTCAGCAAGAAAAAGGGTGAAATCCTTTGTGAAAATTACAAATGATTTGATTGATCATGCGAAGCAACAACACTCCCCGAGTAAAATTATCTTGCACCTGCGCTGGGACACACATGATGACTGTGGTCTGGCCTATATGTTGATAAATGTGTGTGTGTGTGTGTGTGTGTGTGTGTGTGTGTGTGTGTGTGTGTGTGTGTGTGTGTGTGTGTGTGTGTGTGTGTGTGCGTGTGTGTGAGAGAACATTCACACAACACACAGATTCCTCTCGTTTTCTTTTTTGTCATTCTCCTCGTCTCTCACACTCTTATCCACTTGAACTTGTCTTATCTTGCATATACAACACATGCATATTTTATTAATTTCTTATTCCAAGCAAGGACTCCTGTGCCAACGACTGAGACTATTTACATGCACACGACACAGTAGATTTGTTTGTGCTTGTGTTTTTTTTTGTCATAAATGTGTGTGTGAACACCAGCACACTCATCTGCCAGACATCTGGCACATGAAAGCCCCACAGGGTGGTCAGCTCAAAGAAAGTCAAAATGCAAATAGACCAAGAAACAGCCGGGGAGACACAGAGACTGAGAGACCGGTGAGCTGTGTGCCGTCTGCATTCATCCCCTCAGACAAAGAGGAACCTCTACGACACCCAGACACATTACAAGAACATAAATATCATATACATGCTCGTGTATTCCTGTAGTACATGCAATCATCCTCATCCTTTTTGTGTTATACATGAAGAAATGTACGACACCCCCGGATTAGACATATGAGTTGGTATAGTATACATATAGTATCACTCATATACATAAGGGTGCCATGATTGCACATGGCCATAATGAATAAGTACCAAAGGACATATTAATGCAACTCAGTGGCTCTGCAATCAGACCCATTCTGATTAAGCCCAAGATACTTTGATTTGTTCATGACGTGATCCTCCGTCCCCCCCGTCTGGAGTTTTGAGAAAAGGCCTCATGGGTAAAAGAGCCACTACTGTGTATTATAAAATGAGCTTAATAAATATTTAGACAGTGATAAATTCAAGCACATAATTTAGATGTGAAACAATAAAAGAAACAATAACTACGGGGCTAAGTGCACACTCTGCTTTAATAAGGAGGTAGTTTAATCCATATTAAGTTGCGGTTAAACAACTAGAGTCTTTATTGGCCTTTTGTGCTGGTGAAGAACTCTATGTTTTATTTAATTTAATTAAACTTGCACCGTGTGAAATTATCATTTTCAGTTTGTGGTCAACAACTCTGCAGAAGATAGACTTATATGCTCCTGTGTGAAACCAGAGAGGAGTCGGGTTTCTCCTGTTGTTTCATTCCTTTCACCCACATGCGTTTCTTTATATGCTGTACATTAAAGGACAGTTTATGAATAACACTTATTCACTTCACACTAAGGGTAAAGCATGGCATGGTTCAGCTGTTTAAATAGAAAAAGCTCATCTCAACAGTTTGTCAAACGTGCGTCCAGTAACAGAGAGCTGTGTCCCCTCTTCCTCCTTCACACTTAAAATACAAACGGAGAAGCATTATATCACTGGCTTCTTGGTCAATTTCAGGGATTGACAGGGGGATCAATAAGACATCCTGTTATCCTCTCACGGTGTTTGGAGATCACGTCAGGATGGAGTGATGAATGGCAGAAGGACGGGCTCAGCAGTCGAGAAAAATGAGCTGGACTGGGAACGGGGGGGGGGGGGGTCAAGCGGGTTAATGATATTGGCCGTGATTATTTGCAGGTGTGAATGATCCAAGATGAATCATTTAGGAGGAAAGCCTGAATGACAGGAGGTGAGGACTGGCAGTGATCAAACTGGTGGAAAGGGTTCACAAGCTCCCCAGAACCTTTACTGAAGCAGAACAGCAACATGAAGTACGGGGGAAAGTAATGCAGCTGTCCACTTATCACTGTGTCTGGAGGAATATCAGGATCTCGGATTGGGGATTTCACTGTGAGCGATTTACCAAATTGTCGATTGTTTCTTCATAACAGTCCTGACAATTGGTCACATTCCTGAAATAATAATACAGGATCTCTAGTGTTCTAAGACTGGCCACCTCGACAGTACTGTTAAAGAGAGAAAAAGTAATGAAAATGTGTCTGTGGATTCGAACAAACACAGTTGGTCTATTATGTTCCCCCGCAGATGTAAATGAACGCTCTACTTAAGGTGCAAAGTCCAATGTTTATTTTTCAGATGTATTCTTCAGTTCACTAGTTTTCATCATCCAGCAACATGTTACATCCACACCATTATATATTTAACACATGAGCTGCACACAGACGATCGTTTAAAAGAATCAACGTAACCTCACGTTAATGCAAAATCATCCTCACACTGAGCTTAAGACACGATTTCCAAGAGTGTGTGTGGGGTTTAAGCTTAATTGTACAACCAGACGTATCTGTGTGTTTAGTTTCTCCAAAAGAAAAAACCCCAGAACAATCTCAGGTCCCTTTCACGGGAAGCAATAAGCAGCGTGTTCTCAGTGACGTGACGGACACGTTGCACTCAGATGCACTGACTGGACCAGAGAAGATTACTCCAGGCTCTGACAAGCGGCACGTATATGTTTTTAAGACACACTTGAGAACCACAGAAAGCAGCTGATATAGATTTATTGGCCGTGTTTAAAATGCATCTGCACGTACATCTAGACCCAGATGTCTGTGCGGCACAATCAGCAGCACAGTGCTGGGAATACTGTTTCAACAAGGAAAGTATATGGCTACTGTTCCAGAAAGGAGGACTCTGATATTGCAATCATATATATATATATATATATATATGATTGCAATATCAGACCATATATATATATATATATATGGTGTGGTGTTATATCATATAGATGGATGTATGGATGTTTGCATTTCTCTTGATTTTTGCGATATTTAAAGCAACATCTGGCGTTTAATGTAATGCAGACGTTATTCATTATTTGTGGACATATTGTCTATAAGCGTCAAAGAGGAAGTACTGTATGTATGTCGCTTGAGCAACGGCTGCATCAGGCTGGACATGATTTTATTGTGAAGCTTTTAAATTCTTGTAATTTAATGATCATGACAAGGTCCATTTTCATAAAGCACACATTTAATTACCCAGAGAAAGGCCCTTTTTTTTTCTTTCTGCCAGTGGCCTGTCATAGTGGTAAAAGCATGCAGCATGAGTCTTAAGCTAATCAATGAAGTGACCTCCTACAGAGCTGTTTATGTCGTCTGCATCTGACACTTAATCGATTGATAAAAGGGGAATTATAAAACTCAACCGATCAGAGGCTTCACTCAGAGCCGCCAGCAGTTCATACATGAGCTGCATGTATGAGCTAGATCCTTAAAAGTGATGGATTGGAAGCTAGTAGGCAGCAACACGAAGGCCACGTGCTGTACAGGCTAGCAGCTATGGTAATGGTACAGATGATGAGATATGATACAGTATATGATGGTCAATATATTAAAATGCTGCAACAGTGGAACATGAATCCAGATCACATTTCATCACAGATGCTAGAGATACTCTTTTACTCTCAATGGAAACACTGAATTGATTGATTACTTTTTAATCTTCATGTAAATTCACCTTCACCTTGAGGCATATTATAACATGTTGGGATAGAATTTCCATCAGGTCCATCTTGGAATTTCAAATGTGTGTATAGTTATAATTTACAGCACAAATCTGAAAAGGACTTTGTGTTTGTAGGTGGAAAAAACTAATAAAATAAAATATGTCTTGGCTGCTTTCTGTTACTGAAAAGCAACAGAATTATGAATTAACTTCTTTAATAAATACACTGCTTTACATATAATCAGTGAGTACACATTGCAGACATGAGGCAAAAAAAATGTAGGAGTGCGGATAGTGAGCAATGTGATTAGATTTAGTATCAGCTAATGAAGGGAAACTAATTACAACAATTGCATGCATATTAAAAGCCTAAGACATATTATCATTTAAACATAATTGACCTTTGTGCCCCATATGTATCTTCACATGGACACACACAAAATTCTGGATGTTCGTGCCCAGCTAAATTTCATCACTGAAAGCAATAATAGACTTCATTATACCAGTTATATCAATGTGAAAGCAGTAACTTGAGTAACTAAACATCATTATTAATTTTTAAATACATAAACTAGTTTAAAGCTTAATTGAAGAACTGCAAACCAAATGGAGGGAAGACCCTGCACATCCATCCATCCTCTATCTGTACCACTTGTCCTTTGAGGGTCTGGGGGGAGCTGGAGTCAATCCAAGCTGACACTGGGCCAGAGGCGGGGTGCACCTTGGACGAGTCACCAGTCCATCACAGGGTCGACATACAAAGACAGAGTAAAATCCATGCTAACATTCACACCTACGGGCAATTCAGAGTCGCCAATTAATCTGAGCCGCATGTCTCTGGACTATGGGAGGAATCTGGAGGACACCCAGGAGGCCTCCACATGTCCGTTTGACCAACCTTTCCAATTGTTTACCTCTTAGCTTAATTCAATCTGGGATATTGCTTCCCAAAATATATTTAACTACTTGTTGGAAAAACTGCTAATTTTATGAATCTTGGAGGCTATGCATTTCCTCGATTGCAAGTTTATGAATCTGAAGCATTAAGCCGTAAAGTCTGTTCCAACATAAGTGCTCTAAAGATCTCTTTGGCAAAACGTTCCTGCTGAATTCTTGTGAATGTATAAAATCTCAGGCTTTGTAACTGATGTTTTATTTTTAGCACAGAAGATCTATATTAAAATAAGTGCAAAGAGAATCTTTGCCAAACGACATTTTCCCTAAAATGCTGAGTGGCCATTCTCAACATATGGGCCGAAAAAGAAAAGATAAACAATTTTATGGAGTCGTCTTTAAAGGGATAGCCGGTGTAGAACTAAAAATGAGTGCAATAAAATGAACGTTAGCCCAGCTGGCCGCAAAGATACGGGACACCAACAATTCTCACTGTTAAACGTTTAGCGATTTCGCATTTTCCCCAAATGCTCGGGTGTTCTGAGGTTAGTAACACTTCAGGCCTGTGACCTCATTACAATGTTGATAATGCAAATTACCAAAAATCTCTTGTCAAGTGAGCCTTTATTGGCAGAGAGAGAGAGCGAGAGAGAGAGCCCTTCTAATTTTTAAATAGATCCAAGACTGAAAAGCTGAACTCTTAAAATGAAAAGAAATCATCACCCACATATCCATGGCTACAGCTAACAATGTTAAGCAGGTAATGTAATAGGCAGTCTCATTCATTTCAGTGGCGGTTGAATCTACTTTGAAACCGAACATCCTTCAGATGTACAAATGAATGAATGAATGAATAAAGAAATAAATCAGTAGATAGATAGATTGATAGAAAGATGTAGAAATAAATAGCGAATTTATATTGCAAACTGTATTTCTCTTGATATTTATCTATTTATTTACACATTTATCTATTCATTCAATTTCGTTCTTCAGAGACCTGAGATACTTCCGATCTGTGCTCAGACAAGGTTAAAATGGGAACTAAGGGACAGGCTGGTTTGAGCGTGCACCTGTTCTGAGAATCCAACATCTCGGGGCTCCGTTGCTCTGAATAAATTGTGCAGTCAGTGGCACTCAGACTGTTTTTGTGCCAGCTCCATGTCCGAGTGCCCAGTTTAACACTGGGTGGGATTAGGAGGAAGACATAATGGTGGGCGTGGTTGGACTTGACATCAGCCTTGACCTATTAATACACCTGTTCTCATTTCCAATAAAAAACTGTGTATTTTAACCAAGCGGCTCCATTACAGACATTATTCTCAACAAATGCAGGTATACGCCGGCTACCGCAGCTTAATTAATGCGCTTGGCAGGGGGTAACGCATTTGTATTTATGGTCCAAGGTGAAGGCTTGGAAATGGTTTGTCTGATTTAAGTGGCACTAATTATCGGCGCTTCCCCGCTGAATAAGTGGGGGTGAAGAAAGGTGAGCGATTCATGAGACCAAAACACAGGTGACTTCATGGTGAGGTGCGAACCACAACAAAGATGATCCATATGCAGTGGGATATCCTGAAAAATTCACTTTTCAGACAACAAAACAAAACGTTACCAAAGACAATTTAAGGTTAAACCTTAAATATTAAATTGGCAGTATTAGTCTGACATGTTTGTGAGAGATATTTATCCCCAGAACAAAACATACTGTCGTGTGTGAGGTCAGGGTTAGTTTCATGACTTCTGCTGTATCAATTGCTAAAACCAAAAAACGCCAGAAACAATCGATGTATAATCAGTGGAGAACGGAGCCTTCAGGGAAAATCACGTGATAAAGAGGGACATGAATGGTAAATAATGGAGGAAGTCACAATCCGCTGCTTCTTCATTATTATCTGCCTGTTCACAGTCCTCTCAGAAAACTGCTTTTACAGCCTAACACATCAACATGATCAGAGAGGACAGCTTCCTGTACATGTTATCAAGTCGTACAAATACAATTTTATATACATGACCTATGGGGGCATTAAATTGACATTCATTTCCTGGAGACTTATCTTATCCCGGGGGTGGAGAGTATTTTTATCAAGGGTCACTTAAAGGTTCAGTGTGTAGAATTTAGTGACATCTAATGGTGAAGTTGCATAGTGCAGCTGAATACCCCTCACCTCACCCTCCCCTTCCAAACATGAAGGAGAACCTGTGGGAGCATTCAGTTGTCTCAAAAACTCAAAAGGTTTTTAGTTTGTCCAGTCTAGGCTACTGTAAAAAAAACATGGCGGCCTCCGTAGAGAGGACTCGCTCCTCATGTAAATATATAGTATTTAAATATAAAGGGCCCATTATAGGTTAAAGAAAAAAACAATTCATAAAATGTAGATGATTACATACTATTGAAAACACCACTGGGATTATTTTGTATTCAATTTCTGCCAATAGGTCCCTTTCACTTAAATATTACACACTGGACCTTTAATATGAAGCAGCCCTGGCATAATGGCTCTCATGTAAAACCTCACGCCCCCCCCCCCCCAGAAAAAGATAGGGTATATAAAAGAACACCATTGTCCTGGAAGGTTCTTCAGATACATCATGTTAATTCCATCATGATGAGGGAATGATTGTGACATTTATCGTGATTGTAATTGGCCTAATCTTTCGAAAATGATTGGGTTGAGTCATTGAAAAATAATATACACTTCACGCACACACTACTTTAAAATCAGGAGAGGTGCTTTGGTTATTAGCGTCATGTTATTTCCGTCCGGGCTCTTATGATCATACAAGCGTCGTCCTTGATGCCAAACAATCCAAATGATTTCTGTGTTAACTTCTGAGACTTTCTGGTTATCTCGCAGCGAGAGTGAGACGTAACAGAGAGAGATTCCAAACTAAATTGTACATCAGTATTCTGAAGGCGATATTCAAAAAGAGGGCGAGTGCAGAATCAAATCACATCTATACTGCTGGAATATTAAAAATTTTAAATACACTGGTGCTGGGCTGAAGATTCATAACCCAAGGATAAGATGAATACACCTCTTACAAAGGGAACAGATCAATAATCTCACAGTTTATACACTGTCGATTTTTACGAAGGTCGAGGACGTCCGCTCGTGGTCTTGAAATCACATAATTGTTGACCACTTAACTAAATTCAATCTGGAGTATTGCTGCAACGTATATATTTAACTACTTGTTACAAAAAAACAGCTTGCAAATTTAATGAATCTTGGAAGTTATACATTTCCTCGATTGCGAGTTTATAAATCTTAAGGCAGAAGAACATAAAACCTGTTCCGACAATAAGTGTTCTCAAGATCTCCTTGGCGCCTTGTCCTGGATTGTTGTGAATGTATAAAAGCTGTGGCTTCATTGCTGATGTTTAAATTTTTTAGAGAATCTTTGCTATAAAACGACTTTCCAGTTCCCATTCTTTAACATATGGTCCCAAAAAGTAGAGCTAAACAATTTTCGGGAGTGTTCTTTTAAAGGATAGCTCGTGTATAGAAATAAAATAGAGTGCAATGAAATGAAGGTTTGCCCAGCTGGCTTCAAAGATGCAGTTTTGAGAAGAGAAGAGTCACAAGGACATTTTACGAAGGCCCCCAAAAAATGAATGCTTTTCAATAATGTTCAGGATGAATTACAATAAGGTTTGATGGACATAAAGAACACAGTTTGAAAACCTCTGCGTCTGTCCATAGAAAGTCTAGAGGTCAAGGAAAGAACACAATATAAAACATTGTGTGAATCAGAATAAAACATTCTAATTCGTTCCAGAGGGGGTGCCAGGGTTACGGACAGACCCACAGTCCTTCCCCTCCTCCTCCCCACTCTAACTAATGAGAAGCCATAAATGAGGCTTGGATACTGTTTATCTATGTGGCTCTGAGGGGGCCAAGGTGCCCTCACACACAGCAGTGTGTGGAGAGGGTGACTGCTGGGCATAATACTTCACACATCAGCTGCCTCTCACATATGGCTGTCCTCGCCTGGCCCTGGCTCCTGCCCCATCTGCCTTCCCACCTCGGTCCCCGAAGTTTGTTTTTTCCGACCGGCGATTGGCTGCCTCCGAGTCCTTATTGTGTCGCCACATCGCCCCCCCAAAAGCCAACCAGCTTTATCATTCAATGCCCCCTTCCTCATTGTCGTGTGCACTTTACAAACCTGCCCCCTCTCCACTCGACACAAGGCCCTCCAAAACCTACAACCTTCCGTCCATCCACCCTCCCCCCTCTGGATCCCTGCCCTCCGCTCTGCCAGGCTTGGCACAGGTCACATCTGGAATGGAGAGTTATTGCCGCCCCATCCCAGCACTTCCTTCCATCTATCCACAGATGGCCTGTTGATTTTAAGCCCTCTACTGTACAGTGAATGCTGCCTGTTGGCACGGAGAGGGTGGTTGATAAGTGCTGCAATGCCTGCAATTGTTTATGGAATAAAGATACAAGGATTATTACTAAACATTTCACGCTCGTAAACTATACTGAAGTACTGATCTGTTCAGGTGACCATGGGAACTGGCCATCTGCTTATATTACAACATATGAATATATGAGATGACTTAGCTGAAGCAGGCTAAGTTGGTTTGTTTAATGGACGACATGGCTGATCCCCAAAAAGTGAAGCCAAAGTGTCTCAATCCCCACCTGGTGGCTGGCTGCAGGATATTTCATAAACACTCCCTCCTCCATGTTAGCAGATGGGGCATGGACCAAATTAAACAAGTCAAAGTACATGTTGAATAGATTTTTCTCAAAAAATGGTTTCTGTCATTTTAGGTAGTTCTCATCACACTGATGTTTGTTCAAGTGTTAATTTTACCCGTAGGTTTGGTTTTTACTCAGTTATTTGCTTCTATAAAAACCTTCATGATTGACAGCTGAGACTGACTTGTGATAAGTTGAGCATGTGTATCACTGGGACCTTGAGTCCATCCACCAACTGCTACTGTGCTCTGGCTCCAAATGTGCAGGACGGCAGCGTTCATATCTGGGACAGTGGGATGGAGTGGGACTTTGTTGTCGATCTTTATTTTACAATCTACGGTTTAACGATGGAGTGTTTGATCTGTTCGACTGTGGAGGGATGAGGTTAAACCTACCGCACAGGATTGTGTTGCCTTTTTTCAAACAGTGAAGATTTCTCAATGCGTGTTGTAGCTGCTTTTGATTTTCACGCTGCTCACATTTTTTTTTTTATTGCTTTGCCAAATTGAATGTTTATAGTGTAACAGAGACGGCGGCTCCTTTATCTACCGCTGATCCATATAGTGTATGTTACTCTGCACTCAGTATTGATTACATGGTATAAAAGAGGCACTACATGTACACGTAACTGGCACGAGTAGGATTTACAGATAATCTCAGCACTAAAGGGAGGCTGGGGATGTTATCAAATCGTCTTCGGGGGCTTTGTTTTCATGTAAATATGATCTTGTAATACATTTATTGTTGGTGTTCAATTTATGTAAACAATGCATTCTATTATTTTTTTCTTTCCTTTATGTTAAAAGAGCCCGGGGCGGGTGTTTTCCAGCCAATTATGTGCATCAGGGATCTTTGAACAGCTGCTGGATGCTCTCAGTCGTGGAAGGTGTTGGCGTTCACACTGAGGTGTTGTGCGACGATTAACCCTTTTAATACAGAACACATGGTTGCTGTGCAATTTGAAAAAATTGTGGAAGACTTGTCCTATAGCCTCTTTATGATATTAATTCCAGCTACTACTTGTTTTATAGATTAACTGCATTCCCGGATTTAAATGTCTCTGACACAATTAATTTAAAACAGTCTGTAATAAGTATGATTATCTATACATGGGTATGATAATGTTCATTATGATACAGAGGAGCTCTGCCTCAGCTAACATGCGTCACATAAAAAGCAGAAGTGGATAATGAGACACATTATTGAGTTGTTGCTATTTCAGGGTTTGAAATATCTACAGGTGATGTGTGAACTATGTGAATGAAAAACAGCTTCTTTTACTAAGTAAATGGTAAATGGACTGCTTTTATACAGCACTGCTCTGGTCTTATTGAACAAGTGCTTGACGCTACAAGTCACATTCACCCATTAGTACACACAGTCATGCAGCACGTCTGTGTGCAGCGCTTCTTCTATCACACATCACTGATGGGAGAGCCGTCAAGGGAAATTTGGGGGTTCAGTGTCTTGCCCAAGGACACTTTGGCATGCAGACTGGTGGAGCCGGGAATCAAACCACTGACCTTTTGGTTTAGGGATGATCTGCTCTACCTTTGAAGCCCCAGCTGCCCACAATAAAATAATTACACAGCAATGTTTAATATCCACTTTTTTAATAAATTGCAGCCTTTGCTTGCAATTATGAGAGGGATTCATTTGAAAACATGCATCACCTGCTCCAACATATGCCTCCGTATCCACATATAACCAAAACCCTCCTTCTTTGAGACCTGCTGTTTGGCAGATACTCACCGTCGACATTAACACATCGTCTAAAGCCAGAGGAATGAGCACGAAGCCAGCGATTGACTTCCCTAAATTCTATCAGCTGTTTATCTGTTTGGCCGACAGAATAGAGAAGAAGGATCTCTTCATCTAAAAGACCTGCAACCTTCACAAGCTGATCGACTGTCATTGCAAATGTGCAAAATCTACAAACCAAAATAAAATTAGAGGGACACTCAGTAGAGCACAAAGCTCTGCCAAGGCCCAACAGTCCCCTTTGGAAACTACATTTAAATTCACAAGATCCAGATTATTTTTGAATTGCACCAAATTTCATACATTCATAAATAGCAGTCCCCTAAACATGCCTGATGTTTTTCATCAAGATTCAGAAATTATTCTCTGAGAATTAAATGAAAGTGTTGAAAACGCCTTGTGTTCTCAAAAAAAAAGTTGAAATAAAGAATTGCTGTATCCGCCCTCTGATCTGGATCTGCATCAACATTTATTCAGTTCCTTTTTGAGTCATGGCCCACCGGTCAAAAAATGTATAATGTGGAAATTGGGTAGTTTTTGTGTAATCTTGCTAACAAACAAACAAACAAAGATGAAAACATAACCTACTTGGCAGAGGGAATTACATTTGCAGACACTGTTCTGACGCAGGACACTGGGGATTTCTATTCGTTATCTTGCACATCTGCAAAACTCAAGCATTTGTGTGTAAAGTGCTACATGATGCATGTACCTATTTACATACATGAAAATAAGATGGATTAACATAGAACATCAAGCTAGAAGTCTGCTTTCAGTCCCCTTTCATAACATTTTAAAGTTGTATCTTGTCCTTAAACCAAGGTTGTCACATATTCCGGGACAATTCAGCTTACCTAACATAAATATGCATCATATTAAAAGTATTCTCTCAGCAATGCGCAACATTGTCCTCTTGCTTTAAAAAGACACACTGTTAATACTGTACTGTTGCACAACGTTGTACTTTCATTCTAAAAGTAGAACATATCAACCCTGGGAATAAACCTTAACAACAAAGGGAAATAAAACACAGATTTACAGAGGAGATGTGTTGCTCAGAGTAAAAAACAATGCACCATAATAGAAAAATGAACCAAGGCTGTTGAAACTGTACAGCTTTAGAATTTCCATGTGTTGTAGCCTTTTAAACATGCCGCACATTTGAAGTAATTGGACCATAACTCCTCTGAAATGCTTAAAAAATGGGAAAAGAAGGTCAGACTTGTTCTTCCTCAGATGATTGCAATGCAGAAATTTCCAAAATGTGTATCATCTTCAGTCACTTCTCGATACAACTGTCTTTGTTGACGTGGCCACTTTGTTTTGTGTCCCTCATTTCATGCATGGAGGGAGGGGAAACAATCCTGTTATTCTGGCACTTCCAATCCAAACAGAGGCACTGTGGCACACAGGAGGTTCAGTATGAGACGGAGTGCAGCTCAATGTTTCCATTAAGTCACTGCAACTTGATTCATCTGCAGCAGCCCTTTGTGCACTTTAAACCCAAACCGTTGGCCTGGGAAATTTCCGTCTGAAATCGCATTTGGCAAGCTTCCCTTAAACACCTCTTTCCCCTGGTAGCTCTCCGCTGGTACTGGCAGCAGAGGTCTATCTATATTTAGCATCGGTGATTATCTGAGTATTACTAGCAGATGTTTTATGATGCAACATGTGTAATGTATTCAGATGATGCAAAAGTAGAGGTTATTTTTTTTCTAAACACTGACTTATACCTTGTTTTGTTCTTGAAACAGGCTTAGTTAACTGCAGTGCAGATGGTAAAAGGTAATGAAAATATCCAACAGACAGGCTGGTTTATGCTGACTCATGCACTTAGAGTCATGCTCCGTTGACAAAAAATAATAAACTGTTCGTTCCACGTCCATTGAATTCCATCTCAGTTTTTTACTAATTTGAAAAAAGGAAATGTTTTCTCGTCTGAGCTGCTGTGTTCACAGAAAGGTCAGAGAGGTTCTGCTACTGAGCAGCTCCTCTGGACTCAGCGGGGACGCCCGGTTCACCATCTTGTTCAAAGACATTTAAACCAGTCGGACTCCTGCACTCACAGGGTCCTGAGACCAGGCCCTCCAGCAGACGGGTGTGTGGTGTCCCTGCTTAAAGCCGCCTGCTGCTTATTCAATGTGATCTACTGACAGGCGAAGGCAGCACTTTGTTGTTTTGTGTCGTGTTTGTGGGACTGGTCCAGACAAGCTGCAGCCTTTTGGTGTACGACTTTATCATGCTATAAAACTGAGATATGGATTCATTACTGCGGTTAAGCAATGCACCAGCCTGACATTGATTGCAGTAAACCCTCTCCGTGCTCATGCCGTCACTTAGGAGAGTCCTGTCCCATCGTTATCTTGGAAACAATGGGCTAATTTTAGGGATTCCCAATGACGCCACAAAAACAAATACGGAGACAGGAAATCTGCTTATTATCAGCAATTTACAGTAGATGAGCAAAGTGTAGTTGAAGTGTCTCCTTTATTTTTAATGGATTCATTGTTAGCGTTTTTGAATAAAATAAACAGGGACTTGAATGATATTAAGATTTTAAAATTAAGGTAATTAAATGATAAAATACATAATTTAGCATTTGACCCAAAGCACAACAGCAGCGTTTTAGCATTGTTCCATATTTATCTTTTCACTGTCTGCTACAGAAAGTTTATACCGAGTTGTCTTTGCCTCGTGAGAAACCTGGTTACTGTACAAAGATATGGTTATTGTCTTTTTACAGCAGGGAACAGAAGTGGTAGAAAAGGAGTTAAATAAAAGTAGCAGGTTGCAAACTAATACAAAATTTCTTTGGACATCCCTCCGTCTGATAATTGTTGGTGTTTATAGAATTTATGGCTTCAATATATCATGTTATGTTTAGCCAATATTAACAAGGTCACAGATGTTTCGAGACAGTGCAGCATTGCAGCAGTAGTAATGGTCAGTGCTGGGGAAACATTAGAAACCACAATGGGGTTTTGCTCCCAGTGCAGTGACAGAGTGGTCTTATGATAGCCACCACTGATAAAATAACCCAAGGACAGCCCCTGGGCAGGATCTCTCTAGCATATGCTCAGAGTCTCTATTTAGAATGACGAGGAAACCATTAGAAAACCGCTGATGACCGAGGCTTGTTCAAGTTCAAGTTCAGTGATTTAAATAGCCCTTCATCACAAACAAGACAGTCCGAACGGACGTTGCAGAGGGGAAATAATGAGATAGGAATAGAAACAAAAAAAGGGCAAAGATCCAACGACACAATGCAAACTATCCGGTGTGTATTGTCGGAAGTAGTCCCCCGGTCACCGAATCTGGCATCAGTCAGCATCTCACCTCCACTCCAAGTTTATCATTTACAAAACAAGCTTTATTAGATTTGTAGAATGGCACAAACTTGACTCTAGCCGTATAGCCTGGAGGTTACAGAAACAGCATTCTGACTGAAAATCTGCCAGTTCTGGAGCGACTACAAAACGCAGACCGAATGCCACTCTAACCCTCAACCGCTACCATCAAAGTGCGGTTGCGCAAGGCAATGAACTATCAGTTATTCCGGGGGGAGCCGCACAGTTGCCAACAGAGAAACAGCCGTAATGGTGCATGAGCAAGTGTGAACATAACACCCCGAGTGGGTGTCAGAGTTTCCAGCTTGAAACTTCCTGTTGTTGTAGCCTCTGATGTTCTGTAGAAATATCATCTCTATCAAATCACCTTGTTAAGTTAACGTGAGAAAATCCGCTGTATTAGAAAAAAACAGCAACAACCAAACGCCCCTGAGTTCTTCTTGGAAACCTGCCTTGGAGAATGTACTGTGACCATGACCTGTAGATTTTATTATTCATCACATCACCTTGCCTCATTTTTGTATCATTGTGAGAATGCCAGAAGATGTGAGCTGACTACTGATTTACCTTCATTTTGCATTTGAAAGTCACAGCGATTTGTGTTATTACGACTCTGTCAGGCTGATGGAGGCGGGATTGATGGGGCTGCTGAGCTGTTCCACCGAATGCTTGTATTATAATAGAGGCTACAGTCTTTTTCTCATCAGCACCTATGACACCGTGATGAGTGGAGGCTTGTAGTTTTGACTGACAACTAAACGCGGAGGCGTTCCACATACTTACAGCATATTTGGATAAGAGGCTCGATGTGACTCTTCTTACAGGAAAACAGTGCAATCCACGGAGCACAGCGAGACGCGGTTGTGGGGGTTGTGTGTGAAGAGAGGAGATACGTAGGAAGAGGGATGTGAGGAGTACGAGAGCGGAGTGAACAAGGAAAAGACTGAGGAGACGAATGAAAGGTAGCGCTGAAATAGGGAGGAGGGGATATAGCACGAGCTTGTAGTGTCAGCAGTGCGGTGTATAACTTTATTAGCTTAATAGTGCAGGACAAGCCTGATTTCACACAACAGCAGGCAGAGGTCTAGACAGAGGAGAACACGTCCAACGAAAAGCCGGGAGCAGAGAACGCTCGTGAAAATCTTGTTGTGTCCCAGCAGAGCCCGACTACCCAATTGACCCCGATGAAAAGATGGAGTAAACAAAACCAGGTGCAGGAAAAAGGTTTTGTCTGTAATAATTGAGAGGTGATGACTGGCATAGCAGCGAGGAGCAGGGAGGGAGAATAGGACCTTTATCCGCACAAAGGGGAGCTTGATTTGGTTCAAGTATACAACCAGAGATCCGGAATTTCCCTCTTGTAGCAGGCCGACAAAAAAAAGGGGGAGAACACTCAAAACACTCAGTCTACGGATGTGAACATAATCAGTATTTTGTTTTTCATGTCGGTCAAAAGTTATCCTAGTTTTTAAAGAGGGTGCAAACACAGCCGGGCCTTTTCAATGTCATGTTATTCATCTGTTCCAGCATCTGTTCCTGAGCCCAACGCCAAAGAGAGAAACAAACATCGGGACTTGTGAGGACAACCGGTTAATTATCTGACCTCGTCGTCTCTCCCCCCCCCGTCTGTTTTGTTCACACGGCAGATTTATGAGAATGTGACCTCGCTGACGTCGGTGCAGCGAGAGCTAAGCCGGCAAATCCCCCAAAAAAACGAATGAGCGGAGGTTACAGTAGAAGGCAACGAAATCATATTGTCATCATGGTCCTGACATACATTTCTCCCCTTTAACGCTTTCTCCGCTCCTCTCCTAGTCTATATAGTTGAGTCTTTTTTTGCATGAGTGCCTCTATCACAGATGCCAGCCCCCTCTAAAGCAGACATCAGTTGGCAGTTTATCTAACTCCGCAGCCCTCTTTCATCACAACAGACCTCCAGCTGTCATTGTAGACACCCTTCGAGCCACCACACTGTTAGAAGAGGTTCAGTCCAACAGAGTCGTTGCTTTTCCGACACAGCAAGTCCTCCTCGGATGGAGGAAGCAAAGGCAAAGGGTGCTTTTCCTCTCTCCCACGGCTCACAGTGTGCAAAGCTCATTATTATCGGTAGGAGGAGGTGAAGGAGCGCCATGTGAGGCAATGAGGAACTGAATGAATGCATTCCCCGTCTCCTTTCTTCTTTTTCCCCTGTAGCTATACCCTATAGGTGTCTCCCTCCCAGCGCTTCTCTTTCACCTTTCCTCTCCCCACGCCTCCCTCTCTTTCCTGCTCCCCACAGCCGACACCAACACAGGTAATTCTGACTAATGTGACAAATAAACTCTTCTAATCTCGACAAAGCGGCCGTCGCTTTCTCCCGCACATTCATCTGTGTTAAATCAAAGGTTTTATGCAAATACAGGTTTTTACAGGTTCTTACTTTTCATCCAAATAAGCAGCTCTACCAGGTTGTAAGCTGGACAGCTTTGAACTTCCTGTGTAAACAAGTGTCAGGCTCCACGCTGAAATGCAAACCTCTCCAACATTTACCTGTTACCTGTCAAAAGAAGACTTTCCTTATTTATTTATTTATTTTTTTTTAAAGATTGCACCTTTTCTCGTGAAGTAACATCTCCTACAGCGAGGTTTAAATTTTTAATCAGGTGTGTCTGGTGTGTGATTCACCTGCTCTGCTTTGAAACTAGTGTGACCTTAAAGAGCTTAGCACAACATCATCACTTCCACCGCGGAGCCTCACTGTATATGCAAAGCTTTGCGCTGTCAGCTGTGCAAACTAGATAAATAACGTGAGCAAAATGCTGCAATTCCATAAGTAAAGACGTCAGATTTGTAGGTTTGTGCAGGCTGGTCAAACATATTCCAGCTTATATCTTCAAATAAGCTTCGTACACCTAATTTTTTCCATTTCGCCCTCTCCTGCTCGCTGGGGATGTACATTACTGGGTTTTTATTGGCTCGGCAGTAAAAGCATTTAAACATTAACAACAATGCATCAGAATATATGGGGCCTGTCAGGGCGGATGCTGCGTACAGCTCGCAAGCACATTGCAGATGCACAACTGTCTTGTAAGCGAGGGAAGGTTCGGTGCAGCAGAAAGACAAAGCGTCACCCTGCAGTATTTATGAACAATTTTTAGGGGGTAATGCTGAGTGCTCTCCTTTGTACTCGCAAGTCTACATATCCTGGCCTACATAACCTATGTGTGACAACAAGCAGTTGTCTGTTGAGTGCTGCCTGGTCTCCAAGGGGGAGTCTTGTTTTCCTCACACACTGGCAGAGCGTTTCACTCGTTCTAATGTGCCAAACAACTGATTCATTGGAATACAGGTGCACAGTGGAAGCTGCAACTCATGTCAGTTCACCCAAAAATCACAAATAAACACATTTCCCCACCTTCTCCAAGCGACACCTCACCATGCAGATCGTTCCGCTTGTATTTGCCAAGATTTCGGGATCCCTGCCAGGGACGATAATGCTGCCACCCCAACACAATGGAAGTAAATTGATTTTATTGGGCTCGGAATACTCCTTGGATGTCGGTAGGAGTCGACCGCTGACCATATGTCTCACGTAGAATTCTCCTCCCCTTCCACTTGCAATCACAGAAAATAGTGGCTGTTAGGCTAATTCATCGCCTGTGGGCTCCTAGATTGAGGAAATGCAAACAAGCTGCTAGAGAAGAACAATGATCGGTGCAGTCCGGACATTCACCAGCTCCGATACAGCTCTCTGGAAAAACAATTGGCCTTACAAGACAATAAGAATTACATCATTATTACGTAACAAAGAATAAACTATCTTTCTGTGAAGTGCAGATTATTTTAAGTAGCATGAATTGAATTTCTTTAGAATTTGTATAAAGGAAATTTTCATTGCTGTTTCATCTTCTCAAGGATCATACTGATACCGTGCCTCTTTTACCGAAAATAACATCATGTCAAATGTCTTCTACCAAAATGCATTCGGCGATTACAATTTTTTCGAGGCTAAAAATGAATCTGTTCTTCTTCCTCATGACCAACTGTCATGGAACATGTGACTGGGATCCATCGGGCCATGACAGAAGGAGTAATGACATCACAGGCCTCTTGATCCAACACACGCTTCAGACTGAATTTAGGTCAACACATTTGGATAAGTTGAACACTGGAGAGACCAAATATGTCAAGTTGATCTGTTTTTCCCTTCCACCCATAAAGAAAGAAAGATATTTTGCACCATTATGCAGTGACATAGTTATTCAGTTGTTTTACTGTGTAGATTTGGCATGAATGTAAATTTATAGCTTTATTTTATAGTTGATACTTTCAGTTGATAATGTATAAATGACATAAACACAGATTCTGCCTGTTTTGTATTCATGAGTTGTTTAATTTTGCAGGCACTGGGGCTGTTCTTCATGTGACCCTGCTGCTCATCATCAGGCATCAGTTTGTGCCCCAGTGATCCTGGACGATGCCATCAGGAATGGACGTGGTCTAGATACCACACAGGCCTCACAGTGCCATGCCAGATGCAGCTTTGCCACCCATGGCACCATCTCAACCTTTTGAAATTTAACGGTTCATGTACCGTAGGTCAGAGCTGAACCATCTGGCCCCGCCAAGAGCTTTTGCATGTAAAAGTGACTTCAGAGGTGATGAGATGGACGAGATGAAGAGTGCAATACATGCATTATTGTTTTGTGACATTTGATTTGTGGTTTGTTGCAGCATAAGCCTTTTTTTATGAAGATTGAGCAGTAAGTCACGTTGTCATTTATTCACCTACGGGCTGAATAGTTTGACGATGTGAGTTTCTGTTGAGAAGAGAACTAATCAAGTTTTAGGCTGTAGCTGTTGTTTCTCCAGCTTTGTCCCGATCTGTATTTTCATCTCCCTCAAAAAGATTTTCACCCCTGTGTGTGTGTGTGTGTGTGTGTGTGTGTGTGTGTGTGTGTGTGTCTGTCGGTCTGTTTGTAAGCAAGATTAAACTGAATGAAAGGATTTCTACAAAATTTGGTGAAAGGATGTGTTAGAGCTCAGATAAGAACCCATTAAAATGTGATGCATCCAGATGAGGGGGTGGATCCAGGAACTTTGCAAAATAAGGCATTCTTTTTGGCATTTCACCATTTTCCAAGAAAATAATTCATGGGTCTTGATGCAAAAAAAACAGGCACTTTTATGGAATTGGTCTCTATGAATGTGTGAAATTTGGTGCAGCTCTAAGTGCCATTCTAGTCGATAACATGTCTTTTGCATATATATATATATATATATTAAGAATTTTAATGTTCTAAATTTTTTGAAAATAATCGATGTGGTTGAACAAGGCATAATATTAAAAAAATAGAGCTAACAACAGTAAACAAGGAATGACTTTAGTGTGCACCACTGAATCAGTGCAGGGACGTTGGACATGTAATTAGTTCATGGAAATTATGGGCCCTGAAAAATCCTAGATCCACCACTGTGTGGGAGGGATCACATTCAGTTACCAAATCACACTATTCGTAAGAGAATGGTATTTGAAACCCCCACACACACACTGATTAATCTGAATCATCCAAAAAACATTTCTTTCTAAGATGTTGGCGTCATAGTAAAAATGCCACACTCCTCCCTTTCATCTCTTTTGTCACAGAGGTGAGTCATTCATTTACAAAAAACAGAATCTTAAATGTCAGATGCTGCTGTTTTTCTCTCATTTTGAACAAATGCACATCATAAAATACGGATGTACCTCATTAGCCCATGTACCTTTGGTGCAAAGTTAATCAATTATTCTATCAATAAGCTTAATCTGTTGAGCAGTCAGACGATCAATACATTGATTAATCGGTCAGTTGACGCCTACACGTGATTCCCTGAAACAAAACAAGTCATTTAACTAAATGCTAAATTGCCCGAGTTCATGCGGTTTGATGTACAGTGAGACACTCGTTGTAAACTGGTGTCAAGCCCATTGTGTCACACGGATCTGAGACGGCGCTGTCCTTCTGCCACTCAACTGACACTCGAAAACAGGGTGTTCAGATGTTCACTGGGCTGTGATGTGAGCGGTAACTCTAGCCCCAGATACAACACACACACACCCACACACACATAGAGTTACACACACTTAAACACTCACATCACTTGCTGTGATAGTCTGGGTGGTCTGGAGGAGGGGAGAGACAAAGAGAGACAGAAAAAGAGCAGTATATCTGAAGGGGGGGGGAAACATTAGAAGGGCATCTCTTATGTTTTCCATTAAGGTAACGGAGATGAGATGGCAGGGATGTTGGAGCAGATAAGAACAGAAAGAGACATAAATGGAAATGGAACACTGTTTTTTTCCTGGATAACCTCGGGCTAGCATGATTTCACTGTGAATCCAAGAGTAGCTGTGGATCAGTGTTACGCCCGCGTTTTATATAAGGTTGTACCACTGTCCCCCGTTCACAAGACACAAGTGAAAAATAATGGGCAGGACGTTCTCATTCAATATGTAGCACCGGTTTGTGCTGCGGCCCCTCAAATGGAGAAAGACACACGGAAGCTGGTGCCACCGTTGAGCCAATTGAAAATCCTTTAAGATAATTTTTCCTGCAGCTGGTTAAGTAAATGTCAGATAGCATTCAAACAAATCAAACAGCCAAACTAGGGAGTCTTTGTGTAATGTGGCACACATCTCCGGGGAGCGCCTGTTATTTACACCCTCTTATCCTGTCTAGGTTGGTGCTGTGCGGATGCATCACATTCTCACTTTGTTGTGGATCAGCTTTAGACTGCTTTAACTGTCAGCCGCAGCCCTTTAAATCCCTCAAGGCCCATTCTATTTGCACTAGCCATTAGCCGAGGAAAAGGCCTCTGTCTGTCGCCCAGCTTATTTAGCAACTCTTTGTTTGTTTTTCCCTTGCTGATTCCCATTTGATCGTTCCATTCCTCACTCCTCATTGATGCGGACTGCGCATTCATTTTTCGCTAGTGTTCCGGCATATAAGTTTGGGGAACAGTTAGGGGTGGGTGTGGGGGTTCAAAGCTCTAAAGGATGGTCTAATCATATGCAGGCATGCTGTCAGAGGCTTTAATTGCCTTTGTCAGCCGTGTCTCTGAGTTCAGAGCGGGGCCGGCGATACCCAAGGCTGTGTTCATAGAGGAGATACATAAACTTTGAAAACAAAGGCAGGAAGGCAGAGGCTCAAGGCTTTGATCCGACTAAAAGTTGCCAGTTTCCACTGTTGTACATTGTATATCATACAAAAGCCTGTAGTTTGGCCAAGACTCAGTCTTTGAAAAGGCGCCAGCAGACAAGTGTGTCACAGATTTTCATGGTGGCCAATTGACTCAAGGTCAAAGTGTTCAGCCATCAAAGTGAAGTATTATCCCAGCAGAAGCATCTCCATGAGAGTTCACTCTGGCGAAGCAGAAAGGACTTTACAACAGTCGACAAAAAGAACCACAACAGAAAAGGTCAATTTTCAACTTTAACACATGTTTCCGTCCTGTTTTAAAGCTCCTCTTCAATATCTAGACCTTCTGTGAGCTGAGAAAAACACCTCTGATTTCAGCTTTGTGAAAAAACCTTTCTCTTCTGCTCCTCGTGATGCTCAATAAGCAGCAGAGTTTTTCTCCTTTTTCTAGTCCTTCATAAAAATGTGAACACAGATTCTCGTCTTTGGACAGCGACAACAATATTAAAGTTCATTGGGATTATACAGCATTTTGCTGTTTTTGAAGGTTGCATTGCAGCTTTGCTTTTTGTCAAGTGACCCATGGATCTCAGTTGTAAAAGGATTTTGTCCGCGATGTTGGACACAACCTGTCTGAGGGCAGCGCCGCTGATGATGAGAAATACCAGAGAGACACTGAAACCCCTGGCACTGAATCGCATAATTGCTTGGAAATGTCACTTATGTTCTTATTTTAGTTAATATGGCAGATAAAGAGCACAAGCTATTTAGGTAAATTTAATTATCTGCATCAGTAATTTATTTTTCCTATCATGAGATTTATCATGCTGCAAACTTAATTGATGAGGGGGGGTCTCTGTGTGTGTGTGTGTGTGTTTTCACATGTCTGCATGCATACTTATAGGAGTGAAATTTAACTCAACACTGTACATACTTAGTGGAGCCCGACCAATTTATCAGTTGGATGATAATATCGGCCGATATGAGCCTCTCACAGACATGCTGGTATCTGTGTTTTTTCTATATATATATATATATCCGCTGATACATAGGTATTGGAAATACTTTACTCCTTATATTATACAGTACATCTCGCTCCCTGTTTCCATATGTGCCAGGGACATCCTGTCACCAACATACCAAATGCGGGGACGAGTTAAAATAATGTGAATTAAATCAAAATCAGCCTTAAGTGTAATATGTTACCATATCATTACCAGTAGAGGTGGAGTAGAATGTTAATGCGGGTCCTGGTCTCTAAATTGGAGAGAATAATTCCTTCGGGTGAGTAATGGGCGGATGAGTCAAGCGCACGTGCGGATGTCTTCAGAGTCGATCCCTGCATCTCTAATACATATGCATCCTGTACATTAATAATCCATACTTGTTCCAGCAACTTTGCACTCTGCACCATCTGATTCACCAACCTCATGTACATAAGTAACCTGTATGTTAATGATCCATATTTGTTTGTTTGAGCATCTTCGCACTCTGCACCACTGCTCCGATGTCCTCTGGTCACAATTACACCATATCCGCATCTTGTTTCCCTTTGCACTACTGTCTTGCACAGTTTAACTCTATTTGCACATAGCAGTTACAATCACAAATTCCTAGTATGTGCACATACACATGGTAAATGAAGCTGATTCTGATATCTGTATCACCAAACCAAGTAATTTTTTTTACATTATTTCTATTTTATCCTGTTAGATTTGTATTTCACATTGCAATATAGGGAGCAATGGGTGTTGTGTGACATACATAGGTCTTGACGTCATGACATTTATGGGCCATGTCTGCCTATACCTGACATTAATTGGTTCGCAGACGGGCGTGCATTTGACGTCAGCATGTTGTCCACTCAACGGGAAGTCTTTCTGTTTGAATAAAGAAAATAAATAAACTGGTTCATTTTTGTTGATTTCTTTGCCAATGATATATTATTACATTATTACTACTAACATCACCAACTTCAGACACAGTCCTCAACACTAGTTTGAATGTGTCTAACAAACGTCCTCGTCATTCAAACATTATGTCATTGGAAGCAAAGACTGCAAACAATCCTGTGAACCTTTTGCTTCTTTTTCTTCCTCTACTGTTTAATGGCCGTCTCAACTTCCTGCAGTTGGCCTGAAAGTCTGAACTATCTTAAAAAATGTGTTGACACAGACAAATTAACTGAAGGTAGGTGTGAAACAGCCATAAGTCAAACAAGACCTCGGCTAATTCAAAGAACATTTAGTTTAGAAAATGTGCAGGTCAGGATATATCCCAAAGAACACTGTCAGAATGACTTTGTGGTAAAGCTCAGCTAATGGTGGCATAGCTGATTGATATTAGAGGGATCAGTGATGCAGCGCTGCAAAAGGAGAGGAGCTACAATGGTTAGAAGTTTGTCCCCAAGGTCATATTCTGTTACTGTAATATTGACCTTCCTGTTCCCTCCTGACATTCTGTCCAAATCACATCCTGTTGTTATCATAAAGCCATTTAGCTCTCCTGTCTTCTCTTTCATCCAGAGCATCATCTCTCTCTCATTTGGCCTCTGTGGAAAGTTAACAATAAAATAAGAACTACCGACTATAAAAGCCACTGAACTAAACATAACATACTTGGAAAACAAATTAAAAAAGTCATTATACCCATAGATTTACAAATTACAAACAATGATGCAGGTGTTCGCCGTGGTCCTTGGGGTCTTACTTTAACATATAATCAACGTTTTCCGGGTTCATGTGAACAAATTGAAAACAAATGAAATTCTCATTAAGGAACCTTTGCATTGAGCAATGAACCGGCTAATGCTTGTGTTATTGAATGAAGAAAAACATGACTGATACCCTGGGATACCTCAGGAACATCAGAACGCCACCACTTTTGCAGGACACCGTTCCCAGTTTGACTTAAACGGCGTGAAAAATTTGACCAGTAACAGGAAACAAAATGGGTGAATAAAATGGTTTAAAAGTCCGGGTGACATTTAGTGAAAGGTCCTCTTAGCTCTTGAGTGTCTTACACACCCGACACTGGATATTTATGAATTGATTCAGCAGTGTCAGTCAGTCCCACACTTTGCCAGGGGCACTACTCCATGTGATGGAATTCATATGTCTACTTCATATTAAGTTTCCTGTGTTGCTTACTGACCTTTTCATCTAGCATTTTCCCTCAGTGATGTGAGCTGGCCCGTTCACAGAAGCTGTCTGGAGCCATTATTTCGCTGGTTTTTTATTCTGCTTCGGGTGAGAACACTTAACACACTGCTTCCCTGGGAGGTGACTGGGAATGGGGGGGGGGGGGAGCTTGAATATGAACAGAGCCTGGCGGTCGGAGGTGTTGCGTGCATTCACTCACACCTTCCTCAATGGCTGGATGCAATAAACATCTGTTAATTGCGTTGTTGTGTCTTCAGTCTGTGTTCATGCTTGATCTATTTTTATCATCATTTTCTGCAGGTTGGATTTCAGTGATGGGAAGCCAGAATAATACTCACAGATTCTTTCCTTTTTTCTTTTCTTTTTTTAATTAAGCAGCATCTCAGATGATGGAGGGGGGGGGAGGTGCCCAGCAGGGTTGTGATTTCCCGGCTTCACTTCTGTCTCATAGCAGGTATGGCCTCACATCATGTTTGTGTATCACACACTGTGCGTGCGGCATCAGCAGCTGACACTGTGTGACATTTGTTCTTAGAAAACCCACAATGCACAGTTTTGCAGTTGATGCAGGCTTAAGGATGGCTCTCTTTCAGACAGGGACCAATCTCAATAGACGCACATTTGCACAGAGTGCCACATAAAGCTCTTATCACTGTGGCACATTCATAGGGCCATACATTGTGATTTAGGCATGGGATGTTGTTTGCCGTGATTGCATGTGCCACCGTTTCCCCCTCTGTGCCGTGAAAAGTGATTCTCTTAAAACACCCACTCAGGTGCCGCGGCCATAGATACCCTGTGTTTCTGTTTTCCTTTTTTTGTCAGTGGCATTAAATCAAAGTCGTCACGCATCACTGCTCCTGATGTGAGACTCACATTCAAATATCCACCCTCACGTCTCTTTTAGGCACACACACACACACACACACTCCCTTTCACACAGTCACACACACACATATTTCAATTTGCCGTTCCTTCTTGAACACTGCCGCGAATGAAAGGAGGACCCTTGTCCTTTAACAATGGAATATGATGAATACCTTCTCTTCTTCATGTTGAAAAGATCTCCTCTCCATTTGCCCATTTAGCCAGCTCAATGCAGAACAGTACATGATTAAATCCCATTAGCACAGTTATGTGGATCAAGGACCTTCATTAAAATGCAGGAATATGATTTTTCCATCCAGTGTTACTCTGAAATCTCGGACTCAATTTGCAAATGCGCTCGCTCTCTGTATTAAACCAACACCCGTTTATAACATTTTCAATGATTATTGCATTTGTTTCTGTTGCCGACCGATGCCTGTGGTCAAATGCAATGCGTGTGTATTGTGTTGTCAGGTTGTTTTGTTTTTGTTATGTAGCTCAGTTTATATCCACCACCACAATGTTCCATACCATTAATATTTCACACACACACACAGGTTCTGTAAGACTGTGATTGAAGGTGTTTGACATGGTACCAGAAGACAGGCTGGTTTGCTGGTGGTTGAAAGAAACCTCACACCATCGGGCCAAATGAGACTGCACTGCAGGTAGCCGCTGCCGTCATAGAAACTGTGTTTTTAAGAGAGTACCTCTGCAATCTTTTTAATTAATATCTGCCTTGAGGCGATTAGTTGGAAACAGAAAAAAAACCTTCGGTGCATACCAGTGCTCTGAATATCCAGCATGGGGTAAAACACTCTGTGGTCAAAATGAAAATTAATTTGGTCTATTCCCCTTCAAATAATGAATAATTCCACGAATAATTTATCTTGATGTATTTGAATGAGTTCCTTTTGGCAAAGAACTTTTTGTACACTTAAAACACTAATATTACCATCTTGGTCAATTTTATAAATCCAGGTGTATAAAGATGAAATTATTATTTATTTCTTTAAATAATAAAGAACCCTTCCTAATATTGAACCTCTTCAGTACAGAGAAAATATCCACTGTTGAGTTATGGTTGTAGATTTTGAGCAGTTAGTCCTGAATGAGTTTTTACCTAGACGGCAGTGTGGAAGATGAGTAACTTTAATCCTCTTACAGTGTTCTGACTGATACAAAGCATACATCCCTTTTTACTTTTACTATCCAACAGTGATGATGGACCAGTTTCCTGAGATTAATGTAATGGTGTATCATTTGTTTCCACAGTCGGCCATTTAGTATCGAAAAACCACTGTAAAAGGACATTAAAAACCCATTTCCAAAGCACTGGCACTTTTAACAGCAGCCAGCTCTTAAAAGAGTGTTTACTGTTCTTCTTGAGGAACCAAACAACACGACGGAGGTCACATCTGCCGCCGTCAGTGTACGTTCCACTCTGATCATCAAACGCCTTTAATACCCACAAACTGCAAATTAAACAAACCAGCTGAAGGGTGGAGTGCAACATCCTATCCGAGGAAAATGTGTACACATCATTTCAAGCGCCAATTTATTCTCCTCTGAGCGGGAAATAAAAAAAAAAACAGGAAAAAAAAAACAGCAACAAGAGGAAATCTTTTGTGTAGCAGAAATGTGAACTAATGTGATGAATGAAGAATCCTTTGCCCGAAGCAAAATGCGAAGTCGGAGAATGCTCGAGTGCGAGGCGCTTGCATATGTGCATACGTTTAACACCGATGAAGGCGATTTCTATCTTTTCCGAGCCGGCACTGTAAAGGTTAACAATGCAATCCTGTTTGACGAAGGTAAACCCGGCCATGCAGATGCTTGAGAGAGAGCAATCAGGTGTGCGAGGTTATCGCTTGGGATACGAGAAATTAAATCAAATCCACGACCGGCTATTCCTCAACCAACTCACACAAGGACAAGAGCAAACAGTATTAGTAATTGCTTTTTTATTTGATCTTTTCGTCTTTTTTTTATTTATTTTTTTTCAGATAGATCACAATGAACACAGCCTTTAGACAATAGCAGTTGAAGTAATCCATACAAATGAATGTCCCTGGTCTTTTCACCAGTTGTCCGTTGCAGCGTGGAGCCCTAAGCTATCAGTGTGGGCTTGGGGGGTGAGGGGTGGGGGGGGACGACACTGACAAACATTGGGTGCTTGTTTTAACTAACCAAAATGGCATGTCATCTCCGTGTGTGTGTGTGAAGCAGTGGCTGTCTGCGTCTGTGTGCACCTGCATCAGCGTGAGTCAGAGACCCGAGGCGGTCAGCCACATTCAGCGAGGCCTCGTTCTAATCACTCGGTAAAACCAACAGTCTCAAGTGGGCAAAAATAACCCACTCTAGATTTGCGTAATGCACTGCCAACGGTATATGATGTCAACAGTGTTTAATTAGACAGTAATGAGAGGCCTTGCGTTATGTTCAATCTCCTACTATGCGTTGACCTCAGCAGCAGCCTCTGCTCTATTACACTGCAAATAGCCTGAGAGGTGGGGAGGGAGGGGGGTGGGGGGGCGCCATGGCTTTAAAGAACACCTTCCATCCATTGGACCCAGCTCGTTTCCTGCCCACGCTTTGTGAGTGCATACGGAGCGTGGCTGGGCCGGCAGAACACCATCAGAGGGGACAGCACTCACAACGCGCCTCGGCCGTGACAGTGACCGTTCGTGGCAGCTTCAGAATCTGTGCAAATGACGGGATCCCGGGTCGACCCCCTGCACTTTGTTTTAGGTCAAGACGAAATAAAAGAGAGAGAGACCACAGCGATAGAGCCCTAATGTGAGCTGGAGTCAAGGCTGAAGAACATATGTGACAGAAAATGGATAAATAAGCAAGGAGTTGTTTCGTCAAATGATGGAGGCGTGACAGGCGAATCAAGCACATACACATGACTGAGCACAATGAGATAAAACGACGTGTAGTGCGGAAGCGGTAGACCTTTGCCCTTTCTTCCAACCCTTGCTTTACCTTTAAGAGGTTGTGATATGGTTTAAATAAAAGGCAGTGTGTTGCCGAAGTGTGTATTTGTGTGCATGCACAAGCCTTTTCGATTAGATCACAGAAGCACTGCGCACTTTAAATATAACATTTGAACTGTTTGTATATTTGGTATGATGTGAATGTCAACCATGTTTGAGTTATCCAGATATTTGAGCAAGATAACAAAGAAAATCTAATTTTAAAATAAACAAATATTTTCCTCCACCGTCAAATCCTCCAATCCGTCTTCTAAAAACAGCCTCCGCCATCTCTCAGGTAAAGAGGAAGGGTAAACTGAAACCAATTTTTGTTGTTGTTGTTTTTTCAGACAAAAGAGCAGAGAAAAGGCAACAGTTACTTTGCTCCTCAGAGAAGAGTAAGCAGACAGCTGAGGAGCAAAATAATAATAATGATGTGAAACAAAGACGACAGCAGAATGGCAGAATGACAGGAGAAATGTCCAAGCATGTACCTTTACCGAAGGAAAAAACAGCAAGAACGCAAATACCAAAACACTCAAGAAGTGACATGTCTCCAGGATATAATCAGCTGTCGAGATTCCAACTCAGATCCACTCATACAGTAAATACACCGGGTCACTGTTCACCAAGTCGCTGTTCCCTCTCATGGCTGCATCTTACATAGATTTGGTGATTGCGGTCACATTTGTCCAAAAACACGTCTAATCTAACAGCCTACATACAGTTCTGCGCAGTTTACCTTCAGAGAATATTAGAAAAAGCACCTCCCGTTATAATCGCAGAGAGTGGCCGAAATGTGCCAAAATTTTCAAAAATAAACGTCTATCTTCTTTTTTTTTTGTATTTAAGAAAGCCTGAATGTGAAGACACTTGGTTATATAAACCGTCCATCTACACAGCTAACACATCAAACCCAAAAGGAACTTCAGATAGAATTTCAGATGTCAAGTCTCTCTGCAAAGTATGAGAAGTCGAACACGTATCGAGAAGGAGTACAGACATAAACGACACAGACTGCTGGAAAAGAACCTCTTTTGGTCCTTTTATAGAAAATGCACATTCTGGTGGACCAGGGCTTTTATAAGCAGTCACAAGCTCCACAGATACAACAAGCTCTCCGCAGAGACAGTAAGGCAGTTTTATGATCACCAAGGAAACCATTCCGCTTTCCATATGGCAGGTTTCTTTTTTTGGAAAGAAAGTAAAAAGGAATCGAAACACAAAATACAAGTACTAGTTGTTGTTAAAGAAAAATAGCTGCCCTGTAAAAATCTGCTCAGTAAAAATAGTCAAACTGTTATCGTGTGGTTGTTGCTTTTTGTTGTTGGTTTGAATTGTATTCTAGATCAGCTGGCTCATTAAGCTTTCAACAGTTATTGTATTTGATCCAGCTGGATCTCAGGGTAAAAAGAGGCGACATCTCAAAAGCACTGAAGCCAGCCTGCAAAGATGCAGAATAGAGAGGGGGGGAAAAAATAAAGACCAACAAAACCCAAACTAAAGCAAACTCACAGAGTTCGACAGCTACTAAGGCAACTTTTGCCAAATACAATATAAGCCCATGTATATTGCAACACAACTATATATTAATTTAATAAAATACACAATATAGCTTTTGTACACATAACAATTTGGCTCAAATGCACAGAAATTGCAGAAAAATCAATAAAAATATGTCAATTTTTTGATGTAAACACATCTAAATTGGATACATTTACACATATAATGATATTATGTATAGTGATAATGTGAAGGGACATTTTCTTGTTTATTTATATTTTTGGATATTTGTCTTCAAAACAATGGCAGTGTCCTTTGCAGTTCAATCGAGGCAGTGCCCCGCGCTTCACCTTAAACCGCAGGACACGTTTTGCTGAGATTCCTCATTTCTTTTTTTTTATAAAATGTATAAATATTCTGTTAATATTTGGACACTATACATGGATTCATACATATAGTCATCTATATAATCATATAGATATCCTTTTTTCACAGTTGAGGAAAATGTCCCTTTTTATACAACTCGTGATTGCCTTAAGGCATAGTCACACACATGATAATTCACTGTACACAAGGGACTGAAAGCTGATGATGTACATGTATAAGACAATTACACAGATGGCCAGTTGTGTGTAAGCATTAATATGTACGTGTGTGTGTGTGTGTTTGCGTGTGTGTAGGGGCATCAGTGCATGTGTATGAGTAACAGTGTAGTGCACATGTATAAAATAGGTGTGTGCAAGTACACCGGTCTGCAACATGAACGTTTAAATAGAGGCGTGAGAAAGACACAACTTACACATGTGGCTACAAATGACAGGTGAAACATGGTCACACTGTTTTATAATTCTCCTTCAGCAGAGCGTTAAAGCCCGTCCAACCCCCAAGTCCATAACCGACCCTTGTGAACATACCCCTGATTAACCAATCTCTTCATGTTAAGATACAGGATCCATCACACATTTAACACCTATATTAAAGTCAGAAAAGATAAGGTTGCTTGTGTATTTTGGTCTTTCAATGTCCCAAGTAGATTAGAATTTGTTTCTCTGTTTCCGTGTCGATTGTCATGTCTGACCATAGTTCTTCTTCAGTCAGTTTCTATGGCCATCACACATAACAGAAATCCGTCTATACACACTCAGATATGTAGGATTTCACGAGAGACCATGAACAACACACTTATGAGCTGGTGGGCACTTAGATAATAGCTTGCGAGGTGCCAGAGGCATAAGCCTCTGCAGTTTGCTTAAGAATCCAAAACAAAAAAAGAGTTTATAAATTCAGCAGAATTCAGATGTTTGTAACCCAGTTCCTTTTTGTTGGTTGGGATCTTAGCACCAAAACTGGTGCAAAACGACTGACATAATAAATGTTCCAATCCTCTGTCCAGTGTTGGTAATTTTCAACAACAAATAGTGTGAAAAGAGCTCCTTTCAGAAGAGCCATCAACCTTTTGATTTGTTTTGGTGACAGTTTTGTATGAGAGTTTTTGGAATAGCATCCTATTCCTCTGTCGACCTCCCATTTTTGTTTTTCTGCAGTCCTCTGTGTCACTTCCTGAGTGTGCCAGTGGCCTCACTTCCTCTGCAGTCCTGCAATAGCTTGTCGATGTCTCTCACCACCTGGTCAGCATCCATTCCGTCACGATTTACGTCAGGCTCCATCTGCTCCATGGGACACTCCATTTCCCCTGCAGCCTCTTGGCTGATCCTGGAGCGTGCCTCGGCGAGCACCTTGGCCACTGGGTCTGAGGGCGGCAAGGGTGGGTAGACCCCCTGGTCTCTGGTTTGTTTGGTTGGGGACAGGTACTGACCATCAGGAGGCCCGTAGTGGCCGGAGCATGAGGCAGGAGGAGGTTTACCTTCAGCTCCGTCAGCTGGGCTTTTGATTGAGGAACAAGGAGAATTGGTGGAGCAGCCCTTTGTAGGACTGTTGGAGGCTGAGGGTACCTCTTGGAGCAGTGGGCTGAGGGCCCGTTTCGCCTTCAAGTAGGGCTTGACATTGGCGACCAGAATAGTGTGGTCACGTCTCTCTTTTCCAAATGTACAGAATGTCTTCTTGCCGTTGGGGTTGACAGTCTCATAGGTTTCTGTCTCGGGAACAGTCTCCATCCCCGCTGGCACAAACATATTGTTGCGGTAGTCAATGCCCTCGGCCTGGTTTCCTCCTGTAGGGAACTGGGGCATCCAGCAGCGGTCAGAGTGACCCAGTACCCGGCACTCCTCCGTACAATTCACACAATCCTCATCTGCAGATAGAAGAAAGGGAGGGGAGATGGAGAAAAGATTGAATTAATTTCAGCAGTGTGCATAGAATAAAAGTAAAACCACACAGTGAGAGGGAGACAGAATCATAGTACTATTATGAAACTGAACTGTACAAAGAGTCCAAAGTTAGGGAAGTAGCGCCAAAAGAAATGATGTAGAAAAAAAAAAAAGAACCTGCAAAGGATGTCCCATTCCAAACACATGTGGGCATATACACACACACACACACACACACACACACACACACACACACACACACACACAACTACCCACACACACCTTTTCGAGGGACTGGGGGACACCTGCTAGCATTTTCCAAAGCTCTGATCAAGGCGATGGCAGAGCATACAGAAAGGATGGAGAGGGAGAAAAACAACAACAGTTGAGGTTTGGCAAAGGCATAGTGCCGTTATCATAAATTCATGTCAGTGGGCTTTGAAGCCCTCCCTAGACAGACAGACAGTGCCAAATGGTTTGTGCTTCTTCCCTGTGTGTTTGTGCCTGTTTATTTGCGGGCTCCTTCTTGTTGTGTGTGCATGCATGTGTGCATAAGTGTGAGTGTGTGTGTTCCCCTCTTTCATCTCTATTCAGAAGGATGCACACTCTGGCTGATTATGGGAGTGTTCATGCCTGTGTCAAATGGATCCAGAACTTGGTTAAAAAAAATAAAAAATAAAAAAATAAAAAGAGGAGGATATTTTTTTTTCCTCCTCTTGGGCATGAAGTGAAAACCGGAAAAAAAAAATGGAGCATCTGTTGTCCCACAAATGGATTTTTTCCATTGGCTGAGTGGGATGAAACCAAGAGAAGCCAACCAGCAGCCACACAGTAAAGATTACACAAATGAATTTGGTACAACTTATTCTTGTTTCTCTTTCCCTTATTTGACAGGGGATTATACTGTAATTTGTCCTTTAGAAAAATAAACATTCTTTAAAACACTGAGTTTTAAATTTGACATTTCTTGTAACTGTCAAATGGGCTACAACAGATGAATAGTTCACGACACATCTGAGTGTGGTGCATTTAAAAAAGTTGGTTAAACTTTCCCTCCTCCCTCAGTCGTTCTAATCAAACACCAATTTTTTTTGTCCAATTGAATCTATCACCTCAAGGTCCAATAACTGTCTGTTCCCTGTGTACTGAATGAACTCGGTGTTCTGACACAGCCCTGGCTCTGTGAATGGAAAATTTGAAAAAGTGTCTTGGACCAAGCTGCCCAACGACGATGCAGTCAACTGGCAAAAATGGGCGTTCGTGCTCGAGCACAAGACAAGAAAAAAAGAGATGGGGGGGGGGGGGTCGGGGCGCGCACATGCTTACAGATAACTCTAATTTAAGGATTACTAGCGGAAGGAAAAATAACAGTCTACCCTTCTGTCACTGCCAGACCGAATGGGACTGATTAGGGTTGCAGTAGATATATCCGCAGTGGCGTTAAGGCGGCTGCGTGGAAGGAATGCAGAGACTGACAGGGCTGGTAACAACTTCATGGATGCGCAGTGGACCACTTGACCGCCCACCAACATTACTCTCAATAGTCCTGATTGCCAGTCAGTTCGCTGTGGGAGACCTCAGAGAGTTTAGCAGCATGAAGACGGATGCATAGGTTGCTCCGTTTCTGCTCAGACGTTGGATTACAATTGTTTAGCGACGTTTCCTAGAATCAATGCATCAGTTTGTTTTGTCCCGTTTGCTGATGTTTGTGAAAGCTAATCCCAACCAATGCCTTCCCTTAGCATATTGTCTTTGCAGGATTAGTCCTGTTGTATTTGTTTGTACAATGTTCAAGTGGTTTCATAGCGTAAAAGGTTCTAAAAACACTTGGGTGCATAATTTGAAAAGCTAACGTCGTGCTTTTAGAACGTATTCACTTCCACGCTGTATCAAATGCTTTGGATTGTGTTGTTGCCTTGGCAACACCCCTCCACGAATTGGGGAGGGTGGAGCTTCTGAAATAAGGGGTATGTTTGTTTTGCTGTCGAGTTTAAATATCAACAGGCTCTGTTCGAAATTGCTCACGTCACCTTTGAAGAAGTATGAAGTTCACAGGTTAGACAAAGCCCAGAACGCAGCAGCACACCAGCCTGTAACACCGCTCCCAGGTTAAATCCAAAGGTCTGCTTGCACAGACTTCTAAACAAATAGAGCAGCAAAGGCTAATTTGCATATTGGTTTTGAGTCGTGTGATGCATCTCGGCTTGTTTGTGGAGCCAAACGCTGCAGACAAACAGCAGACCTATTATTATTTCAACACTTGCTTGTATGTTAAAATGCAACACGAATGGCAACAGGACTGATGCAACTTTCCTTGTTAAAAGGAACAAAGCAAGTCTGCTCATAGGACCTTAATTTCTGCATTGTTGATGTTTTTATAGCCCTAGGAAAGTGTCAGTAGCACAAGTAGCACAGAGCAATATTTGAGTTTAGCAGTCAGATAAACACATTTATAATTAACCGAAAATAGGCTCTCACCCTCCCCACTGAATGTTAATGGTTTGAACCTTGATTCCTCGTGGTGAATCTTCAACCTCATATAGAGTACGTTATGAACAACACATTTTTAAATTAGTGTGATTTATCTTCCTGTAACAAGCCTGTTGTGGTTTGGAGTCTGAAACCAATGCCGGCAGGTTTAAATTTCGAGAGATATATTAACACAGGGGTTGAAAATGATCTCTTAGTCTTTGCTTGTATCAAAGGCAACATTTAAAAGAAGGAGCTGGAGTGAGGCTACTCAGAGCCGTAAACCATTTCCACCATCATTCCCAACCAAATGTGAGAAGACAACATTACTGTTCGGAGCTGTAACGCCACCCCATCAATTACATTACGTGATGCATGGACCTTCACAGGATGGCCAGAGTGCTGCTTTAAAGACCACAAACTTGGGACTAATACAATCTTTTCGTTGATGCGAATAAGCAGGCAGAGTGGCTGTGCTTGAGTGCACTTGGCTAGGTCCATCTTTGCTGTGTTGCGGGTCAGCAGCCTAGATTCCCTGAGAGAGTGTCCTCCTAAGCTGTAGCGATGAGCTTAACACTTCACAAATGTTTGAAGAAGCCAAACAGCGCTGGCAAAGAGAGTCTGACATTTCCCGTGTCGAGGCAGTCAACTGAGGAGGAAATAAGGTTGAGCTGGAAAGCAGCACTGAGTCCAGTGTGGAATGGACTACATCTAAATGGTGTGGGAGTGAGCGAATGCGTTTGACACGACACGACTAAACAACATGTCAGTGCACCGAGATCGATGATTTGGTCGAGAGCATGTACATAAATAATACAAACCTGAATACAGTCTGCGTCCAGAACATGCTATTACTGTAATCCATCACCGAGCCACAAAGTATAAACCCAACATGTAACCGAGCTCAACAGCCAGACGTCCGCTGGCTTTTCACACAGCCAGGCTCGCCACGCGTTCCAGACACACACAATTAACTTGGCCCCTACAATGTCTTCGTGCTCTCAGAGGTGATTGTCCATTCACTGTGTGCATATTAAAGCATAAATAATCCATGCAGACATATTTCCCTCTATTTAGTTGGAGGAAACCTATGATAGATTATTCATGTCTCAAGCTGCACGTTCAACCTTGAGGCGTTCTCCTCATATCTATTGCTAACAATATGACATACGAGAGCAAGGGTGACATTCATCTCCCTCTCTCCATCCTTCTCCCGCTCCCTCTCTCCCTCTCCAGCGTGGTTCCACCAGCTCTCTGCGATGATCTACCAAGGACAAATGTGCCTGCAATGATTTGGCTAACAGGGGCGTGCTCAGTCGCTCCCTCTCCAGTTTCTCTCTTGCTGTGGTATATATGGTGCAAGATGAATTACGCTGATAGATACGCTATCAATGAAGGCAATGAAGGCAATGAAGGCAGAGAAGGCAATCATTTGTCCCGTTTTGATTCATCTCCCAGTCAGTGACTTGATATGGTGCAATGATGAAACACTAATAATTTGCATTATTCACTATTGGTGAATATAAAGTAAATCATTAAGAAAAAGTTACCTAATGACCATACGAACTACGTGCTGTCGAGTCACTTTCATGTTTTATGATCGTGTCCTGTAAGTTAATGTCCTCAATCTATTATGATGTTATTATTTTTGCAACATTAATATTTCAGCTTTTGGCTAAAATCCAAAATATTTGTCAAGACATTAAGATATCCATCTGTGTTTACAATGAGGAAACAGCATTTGTATCTTTCAATGTTCACTCCCTATCAAGTCTATAATCTTGGGTACTAATATCGCACAGCTAAAGAAAAAAATTGTTCTTGAATTTTATCTTACATACAAGCTTAGAAAAGGAAGGTTTGTAACCATAATGGCTCTGAATGGTAACAAATGGGAAAGGAGAGGGGACGAGGCAGTGACATGCGACAATCTTTTTTTGGGGATTACTCATAAAGAACCAGAACCTCTTTAGTTTGGTCCAGACCTATTTTCAGTTACGTCTGAACCAAAGTCACAAGTGTGAAAGGTGCCTCGGACAACAATTTACCAGAAGAGGTGGTTTCTGTCTCGTTTGAAATGAGCAATGATTCAATTTGTTTTTAGTCTGAAAACCCTTTTTTTGGATAGGTCGGACTTTCAGACAAACAGCAGGAAATTGAGATTTCTCGAGGTCTTTGTCTCTGAAGGTATATTTGAACGATGCAGATTTTCATTTGGTGCATTTGAACTCAAGTCAAGTACTGCACCTCAAGGTGGTGATGCTGGCAGTAATAGCATAATGATATCACAGAGACAGTGTAATGAACCGAATGAACCACTTCATCCATTATCCCCATTCAAACAGAAAGACTACTCCACGCCGATGTCCAACAAATCAACGCCAAGTGTAGGTGGACGCATAGCTGATCACGACAGGACATACATAATGTCCTACAACATTCTTTAGTGAGCTCCCTAAATTAAAATGGGAAAGTAAAATGTATCAAATGCAAACAAAGACATGAACCATTGTTCGACCTTGGTCTGGTGTAAAAATGCCCTCAGACAATGGAGTAAAAAGAATTTGCTTCAGTCCCGAGTGTCAGGTTTGTTGATGTTTCCATCCTCGCAGCTCTGTTGTAGAAACTTGACTCCTATTCCTGATTGGAATCAGATGTTTATTACACATTTCTTATCAACAAAAAGTTTAATTAATTCCAAGTAATCTTTTGTACTTGTGAAGGTGTTTTTAAAAACAGCGGCCGGGGCTATCTAGCTACCTCTGGCAGGGTTAACTGTCTTGCTTTAGGGCAGAATAGCAAGACTGCGTGACAACGAACTGGATGAATGAGGTATGTAGCTGCCAGTTATCTCTACTGCTAAGAGCACATGAAACAGATATGAAAACAGCTCTAAGAAATCCTCTGCGTAATAGCAAAAGGACAACGTGTCAGAAGATACATTTACCAATTCGGAAAGACCCTTAATTCACCGACATTGCAAAAAACAAGAAGGGAGCGATCCTGCCTCACTGTTATTTGTCAACATCATATACTGCTGTGTCTTCTAAAACCCGAGTGAGAAGATAGATGAATAAAGGATTTGTTAATTACCTTCTGAGCCAATGAGGTGCCTTATCTCAAATGTAAAAAAACAGTCCCTACATCTATCTCTCTAAATGTGACGGGGGCATTTTTAAAGGCCATTCTTTCAGAATAAATTATGAATAATTCAAATGATGAATTTTATTTAGGAAGATCTAAAAAAAATTTAAAAAGCATGAAATTAGTGCCAACTATATGAAAACAGAGTAAGGCAAGGACAACAACAGAAAAGTAGAGTTTAAGCAGGTTTTTGTAAAACAGCGAATGTGCGAGTTAATTTGCAATTAATACTTCCAACCAAAAAACTGAAATAGAGCCAAAAACACAACTCCTATATTGACATATTGCAAATTCATCTTTACCGGAAAGACCCAATAAAATTATGACATTGAACTTTTTAGAGTTTTCCGAATGACGGTTAAAAATAAAATTCGTCACCCTCACTGATTTCTGCTCATCGTGTGCCCCGATCATGACGATGTGGAGCACTGAGCCTCTTATGGTGGATTTACAAGAACAGAAGACTATTATCGGTACCTCATTTTTCAACCTACCCTTTCCTAATACTCCTTGAGGAGCGACAAGCAAGTGCCGATGCAACAGAAAATACACAACGAAGGATCGACGGTGGTAATGCATACCCGTAGGGACGCATACGCCCACACACACAATATCCACTGCCACAACTTTGCTTGATATGATTCACTACCCAGTGTCTACTGCAAAATGTCAAGATGGAATGAGGTTGATATTAAAAAACTCCAATAATGCAAGGAGGTCAAAAGTAAATGTTCAAGGGAAGAACTTGTTAAACTTCTAAATTGTGGATTTTGCTCCAGTTTAGCATGTGACCATATACAAAGAGCCACAGTTTAACATTTTATCACCGTCTGATTTTCATTCATGAGACTTCACAGCATCAGTGAAGTAGCTTCTTCTACTGAACCATTAAAATCCTCTCATCTCTTTTCAAACTACACAAAAAAGAAAGTCCCCTCTGTTTTCCTTCCAGAGAAGGTCTTTCACTAAATTAACACTTAATTAATGAGCCGCGCAAATTCACACACAGAAGCCACAAGAAGCCACAAGAAGGCACAAGGCTCCGCTGCCCCAACACAGACGAGCAAAAAGTCATTCCTAAAGCCCTGAGTTGTTCTTTTGCCTTCTCTCTCTCCTCAATTTAATTTTTCAAACTTTCCGGGGTGGAAGCTTTCAATATGGCGCATGAAGGATGTGCACCTAAACCTGTGAGTGTAAAAATTGGGCCTGTGTATCGGTGTGTGTCATAAAGCATGCTGTGATTTCCCTAAACACCCTTTTCTCCCTCCAGACGCCTGCCCCCCTGGCCCTACATGCCCATCCCTCCTCGCTTTATTACCCAGCCCTGTGATTAATGTCCCTCTGTCACACACTGTGGTTCCCAGGGAGGGAGGGGAGGAACCGCGAGAGTGCCGCACACACACACACACACACACAGACACACACACACACACACACACTAGTAGCAACAGCATCAGTTAAAAAAAAAGATGCGAAAAAAGTAAAAAACTACATAACGTTTCAATTCTGCATCCATCACGGCGCTGCTCAATCTTTTGACCATCAAGTACAAGTAGGTAGTCATTAGGCAGCTCTACACTCTAGTAAAGTAGCCTACGAGATTGCAGGATGATTACATAGTACATCATGTGGTTGTGTGGTGAAGTTGTGTTGTAGTGAACATCCCCCCCAACCCACCCAAGGTGGACAGGAGGAATGGCAGCTGACAAATTGTGCGGAGCATCTGTGACGGACCATGACTGCACCTGTTCACCTGAGGGAGCTCACAGTGTGTGTTTGTGTGCGCACGTGTGTGTGATTGTGTTTTTTAATCTCCTCGCCAACTGTTATCTCGCCCAGCTGATCCATGCAACGCCTCGGCCCGCTCCCCTGCCCCTCCACATTCTCAACCAATCAGGGCGACTAAATATTTGACTTGCACAGACGAGAGAGTCTCCACTTTGACTGAGTCTCATGTTTAGTAAACATCTTATGACGTCTCAGGTCGCCGCTCCACTATTCAACCGCAGTTAAAAGTAGATTTTAACACTCCGGGTGACAGATTGTGTTTTTTCTAAAGAGCAATCTTAGATATTTTAGAAATGTTTTCTGAGAAATGAGAACTATCGTAAAAAAATTATGAATATGGTTTTCAATGTTTTTTTATCTTGTTTTCATTTTGTGTTTTTGTAATTAAGCATCCGTCTATCATTTGTTCTTTTTATTGGGAAGCCAAAAATCTTAAAATCAAAACAACAATTTGTTATTTCATTGTTCATTTATGAATCCGACTTGCACAAAATTGACTTGTGCATAAAATTGGTCTGTGGCCAGATTTGTTCGTTTCCCATTTTTGACAAAATTTGACAAATACATGAAATGAATAACGAATTAAAGTTTTATGTTTATTTTTTCGATTTGGAACTCCCTAGTGAATACCTAAATAAAGCGTGATACCCAGATTGTGGAACTCCCTCTGTTGCGTTTTCTGCTGTGAGTTTGGTTTTATAATGACACAGGTCTGTGGAGATCGGAATATTGTATTTCTCATTGCTTCAGAAATAGATCCTGTTAGTTTATATTCCTTTCTCCTTACACAGCATTGTTATTGTGGAAATGAGAACATTACTCCAGTGAATTACTGCATCTCATATTGTTATGATTCTTAAACAGGGTTGTGCTGGGGATGCAGGTTGTTCTCTACAGTTGGCCGGTCTGTTTTGCCAACATCGTTTGAAGAGAATGCAATGCAATAGTATTTCCGCGAAACTGCTGTTTTGGTGTACTCATCACAGTTTGCTGTGGGACACACATTTCATACTGGCTCACTGCTCTGCATGAAACCTATCAACAACAGTAATGGTGTCTATTATGTGATTTTAAACAGTAATTCAGAGTAAACTGCAGCCTTAAATACATTTCTCTTCTTTTTACAAGTGGAACTCATTGTTTAGGTTTTAACAATCAGCATCTAAATAATGAAGCTGTATCCAAATAAATACAATTATGTATTAAATGATACATTGTTGATTGGCGCAATTCAAAGGGCCACTGTGAGCGTTAGTTGTGGATTGCTTTGTGTAGTCGGTGGTTTAGCAAAAGGAGAGGGATACTTCTCCCCAGTGCAATAGCTTTTATCACAGTGGGAGGCAACAGAATACCGATACATAGCAGGAAATGCTTGGCAGCGGCGGTGGGGGTACCCGGTGGCTGGCGACGCAGACACCGAATCAAGGACATATATCTCAGGATCAAACACGACCTCTCTTCAGGCGTTCCCTCAACAACTGCAGCTCCTCCGTCAGCTAATGCCCGGCTAAGTTGTTCAAAGAACACCCCGAGGAGAGTGTATTTATGCATAGGAGAGAGAGGGATAAAAACCTGAGAGGAGGAGGAAGAGGAGCATAAGCTCATACTCAAACAAAAAAACACACAAAGCCTGATCAATGATGAGCAAGCAGGACTGTGTGCTGTGGGTGGTGAGGAAGGTCTGTGGGTTGCAGAGAGGAGGGGCCAGCCTGGTGTTTTTCAAACAGCACTTTCCCTTTAACACAGCAACAACAAGGGCCATCAAATACACAACGTGCTCCTTATGAATGCTAATTTGTTTGCAAGTGCCCTACCTGGTTATGTAAAGGATGCTGCATGTACGTGTGTGTGTGTGTGTGTGTGTGTGTGTGTGTGTGTGTGTGTGTGTGTGTGTGTGTGTGTGTGTGTCCATTTGCATCTGAACTAAGCAGAACGAAATCGGCACTTGTGCTCCGCATGTGTCCACAACTAGAGGGCATATTGATAATTTTAATGAAACTCATTTAATGATGCCCCATTAACATATGAATAGCCTTTCTTTGCAATTTGTGTATTTTTACTACTACAGGCTTTAGTGAACCACGTGCAACAAAAATCTAAAGTTTCTGCTATCTGCTTAATTGTTATTGAAGGTCGGCCCTGAGTCAACGGTGTGAACAAAAAAAAAGGGGGGGGGGCCTGTATCTTGCCGTTTCTCTGTTATCTGTTGATGATCAGACAAGAAAGAAAAAAAAACAACCTCGACAAACAGGCTCAACAGTAATGAACTGCCATGGGAACCTTTCCAAGGCCAGAGAGGCAAAACACATTTGCGGCACGTGTGAGTTCCAACTGCTGTTTGAGCAACAGAGCTTTAAGAGTTCCTCATTGAGGTGGTTTCACTGCAAGAGACAGACGAACAGGGAAGAAGAGAACAAACACGGAGAGTAAACTCTTTTTTGTGTGCTTTCTGTCTGTTTTGGGAGGGGGTGTGGGGGGGGGGGTGCACGCAGCGGCTCGGAACGTTCACTGTTCACAGAGCCACTTAATAAATATTGCAAGGTCAGTCAAGGAAGATCCTCGCCTCAGCCAATCAAAAAGCCTGAATCTCTTTCCCCCCAACCTGTGACTTAAGACCTTGCATAATTCACATTTCCTGCAGCTACAGCTCGCTCCTCGTGCTCCCCGGTCTCTCGCTCCCTGAGTGGAGGAGCGATTGCAGCAGAGCAGCCACAGGCAAGCCATTAGATATAGATGTCTGAGAGGAACAACCTTTAACATCACTCCTGCTGTCATCAAGTTATTTATACCTATCAACCAATTAACATGTAAAAGCAACCTGGAAGAAAACACGTCTATTGTACCGTACTTATGTGAAAATGCATACATGCAGAGAGGTGCATTAATTCAGTACAATTCTCACATGACATATCTATATACTGGATTTTGCTGTAAGCTATGAAAACTGAATAAATGGCCCCTTCAAAATATGACTGTATGACTAAACAATACTTTTTTTCTATCGGCCTTGTTTATGTATATATAATGACGAATACAACTACAAGGGCACTAACAGAGCACACACCCCCACCAAGGCCCAACAGTCCCCCTTTGAAAACACATTTAAATTCAGTAGATCCAAATTTCTATTTAGATCTGCACCAAATTGCACACACTCAAAAGAAGCCTGAGAAATCAATGACAAATTTTGAAATATGTCATATCTCACAATAATTTAAAAAAAACTTATCTCGATCCACAAAAAAAATGTAATGGGTTCTTTGCTGACCCACGCAGCGTCCCTCCAAAAAGTGTTGTTGTGATTCAACCTAATAAATACTATAATCCATAATCCACACCATAATGTATAATTACATACAATCTATTATGTGTGAAATGGTTTTAAGTTAATTGGTTTTACTGCCTTTTCTATTCAAAGCATGCCCATCATTGTGAATTGGATTTTGGAAATAAATACAAAAAATGTGTGTCATTTGCCTTTGGACATATGAGATATTATGTGAACGCCCCACATCAGCAATTTAAACTGGTTTCCTCAGCTTGAGTCTACATTATATGTAAATAAAGATATTTTTGCCATAAATAAAACATGCTCCTTGTGCTGCATTCACAGATGAATGGCTGGACCCCAGAGGGTACGCTTAGTCTAAAGCTGGCCAGTAAAGAAATATGAAAAGCATATTTACTCGGTAATAAAGTAGACAAACACATACAGAGCCACACACAAAACAAAGGATGTGCACTTAATAATGCATTGCTATGTTTTACTGATGAAAACACTGTCCTGTGTCCAAATATTGAGCAAACAATGATGGGAGCAGCTATAAAAAAAAAACAAGTCGGCTGCACAGCCTACTTTTACAATGGGATTAGCTGGTGTTGTCTGAGGGAGACAGCGCCGCAAGGAACAAAAAAGAGACAGGAAGCCACAGGTCAATAGTATCTCGCTACCTTTACCTGGAGAGAGACATGGAGGGTGGCACAAAGGGTGGCAAGGAGACAAGAAGGGACTTATTAGAAGATGAGGCGAGAAGCGTGCTGAATCAGTGGCTAATCCTCCGTTTCCTCTAAGCCTGTGTAATTAGGACATGGGGGATTGCACCGTGACAGGGGATGCTTCTGGACCGCCTCGCTTTTTTTTTCTTCTTCCTCCCTCTCTTTTGTTTATTTCTTCCCTCTTTAGCCCGGGTTTATGGCAGTTTGTCATCTAAATATAGCGTGCCTGTGTGCGCCTTGTCTTTATTGTGTGTGCATCGCAGCATGTTCAGTCATAAGCAACATAAACAGACACAGCATGCCTGCACCATGTTTTATTTCTACTCACTACTACTTACTGTTTGCAGATGTGAGTGAGAGCGTACTCTTTTTTTTGTGCCGCTTTGGTCGCTGTGTGAAACACTTAGATTGCATTTGGGCATATTTGTGGGGAATCGAATGGGCTGTTTCAGTCAAACGACACTTCCTTCACGACACACACACACACCAAACAAACAAACAATCGCACCATGTTTGAAGGGCATAGAAGAGCGTTAGCGGGGAGCACAGTATGGACCAGACATTAGACCAGAGACCAGAAAGGCTGATCAACATCCTTCTGCCTGTTAATAACCTTAATCTACTTCCTTCCCCCCCAATCGTCGGCAGAGAAACTTGGCTTGCCTTGGCCTATTTAGAGAGATAGCGAGCACAAGAAATAAAGTGAGAACGAAACAGGGAAAAAGAGAAAAAAAGAGGGGGGGGCAGGGAATTAAAAGAAAATTAAGCCGAGAGTATCTGTGAGTCACCAGCTCATTACAGAAATCCTGTTTCTATCCAAGGAGAAAACAGGTTTTAAAACACCCTATTAAAGAAAGAATGAAGGGAAACCTTTTGTTGCCAATTCACAGAGGGTCGTCTTTTGAAGCGCATCACTCCACCATATTTTTACATTTTAACTGTGCTACTTTAATGATGTTATTTTCCCAACACTCTACATTCGAGGGATCTCTTCTTGAACTGAGTGGATTTAGCAGCGAAACCGCGGCACTGTGGTCCAGGTTCTGATAACTGGTCTTAAGCAACAGGGATAAACACATTAAGACTTGTGGAGGCTTCATTCCGACAATCCGCACAATAACAAGATCCACCAGACATCACACAATCCTGTCACATTTGCGGAGTTAAATCACTTTGTTTTATTGTCTCCCCCTCTCTCTCTCCACTCTCTCTCTCTCCGTCTGCCTCTCTGTTTGTCGCTCTCTTCTGAACAAAGGGATTTGAACATCTCAGGGTGTCATGGCTTTGTGCAAGTAATCATTCCCATGTGTGCTGCTTTAGCGGGATTAGAGAAAGTGCTTCTGAGTCTCTGTCTCAACAGAACTGTCACTGTAATATGACAACACATACACTCCACACTCTAGTAACATCGTCTTTCCTACTACATCGGGGGGGTCGGTGGTGTCTCGTGACCCCGAGTGCTCTTAGCGTTGAGCTCTACGAAGCAAAGACAAAATTCGTTAAGGCAACCAAATTCGTCCGAATCCTGAGGAAAAGGAAATTTCAGTTCGCCCCGTGGCTATTAGACAGCTTGCTGCCACAAGCAATACCTTCCTTACAGTGGCTGCAACTGGTCAAACTCAATAAAGGCAGGTAGGTGCAATGTGTCGAGAGGCTTGACACTCGAGCCTAATGCAATCCAAGAAGGGGCCAAAACCTAGAGGAATGAATTCGTCATGGCTGCTGGTGAGCGGGAGGTTACGAGAAATGTTTCAGACAGCCCCAAAAAAAATACCAGAAATGCATGTTTTCTTATAATAAAATAAAAATACACATTAATTTGAATTTCTTAATCCCAGTTGGGGCTAAAAACCTAGTTTGACAGTGGTTGGAGGATGAGATAGAAACACCAATGATCTGCACTGTTAATGATTTTTATTCAGATTATTTAAATCTGCAGTGGGATACCTCTGCAGCAACTGACATGATTCCCCAGGGAAACTGTGTGAAGATCTGTTTCACACATGCGTTCAGTAAATAGTGTGAGCTTAAGCACATTTACCTGACATGACATGAGTCAGATGTTGTTTTTTTCCAAACAGCCTCATCTGACAGACCGACCCTGCTTCTGTGTGTATGTGCAAATATCTTCCACTTTTCTTCTACTTCGACTCACTAAAGCGCAGAGTCGGGGGTTTTACCTGCTTAGTTAGCTTTTAACTGTGGATATTATCATTATTGTCTTTCTACAGTTCCTTCCGGTTAATTAAATCAAACTGAAATACGCATTACTTACATGTAATTTGGCGACTAAAGGGGTTTGTGGATGCTGAAACAAGTTACTGCCATAATATTTATTGTGCACCATCATCGCAACGGAATAAATAAATAGTAAATACAGTATACTGTACTTGACATGGATACTGGGTACTGGATCAAGGCCTTGTCTACACTACGAAAGATATTTTTTCAACTGATATTTTATCCTGTGTTTTAAAAACAAATTTCTATGAGCTTTCTTTTACAAAATCCCTCCATTCAGATGAAAACACAAAAATGAGTACAAACGCTCAAACTCTATTAATAAGACCCGGCAGTGCTAACTAAATGTGGTGAAACTGATATGTAGTCACCATTTTTGTTGTTGTTTCTGGTGCATGATTATTACACAAAACAACAGTGGGCATGCACCAATTACGTGTTTTACATGTGCACACTGATACACAGTGCCAGTGTTTGTTGTACAAACGGCGTAGGAGAAAAAGAAGAAGAACAAGAAGAAGAATTTGTTATTCAAAATATCTGCATTTAACAGGGCGCAGGTTAAATGTTTTCATTATCTGCTGTATTTATTGCAATGCAATAAATCTGCCAAAGGAGGGGAAGAAACGTGAAGACGCACCACCTGTAAATCTACGCACCGTGCGACATAGCAGCACTCCACTCTAAATCTGTCCTCTAGCACACGTCCTCATGAACAATAAGAAAAGTGTACACTTTAGCATGTAGGCATTTGATCAATTGTGCCAATGAGCCACAGTGCACCTCCCCTAAGGATATTGGCGGGTGTTGAACGGAGGCTAAGTGGAAAGGTGGAGAGAGGTAGGCTTGAGTCGATGGTGTTGGCTTTCTCAGCCCCGGGGCCTAACGCGTTTAGAGAGCTAACTGACACACTTTGGATGTATTAACCACAGCGAGCTCTGCCAACCTCTCCTCCGTTCCTCCTGCTCCTCCTCCTCTATCGCCGTCTGTCTGTCACCACTATCTCCTCGCCGTGGAAGACTCTGGGACATGCCTCGTGTTTCAGCAACATTGCTTTAGCATTGATGTTCCCCTGCGCTCCAGCCAAATTGGTGTTTGCAGTCTAGACACTGGTTGCTTGTGTCTCTGTGCGGATAAACATACGCACACACACTAACATTCTCACTCGTCTGTTTATAAGTATGATTAGATTAAAAGAAACTGACGGAAATGCAATAACGGTCTATTAGTCGACCCGTCAGGGGGGATAATCATTTCAAATAGAAATGTGTTTTCCATCTCACTATCTAATTTATACTTTCTTTGCCTCTCCATCTGTTTCACTCCTGAGACTGGTGGGTTATGAGCACAAGGCTTTAAAGTAGGCAGAGTTCAAGTCCGGGCCACTGCAATAAAAACACAAATAAATATAAATATATATAGCAATAAATAACTCTCAGACTGGGCTCATGAAATAGAAAATCCAGAGGCAAGAGGACCCCGGCTCTCTCTGACAAATGTATGCATTGAATTTGAAGGTGAGAAAAACAAGTCCCCTCAATCCACGCCGCCCCATTCTATGTGGTGGTTTAAGATTAGGGTCAAAGATTAGAAGGCTTACACAAGATAAGAATGGGATTAAAAGAGCTCAGAGATGTAAAATTACAGATCAGAGAACTGTTGAAAACACACCTGAATTGTAAACACACTCATAACACGGCTGCCACCTGTCCTGCCGGACAATCACGGGGTGGGGGAGAAAAAAACAAAACAGTGCATTCCTGACGATAGAAAGGGAAGTGAATATTATGGAAGCAGCATCCAATATTCCGGAGAGGCATTCAGCACACATCAAAGGCTGCCTCTGCAGTAAGTCTGTTAGATTTGGGATTAATGGACTCCAGAGGGGCCTGGACACACATGCAGGCACGCACACACACCCACACACCCACACCCACACACAAACATTTACGCACACACACACACACACACACACACACACACACACACACACACAGAAAATCCACTACCACAATTCCGCCTGATAAGATTCACAACCCAGGCTAGCAAAGCACTGCAGTGCAGTGCAGAGTATATCTATTCCAGTAACTCTCCACAGTAGACTCTCCACTGCTCCACTGCAGTGTGCGTTACAACACATTGTCAGTGTCGACAGTCGCAGTAATTTCTTAGAATTCCGGCACATTTTTGGGCAACAAAAGCTTCCAGGTAGTTCAGATGCAGGGCAGGCTCTTTCCAGTCACGTCTATTAGATTGTTTGGACAAGTTCTTTATTTTGCTTGTCAAATTGCGGAGCACATGCCCGGACACACAAACACGCATGCATGCATACGTGCACCCGCGACTGTAACTCGCCTCCAGGCTCCAATGAGTTCATGCAAATTACAGAAATGCAAATTCAGGTGGTGAGGCTGCACTGGCCTCTGATGCATTCTGGGGAAAACACGACAAAACGGGGGGGGGGGACTCACAATGAATATATTTTGTTTAATCTCCACAGATAGAAAGACACCATAATCCCGTCCCTGACCGTCTTTCCACCCCAGTGCCCAGACTCTTCCCATTCCACCAACCCCCCCCTCTCTGCCCCTCCTGCCCTCTGGGCTAAAACCACAGGTGCAGGCAAATGCAAACCACTGGGTGGAAAATGCTCGTTGACAGCATTCTGGTGGGTTTTGCGATTGGTCAGTGAACAATGAGGGACTTTCCTGAACCACTTGTCGTGCTGATGGAACAGCTGGACACCAACACCAGACACGGATCAGGGTGGGAAGAGACCATGCGGAACAACGGGGAACTTAGAACTAAAATGAGATTCAGCAGCGCTCGAGCTCACTGTCATTTCCACAAACTGTTGGTGAGTCGCAAAGAAAACATGTTGTATCAAAGAAGACAAACAAACAAAGTTACTTTTGACAAATTCCCTTCATCTAAAAATATTTGTTTGTAATTGAAATGGCACATGTGCTTTCTAGTAATCAAGGTGTTCTGGATCAAATACGCACCCAGTTGGATTTATTGAATTGTTTATATTTCAGCAGTGGTCTTGATTTAGCAGCTCAAAGCTGAGAAAGGGAGATGGTGGCAATCACCTGTTGTTCAATACGTCTTGAATTCTGATGTGGTTGCCTGGATACAGCAACGGCAAGAGGGTATTTCCCATCAGTCCATGTGCACTAATTCACTGGTTCACTCTGCTATTGTCTGCCTGTTCTTTTTTTTTCTTTTTTTGGAAACAAGTACATGCAAGCCAGAACCCAGAGCCAGACGAGCACAACACAACCCGCTCTCATCCACATGATCATCCTGAGCAGCATTATCACAATCTAGAGAACTAGATTATCCCCAGGCTCAAAACTTCATCCTCTTTGATCCCCACTTGGGAGCGGATGAGAGGCGGCACGGGGGGACCGTCACCCAGAATATCCCACTTGTTAATCAAGGCAGATTTTGATCACCTTCGGGGACAGATGGACAACTGTTTTCAAAACATGCAACGGCTTGCATGCTATCGAGGACACTTCCCTCAACAACACGATAACTTCAGGAATGTTTATTTTCTATGTCTTGTTAATCAGATAAGGCTGCAGACTTTTCAGTTAATATGATAAATTGCGTGGTGCCTCAGAAACACGTGCAGAATATAATATCAATACATTTTGATTTAATTATTAAGATGAATGTCACAATATTGTTTATTTAATTTAATTTGAAGACAGATTGCTGCTCCTGAGTCAAGATGGTGCTTTTAAACTCTTCTTTATGGACGGAGAATGACAAACACTTGATAAACAGCAAAACAAACTGACGTAGATGAATTATGTGTAATACGTCCTAATGGTGTTTATACAAAGCTATAAGCATTTTATCCATATATTGGATTTTTTTTTATATTGCTATTGATAAGTTATATTGTGATAATTACTAATATTCTTTTATCGCCCAGCCACCATGTATAAGGTGGGTCCAGTTTAAACCTTTTTCTGAGAATCCTACACATCTGCAAACACACCCAACCAGTCATTGTCGCCGTGGTGTGAATTTCAATGACGTCTCTGTGTGTAAACCCGACGATGAGGTGCAAACACCCGTAAAAGACCCCATGAATATCCATCACGTTCGGCTGTTTACCCTGCGAACCGGCTAAATCTCCATAATAGATCTTTGTTGTGGTTTGAGGTGGGACGGTGAGGTCAGCTGTTAATTGGCTGCTGGTAATTACAGATGCATCTTAGGCTTGCCGACATTGTCTACGGGACCTTGGAGACCTCCCTTGCACCCAATACACCGCAGAGATTACGGCATTGTACAGAAAATTACACAACCCCAGATTCATGCATAGTGAAGTAGCAATTAAAACTCCTCATCTTGACTCTAACCCAGTCCTCACCCCCGTCACAGAGCCGCAGTGGGCTTCACACGTTATCCATATAATGTCTAGAATGGGTTAAATTGCATCTATTTCGAGCGTGGTGCACTCTCCTACACCTCACCCCGTTTTGTGCCCCTTCCCCTCATTTGAATGTTCAAGCTTGTCATTCCTGCGCTGCTTCCATCCTCTGCCAGTAGCCATGAGGGCGCTTCTCCCCCCCCCTCCCCCTCTGTGGGGCTGCCACCCAGAGAAGGAAGGCAGCGCTGGGACAATAGCAGCCACCCAATTAAAGCTGTGTTGGCCTCGCAATTCCTCAAGGTATTGCCATGTGACAGTTTAATTAACCAAGCCCCTTATCTTAATTTAGCAGGATCAAAAAGTAACAAACTGAGGTTATCGGCGAAAAACACTCCCAGTCGCCGTCCTCACTTACTCACCAAGACTCATACTCCCCCTCAATCTCCGTCAGCGTGTAGCTTCACTACCGTGCCACAAGTGTAACAGACACATTTGATGAAATTCATACAGCTCGCCTGTGTGTCGCCATCTGCACAGATGCCACAAAGAACTCTTTATGGTGCAAATGCATCGACGCATATTTATTACATATTCATCGCAGCTGCAGAGGTCAGGCTAATGACTATTTATGCAGTCACAGTACATGTTGTGGAAGTGTGACTCTCCGTGTGTGTACATGTGACCGGGTGTTTACATTGACAGGTTTTTCTTCTGAATATAAACCAGTGGCTCGGTGACTGCAGGGAGCCCAGGCACGATGCTACTTAAGCCAATCTCCCACGGAGCCCGCCTGCTGTTCCAACCCCTCCCCATCCGTCCATCCATCCGTCCATCCGTCCATCCGTCCATCCCTTTCCTCCTTTCTTCATTGCAGCCCCTGTTTTCTTCTTTTATTCTTCCAATCCACGTATGAGTCTCTTTCATAAATCCCCGCCCTAATGCCACCGCTTTGCAATTTGTCTTCTTTTTCCGACATTTCTGATCACCCCATTCACTGTCATCGCATAAACCACATCCCCTCTCTTTGTTTTAGTGCTTTCTCCTCTTCAAATACTCCATTATCTACAGCACTGCAGGCAGCGGATGAAAGGACATTACTAGTTATGGTTGAACAGAGAAGAAGTCCTGATGCCTTGGACAGGCCAGACCCATTTATCTCTCTGGTTCCTGATGCAGGGTAGCATGGGGGAAACAATGCCCCAGGGCGCCACAAATATTCATTCACATCAGCCAAGGAAGCGGCGTGGACAACGGGGCGCTCCACTTGTATCTAACTGATCCGGTGGAAGTTGTGTTGAATTCACTGTCTAGGGACATTGTTTTTAACGTGCTTTCCATTTCCACATTATCAAAGCTGAACTATTTCCCCCCAGTTTGTTGCGGCCGGCACAGAATCAATCAAACAACCTGTCACTTGGTGTTTTTGTAATTAATAATGTTGCTGCATTCAATATCGTACAACTGGGCACAATAGAAGTCAAACAACAACATTCTTTTATTCAAATGGAAAAAATCTGAGCTACTACGCTGATTGTGGCTGTTCCAGCAAATCCATACAAATCCTTATAAATAAAACACTTACTGCCAATTCAACTGGGTCTGAAATTCTTAAGTTGCATTTTATTATCGGCAAATGCGACTTCAAACAAATGCATAGATAACGATGCGCAGCCACTCAGTCGCACAACAAGCACCAACCAGTTTGCCAAGGAGCTGGTCTGCAGTAAAAATCTAGAGTAGAGCGACACACGGAATTCAATAACCGAGCAGTGGGGTACAGCAAGTGAAATGCGTATGATGAAATCAGAGAGAAGAAATAAGGCCTGCGCCAGCCGTGACTTCACCTCCCACAATATTGTCACCAGCTGACGCGAGAACCTCGAACATGGAGCCGACAACCGGAACCCAACGCAAAGAAAAAACTATTAATGTCAGCGCTGCACCGACTGCCTCTTCTAACTCTCTACTGTTACTAAACCTCTGCCTATAAACGACAGCAAAGCAAGCGGCTCTTCAGTTTTTGCAGTTTGTAAGCAGTAGCAGGTTTCACTTGATTGCTTATATACGATCATAAAATTTGAAACCAGTCAAGTTTTCAAGGCACATGAATCAGCTCCGAAAGGGACGAATATGACATTGTATACGAATGAGATATGATAGGGAGGAGGTTAAAAATAAAGCTATCCCAGCATATGTAAAAGAGTGTGGTTAATGTCTAGAATTACATCCACATGCACACACACACACACACACACACGCGCACAAGTGCCCGGCTGTCCGTGGACAGAGGACAGATGGCTGCGGAGTGGCTCTGGTCCAGGAAGTGACGATGTTCTGTATCATTATAATCTGCTCCGTAGTGTCCTCCCTACTGCTGTGCTGGACAACATGTTTCACCCACTGAGAGCAGATACTGAAACAGCTCCTCTGCTGCTCAGTAATACAATACTCTTAGCGAGGCGCAGTGATAACAAATTCAATTGTTTTGTGACCTCTGCTCGCCTAAACCTTTAAATCTGCCCACAAATTGGAATTTCACAGTTATTTTCTAATGAAGAAAAAGAAACAGTGGAAGGCAGCATTGTGTTCTAAAGCACTCAGCCTCGTACGAATCAGCGTTGGACTCCTCACTGGAGTTAATACTGTCAGTCTGTGAATCTGCGACATACACACGGATACGAGCACAAGGCTGCAAAGCATCGATTCTGATCCACCATTCAGCCTGTTTGTGAAAGCCCACCTGATGCCACCCATAAGCTGAAAAACTGAAGCAACATCTACACGCAGTGAATGTACCACCACAGCTTCTTTTCTCAAAATATAATCAGCATTGGAAGATATGAATACAAACAAACATGTGTGCATGGTGAACACATTTAAATGAGCATTTTATGATTCCAGCCTCAGTATTTGGGCCTAACTGAGCTTTTCAATATAGGAGGTTAAAATAAGACCCAATGATTGGCCAATGATATCAGACACAAATATCATTTTCTTTATTTTACTGAATAAATAGTGCAGAAAATATGTACATTTATTTAAATTTTACTTGGATTAATAATGTTTACTTTGTTCATTCAAGTTCTGTAATTATTTTTGCTTTATGTTTATCTTTCTATATAAAAGTGAAACTGTCAATCTGTAAAATGAGCCTCAATTACATTTCTTTGTCGTAAGGTTTTGAAAACAACATCTTTGGATAAAGATGTTGTTTTCAAAACCTTCAGAATAATTCATAATAATTTATTTCAACTTTAATTTGATCAGAAGATTTGTTGGTTTGGAGATGATTCATTAAATGTGTCATTGCCACATCTGAATTTCAGCATTTATATCACAATCCATCCATCCATTGGGCTCTAGTTAAAACATAGGCTGCTCCGCTGTGGGGCTCCACTACACTGTATGTTAATTCATTTCACATATAGCACAGACACCACTTCTACATTGTTTGATGTTCATGTGATTACAAAGAGAACAACTGGGAGCAGAAACTCGTCTGTTGTGATGATGGAGCTGATAAATACACTGGATTTCCTCCCTTGCTTTTGCTGTGAGAGCATATATATATCTCACAGAACAAGTTTGGCAGGGGGGGGTGGGCGTTTTTACACAGTTCCTTCTCACCGGTGTGAAAACACTCACTCTGGCTGATGACGGAGGTTAACTAGTGTGTTTACAGCAAAGCAAGTCTGTGTGCATGTGTAAAGTGTAAACATGAAATATGCGAACTAATCAAACCGCCTCTCCGTCTCGGTCGCTGAGTTCTATTGCACACAAAAGAGGTATTAAAACAAACAAATTCAAATTCATCTGCAGGTGAGAATTCTGACAAGAACTTACACTTACACTTCAGGATAAAAAGTGTGTTTAGTGCTATGCGTGTCAACACTGCGGAGGCATCGCACAACAAACCAACAGCACCAGAAAAACAGCAGCAACAACAATAAGAAGAAAAATCACAGATGTTTCAACGGACGTGACAGCGGATGAAACTTTAACAATACGTTTGAGAAGTGATTCACTTTAAATCTCCGTGACTCTGGATTAATCCTCATGCTCAGCGCGCCTACACTTTTTTAATAGGCCTTAAATAACATCCCCACCGCCTTTAATGGCTTTGTATGTTTTCAACGTCTACTATGAATGAGCACGCACTCAGATTAATACTCTGCGATGTTCTCTGTAATGGTGTGAGAGGAGAGAGAATGGGCAGCTGCGAGCGTTTAAGGAGCAGCACACTTTACTGGAAGTTGCATAAGAAACACTCAGTGGAATCCGACATCATTTTTTTTTCTACTTTTGTCTTAGATGAAAGGTCCAGTCGCGTAATGATGAGAGGTTGTAATGGCGCTCTGAGTGAAATAAGACGTATTTTTACTCATCGCCTCCATAAACATGCCATATTTATTCACTGCAGCGATCAGGGTGAAGGGATAATGTCAGAGATTTAGAGCCTGAGTGGTAAGAGTCAGAGATATTCATCAATCCCCCCCCACTCCAATGCTGTGGTGCCACAGTGCTTGAGATAGGCTTCACTGGCTGAACGGGGATCAGGGGGTGAGCTGCCATGCAGGCGCCCTGAGGTTTAGAGGTGGGAATCACACACCCTGCAGCCACTCCAGCCCCGATATCACACACACACACAAACACACACACACACACTCAGCACAAGAGGAAGGACGCAAGAATGGACATTACCCTCCGTGAACCAAAATCATAACAATGGAATTTAATAAAACTTTGTGTATTAAAAAAAAAAATAGACTAATCCCTTTAAATCTTCAATAATGAGGGAGAAGAAATCCAAAGACTGTGATATTTCCCCTCCCTTCACCCCACAAGATTTTAGGCTTTCCACGGGATTCCACTAGCTTAGCCGCAAATCGCCTCACTGCTGTGCGATACCGCCGTATCCTCTAAGAATAGGGTGAACACACGATCTGGCACGTGTGGATGGGCGCGCGCGCACACACACACACACACACACACACACACACACACACACACACACACACACACACACACACACACACACACACACACACACACACACACACACACACACACACACACACACACACACACACACACACACACACACACACACATCTTATTTGACTTTGAGTGACGCATTCCTGGTCCAGATTGCTGCTGGTTTTCACTTTTCCCCACCAGGAAAGTAGCCGGTGATGTTGCCATGAATCAGGCGATCGGCCCGGCCAGGGACAGGCCACATGGAGCTGAGGGACAAGATGAGGAGCAGGAGAAGATGAAAGGCTCAAAGAGAAATCCTCTGTGTTCGACGGCTCGCGCAAACAGTGAGAAGAACAAGAGCATCTGGCTGCTGTTTTCAGATGTTGCTTGTTTTTCCAGCCACGCGACAAACAGAGATGGATTCTTCGCCGTGGTTTGATATTGCAACATGTAAAAAGACTCAGAGAGAGAAAAGAGAAATGATCTGATTTATTTGAAATAGATAATTATCGATGAGAAGAGCAAACAGGCAGCCGGTGAGAGACAGAGAGGAGGAGTCCCTCTCGCGGTGCTGGGAGAGTTCACTGGAACGACACACATATAGAGCGTGTCTCCGCTGAAACAACAGTGTAAACACACTCTGATGGCCTCAATTAATCTTGTTTAAACAGACAGATGTGATAGCATCACATGAAACCACGACTGCTCCATATGCTACCTGTTCACAGTAATGTTTGTAAACGGACTAATTACAAAGCTCTCAAACGAAGCTCCTCACTCTCGGCAGATGTTTGTCCATTAACCTGCAGAAGGATTACTTCAATATGGTGTGAAGGAAAAGTCACACATTAGCATTGGCCTCCCTGCACTGGAGAGCCCGCCCTGATGAACACATTTCATTGTGCTGACTTGCTAATGAGAGATGTTTATGATATAGATGTTCTGATACTGCCATTGGAACTGGCTCTATCTGATACTACATCTTTGAAGTATATTAGTTTCAGTCAGATAAAACTGCAATTTTCAGCAGTTGCGCTCTTCCTGTGCCAAGTTTTGTTGTAACTGGAATATTTCACACCGGAGAGTCCCACAACTAAAACATGTACTGTGATTTCAAAAAAGGTGGCAGCACTTTAACAGCTATTTAAAGGAGGGGAATTGTTGTGCATTCATAGATTTATTCATTTCTGTTCTCTTTCAGATAAAAAAGGATGCAACTCTCTGTATTTGTGTTTTCAAAGGCTTTAGCATGAGCCAGGCCAAACAACAATGATAATAACCATCACTTCCATACAGGGTTAGTAGCATCCAGCTGTTAAAATACATTATATAAATTTCTTTAAATGCAAAGTATCGGATTGCTGCTCGTATCGGCCGACACTCAAAGTGAAGGTGAATCCGTATCAGGAAGAGGAAAAATAGTATCTAAACATCTCTAAAAGATTTGAGCTTTGAAAAACTAAGTTGTTGCTGCACTGAGTTACGGAGGAACGCAGTTATTCTACGAGGATTTCATTTTTCATTCATCGTGTTTTTCCCCCAAGTGTAAATCAATAAGAAATTTGGTGTCATATTTATTGTTGATACTGATGATATAACACTTGGATTGTTAGCCATTTGTGCACCACTGCAATAAAGCCCTTCAATCACATGGCTGAAGGGTATGAGAAGGATTATGTATTAGAAAATCACATAAACTTCATGCACTGTTAATGTAAAAGACAAAAAAGCCGGCACTTTCAAATCCTCACAGCAACAGTTCCTTTCTTATATTTCATCCGGAGTTCGAGACACTTGCACTGATGCTCGTCTATAAAACTCTCAATGGCTTGGAACCAAAATCAGTGGCCGTCTTTTACTGTATGAGCAACTTTTGTCTCTCAGGTCATCAGAGTGCAAACTAAACACAGAACAAACCCTGTGCACCACAGAGATGGGCCAGGCTGCCAGATGAGACCACAACTCAATCCAGGTTAGAAACTTTCATGTCTAAAAACTGCACCTTTCATACTCATCCAAAGCCTGTTGCCTTCATTTTCTTACTCCTGTATTCATATCTCTGTTCTTACCTCTTTCATTTTCTTTGCATTTTAATGTTTTTATCTCTATTTTTAATGTATTTAACAGATGATGTATAAACTCTTTGAATCGCCTCTGTGTTTGAAATGTGCACGACACAAAGACTTGTTTTGCCTCGCCTTGATGAATAAATGTCTGAAAGCCAGTTTCTCCGTCCGCGAGATGTGGACATGAGTCATGTTTTGGCAGTGCCGCTGCTCCGTCACATCACTTTGGATACGCTGCCCACTGGCAAAGTTTCAGAAGAAGTGCGTCTTCAAGCAGCCTGTCTTTCGGCAACCCGATTTTGTGTTGCTTTGTTCATTTGTTGTCGTTTCTTTTCTCTTTTTTTTCTTCCAGGGATTTCGATTGTGCTTTGTCTGAACTCTGAGTTTCTTTCTTTCACTTTGTCACTCTCCTGCTTTGCATTATGAACAATATTTTACCCAGAACCGAGAGAGAAAAATGTCTGTGAAACATGGTAATATAACAATTCACCCATCAGACTGTGGTACAGCAACAATGTAACTGTGCAACTGCAACAACCATCACTGTTTTCACAAATGTGTTTTCTTTTTATCTTATGTTATGTCTTGTTTTTAATGCACCGATAAAACAAACAAATGCACAGTTTGGTACATTTGGTCAGTCACACCAAAAGCTCTTGAATATCCAACGTTTAAGAGAATAATATATTTGAATATCTGCAAAATACATTATACATGCATTATTAATTGCAGCCACAACTGGCCTCAATGCTCTGTGTAAAACAAAGTGACATGTGTGTTCATTATGAATTCATAACAAGCCGATTCTGCTGCATTTTAATACAAAACTCAGAAGCATTCGAATCACGGATGTAATACACATCTACACCAGCCCCCAATAAAAACCCTGTCTGCATTTATCTGTCCATGAAATATGAACGATGTTGAATGGAATGCCCTTTTCCAACAGTCAGATAAAGGTTTATTGAACGCCGGAGTGAGCATAGAGGTTGCCATGGCTACAAGTGTGAAAAGGGCATCTGATCTGACTTCTGACCAGTCAATTAATTTTGGAATTGCATTTTTTTTTTTTTCTTCTTCTTTTTAATCAAAGGTCCATTCATGATTCAAAATTAACTGCGGCGAATAAAAAAGAAGAAAGAGACAAGATTGCAACGACTTTGGAGAAGTACAGTAATTCTAGAGTCTTAAGATTAAGACCGCCACAAGGGGAAGAAGGGTGAATATTTAAGACCGATTAAAGTGGAAAATATTAGTTTGGTCTCAGTGTGGATTGATGGAAATAATAAAAAAACAGGCTTAACAAAACAGCACAGAAAGACTTAATTTCCTCATAGTTTTACAGATGAATTCATGTAAGGTTGCGCCTTCCTCCTGCTTGGGAGTGTTACAACACCACTAAGAGGTCTCCAAAAGCCATTACGTGAAATTGCTTCTAAAAAAATGTTTATCACGCTTATTATTTCGGGTTCTATATTTAGCCTAATAGAAATGTTAATGATGGGGAGAATAATAGTGGCCGAAATTCAACAGCACTATGTCTAAAGGAATAAATGGGCTCTTATGGGCTCTCATTGTTCCCAAGGGAACATTCACATACAAATACACTTACAGTAAGATATCCTGTGATGTCGTTAAGACAACGGGACTTCGTTATTTGACATGAGTAGTTCTTGGAGGATAAAATATGTCGGTTATGTACTATACCAAATGGCTGAAATGTCAACTTAATTAAGCTGCGGAAGAAGAAAGAAATTCCTGTGAAGGATTAACTAGAAAACACTCAAAGGCAACAAGCGATTGCTGCATCAAATTCAACTTCATTCCAGTAAATAGAAAATATTTCTTAATTTAAATTGCTTTAGCTGAAAGATTCATATAGCACCAAGGACTTCGACCGTGCTGTCATAGGAACGCGTCTCACGCTGTCGCTCCTCACTGTCCTTGTAGCAGCAGCAGCTCCTCCTCACACCTCCCTCCCTCCTCCGTGCTGCTTATATCCTCCCTTTGAAAAGAAGGCAGGAGGTGGTTTGATTATAACTCTCCAATTGCAGCTAATTAGGATAGGTCAGCTGCTGCAGTGGAACAGTATCCGTCCCACCACGCTCCTCCTCCTCCTTCGCCATCCCTCTCTCTCTCTCTATTTCCTTGGACAGCCCTATCAGTGGGTACCATCTCTCTACGCCACCGCCGCCTGTCTGTTCGTGATAGCGACTGTGGCAGTTGTCTCCACAGAGGCGAGCGATGTGCTGCCAGCCACTCCGACGGAGCCAGACGAGCGGGTATCAGCGTCTACGGCGGGCGCATTGGAGCATCAATTAATCGCCGTTTAAAACTGGCACACAAAAAAAAAAATGCATTTGATATACTTGAGCTTAATTAATACATTGCAACCAATTTTGCAGGCCTAATTAATCAATTTGCAACTGGTCCCTGGTGCGAAGATTTCCAGATTATGTTGTCTGGAAGGAAGCTGTACTGAACATCAGAGGAGAAGATGAATTACAGGCGTGGAAATGGGGGAGTTGTGTGTTTGTTCTACCAATGCCTATTACCAGAGGAGTGCATAAATAGCAGCGTGGAAGGAAAAGGGGAAAAAAGGGGGCGACAAATTCAGAAAACAAAAAAAAGAGTCACAACTGTGAATGCCCGACAACCTGGTGACAATAAAGGCTAAGAGCTACAACAGGGCTGAGGATTGATTAGGACTTGAACTACATGATTTCGTGCACTTGTAGTTCTGTTTATACGGAGCCAGTGAACGGGGCCGCAGTGTCCTGGCAAGCAAGCAAGCAGAGAGAGCTACAGAGAGTAATTGGGAAGGCTCGGAGAGGAGGAGAGGAACAGAGGACATGAGATGGATGAAGGAGGGAGGGCTGTGTGGGGGGGGGGGGGGACCTATGAAGTAGCTGCTAAGTGCTGAGATGTGAAGAAAATAAGCCGGCAGGAAAATGACCCCGGGGAGCGGTGACCAACGACAAGCTCCCTTTTTCCTTTTTTCCCCCCATTTGATAATAGACCTACTGTACATGAGTGTGCACGCAGGGAACTGTATTTTTCATAACAGCTCAATTTTGTCCATACGCCTCTTTCCTTTTCACTGAGCATTATTAATTTGCCATAAAATTACTCCAATATATCACCTGTTCGTGAGGGGGTTGGTTTAAGGCACGGCGGCAGATGGGACTCCTCTCTTCTCGAGCTCGCCAGGTACAAGGTGACCATCTTTGGTGATTCATCTTCCACAGCAGGAGGACGTTAAACGTAAGAGCGCTCCCTCTCTGAGCCGGCGACATTGTGCTTTGAGAGTCATCTAATGTAAATATTAACTCAAAGCCCGGCGTAATTTGTCGTTTTGGAGCGTTCAGCTGGTGTCTTCACGAATTAATAAAGATGCACTGGAACGCCGCCAGAGCGATGTTCACCACGCCTCACTCCTCATCACCGCTCTTGCACCACGCCTTGGCCTCCCGCCTCACAGCTTAGCTGAGCCCACATGTTATTGGCTAAACACAGCCAGCTGCAGGCGGTTAACTGTCTAATCTCACATTAATCGATTTCCCCAAAACAAGGAAAGGAGGAGGAGTGGAACGAAAGTCATGGAGCGGTGGGGGTGAGGGCGCAGCGGAGGGTGAGAACAAAAGGGGAAGGGGGCAGAGATGAGCGGGACACGGGCACAGGCGGGTTACGGCCTTTCGATGATTGTCCGCCACCGCTGGACTCGAGTGCGTGTGTTTGTGTACAGGTGCAACAATGTCCTTGTTTGAGACCGTCAACAGGAAATTGATCGAGGTACACGTCCAAAAAAATATGTTGTATTTGCACAGCGCTTGTTGTCTGCTACAGCTCAAACCCACTTTAAGCTCCCATTGTCATGTGTGTTGTCTGTTTAGATTCTTTCAGTCCCTCATGGACAATTAAATGAGAACATTTTCAAAATGAGAAACATATGGAGTTCTTTAATTGGCCAATTTTTCTTGCCAACGTGTGGGGCTTTTTTTTTAATACTATAAACCAGTGAAAATGATGGGAAAAAATGCTATCTAGTCAGACATGCATATTGGAGCACAGAGCGTTGAACAAATTGTCATTGTCCTTCCGCGAGGAGTAAAACAGCCCTTCTGTTCTCTGGATTAATGGCGTCATTACAAAGAATCCATGTTTGGTATACAGCGCCTTACTTCTGGATGCAGTCGGTGAGATACATACATCTCGGTGTAGGGAATTTGTATTTCTTTGGGAATATCTGTGCGGTAATGGCCCACACCGGTGAGAAATCCACCAAACCTCCTGTCCCATTACTTCTCTACCTACTGTACAGTGCAATCTTGGCTATTCTCGCCTCCTCTGACCTTGCACTAATCATGTGAGGTGGCTGGGGTAAGGAGGACTGCAACAACTCATATCTGGGGAGTTATTGTTCAACACATGTCATGTGTAATCTGCCCGACCCACAGCGCTTAGAATAATTATTCATATTTAATCACCACACTACGAAGCTACATCGCCTGCCGCTCACTAAGTCATTTTCCATGTTCCATTATCAAAGTTTCAGAGACGGGTGCTCAGGGAAGGGGGACTAAATGGAGAGGCTGAAGTAGTTGGGCTTATAAAAACATAATGGGCTTGTCTGCTTTGATAAACTGAGGACGTGTGTAGAATGCACACTCACTCACACCCTCAAACACACACACACTCAGACACACACATTAAATGAGAAAAGTCTAGAGAACAAAGTATGGGGAGAATAAAGTAGCCAAGAATAAGTTGAGATTGTGATTGTGAGCGTTCAGGCAAGTCAAGAGCCCAATCGTTAATACAAATAACTTCAGCACAGAAAACGGATTGATAGCCGTTTGAGTGTTTTTCGGCCTGCGCTGCAGCTTTCACTTCTCGTGCAGTCACACGTTGTCCAATGAGGGCTCACCTTGTTCCAAAGGCGGCGGTTTCACGCCAGTAGCCTTCAACTTGAGGGCTTCTTTTGCAGACATGTCACAGCAGGAGCCCTTATTGGTGTCCTGGTCGCTGTCAGCCTGGTCGCTGTCACCGTGGCCGCTGTCTCTGAGGCTCGCTCGCTCTGGGTCTTTGAATGTTGAACTACTAAAGACATTAAGAAAAAAAGAAAACAGCGTTACGACTTTTTTACAGAGAGGAATAAAAGAGGGAAGGTGTGTGTGATAATATTTTATGTGATATAGCGAATACTTTGAGTGACCACTTTTAAACCTAATTAAATGTACATGCCCCTTCTTCTTCTTCCTGCCACAACTCAGTAGAATTATTTGTCAGATGAGTAAACGTTGGTATATTGTGTTGGGACCGCTGGAGAAAAGAAAACAAAAAGGTCTGAGATGTGATGACGGTTACAAATCCGAACTCTTACCTTTGAACAAACTGTTGTCTGCTGCCCATGTAATTAGGCTCAGTGGGGAAATTGTCCGTCTGTGGAGAAGAGAGAGAGAAAAAAGGGATGTAGTGCGGTTCTACAGAAATGAATCCTGCTGTGAGACAAGATCTCGGGACACATGATTAATTGTAGAGGAAAGAGAAAGAGAATACTAGCGGCTAAACATTTAAAACAGACCATTTAGACATCACATATTCAATGACTACCAGTGTCAACTTAACATCCAGTGACCTAAATTACTGCATAAAGATGCACAGAGATTCAAATAAAGTTTGCCACTTGCAGTCTGTTCTGTTTTCTATCATCACATGCAGGGAGAAATTGTTTGTGTGGAACTGGGACGTCTGTGTGCTCAACTGTGTGTGGTCTGTTTGCTTTGGGGTTACATGATCATACACAGGGGGGGCTTCATGCTCTGTGGATCGATAGAAAACGCACACACACACACGCTTGTGCACACATGCACACACAGAAGACACGCTAAGACACAGTGTGGCATGTATGACAAATACCGCAGTAGAATAAGACTGGTACAAACCCCATTCTTCATAAACTGTATAAACACTCCACAATCCTCAGCACTGTGTTGTGCAGCAGTGCATTACAGACTGGATCAATCACATTGGCACTGGAAAGAGCTGGACGCGTCTCTCTCCCAGTCTGTCTCCCTCTCGTTAATTATAGCAGAGGACGGTGTATGAGGGATTTAAAATCATCTCCATTGAGATAAGGGGCCACAAAGATCCCAGTGTGCTTCCTGGCTTTTATAGAAATGCCTGTTAACCTCAGCGATAATGAAAACAACTAATGTAAAAACAATTAAATGCATCCACCCCCCCCCCCGTGACGCTGGACTCGAGCGTATGCGCTGTTCGTTCACTTTGAATGGGGTGACGTCACGCATTGCAGAACTGCATTGAGCGTCGCTCGTGCAGCGTACGTCGTGCTGCATTGGCGGCACCAGCCAATCAAGATGTTCTCAAAGGCAGGTGCTAGCCAATCAAATCGGAAGAGGAGGCAGAGGCAGTGGCTGACCTGGTATGTGTTCATATGGTCATGGTTTTTTTCCCTTAAGGAGGTTAGCCAGAAAGCCAGCTATGAAGGCTGTCGTCATGACGATTGTGCCAGCATCAAGCGGCGGGTGCGCCCGTCATCAAGCGTTGAAGCAAAAAGCATTCGTGTGATTCCAGCATAATTCATGAAGAACACAGGCAGAAAGAAAAGAATGCATTCGCAGGAGAAGCTAAAAGTCCCAGGTACACAGAAGCATAGAGGGTGGAAACAAACACCTTCAGGAGAAATAGCTTTCATATTGTGTTAGTGGTATTCATCACAGTAACACAAATAATTTCCCTATGTAGTGCACAGCTCTCTCTCTTGAATCGAGAGCAGTAAAATGTCATGTTCAGTGAGTAATGCTCGCTTGTGCTGGGGTTTTTCACATGCACAGCTTGACTCACAGTCAATACAGTATTTCAATGTCATCCGTGCTCCGCGGTGGCTCCGTATGAAAACGGGTGTGTGAAGGTCACACAGGCCGGCTCGGTACTTTGACGTTCCATGGTTTTGCCAGCACCTTTTTTTCTCTACCTAAACATTCTATTGCACCTCCGCCTTCACAAAGCTTAGAAAGAGAACACCCACAGAAAATTGTACATCAAAGGCTGGAATCTGACCACGGAGTAGCAGAAGAATGAATGTTTGAAATGGTTTGGCATTGAAATGATAACAACTAGTTTTTTCTGAAAAATAAAAAAGAAGGGGAGATGGAAATCTTTATATTGATGCACCCCTTCAGTACTTTTATGACCAGGGACTCACCCTTGGACATGTCTTTCAATCAACTCAGCTGTGTTAGCGCCCAATCTGATCCCATTGAAAGGACGTCGCAGAAAACGAATTTTCCAGATTGTCACAGCTGTGCGAGGTACTTCTGAATGACATCCTCGTGATAAATCAGTTACAAAATGCATTTTCCGTCTCCCCGCTTGCAGAGTTCACCATTGATTTAATAAACTAAAAACGGGGGCCAATGTGCAACTTTGATAGTGAGTTAATTTCAAATAAACCACTGAATCCCATTGTGACTTGAAGTCTTATCTTAACAAAAGGGAGGGGGGGGGGAAGCATGTCACACTTGAACGAGCATGTGTTCTACATCTCGACACCACCCACCCCTCCTTGAAGCCAATAAAAAGCACATTATGCCACTTCATAGAAACCTCTTTCCTGCCAATTAGAGTCCAGGCTGATCTTAAGCCTCCATCTCTTCCTGTCTGTCTGTACTGCCCAGCCCTTTCACTACAATGGGCCACTTTCCAATTAATGGATCGATAATGGCCTGTATGAACTGCTTTGTGCTCAGACAGTCACAGCCCACAATGAATACAGGATAATTTGGGAGGATGGCGGGGGGGCGGGGGTGATAAATACCGGCTAGATATCCAGCAGTTTTATTATCATTATTATTAGACACTGCATTCTACAGTACATAAATTCATTTAGCGACGCAAGAATCGAGAGGTTTTCATGTTGCTGACTTGTTGACTTCGGATTTTCACCTCGTGGACCTTTATCCCGAAATTGAAATGAAGTTCACTGAACCGAACTAAAGCAAAATGAAGTGACCCAAACTGCAGCATCTGTGCGTTTAGCCTTTAGGGTTTTCACAATGTGACTCGCTTATTGACCTTAAATATGAGTCTGTGAACCTATTGAATACAAGATGAATCCAGATGTTGTGGGGGGGTCAACAGACTTTGTGTAGTTTTCAGCAGAGGCTCGTTTCGGTTCGCTTAGTGTGAATGAGAATTGCAAACGCGTGGTCTTGAGCTGTATTGAAGGATGTCTCGCATCTAGTCCACGCAGCAAGGCCACAAAAGGTCAGAGCGATACTGAGTACAGTGAGGCTGAGTAAGTGTAAAAAGCTGCACTCTATTCTGTATTCCCTTTGAGGCCCTAAGACTGACCGAGCAGACAGCGGCCCGATTGAGACAAATGGGACGGGCATATTGGAGAGCTATTCTACTCTCAGCTCCTGTTGGTGCATTTTGGGACACTGTTCGTTTATGTGTTTGTGTGTATTTGACTGTGTGCGCGCGTACATGTGTGTTTGATATCTTCGATAGGGGGGCGGCGAACAAGGACAAATTGCAGCTTCTCTTTCACACATCATTGGACAGCTCTCTTTTATTCACCGGAACCACAGTACACACCCTCCCTCTACCTGCCCAGCTAGGTGTGATACATGCATTTGTCCTCTACTGTCTTCCAAATACACACACAGCACTTGCTGTACCAGCGTATGCATGCGTTTCGTCTTGTCAGAAGGTGTGAGCGGTTTCCAAATCCGCAATAACCTTGTCAGGAAGCCAAAAGACATCAGGACAGCAGGTTGTTTTTCTTTATTTTTAAAAACTAAGTCTCTGTAGTGTGTGTTTATGCATGTCTGCATATGTGTGATGTTACCACCAGGGGAACTGTAATTTACTCCTCTTGGAAAACTGTCAAAGTAGCTGCAGGAACAGCCAAAGAGGAAGAGATATTGAGGTTAGAGGAAAGAAAACACTGTGGGGATGAGAGGATGCAGCAAAGGAGGGAATTAAAGATGAAAAACGGGGGACGAACAGCAAAAAACGGCAAAGTGAGAGGATGTTAAAGGAGGTAAGGAGAAAGTGGCGCAGGAACGAAAAAATAATTAGACTGCATTGATTACTTGGTGGCTAAGGAGCAATTGTAAGTGATCAAATCTAATTAGCTGCTCCTATACATCTTCCTGGAGATAACATACCAATCAATCCACGGGCTTAAGTGAACTTAAAGCCATCACAGGCTACTGCCTTCGGAACATCTTCCACTATCTTCCAAATTATTTAGGAGAGGTCTGGTCCAAATGAAATTTAGACAAGTAAGAAAGTGCTGCTGATGCCAGTTAATGGAGACCAGACAGATTGTAACCACACTGAGGTCTTATCCATTCAGATGGACGGCTCGCTAATGATTCTGGGCACTACTTAATCATAAAGGAGACTTTTAAAGTTATCTTACGCATTTGCAGGCAAGTTTGGATTTCCGGCTGACGTGGCGTTTTATTGGGACACGCTGTAGTTGATGCAGTGTGGGTAAGTTATGCAGGCTGATCTTGTGCAGACAGACTGAAAAGAAAAATACTTCTTTTTGCAGTACAGCGAATTTCCAGTAAGGGAGCATTCAATACCTAGGCTGCTGGATTATTCATCTGAACTGCATGGCCTCTGTTGCTGGTGTCAGTGGGAGATCTTAAAGTCTTTTCCTTTTGTTGTTACAGTTTGACTGCAGTGTTTGTGAGCTGAAAGCCGGCGTAATGTTGGTCCAAATAAATTAAGAAAGAAATTCTGGGATTTGTTTTTCCAACTTTGACTGAAAACATACTAAACCCTGACCCCCAACAAACATGATGCGTATTCAACTGTGGATTTTGTGCAGAGTTAAAACTCTCATTATCTGAATAATGTTGAAATGCAGGATGCATCACCCTCCTGTTGCTCCGTGTCAATACTGCAACTGGACTTAATACCTCATGTATTAAGTCCAGTTGCAGTATTGGCTGACTTCATATGCTGTTTGTTTGCTGGGCAGACAAACATGTCCTTGCAGGAGGGTTTTGTGGGGAATGATTTGCTACAGTGATTCACCTGCATAAACTGTGTTGGTTTTCCTCAAAACCGCAATGGTTGTCCCAGAATGGCATAAGTCACATTTAGCTGACACTCCACGTGACTTTTTAAAGCTCTGGGGTTGTTTGAAATAAGGTATAAACCTTCATGCATCATTTTGCTGGCATGATGAGAAGTTGTATTTTTGGATAGCCGTGGAGAATTTGAGGAAATGTCTGCAGGAGAAGAGGGAAATACCTCAGGGAAGCACAGGAGACTGTATCAGGTTATATATCGATTATTTGTCCCCCCTCTAGTGATCAGTCATTTAAAGTATCTCTGTTACTGACAGTATTTCTTCTCTTACCAGTATAATTGTACTAAACTCGGCTTCAGCAAAAATCGAACACAACCCAATCTGTGTCTCCACTGGCTTTAAATATTGTCCCAAATTTTTTTACTAGAGCTTCCATGGGGAGCGTTTTGTAAAATAGCTACTTTATTATGAACCCTCTAATACAGCTAAATAGTTTTCATCTTGTTAATCACGGCCTGGCATAATTCATAACATAACTGCATTCCACTTTTGTTTTTTGTGTCCATGTTCATTTGATAAAGAATAGGGCTTTTTTCCTCCATTAAATAGGGCTAAGTAGCACTTTGGAGGCTTTTATATTCAGTTGTATAATCAACATGACCTCTCCCTTGCATATTCGCTGCTCAACAGCAAAGACACAATATTCATAATTAATATGCAACCACTCACGTTGATTGCCTATTATTTTGGTTGACCATACAGTGTCATTAGAGATGCATATTAGGAGGCCAGTGGAAAAAGAGAGAGGAAAGGTGCACCGGACGGAGCGAGGGCGGAGGTGGTCGCACTCGTGTCTCTTCAGGAAAAAGACGGCCGAGACAAAAACCCTACTTCAAAGCCACTTTCATTCAAACTGTGTGGTTACGACCACTTTATTATTCATTTGAGGAGGAGTTCAAGCAGGCAACAAACAAGTGACTACTTTGGTCACATTACTACGGGACCGTGGTTATATATGAGGCGGACAGCTGCATTTGCCTTTAAGAGCAACAGTCTTAAAGAGTCCATAAGTGTGTGTTTTTTTTTTTTTTTTAAGTACTCTAACAACTGCTTTCCAACCTTTGTAATAATGTTTGTCATTTAATCTCGAAGACTAAATTACTTTAAAAGAGCATGAATAGTTAACTCCAGAAGAGAAACAGACCCAGAGTCTGAGGGAGACGGTCAACAAAGTGTTGTTAAACTCGGTTATTACGCCCCCGCCATTATCGTCTCGAGAATCAACTCGCGTAGGAAATACTAAAATGGAAACCTCCTGAGAGATAGTGCACATCACTGAAGTTGTTTTTCGAAGTTCTCCCTTTCACGAGCGCACACACACACATATACACACGCCCAGGTACTGGAGATCTTACAGTCCATCCAATTTAATGATGCATGAAAAATCGAATGATGGGCCAAACTAAATCCTGGATAAACAAAATGGCTCAGAAGACTCATCTTAATGAGCATAAAGTAATACAGAATAATCTGTTTACCACAAATTACACAAACTATTCAATAATCTGTTTGTTTTTTAAAACTTCTACGCATGTAATTGATTTATTAACAGGATTATTAAGCTCCTATTCAATGAATCATCCTTATCTAACTAAAAACAACATTACCCATGAACAGTTATGGTGTTGACCAACTTCCCCTTGGGTAAAGATTACGGAAAGCTGACACATTGGAAACACACACAATGGCAAACTGACAACTATTTTTTTTTTGCTGAATAGACGTTAAATGAAACCAAATTGAATGTGGCCCATTTAACAAAGCAGCTGTAAACTGAGATCAATATGGGTCAAGGAACCTTTATTTATAATACTGTTTTTTAGAGGACCATATTTTTACTTACCCAATGATCTACTGGTTTTTCGCAGCTATTCCCCCAAACTAAGTAAAAATGGTTATTGATTGACTAAGTAAAGAAACAATGTAATGAAGGAAGCTCTAAAACTGGAAAAACTATTTTAAATTTGGCACCTTTGCCCTCATTGTCTTTAGGTGAGCTGAATTTCAGAATCACTATTTCACCAAGCGATGAAATACTCAAATAACAAAAAATTAATTATATTTTCATAAGGGAGGTATTGGCACAATTCCTATAAGAAGCTGCAAATGAAATTCAAATGGAGTGAATTAAACTGACTGACCCTGTGGTTTTAAAAAGTCTTCTTTAATCCTCTAGGAGCAGGGCGAGTGTGTGCTTGTGTGACACACTTGTGAACTACAAGGTTGATTTTTTCACTTGAATCAAATTGCTTTTCATGTCAAAAAAGGCCCAAAGTCCTACCACACGCAATTCCTCTGGTGGAACACGGTGTCACACAGCACACATGCATATTTATCAACATAAAACATACATGAGTGAGCTGGTGTCTGTGATCATGAGTCTTATTCCTCAGGCATCATTATAAGGTGTAGTTGCTTCTGTGTGCAGTGAAATATAATGAGGCATTCTGTTCCTGCGTTGGCAATCTACACTTCACCAGAGGAAAAAAAAAGCATCATTAAATGGGAACCAGACATGAAATTTTGAGAAAAAAGTTCTAAATCACAGCATACCAGACAAAGAGGGTCTGACCAGAACAGGTTGTGACCCCATCTCTGCTTTCCAAAAAGCGGTTTTCTGATCTGAAAGTCGCACCTCTCATTTCTACCCTTTCGCAACGATGTCAGACTGCTGTTATATTTTGAAATCATCATCTCGTACCTTTGTGCGTCTGCAGTTATAACTGGGATTACCTTTTCAAGATTCAACTACGCGGGCAAAAATTCAGCAGCCAATTCGGTCTCAGTTTCAGTCTCTGAAGAGGAGGGCAACACAAGACGGCGTCTTTGTACTGCTATCAACACAATCCACATCTGTGGCAGTTTAGCCCCAGGAGCAAATGGTAAATGTGGCTTTTGGCGTATATATATATATATATATATATATATTTATTCGAACACAAAACCCCCTAACACAGCAGTCTGGCAGCTCTCCTAAAATAGCAGCGTTGTTTTCCCTCACTCTCTCTGTGAGACGTTTCGTGAAGACACATTCAACCAGGTGGTGTGGGTAGACATACAGCTGGTACCGCGTGTGGTTATTGATTGAGCACGATATGTGAACTTAGTGAAAAGGAATAAGCGAGAGGACTTAACTTTTATGCCTTTGAAACTTTGGGGGAATAAGTTTAAAGTAAAAGGGGGGGGGGAGAAAGAGGGCACTGTGTGATCTTGGGAGAGTAAGTCTCTTATCATTCAGTACTTGCTAATCAATAGTTACAACAGGTTTGGCGTTAACTGAAGTCTTGAGTCAGCACTGACCTCGTTTCACCCTCATTAGTCCACAGCCAACTCAGCCCAAAAGATCCAAAGCTGTTCCAGAGGTGACGGGTTTATCTTACTCTACACATGAAACCATACACAACACTTCTGACAGCCTGGGTAATATGCTTGTCCGCTTTCTTGCTGAGAGTTAGTTAGGAAGACTGGAACTAAAGGACGATGATAAAGTGATGGTTTTATATTGTGATCGATCTTGAGAACATCCACAGTCATAGAGATCGTGACACTGAACCATTGTATCAGCTGTATTCAGTCCACCATAATAAGGTGGATTTCACGAATAGATATGCAGCTACTAGATGATTTCTCATACTGTCTTTTTCAGACATGACTTATCGGTCAAACAATTCAACGGGAGCTAGCGGCATAGCGTTGCCAAATAAAGGACTTGACTTGTGTGGCAGCTATTCAGCTATGACTCATAACACTAAGATCCCAATTAACTTTGCTCGGCAGCGGTCGAGTACTGTATATTCAACCACCTTAAAAAAGGTAGCATCCAATGGATTATGTTTATACATAATGTTTAAACAAAGATGTAACAGACTCATTTGGAGGCTTTAGAGATGCAGATAGTCGAGCTGTTTCTTATCTGTACGCTAAGCTCACCAGTGTCTATCCAGATTGTTGGAGACTGGCATCAATCTTCTCATCCAACTTTCAGCACGAAAGCAAATAAGCGTAGTTACAAAATTAAAAAGAAAGAAATAACATTCTCTCATGTTCGAGCTGCGACACTTTCCCTCTTCAAGTGATGGGATTCATACAAATAGGCAGACATTACCCGAGAATGGAGGAAAATAATCAAAATCAGCTGCAATACAAAAATGCATTCATAAATAAAACACAATCAAAGTCTGTCTCCTTCAGAGTGTGGAGTTGATATCGAAATAAAAATCATCCTCATTTACCAACCGGGATGTCACCATTTTCACCCTCTATTGAGGCCTTCAGTATATAAATGAAATACAGTCAACTTGTTTACAAGCGGCTAAAAGCACACATGTTAACTACGGTTTGAAGATGATATTATTGAAACCTCTTATCTAGTACATGAATTGAATTTAACTAAAGAAACAATCATTTTCTAATTTATTTGCTAAAACACACCAACCGCAAAATGTTGTCTGGTGTGCGGGTTAAAAAAAAAGACAGGCGCTGAGAGCCCGTGAACAAAAACATTAAAGAAGAAATTTATTCTGTTTGAATTGATGTAGGAAGAGCTGTTCCGTAGATGAAAAGATTTGAGATATTTCCCCAAAGCCCAGAGCCAAGGCCAGACGCAGATATAAAAACACACAAACCCACACACACACTAATATCAATACATGCACAAGTGCACGTACACACACCTGGGTTCTCCCTCTCTGTTGCTCTATGCGTGCACACACACACATAAAAAGAGAGAGAGAGAGAGAGAGAGCAGATGGACTATGTATAGTCTCATTTCAAGGTGACCTATCTACTGTATATGTATCGGGTGAGAGGCGATGAGGTATCTGAGCGAAGGAGGGGCCGGGAAGAGGAGGAATGGATGACAGGAAGGATACTGTCCGTGCAGAAAAGGCTTTAAGATAATGCTCTGTTGTCAAAGTGTTGGACGCCAGTTCCTCTCAGTCTCTTTTAAGTGCGTCTATGGTGCATTAAGAATCTGTCAGGCCAGCTTTAGCATTAATCAGCTCACCCACAGAAGAAACAATCACACATAATCTCGAGCTCTAAACCCCACTGACCTTCTCTTCAAATGCACAGATAAACTCCCTTTCAAAACCTCAGTCGGTTACACACACACACACACACACACACACACACACACACACACACACACACACACACACACACACACACACACACACACACACACACACACACACACACACACACACACACACACACACACACACACACACACACACACACACACACAGGCTCTCGATCGCGCTTGTAATTTTCTTTTTTTTCTCCCCTCCCCGCTCTCCCTCCCCTGTAGTCTAGCTGATTGGTTCTCCCACAGCAGCACCCATGTCTCTCCACCTGGGAGTACAACGACTCAGCATGTCAACGTGACCTCAAGGAGGTCGCATTTCAGAAGGCGTGCAGCGCTGCAGAGAGAGAGGGGCTGTTTTACCCCATCAATCTGGAAATATGGAGATGAAGAGGAGAGCAGAGGAGACAGCGGGACGAGGGATAAGAGAGGGGAGAAGGGCAGAATACACAAGTTCCATTCATCATCTCCGCACTGTTGAGAGTGTATAAATAGCAAGATCTGTTCAGAGTTATCATTGAGCCTGCGCTTCCACCGCGGTGCTTCATTTATTAAGACTGTGCACAGATCAATACAGCAGACATATACACTCTGTACTGTTGACAAGATAATCTCATCATTATGAATTTGGCTTGGGTCGTCAGTAACATGAGCAATTGCAACGCTTATCTGAGATGACAAGAGCCGAGAGAAAGAGAGGGAATCCAAAAAAAAAACAGAGAGTCAGAGCAAGAGTCGAGGACGTGTGGAAAGGCGGGAGCGAGAACTACACTTTCTTTTTATTCTTACACTAAGCAATGGTCAGAGTGATAGATAATAAAATGCAGTATTTCACGACCAAACAGAGCAAAGATCAATAAGAAACGGAGCAAACCAGCAATTGATCTGAATGTGAAAAGGCCCCAACACGAATTCTCTCTAAGACATAAAGCCAGTCAGGGGCCAATTGAGCACATCTGTATGGAACTATAGAAAAAGATGAGACCAGCCAAATATACCGTTTTCAATATGCCATTAGCACTCGGCATCGCCCGTGCTACCCTGAAGAGCAGACACACGGTTAAACGTTTGGCAACAAATCTTGTGTGCCCACCACTTAGAGGGCCTTTTGTTTGGGCAATAACATCTGAGAGTGCCGACTCATTCGCTTCTGTTGCCACAAACATATAACAGCCGCTGCAAAACACAGTGGCTGTCAATTCCCCTCAGACACACACGGGGCTTTAGACAAGGGAGTCAGATTTCAAACTGTGCTACAGATACAGTGTACGCGGGAACAGAGGAGACAGTGGGATCTCTCCAGGAGTATTGGACTTTCTCAGACACGCAAACAATCGCAAAACATCACTGGCAGGATTTCGCTGCGTGGAAAAATACTCCTCAAATTACAAAAGCAAAATTGTCATCTGCGGATTGTGATATACTCCAGTGTTTGAAGAAGAAGGGAGAAGAAGCCCATTTTAAAGGCGGCTTGTTTTGACACGTAGTTAGGTGAAATTAGAGACAACGAGATGGCATTCATGGTATGTCCCTCCAATCAATTAATCACATTACTGATGAAGCTGAAGACGTGCTGAACTGTGGCCGGCAAGGACGAGGAGAGGGAGATTCGGGGAGCGAGGGATAAATCATTCCTCTTATACTAATGAGATAGAGGGTGAGAACAGAGTCACATAACTCATTCTTTGAGCTGCGTGTTGTTACTACAGCACATGCCTAGGGGGCACAGTGAAGGAAGATGCGGCAGAAATAAAAAGCTCTCTCAGGTTGGACCGGTGCCACAGCACAGCAGAGCGAGTTCCACTTTGTTTGACTTTGAAAGTGTTTGATTTACAGCAAGGAGACCCAGCTGCTGGCAGTTCAAAGAATACATCACCGAGCCATGTAGGCCTATGTAGCCTTCTGTTGCGGCGGATCTCAGCGCACATTACTATGAGGTCACTACTATCTTTATACCAAACTATTGCTGCAGCGCCGGCCCCCCCGCTGCTTAAAACGTTAAGTCTAAAGACCCCAGGAGAGATCTAAGAGCCCTCAGGGGGCAGGCGGCCCCTTCAGGGAAACCAATTCAATCTGATGGAACCAGCAAGACTGGTGCTTCAGAGCGCAGTGGGTGGTAGCACAGGTGCATGTGTGCCTGTGCACATACATACACACGCACCGAGACACATGGCAGCTAAATCTCAGATTGTTCCGCTGTGAAGGTTATGTTTTGTTTGTTTTTGTGACCTGCGATGATGCTTGGTTGGCTCCTTGTGCCAGAGTTGTTTGAGCACGAAGCCAAGTAAATGTTTCAGAATCTTCAGGGAGCAAACACTGACAGAATCTAACTGAATCTTCTATTTTTATTAAAGAGCGTGTGTTTAGGTAGTTGATGTGAAATAACAGCATCAGGTAGAACACACTTAGATCCATCTGTGTATTTGCAATGTAATATAAATATGCGCCACTCGCAGTATCATCAAGGTCTGAAAAACAAGGCGCACTGCCGCACAAGAAAACAGCCACAATAAGCAAAAGTGGCAACAAAAAGCAACAGAAGCCGTCCTCTCCGTGCCTTATGATAATAAAGCTGAAAAGTAATTACGAAGTCTGATAGGAATTGATCTGAAACCACTTAAAATGCTGCCCGGTCTTCGGAAGGTAAACCAAGCCAAACAACGGCACTTGCTACTCATCAGAATGACATGATAAAATGACAAGATATTCCGGCGTCAGAAAATTAGGCAGAGGAGACCTGACAATCCACTTCCCCTTTTTCGCTCGCTCGCACACGCACACGCACACAAGTGAACAAGCCACAGTCCTATTATCGTGTGCCTGTCATCTCCAATAGGCTGCTTCCTATTCAACCAAACAAATTGGTTTAATGTGTCCGGCCAATCTGGTCCTCACAGAGGTTAACTTGTGATCTCATATCCTGTCTCGTTCTCCACACTCCTCGAAAAAAAACTAAATTCCTTTGTTGTGCTGCACAGTTAAGAGCTGTGTCCACACGAATGCACAACAGCTGGGTGAACGGGTTTCTTGTTGCCGACCAACAAGACAAGAGCACACATTCATTATTGACTCCAGTAGTCCACCTATATCCATCAATGTATAACTTGTTCCAAATCTGCGGTTGTTATTAACTACAGGAGGAAATTGCCTCTACTTGTGGGCAAAGTCAGGGCCCTACAATCATATTGAATTATTTAGCAAGGTGACAGAGGGATTCTTCTCAGAATTTGCAATAAATAAAACATGGACTTCCACTGCTGCCTCCAATCTAGAAAAACTTTTTGGGGGGTACTTATAATACCGTTCTGCAAATTAACTATTAACTGTGCAAAACTTTGAAGAACGTGTCACAGACAAGGAATCAGGAAAATCTGCCTAAGACTGCAGAACGTTTTTTTACCTGAAATAGCAGCCAATGATATTTGTGGTGTAACTTATTACTAGAGCAGATTTCTTAAACTTAACTCTAAATTCCATTGCCAACTAAACTGTTGAGATTACGACACTAATTTCTACTTTTCCCTGTGCTGCAAACATCATCAGTATTTGGGCGTTCATTTCCAGGTTCTCTTTCCAAAAATGAGCAATTTCTGTTTCCCACATACCCCGTGTTCTGCCCTCCTCCTCCCTCATGTTCACAGACCTCTGATGTTCGTCGTGACATCTTCCGCTTTCCACTGATTTGTTAAACGTTATGATTTATTAATGAAAGAAGATGCAAATATAGCTGCTGTTTTGTGCTGTGTGCTGCACTGCTGCTCACACATCGAAGCTGAAACAAGTACCACGGCAACAATACCAGTAATGGCAGCTAGTAAAAGAAACATTCAATTACTAAATTTCTATGTTTTGCTTATACAAAGATAACATAATTTAGTGTTGTTCCCCGGAGCAACATTCTGTGGTCTGACTTCACTTCCTCTCAGTTGCATCTATCATATGAGCTTGGGGGAGATGAAGAAAAATAAAACTGCCTATTAATAATTCAGAATTTCAGCGTGTAGTGTTATGTACAGTAGCAGCAGGTTTATTTGAGGAAATATGAAGATACCTCCTCAGGCGGGCTGATTATTATTTTTTTTTTAATGTACTGGCAAGCTCAAATAAAACAAATGTGGCCTAGTGTCCCAGAAGAACTCAGCTGAGGGACACAAGTACATCAATTACAAATGGCTTCTTGAACTGCCCCTCATTCCTATAAATGACCGTTTGTGCATCGAGCTGCTGAGCGGCTCAATCCTGTGAGCGAGTGAGCTCCGGTACATACAGGTTTACTACAAAACTCATTCTATAGAAAGCTCCAGAGTAAAGTTATCTAAAGATGAAGAGAGAGGGAGAGAAATGAAATAAAGAGCACTTTTCTATTCATTGCCTCAGTGGCCACTGAAGTGTGGGAGCAATTTCAATACAATATACAGCACAGGCTTTGATAAGACTTTTCAGTAGAATCCTTAAAAACACCACAAGCAGGGTTACATATGCATCTGTGTGGTGTTTGTGTGTGTGTGTGTGTGTGTGCACGTGTGTGTCTATGTGTTTGGAGGAAGGGTGTTTCAAGGTTCGGACAAATGCAAGATTGTCACGCTCATAAAAAGAGAGGGGCTCTGTCACGGAGCCTGCCAGCTAAAGGCTTAAATCACATGCCTGGAATACACAATGACGTTACACCCACACAGACACACACACACGTGTACACACACACCCACACACACAATATCCCTAAATTATGCAGAGTAAGACCATTCCTGGAAGCATCCATTTTCAACATCTGCTCCAGCTACATTGTTGGCATGCATATGCTCAACCTAAAGAGATCAAAGGAGTAACTTCATTGTGTGCCGCACTGAATGATCACAGTCACACCTCTTAACTGTTTGTTTTTTCCCCCAGCATCCTTTAAATTTACTCAATAGGTTTATGGCTGCCAGTCATTTTTAGAAAGACCTTGGTTTATTGTAAATTCTTACATGATCCGTCAGAATCTGCCAGGTTTTCTAGCAAATTTTAAATAATTCATCATGGATTCACTGCTTTTCGTCATTCAAAACAGCTGTAACAAAATGCTGTCAGGCAGGCGACTCCAGACAAAGATATCCTATGTTCCATGTGCTTGTTACATATTTATGCCAGACATATTTCATTAGAGCCGTACGATTCTCCTTATCAAGTGACAAGTGACAATGTCGAGTCAGCAGAGACAGGTGCCCCCTTTTCTCCTTGACACCCACATCTCAATGCCACCCCACACAAGGCAGAATGCCGCCACCTAAAGGCAGCTTTTATAGCCATTCACAATCCCATAAGCCTCTGTACCACATGCACCTTATTAACATGGATGGTGTCTCACCGCAACAGGATTCTGTTTAATTAGAGTTTCATGGTGAATCTAATTATAACACTCAAAACTTATCAAAACAAATCAATACGATTAATTAGGGGCCCATTTAAAACTAATGACACAGGAGTCTTTCAATGATTGGTAACAATGGGGACAGCTTCGGAAACAGGCTGGAAGAAAGCACCGGAGGAACTTATGAACCAGTCAGTGGGCCGTAGTCACAGTGGCACAGCTGCTGAAGCTGAACATAATGTGGGACAAAATCCTAAAATGTATTCAAGGCAGAGTGGGCGCGGGCTCACTCTTTGGAGAGAATTACTGAAATCCTTTCTTCCTGAGCATTGAGGAATTTTGCAGCAGATTGGTTTTAACCTTGATTCCACACTAAGTAATTCCCTTCAACGCCTTAAGCGGAATTAGGCATCATTACGTATCATCCATCTCCTTATCCCAGGAATTCTCTTTACAAATGAAATGAAACTCTCCACTGGGCCGGGTGCTGGCACGGTGGTGACAATGATAAGGCCAGCAGAGCTCGGCTGATATGTTCATATTATTCCCCTTTCCCTGTCTGCCAGTGTACCACTATAAAACATCATTAGAGGCCAGCAGCAGTGTGGAGAGAGACTGGGAGTTGCAGGCAGCTACAGCAGCACTACCAGGTACAGATGAAGACAGCAGCACTAAGGTACTCTTCTGAAACTGAATGAGCAGGCGATATGCTCTCCTGCTTTATCCATCTCTTTATTTATTTTTCCCATTCAACCTCTCTCCCTGTGGCACCTGTAGTGACAGATGGGCTGGGAGGCCTTGGGATCGATGGAAGGGGAATTCTGTCTTTGTTTCCTGACATTTTTCCCATAGCCGCTCTCCTCTGACTCAGGTTACTTACTGTCCACACAAATGCAGAGAGGAGGCAGAGGCATGGACGAGGGGGGAAAGTGATACGCCTCTGTACAGCTTCTGAAGAAACTTAATGCCTCAGGCCATCTCCCTCTACACAGGTTTCTGTTGAATAATACAATAGAGCACCCTGCACGCCTGATGCGTCGAGGGGACCCTCTGTAAACAAGACACTAAGGAATGTGTTGTAGCTGCTTCTGCTTGTTTTCCCTTTGACAGTCTGAAGGGGGAGCGGAAAGAAGTGCACAAAATGGGTGTGCAATAACCTCACACGGTCTAATTCATCATCACTACATTAGCAGAGAAACAGTCTGCATAATGGACCAGCAATTATTCTGTCCCTCTGATTAGGAAGCCTTAACGGTCTTTGTGCTGACCCTTGCCCTATGCAGCTGGCTCATAATAGAAACAGGGCTGAGGCTGAGAGTGGGAACAACAGACAGTGGCCTTCCTCCCTGGTGGGAACACATCACATCTGATCACAGTCACCGTCACATTCACAGCCAGCGCAAAATAGTAGGATCGAAACGACAGAGCTCACGAGATAAACTAATAGTTACCACTCAAATGCAACTGAAAGAATCCTCAAAAGGCCATTGGCAAAAGGTAATAACAATAAAACTCACAGAAACTATTGCTTCTATCAAATACTATTAGGAATGTTAATTTCTTTAATTGTCAACAACTGGTAAATTTGAGGAAAAGAGGCTACCACTTTTGCTACCACTGCCCATTGTCCCCAGTGTTCGTACCACCATCTAAAGCAGGCCTTAATCCTCGTCTGACACGACAGACTTTTAATGGGCTTAAGGCCAAAGACACAGAGAAGTTATCACGTTAGAGGCTTATACACCCAAGTACTTCTCATAAAAGCGTATAAAGTAGCCGTGAAAATAAGTAGACTTTGCTAATCTCTAGGAATTAAACCCCGTAGAATTAACCACAAAGAGCTGTAGAATATGACGACTGACGGGATGTTAAAAACTGTGAACAGCAAAACAAGCAGGGGTCTCTGTTTGGACTAAGTTAACTGTCATGATATGACATTGTAGCTGTAACAATTAATATGTACAGGTATTTTACTGCAAAATGCAGGAAAGTACATTTTCAAAGACAAACTTGTCATTGGAATAGAACATGCAACATGGGATAATTGGGTAGTATCAAATGGACCTACCGCGGGCTAAACTCTTTCTTCCACGGGAATTAAATGACAGTGATTGAGTGATTTATCAAAGATTTCTACAGGAAAACTGATTTAAAAGAGACTGTTGTGACATATTTCAAACACCACTGATTTGTGTTGATGTCACTGGCTGTGTTCTATGATAGCACCAGAACGACTGTTTAATCCTTCTAATGCTCCCCCCCTCCCTTCCTTCATTTTTCTCTGTGCTCCTGGGCTTCTCTGTCTCTGCCTGTCCTTGTCTTCTTTTTCTTTCATTAAAAAAGGGGGAAGGGGGCTAATGTTGATATAGGAAATGGGACCTTTCTGAAGGTTGTGGCGGTGAAAACGGTGAAGGAGAACACTGCAATTTCTCTTACCTGTATGATGGACATGCGGTTAGTAGGTGTGTCTGTAGTGCTGGTGACTGGGCCTGTGAAGCTGGTGTGGCATCCCACGTGGCCTTGGGGCACGCTGAGGTTATTGGCAGTGGGCTTGAGGTACATGACCTCTGACCGTGGTGAGCTGAGTGGCAGGCGTGTCTGGTAGTCAAAGTACATGGGTGAGGTGGCCAAGGAAGGGCTGCTTACCACATTCATCACATTCATGGCATCCCGCTCTTCCACCTCGCTCTGCACCAGCATGATGTCGTTCTTGTTTATCTTCTTCTTCTTGCCTTTTCCGAGTTGAGGGTGCGAGTATTCTGCAATGCGACAATTATAGGTACGGATCTCCTTGTTTTCCCGCTTGCACTTGATAGCTATGGTCACCATGGCAGCCAGAAGCATGATGGATACAATACTTAGAGTTACTATAAGAGGCAGAGACATGTCCCAGTTCTGATTGTCCTTTGTGCGAGGCAGTCCATCAGGAGGACGTCCGTTGGAGGCCTTGACGATGAGTCTGGCGGCAGCAGTGAGAGTTGGCTTGCCGTGGTCTGATACTCGGATGATCAGCTCCACAATGGGGCTGACATCATCCCAAAATGGGTGGGCTGTTCGCACCTCCCCAGTCACTGGATCAATCTCAAAGAGGTGCTCCTCGTTGCCATCTGAGATCTCATAGGTGAGCCTCCCGCTCTCGCCATAGTCATTATCCACTGCCCTCACTGTGGTGACTATGTAGCCAACACCAACATTACGTGGCACGTGGATTTCAGCTGTGTCGTTCAGGAGTAACGGCAGGACTATGACAGGGATGTTGTCATTGACATCCAGAACGCTGATGCGCACCGTTGCGTTACTCTCCAGATGCGGAGATCCTGCATCTCTAGCAAGAACCTTAAAGTCAAAATACTTGATCTGCTCGTAGTTAAAAGATCTCACAGCATAGATGGCTCCATTTGCAGCATTAACATTAACATACGTGTTGACATCACCCCCACTCACATTGGAGTTGAGTATGCTGTAGTACACGGTGCCATTCTGGCCAAGGTCTGGGTCGTGTGCCAGAACTGAGCCCAGGTACTCCCCAGGGATGTTGTTCTCAGGAATCTGAAGAAGGTACACTGATTTGGTGAAGCGAGGGACATTGTCGTTCTCATCCAGAATCTTCACAGTGAAGGATCTTGTAGAGTTTAAAGGAGGGAGGCCATTGTCTTTGGCAACAATGGTGACATTGTACTCATCCTGCACCTCTCTGTCCAAGGGCCTGTCTGTCACCACTGTATAGAAGTTATCATAGTTCTCCTCGAGTTTAAAAGGGACATTACCCAGCACTCTGCATTGAAGCTGCCCATTCCTGCCCGAGTCCTTGTCTGTGACACGGACCAGCGCAATGACAGTGGCTGGAGGTGCTGCCTCGCTGATGGCTCCCTGTCTCACAGACACAAAGCCTATAGATGGCCAGTTATCATTCCTGTCCAGCACTTTAACAGTGACTTTACAATGGCCCGGGATTGGATTGGGACCGAGATCCTTAGCCTGAATGTCAATCTCGATAACTGGGCTCTCTTCGTAGTCAATTTCACCCTGAATCTTTATGACCCCTGTTCTGGAATCTATGGAGAAGAGCTCCCGGATTCTCTCTGGGGCATAGCCACTAAAAGAATAGACTACTTGTCCGTTGTTGCCCTCATCAGGATCCGTGGCATTTAAATCGATTAGGACTTTACCAGGAGGTGAATTTTCAGGAATTTCCACGACATATGTGGGCTGATCAAACACGGGGCTGTTATCATTTGAATCAATTACTTTAACATTTATCTGCATGGTACCTGATCTAGGATATTCCCCCCCATCGGTGGCTGACAAAATTAGGGTGTGATGGCTTCGTTCTTCTCTGTCCAATGGTCGTTGAATAACTAATTCTGGGAATTTTGTCCCATCCCCGCGGGCTTTTACCTCCAAGGAAAAGAGATTGTAGTCATCACGGGTTATTTGATAGGTTTTCAGGCCATTTTCTCCTGCATCTGGATCATGCGCGCTGGTCAGGGGAAAGCGTGTCCCTGGCACAGCATTTTCTGAAATGTCAATATCAATCTGATCGGAGGGGAAATTGGGTGAGTTGTCATTAATGTCCTGAATATCTACTTTGATCATGCAGATCTCTTTGTCATTGGCAAAAACCTCCATTGATAGCTGGCACTTGGGGTTTCTCTTACACAATGTTTCCCTGTCGATGCGCTGCTTTGTGTACAGCAGTCCACTTTGGGGGTCCACGTCAATGAGATGCGGGGCTGAATTCTCCAGCACCCGAAAGTTGGCTTTTTTACCCTGTCCTCCCGGTCCAGTCTGATCGAGTCCGAGTCTGGCATCTTTGGCAATGTTCCCAATCACTGTCCCCGGACCCTGTTCCTCTGGGACAGAGTAATTCAAGTTTTTCAATGTCAGGGCTTGAGCCCATAACAGGAGGAAAAAGAAAATAGAAAGATACATCCCTATACTGTAAAAGCTGCGATACGCTAAGATGTGCTGTGTTTAAGCTTCCTTTGACCTGTTGATATTTTGTTCAAATTTGGTATTTCTGTTATCCAGGATGAAGAAAGGAGTTCTGTTCATCATGCGAGACCTTGGCATTTGTCTTTGTGGATTGTCTTTGCTCTGTCTCTCTCTTCCTCTGCCTCCTCGAGCAATCTGTGGTGCTGAACACCTAATTTATATTCAGCCGAGCGTCCAGACTCATCTGAGCAGTAATCGCGATCCAGTCTCCAAACAGAATAGTCATTGTCAGTGATCACTCATAGCACCTAAAAAGGAAAACAGAAAAAAATTAATGTTTAGATAACGTATACCTGTCAATTAGACACCCAAATAAAAAACTGTAAGCTACACGAGCCATTCTGCCGAGGAGATATCCGATCCACCGCTGAGCCAAAAATGAAACAGGGCTCATGTGTAATTCATCTCTACAATTATGGGAGAAGCTTGTCAATTAGTTAACCTTGGGAAGACACCAGGCGCAGCCCCGATAGATGGGGAAATAATGATTCCCCTTGTATCTTATTCACCACATGTATTATTGTAAGAACAAGAATGCAGTTTTTTTTATTTATCTCAAATGTGCAATGCAACGACCTGACCCTGACCTGACAATGGCCCATTCACACCTTAGGGGAACGCTGACTGACGCCGTAATAGGACAACTTTAATAATATGGTAACACGGCAGGCGTTTAACTGAGGGGCCTATTGTGGTGGCGATTTGAATAAGTGTGTATTAAATGAGCCTCTTACAAGCATTAACAAATCCGCATAATCCGGATTTTTCAAATGAGCCTTAAAAAAGAAAAAGAGAGAAATGAGCTGCCAACGTCTCAGCACGGTCGTGTAATTCTCTCCCGTCTCCCCGGAGGAAGCTGTTGCATCCGTACGAACGGGGATGGTTGAGAAATAAAAGGAAATACAATTGGAAAAAGAGCACGCAACAGATAAATAGGGAGACTAGAATTAAAGAACGTGATTTAAACTTACCCCCAAAAAGGAAACTGATGCAATAGTCCCAGAAAATAGAGCAGATTCAAAAAAAAATGTTTTTAAATAAAAACAGTCAGTTCCAGCAAGGGTTCAGGGAGAGTTTCATCCCCCGAACACTTCAACGTAGGTTCCCACCTTCTCTGTGCAGAGGAGAGAGAGAAGAGGAAAATCCACACGCAGGCTACAGAGCAGGCGGCGCAGAGAGAAAATGAGAAGGAAAAAAAAAAAAAAGAAAAGTGCTCCAGAAAAGTATGACTGTAATGTCAATGAGCTGGAGTCCTCTCCGCTGTGTGATTAGGATGCAGCGGATCGCCCTGCGCCTGCAGTGACTCACCGCTCTCCAGGAAGGAAAAGTGTTCGGAGAAATACTGAATGAGAAGAAGAAGAAGAAGATGAAGAAGAAGGAGAAGAGGGGAAATCCAGATGTGCTGCAAGATCCAAAGTGTTTAAAAGCCAACCGGTGCCAAACATCGCTGAGGGACTGTTCCCCTTAGTGGCATTTTGTCCTTGTGCTCCGTCCCCATCAAAGTCCACACACACACACACACACACAGATATAGAGACAGCTGCTGCTGAGGAAGAGGAAGAAGAGGAGGAGGTGGTGGTCAGAGCCGCATTCTGCCACAAGTCTCCGTCCAGCTGTCAGCGCGCGGATAAAAAGGTGGATTCTCTTGGCTGCGTTACGCACAGGTCGCTGTTCAGTATTCTCTGCGCGTCTCGCGGGCCCTGAGCACATTGAGCGCTTCCTCTCACTGACTCAACTCCGGACACCGCATGGTGCATTAAACATTGTCGCTGCTCCTCTGGCAGCCAATGGGCGCGAGGAGGAGGGCAGAGAGGGAGGGATTCAAACGCCGCTTTTTTTATTTTGGAACACGCGCCGGAGATGATTGGTGGCTCGCAGTTCAAGCCCGGTGGCTGCGTCGGTTTTTTTTTCAAATATCACACTTCATTGTTGTTTACCCCCCCACCCCAAAAATAAAAAAAATAACGGAACGGAAAAACGTGCGTTGAATACCGTGAGCCATGAGGAGACATGGAGAGAGAGGAAGAGGGAGAGAGAGAGGTAGAGAGAGAGAGAGAGGGGTGGGGGGAGGAGGAAGAGGGGCCAGGCTGAGGTGATTCAAAAAATGTCGGTTAAGTCATTTATCTAGAGGACAGACACACACACACACACACACACACACACACACACACACAGTCAGAGGAATAAACTGAACATAGTGTGTGTGTGTGTTCTCCACCTTTCATTCTGACGCTCATGTGCGTAAGTGTACAGAGAAAAAACGAGTGTATTTTAAAAGAAAGCACTTTGAATAGACTACTTTTATACTTTCACACACACACACGAATATATATATATATATATATTCGTGTGTGTGTGTGTGTAATGTATCATGTATACCTATCTATCTGTCTGTCTGTCTATTTATATTAGGATCATGACTGGAGACTATGTTTGTTTAATGTTCCACAGGTTAATTTCCTCACTGGAGTGTACTTTACACAGTGTATTTGAACTCACCTTTTAGAGTTTCATAAATCCACCATACCTATATCTAATATCTTTACTATTCCGTAATACTACATAGAAAGTTTCACATATAGAAAACTATGAGAAGCAGCAACGATTGCATGGAACATTAGTATGAATTTATGTTTGTATATCAGTCCGAGCTGACACTGGGTGAGAGGTGAGGTACACACCGTGGACAGGTCGCCAGTGTACCTCAGAAAAAGAGTGTGCAGGAAAACACACTGGACGGACATCTTGTGCATGAAAAACAATAAAGAAAGAATTCAAACATCAATAGAAAAACAAACCTGGCCATAACAGTATCGCTTATTACTGAACCTCAGTGTCACATACAGTATATCTGTATTAATCAGCTTTTAAACATGTATGGCCATTAAAGATCCGATCACGACCCCTCTTTAACTTGACACTGACTTTGTCACAGAGCTGCAGTTTCGTGCCCTTCATTCGCTATTGCTATTTCAACATGTCAGCTTTGTTCAGTTTAATCTTGTAGTCCATCCATGTATAAACATGGGTCTCAACCCCACTGACTTTGCCACTGACCTTTCTCTGACAGGAGGGAATGACAAGAAGTGTCAGAATCATTCGTTAGTCGGACGGCGACTGAAGCTCATTATGAAACAGCAGGTTTGATGTACTAATGTCAAGATGTTGATAAGCGATGAAGGTAAATGTCACATCACTGTTCCATCTGCATACTGTGAGAGTGTGTGTGGGTGTGTGCCTGCAGTGTGTGTTCCTACGTCTGTTCGAATGAGGTGCATATTTCCTCACCGTGTCCTCTGTAGTTTTCAGCGTAATGTGTGGACATTCACAGAATTGTAAAGCTGAAGACAAATTGCTGAGTAGCAATAAGCCCGATTTTCTTTTTTCAAAGTGATTTTCCAAATGTGATTAGCAGCATGTCTGGAAAATAATTAGAATATAATTCAGGCTGCTTTTGTGTGAAGCTGAATTATCCATTTTTCTCAGAACCGCATTGTTCCCACCACAGGTTTTGATAATTTGTCCAAATAACATGTTTGTGTCTCCTTTTCCCCTCCCTCTCCGGGGCTGAAATGCTACACACTGAGCTTAAACAATGCCTGGAAAATCACCTGCCTTGATGAAATGTCACCAGCGCTGCCAGAGATAAACCCAGCCATTAGGAGCTTTCTTCATTAGCCCAATTAAATGGCCCTCAGGAAATGCACTGACAGAAAACGTATTTGGAATAGGCGGCTGGTGAACAGCTGCATTAAAACACAATTTCGTAAATTAAATTTCAATCTAATGGCAATGGCCTTTCTTCAGGTGGTAATAAGAGCGAGAGGGCCTCTTCCTGCCTACACTATTTAACCAGTTTTTGAATTATTCTTCCTCCTCTTCATACACTTGTTGATTTCACTTCTTTGTCAAGCCATTGAAGATGTTCTACAGCTGCTTTCCGACATGCACTGAAGTCCAGACATTTTCCAGGGGGGGGCTGTACGTGAGAACCCAAACGTCCAAGTCCGTTGCTCCTGACATGTTCCACAAGTGTTCCCGCCAGGCCCCAAGTAAAACATTCAGAAAACATTTGTCATGTCGATGACCTTTCGAACATGGAATGGACTTAAAAGTGAAAAAAGAATACAAATATCTCAGGATTAAAAAGAGGTACCATACACGTAGAAGATGCTAGCGAAGAAGTTAACAATGATTTGTGAGCTTTGTGTGGATGTTGACACACAATCTCCTGCTATACGTTCCTCATAAGTGAAATGAGTTTGTGGACATTTCCCAAACTCCAAGTTTTGGGACAGTTTATGGGTTTCATGTCTGAGAACAGCTTCAGGGCACGATCACACATATGCAGCAGTGGTGATCCCTTCATTTCCAATCTGTGCGAGCGAGGCGGCAAATAAAACATTTGCATTCCCGTGATGAAGCAAATCCGCAGCATAGCTCAGCGTGGAGTTCAACCATGATGAACTTTGACCTGCGCCATTTGCCTCCATTCACGTTCGTGTGATCGCTCCCTAAGAGTGAGCTGTTTTTCTCTACAACCTCAAAGGTGGAGCACACTTTTACACACACAGAGAAAACTGTCACCTCTGTCCCGGCTCCATTTTACCTGCATGTTGTCGTCTCCCACATACACTTCTCCATGTTGTCTTCTGAATCTGTGCCTCATCTTCTTCAACACTGTTCAGCCGCACTCTTCGTTAGAGGGAGAGTGAAAGATGAGATAGTAGCACTGATGATATTTTCGAGGAGATGTGTCTCTTTCATTCTTGAAAGACCCTCGGTCCTCTGTACCTTACATCAGTTGCATCGCACGTACATGATGCTAGCTGCACTTAGATATTATTATCTCTTTCCTACAGGTGACCTGGGTTTGACACTACGTACTGTAAGACGGCTCAACCTGCATTTGACCCTATATTTAAAGGTTTATCACTATTGTTCTGCAGTTCACACAATTTAATGCCAAACCGCAGAATTAAAGTGAATTGCAAAGGATGACTTAAGACTCGGATAAAGCTATTTTTCAGTTTTAGTTCCCTTTGTCTTTCTGTTTCTCTTCTCTCGCTGTCTCTCTTAATGTCATGTTTTTACACCTTCTCCAACTGTAAAATAAAGTTTCAACGTGGTGCGAATAAACTAGTTTGAATAAAGTGTTGAGAAAAGTCATCACCATAAGTACATAACGAATCTAGACAGGTGGATAATGATGCCCACTTTAAGAAAGTCTCTCATCAAAGGTATCCATGGTGTTGCACTTGATATTTATGGAAGTAGTTTTCTGGGGAATTTAAAAAAATTTGAGAGTTTGAGACACGAGGACACAGAGATCTCAAATCTTCATTGACATAATTAAAACCTAAATATAGCAAATTAAAAGTACCTATTCCTAATAGAAATACCAGTGCACCCAGGCTGACATGTGTTAAATTCCCAATTCAAGGTTACATATTTGATATTCAAACACTTTTGACTGTATATAAAGATGGACAACACATCTCCACTTCCTCCCCCTATCCAGAAGTTAAGCTACAATATCCAAGATATTGTCGTCCCCATCTTGCACACTTGGCGAAGCAATAAGGTGATGGAGCGACGGTTGCAAGGTCCCGTCGATACACATGCATTCGACCAATCACGATTCAGTGTCAGCTGTCAAATATGAAGTATTTATAAGATCAAACAATTCATTTTAGTGCACAATGCACCCAAAGTATACTTTGCTTTTGCATCTATTTTATTTCTAAATGGGACCATAACTCAAAATGAGCATAATGTTGTATCGAGGAAGACTTCAAATCAGTGATCGTGACCAGAAGCTACGCACAATTTCTTTTTTGTGAAATGTATAAAACCTTTAAAGAGCCAAATCAGGAGAATGACTGGAAATCCTAGTCAGTTAATGCATTGGCTTGTTCAGATGGAGTGCCGATGCATTTTTAACCTGCTTCACTTTGTCAGTCCGAAAGTGGTTTAATGGAGATAAAAACCGATGCGCATGGTCAGGATTTACAGTTTGAGCAATGGGAATGTATCTATACCTTCACTATGCAGCCTTTCTGTCTTTCCTTATAGTGTCTATCTGTCTTTTTAAATGCACCTCTATGCTGATGTCTCTTACATCGGCTGCAGGTAATGAATGCGTCTTTTATGGAGGTTATTGGACAGGATGAATGTGTGAAATGGTCAAGCACCACCTGCATCTGTCTGCATGCCTGTTTCTGTTTGTCTGCCTGTGTGTGTTTGTAACAACCAAACGTTCACTGTTTGCATCCTTCCAAGAAGTATTTCCTGATCAGCGCTCACTGTGTAACTGATTCTGCCTCAGCCCAGTGTGCACAGTTGGACTCTGAGCCATAATGGACTTCTGCAGGTGGAGGGCATGATCATGGATTTCCTCAGTGAAAAGACTTGTTTAATTTTGCGAGAGATTTATAAGGTAATTTTGTCAGCCACCGTTTTTCCACAAGCATATTGCACGGATGGGCTGTACTACTGGATGCCTCAAATAGGAGTCATTGAGCTGGATGCATACATTAGTGCTCTCAGGATGCTCTTAGTGCAAATGTCTTCGCCTCTGATAGGACATGAACGAGAGATGAATTGCAACCATCTCCTATAGCTTCTTAGCATCACCTAGTGCTCATAAAGAGCCAGATCACGCTTGGCCAGTAGAGACTGGACACAGGAAATTGATGCGGTGATGAAAAGCATGCCAGTGAATATACCTACAGAATGTCGTCTTGTCACCTTGAAGTACAAATAATTACCTCTGCTCTGACCTGCATGCTGAGACGAGGCAATGAGACCAACATCTCCCCTATTAGATGCTTGCCCATACCGCGTTGGGCCTGAGCTAACACCCAGTGCAGAGCAGTTCAAAGCGTGATGTCAAGTATCTTTGTTCGTCTCAGACCAGAGCTGTTGGTCATATTCCAATCCATTAATTAAATAGCAAATGCACTTGGGTGTGTTGGTCTTAAAATGAGGCGTGTTGATGGTTTATGCTATATTTAGGCAGTAGAAAAGGCCGCTGCACAGTGGGCCGAGACTCTGATCTGTTTCCTCTGCAGAGAAGCATTATTACCACCTGGAAAAGCTTCCATTCTAAGGGCAATATGCCAAAGTTTAAAATCAACAGGCTTTTAAAGCGAATAGGAGATGGCTTGTTGCATGTTTCACCCAAAACACACCTGTGATGAATTAAGAGACTAAGTACAAATGTTTTTGTACCAGCACCATTTCATCCTGCTCTTGCACCAGCAAAAGTTGATTCGGACACACCCGGAATTCACATGTTCCATGCACATTAAACCGTATGTAGTACTGGTAATGGAGAGCTTTAATTTTTCATAAAGTTTCAAAACCTGTACAACAAATTAAAAATGTACGCCTCACCCCCCGTGATGCTTTTGTTTATTAAAGGTTCAGTGTGTAAGATTTAGGGACATCTAGTGGTGAAATAGCCTGCTGCAGCTGAATACCCCCCCCCCCCCCCCCCCCCCCCCCCCACCCCACCCCCTGTCCAAACATGAGAGAGAACCTGTGGTAGCCTTCAGTTGTCATAAAAACATTTGAAGTTGTTCATGTTGAGTTTGTCCAGTCTGGGCTACTGTAAAAAACATGGCGGACCCCGTAGAGAGGACCCGCTCCTGATGTAAATATAAAGTATTTAAATATAAAGGGCCAATTCGAGGGTAGGGAAAACAAATATTTTTCCAATTTAGATCAAACTCTGATAAAAACATCACTAGGTTATTTCATATTCCATTTCTGCTAATAGATCCCTTTCACATTAATCCTAAACACTGAACCTTTAATATGAGGGAGATTAATTAAAGCAGCAAACAGAAGTGTTTATTAGGCAGCGTACAGGGCTCGCTAAAGTGACAGCGGAGCCCTCCTGAGAAACAAAACCAACCCAGTAGCTTTTCATCAACACTTATCTTGTCGTCTTCTTCCTATCAGCCTTGCAATGTAAAACTGCTCAGTCTGATAACATTACATTTGCCAATTTGTTGCTTCACACAATTTCATCAGCACGACAATAAAGATATTGATAGTGACACCCCATTCAAATAAATTGTACATGGTATAACGGACTTAAAAATTGTTTTCAGATAAAAACAGATATAAATATACAAGATATGCATATATATGTTTGTATTTGTATGTTTGCCGACAGCCAACTTATGGGATGATGAACAATTCAAGAGGTGTTGGTGGAAGTCCAATGCATAAAGGTGGAAAAGCAACATATCGTCTCAATCTGGAACCATCTGCTCAGGTAACAACAGAGGTGTGATCAACAAGTGCAAGCATTCCAAGAAACAAATAATAAAATACAATACTACTTTAAGATTGTCGACATCTGAATTCAGTTGCGTGCATGCAATTTACTATAGAACCATTTTATCCTTACGTCCACCACATGTGAATTCCCTATTGTTTTCCAGTATCACTGAAGGATGGGCAGCAGCACCAAAAGCAAAGCAGCTTGACTGATACATTGTAGTGAAAGATGGACTAAAATGTATGATTTAACACTTAATACATTAAATTAATAAAAACTGCCATTGTTGAAGATCATGCAGGACCTTTCCACACGTGAAGAGCACAGCACAAAATGTCCTCGAAGCAACCTTTAACCACCAAGTCTAAATATGTAAAATAGCATCGCTTTATTTTATTATTTATTCGCCGCACTTTTTCCTTGTAATGTCTGTGCTTTGCTGGCTTTCTATGTCCAAACCTGCTCCTATGATTCATCCAGTTAATTCGTTTGTACAATAAAAGACAGAAATAAGAACATGGACTACTTTGCATCGAAATAGGTCAAGTGATTTTCTACAGGAGGAGATAGAATCATATGGGTCACTGCATTATTTCTGGAAAATCTGAAAGAACATGTGTTGTAGGATTGTTGAAAATTACCCACCAATTTTATATAGGTGACCTAGTAGGGTGTCTATATTTGTCTTAACATTGGGCGAATTGAACGTGGAGGCAGCGGGTTTCTAACTCTCACACTCTTTGTAACACCTCATCTCACCTCGTCTGGACTTCATTTGCTCCCTGCTGCCTGTCTGCGTTAGCTACACACGTCTGGCAAGTTTTAATCTGCAGTAACTTGCCTCGCATTTAGACCTTGTTTTAGACATTTGGGTTTAATGAGTCTCTGTCATGTCTCATATCAAACAACTAATCTTAATTAACTCCCACATTAATTCTTAATTGTTGCATTTCCCTCAACAACACATATCGAGACTGAGAAAACAGGATATGATAATGTCCTCTCTCTGTGTTTGGCTTGACTTGGACTTAACTCGGCCAGATCACTTTGTCTTGTCCGAGGCGTTTTTTACCCTGGGGACAGTTCCAGTCTCACCCACTGCAGCTGAGCCTCTCTGTCCTCTTTATCTCTCTCTCCCCTCCTCTCCTCAGGTGCTATCTCCTCCTCTCAGGGTGCACTACACCCACCACTCCTCCTTCTGTCCTGCTCGTCCTCTTCCCTCTCCCTGCCCTCTGCCTCCGTCACCCTGTTGCGAACAGGTGTATCTGTCTCTCTCCTGATGGGTTTATTACTCTGAAGTGTCTCCGCCGTCCCCCCGGACCCCCCGCCTCCTAATACGCTTAGTCCTCGCGGCTTATGTCAGTCAGAGTGGGTGGTCTGATAACGCTCCACTTGATCAAGCCATCCACATCAAGGTCCATCTGGTCCGCAGTCACTTCGGTCGGCTTGTGTGACAGGGAGTAGACACACAGACAGACAAACACCCACACAGAGTAACCTTCTCCCTCCCATTAAAGGTGATGGGAGCAACACTGCTGCGTGGTACCACTGTGACGAGCTCCTCAGACCCCGGGAACATCTTAAGACTTTTTTTTTTCTTCTGTGAACTTGTATGTAGATTAATTCAGAGTGACTCAGCGTGGTTCCTCCAACACATCAAGCTGCTGTGCTTTCAAGAGGAATCGGGCAGAAGTCGATGGAATATAAACGAGTCAATTCTTTGTTCGCTCTATAGAAAAAAGCTGTCATAAAGATTCAAATGTCCTAAACAAGAAATTATTAACAATAATGCACGGATGAAGCATGGATAATGCATGGATGCACGCATGAAGCCACATTAGCATTCATTTGGAGTCCAGCTCTGGTCTGGCCTCATCTCTTGGGAAATATCGGCATCTTTAGATGGTAAATACTTCACTGTGTTTACAAGCTCGTCTGCTGTTTGAGAGATGAAGCGATAGATTGTAATGGGTGGTGGGGCGGCACAGCGGTGCAGTGGTTGTGTCCTCGCAGCAGGAAGGTTCCCCCGATTAGAACCCTGATTTGGCCGGAGGTCTTTCTATGTGCGTGTTTGTGTGGGTTTTCTCCAGGTACAACACTCATGCAGATTGTAGGTTAGGTTAACAGGAGACTCTAAATTGAGTGAATGTGAGTGTATATGGTTGTATGTTGGCCCTGTGATGGATTGGCGACCTGTCCAGCGTGTACCCCGCCTCTCACCCATTGGTTGGCTCCAGCTCCCCCAGTGCCCCTCTAAAGAATAAGCAGTACAGATAAAGGATGGATGGATTGTGGGGTTAATACTGTGTGTAAAATCTCAAAATGTCTGACATTAAAGTCATACATCTATGAGAAATAAATAATAAAAAAATGGTGTTTTTGTCAAGGAACCACCTGCAGGGGATGATTTAACTGTGAGGAAATACCTGGCCTTTAGTCCAGTTACGTTTGAATGGGTGAACGTACAATAAATGCACAACCCAGGTACAAGTGATAAAGTGAAGATTTATTGGGGATGCGAGGGTTCTGGCAGGCGAAGGCTGAGGGCAAAGAGGGAGTGGCGGCGTGCGGGACGGAGCCAAAGAGGGCTGAGCTGTGAGCGGGGCTGGATGTCTGGCCAGGCGGCAGGGGAATGAGCTGAGGGGAGCAGACTGATGAGGTGGGGGGGGCAGAGTGGAGCCGGAGACTGGTGGAGATGAGCTGGTTATGGAGACGTGGGTTGTGTGACGAGCGAGGCAGGCGGAGAGTGGAGCAAACAGGCAAACGCGAGGTGATCCTGCAGTTCAAGGACACGAAGGTCACTTAGAGAAAATTACAAATCTCATTTGAATTACCAGGAGACATAGCGGATGAGATCTCTGCATCTGTCCATTGCTGTGTAGTTCCTGATGCACAACACTGCACATGTTTGGGATTTCAATCTCAGAGAATTTATGAATTTATTATAATGTCAATATAGTTAAAAACTAAGTAATGACTTTAGCTCCTTTCTCACTGGTAAAAAAAATATGTTTTCACCAACATCTGGCTTTTGTTTGCAATGGGAATGAACACGATCGGCATTCACTCCCCCGGTCAAATGACTGCAGTAGACACAGGTTTTAATCAGCTATGGCTCCGATAGGCAGTGATGGAAACATGACAACCGGGCAAACGCGTTAATTTGGTAGAACGGCGATGTGAGAGAGCAGCTCTGTCTCTCGTTTGTGCCGTCGAACATGACGTGTGTACCAAGGGCAAAAAACAGGACAAAACTCAATGGGAATGGGAAGTTGGTTGAGTTGATTGCCTTCATTTAGCCTGTTTCCCCCCCCCCCCCAAAAAAAACTGCATACACCTGCTAATTTTGGTGTAACAGCGGTATCGATATTGCAAAATAACTACTTAGTATCTCAAAATAACGACATAATATCGAAAAATAATGACTTGCTATCTCTTAATTTTGACTATTTCTTAGTTTTGACTACCTCAAGTTTTTCTTTGTCAGGAATTCTGAGTTTTCTCTCCTCTCCTGTTTCTTTTCACTTATAATGGCCTTAATACGCCACTATACTAAACAGCAAAGGTCATTTTTTCTGGGTCCATCAATACGAGCGACCCCTTTTACATTGCACATTGTCATTTGATCCGTTCTTAGTATAACAGTATTGTTTCTTATAGCATATACAATGCACTTACAACACCATGTATATAACTAATGTAAAAATAGAGACTGTAGATTAGAGCAAAAAGGGATCCTAAGACTCAGGCTTCCGGATGGTTCACCCTCTTTCTTATCCTCAGAACTGTATATAAATAACAGCAGGCTAACATATGTAGTGAGTAATCCACAGAGGCTTCACGCTCAGGCGAAACAGGAGGTAAACTTTTTCTGCTTTCCGTCAACCTCCCACCCTTCGCCCATCTTGTCTCTCGTTCACTCTCACTCTGCACCTTTTTTTTCTTCCCTCCATCCTCTACGTGCAAACACATGGCACCCTCCCCCACCACCATCACCTTCCGCCCCAGGAGATATCAAAGGGGTTGAATGCAAAACAAAGACTCCAACCCGTCCCTGTAGAGCGGTGCGGTGCCTCTGCTTAGATGTGCGTCGCTCCAAAGTGAGGGAGCAGCACCTGATTCCCTCGGAGCTGCAGCGAGTCTTTGTAGACTCTCGCAGGCCTTGAAGTATGCATATGGGTTGTGTTCATCATCGGTGGATGTACACAACAGCAGGAGACAGCCTTCTGACTCTGAAGTGCCTACAGGTGTTGCTCACAATGGTGTTTTACATGCAAAGTAACACGGACCGAGGCAGCTACATTCACAACATTTCCCAGAATCATCAGAGCTATTTACGGTGTCATTTGCCGCAGCCAAAGCTGCTTTGCACTCCCTGGAGAGGAATTGACTGAGGACTACTGGCTTACTTATAGTGATATGTTGCATTCAAATTACACCATTTCCATCATCAATTTCCACTGTTTTCTTTATACCATACCTACTGTCAGGTTGTCCATGGCAACCACACTTTTTTTTTTCTCCTGTCCTTGCAGAGGATGAACCCAGCTCATAGTAAGTCTGATGAATGTGTTTTCTTCTTGTTTACTACAGCGGGAGATTTATCCAAGACTTTTTAAATGAATGTGTATAATTTAAGTGTTTAAAATGGTTCAAGCTTCACAGACACTCTGATAGGATTAGGGAGGGAAACACATTAGCACCATCTAGTGGTGAGTTCAGATGAGCCTTTCTGTCCCACTGCATGATGACTGACAGCTTTTAGTTTTCTATCTATCATCTATCCATCTATCTATCTTTCTGTCCATCTATCTATCTTTCTATCTATCTATCCATCTATTCATCTATCCATCTATCTATCTATCTATCCATCTATCTATCTATCTATCCATCTATCTATCTATCTATCCATCTATTCATCTATCCATCTATCTATCTATCTATCTATCCATCCATCTATCCATCTTTCCATTTATATTTTAACACGCTGTTATCCTGACTTGCTGATCAAGTGCTCTGGTTAGCACAAATCTCAATCTAGAGCTAATTAACCAGTCATATTGGATTCTGAATGTCAAGCAAATTATGAATCCACTTCCAGCATTTTCATGTAATTAACTCTAAATGTGTCCTTTTTCAATTCCCCCTTTACCTGTAAGAAAGCACCAGTGCTACATGCTGTATATAATACATCAGCCCATTTGCCGGCACAATTTAGAGAGCACAAATAGGCCTTGCTTATGAAAGTCATGAACCCATCGGCAAACCTTGTAAATCAAAGACATCGGTGTGCATTAAACAGCCTTTCTATGCACCGGGGATGCCACAAGGTGCTCGCCCTGTGATCTGTGCAGGTTTTCTGATTTGTGTCACAAATAATGATGGAGATGTTTTTTCATGCCTAAAATGGGAATCTAATTCAATATGAGAGGTGCATGGATATAATTCGGTGGCATGTCTGTTAGAGAAGAAAGCCCCCCCCCCACCCCCCCTGCCCAAAACATAAATAAAAACGTGTACAATTGCACACACTCATAAATATCAGTCACCTATGCCTGATTTCTTTTCCATCAAGATTCCTGAATCATCCCTGACAAGCTAACACAAAAAATCCTGAATCCCTACCAAAATGTAATTAACTTGTCTCTGACCTGCGCCGCTTCCTTCCACCAGGTTGCGTGCTAATCCGTCCGGTCGTTTTTCCCGTAATCCTGCTATAAAACAAACAAGTAAAATAAACAACGGCTGAAGAAAAAAAACAAAAAACATAAAAACATAACTTTCTTAGCAGAGGTAGTAATAATATGATCAGAGATAACAATGTGTAAAAAATTTCATAGTCTTCTTTCGGTTTCTTGTGGTGAAGGTCGAGCTTTAACAGTTTGTAGTCATTCATAGAGAGAAGAAGGAAAACCTTCAACACAACCACAAGCAAAATGTAGGCAACAAAGAGAATTACCATGTACAGTATATCAATAGCTGGAAATCTATTGTGCTCCAAGTTTCTGCCTTGAGTAGTTATTTTATTTTTTAGCTTCAGTTTACTGCAACATAAAAAGTGGAGGAGTAAATGGTGTTTTGGTGGATTAGAAACCAAATCAACCTTCAAATAGAGTTTTGCATCTGGATTACATATGTGACAGAGGAGGGGGGGGGGCGCCACATTTGAAGTAGCTCCAAGTGGATTTTTTATTTTAAAGTCAGCATTGGCCATCAAACCAACAGGAGGCCCAGAGTTAAGTCCAATTCGTGGTCTGTGAACTTTAATTAATCAGGGGAGAGGAGGAGGAAGAAATGCAGATGGAAATGAGCTGGTAGCAAAATCTGGACTAAATCACCTCTTCTCCTTTTGAGATGAATGTTTTTGTGCATTGTCCTTGTTTAATAAAGAGGCGAAAATATACATATATATATGATTCCCTACTCTAAACAAGCTTAGAGTGACACCTAATAATACAAATTATAATAATAATAATACATTCAATTTGTAGGGACACTTTACGTCAAATGTAATCAAAGCTCCTCTGAAGAGGTGAGTTAAGGAATTTGAAAAGGAGAGTGTTCCAGAGGAAGGGGGCAGAGGAGAAGGCTCTGTCACCCGTACGTCTGATGCTTGGTCCTGTGTGGTATGGAGAGGAGGGGGGAGGAATTTGAATTGAATGCACTGAGGGAGCAGGAGCCAGCGGAGGTTCGGGGGGGACAAGGGTGATGAAGTCCCGGGAGCATGGGTGAGCATACGAGCGGCACATTTCTGGAGGGACTGAAGTTTATTGAGGACCTTGGAAGGTGTGCCGTAGAGAATGGATCAGGGTCAACCTTCATTTCATAAACCACAATTCTGTCAGTATATTTATTTATCCACATTCTAATTATTATCTCCACATTATGCCATTCTCTGTGTTTATTTTTAACAGTTACTCCGTGGTGTTGATCTTGAGGTGTGAACTGGCTGGGGGGGGGGGGGGCGATCCACTCTGCTGCTCACACCGTTGTTCTGTTCTTTTTCCCCGGCAGGAAGTTGCACTCAAGAACTTATAACTAAACATTGTCTTTACCTGCTGCCTGACACAGAAATACCTCCCTTAGTGATTCTTAAGTTCATCTCTCATGCCACCGACTGCCACTGATTCCAGAGGCCATGTTATGTTGTCATGTTGGATGAAGTGTTTATGTTTTAGGCGGAGAAAGAGGAGACACCAGTGGAGGTTTCTTTAACGGCTCAGGGTTATAAGACCAAGATTTAACTATGGCCTCAAGCTCTGAAGGTTCAACCCCAAACATGAATGGCTCTCAGTAGAAAACATACTTCCATCAAGCAGCCCCCTTCATAAAGCCACCTTTATTTGGATTTGCACCAAATCAGAAACATTCATAGACATCAGTCCCCAAAATATGCCAAGTTTCTTTCATCCGGATTCATGAAAATTACCTGAGAAATAGGTGAAAATATTTTAAAAAACGCCTCTCACGTTGTTAAAGAAAGTTAAAGAAAGACCAAATTTTAATGGATTCTCTCTTGGCCCATGTTTCATCTCTCCACCGAGTTTCATGGTAAAACAGTAGTTTTGGGGTAATCCAGCTGACAAACAAACAGAAAGGAATATAAATGTAACCTCCCTGTCGGAGGTAAATTTAGGCGATGGATCCGCAATCAGGATTCTCACTCGCACTGCTCTGTAACATACTGTAGCAACCTGGTAGCGGCTTTGATTTCCGGATTCACAGTCTCTTATGGAAATAATCTTACTGGGCTTTTAGGAGTACTCTGCGGATGTGAGACTTTCATTTGCTATAACATCCTGAATGTAAGGACACATTTCTGAGTGTGAGAATGAGAGCAGCAAATTGACAGCACAATAGAGTCAAAGGCCAAAGAGCTTTTAAGGACAAAACAGAAATTGTTGGGTGTTTTTCCAAACCCATTTTTAGTCCATTTCCTTTTTTTCTAGCAGGAAAGTTTTATCTTTGAGTTATCTCTGGCTGGAACACATATATTCCCCCGTTATCAGTGTTTTTCAGTGCTCTACCTTTTCACTCTTTAAGGTGAACGCAGATGATGGCAGAGTGAGGATGGCACAAAACAATAACATGCTCTTTACAGCAGATGGTACATTTCGGAGAGATGCAGTTCTCTGATAATCAAAAGTCAACATTATTTCCAGAGAAAAGAATTTGATGTATAAAGTACGAGATTTTTGGCAAATAGAAATAGTTTTATACAATTTTTGTAATGATCACATGTTGCATAATGATAATTAAACTTATTTTCTATAATTAACAAAATGTTGATGTCTTTATTTGAACAGTTTATGTGTTTTGGTGATTGATCAGAATTTGAATGACCTCAAAAATCTTTAGATATTAGATCCAAATCCAAAATCTGCGCTCAGTCCCTTCTCATGTTCAGCCGACTCTCGTGAAGCGTTTAAAGGTTTCCTTGTTGACTCTTCAAAAATCCTAAAAGGTTCTTCTTTAGTTTTTTTGTATGTTGATCTTTTCTCTTCTTCTGTCTCCTCTAAAGGTCTGCCAGACAGTTCCTTAGCAACTGCAAACACATTTTAAGCCTCAACAGCACCATTCCCTCGCACTCCCTCCACGGCATCCCTGTTTCCCCAGGTCTTCTGCAGAAGAGGCAGAAATTAAGTCTCCTCCTTGATGTTGAAGCGTAATGCGAGCAGCCGCGTGACCGCCGGATACCACTGTGGTTTCACAGAACAAAGCCCAAGGAGGTGAACACGTGTGACCCTTGGTTTTTTTTTTTTTATCAATCCCCTTTGCCTTGCTTAATACTACCACCTACAATCACCAGCACTTCTCATTAAAGGGCACTTCCCATTAGTGTGAGTCAGTCCTTCAGGGTCTCCGGCTACAAGTCTTGGGTATTCATTATCCCGTCTCTTCTTCTTCTTTCCTCTTTTCTAATTAATATTCCAGAAACGAGACCGACAAAAACCCAAACATAACATCAAACCTACTCAGAGAAGAAGAGTTTGGCTAGGCCGAGATCGTCAATGTGAAAACGTCTGTCTACAGGATGAAACTGCAGCTGATTGAGATAATAATCTGGGTTAAAGAGACGGAGCTAAAGTGCCTACTTTGCATGAACGTTTTCCCGTTCGCTCGATTCATCGGGACCACAGATGCTTCCGAGCACAAATCCAGAAATACCGTGCACAGATGGTCTCCAAAACCAATCACAGGGAAGCAGCCTCAGGTTGGTGCCAGGAGAATTTTATTATGATCATATAGTGCAAAGCCTATAGGTTTCACACCTGAACTGAAATATCTGATGTTTTGCAGTCTGCTGCACATTCTGAATACATATTATACTTGTTTAAAAACAACTAGTCATTACATCTACAATTCCGGCTATTGAGTAAAACATTGATTTAATACTGCGTGACCACATTGATACCCAGTTTTTGCCACATTTCTGGATCTCGCTCTCTTAAAAACTCCAACGCTCAAATCCTCAGTTGCTGTTTGCCAGTTATTGGACTGGAGACTTTGGCCCCACTTTATCCAGCTGCCATTTCAGGTGTTTTGTGTTTATGTAACTCAAGTCGCTATTTACCACCATTTCTGAGCACGCAGTCATTCCACAACAGAAGAGAATGGAGCACACACACACACACACACACACACACACACACACACACACACACTCTCTCTCCATTACTGGTCCGTATTTTAAGAGGTTCAATACAAGTGCAAACTCAATACCCCAATCTGAAGTGAATGGGTGTATATGATAGGAATGAAAACAAGTGTGCAGGGTAAACGGGGATCTCAGCTGATTCATAGCTTCTCTTCTCACAATGAGGGGCCAGGTGTTTGGATGGCAGTAATCCTCGTCTCTGTGTCTCTCGATCTGCCAAAAGCACGGGGGCTCTGCTTCAAAGATGGCCTCTTAGCCCAACTAGGCCTCTGGTGGATTATCTTTTTTTTTTAAAAAGAATTACTGGTGTTATTAAGTTCTGCGCCAGCGTTGGTTAGTGATTCTTTTTCTTGTACCTGTGACAATTTTTAGCTTTATCCTTTGTCTTACCGGAGACTCTGAACTGAAATTGACTCGCTCCATGAGTCTTCAGTGCTTTCAAATTGTAGGTTGACACATAAAAAAAACTCCCTGGTGATTTTCAGAGAATAGAATAAAGTCGATAGAGGACTTATTGTGAATTTCTCCTTAATTTGTCCAGGACACTGTTTGAAGAAATTTAACAGTGACGCAATGGAGCCTTTTTGTTTTTCTCAGTTTTAACATACCCTGATCCTTAAAAATGACTGGACAGATTCAATTATATACATCTCAAATATATTGCAAGATAAAGAAATGCCGCTCGTTTGCTCGTATGCTGTCGTTCTACTAGTATACCTCAAAAATATACCGATACATGTTTTGTGGAAATTTGAAGTATTGATGTTTTTTAGAAAAAAATTATTCAGACTTTAAAGAAATGTCCAATTCTGTCGGGGGATGACTTAGATCATAACAATAGTTATTTCTACAGTAGCAACATCATTAGAAACTGATCTCAGTGAAATCTTTACTGTGGCCAACCCTTTCCATAGATCACATGCGGACAGCCCATTCTGGAGCACCGGCACGTTTCCCGTTGGTCTTATGTGGTCGTTCTGACCTGTCGTAAATAGTCAACTTGTCCGGCGATAATACAGCGAAGGGGTATCGGGTTGATGGACCTCTCAGAATTGATGCTTCAGTTGTGACTCTCTTCAGAACACTGACTGAGCTCATAAATAAAGTCACAACATGATCACATACAGTTTACATAAATTCAAGGATTTAATAGCCATCCTGCTTTAAGAGTTTAAAGGTAGATGGAATGCAATGTTTGATTTCACTTTCAAATAGTAATAAGGATGCTTTATGATTGGAAACATTTGATTTATGTTTTATAATAAAACCCAATTGATGCTATAGTATTGATTTGCTCTGGTAAAAGAGTAAGTGGAAAAAAAGGCCAAATGATAAATTATTATAAGAATTCCGAAGCGATATATCAGGAAATATAGTAATAACTGTCTTGAAGTAAAACTCCCGGCCTGAGTTGTACTTGAGACTGTGGCTCTTGTTTGTTGACGTCGTAAAGCAGCAGGGGATCATGGGAGTTGTCGTCTTCGCCCCCGGATGCTGATGAAAATCTACCTGGTGCAAGTATAGTTCATGGATGAGTTGATGTCATAAACTGTTACGCAGCAAATGGCAATGAATAATCGTGATCCATTACCAGTGTCCAATACAAACAATGGAAGAAAAAGAGCTGACTGGAGAGTAGTGTGTTTTTCTACTAGTGTTTTTACAGAGACGGGCAACGCCACAGGTAAAGACCAACAATTTAAATGAAAATTTAGGATTTCTCCACGTTTGAACTTTATTAGAATATTATTTTTGATAATGTTAGTACACAACTCAACACAATATACAACTATAGGTTTGTTTTTTGACATTTTATTGAAGAATTGAAAAAAATAATATGAATTGTTCCATAAAATATCTTAACTTTACTTCATTAGCTTTTATGGTCCATGGTGGGAGTTGCAGTCATCTGGATCCACTTGTACCAAGTCTGATAAAGTTTGTGTAAAAGTTGAATTAAAATGCTTTAGTGTTGACTTTGACAATTAATTATTAGATTTAGTTCTAGTCTTTCTTTTTATTGCTCTTGTGATTTGTTCATAAAGGCACATTCGGCGTCGGATTTCTGGAAATTTAACAACATTGATTTAACACCCGCTGCCTCTTGTTACAGAAAACTTAATTCTCAAGTGTTATAATTATATTTAATGGTCAACGAAATCAAAAACCGTTTCAGTTTGGAGAACATTTGATCTAACTCTTAAAAGCTACAGAAACATGATTTGAAAAGAAGAAGAAAATGTGAGGTCTGACTCACTGCGTACAGTCCGTGTAATGTGACTCACTGTGGGTGGAGACATTTTATTAGACAGAAATGACACAGAGAATTATGACACGAAAAAGTAATCCCCAGAGTGTATCTAATAATAAAGCATCTTGTCATCACACCTGGCTGGAATCAGCTACGGCTCATATCATGGACCTCAACAGTCAAAGACTTTAGGAAACTCAAACTGCTCTCGTCTGTGTTAAATATAAGTCATCGCAGCAATAACTAACAGCAGCGATGATTAGCGACGTTAAATTAGCTTTGTGAAAGTGAAACTGATATGTGGATACAAACATCATAAAGATAATCTCTTTATGAATATCTGGCTAATTAGACAAGTAATACATTTTGCAGCTACTGCAAAGAATATTTATTGTGTTAGGCTGACATATCAAATCCAACTCATGCTCATTTAAGTCTCTCCCTTTAAAAGAATCTAGTAAAAGAAATAGCCAGTGGGCCTGGACTCAGGCAACCTGCACGGTGAAAAGGTTTAAGACAATCAAATGTATAGGTGTTATGAAGGAAAACATATTTCATGCAAAAGAGCGAGGAATACAAATGAGCTGTCTATCAGAGTCGAATGAGAACAAATCTGTGGTTCCCTGAAGCTATACCTTAGATAAAGACGACCTGAGTCTGCAGGGGTGAAGGATGAATCCTGTCACATGCTGATTGGTTGGGATGCACAGGAATGACAGCGCTCACCTCATCAGGTACGAGTTCATGTTTGTGTGCACTCATCTCGAGTCTGAGTTGCATTCCAAAGAACGCTCGACGCCCGCATTAGCATCCCCCGTGGAGGCCAGCCAGAGACGTCCTGGTCATTTGCATGCAGCGCTCACACTCGCCTCCCTGTGCTCAAACCGACTGACAAATATAAACAGGAAGTCATTTTCGTTTGGCACAACATTGTGTACAAATTTACTTCAAATCTCTTCAGTGGCTTGTGTGTTTGGGTTGCGCGCAGCATTCAGCCATTAACTGGAGCAGCCACTCTGTCTCCTGCTTTCACAACATTGCACTTTGAAGAGATGCTGCATAATTACATGTGTTATTTAAGATGTAAACTCAATTATATGACTGTTCCTTTAATGAAATACATTAATGCTGGTTTGAGTGTCATTTTTATTACCAAATTTTCTAAAACAAATCTACACTTATGGGATGATTATGGCTCATGACACCACCTTGTGTTTCAAACCGTCTTGGTGGGGCCAATGCTTACATGGAGTCAACCGTTTGGAATGTCTCTAGGTCCTTTACATTTACAAACATGAAGAGGTTATCACCCACTAATCAAAGGTGGTGGGAATCTGGAAAGCCACGCTCATTTTCAAATCAATGTTGAAACTAAAACCACTAAACCACATCATACCATTCAGAGACGTCCCCCATCCTCTCCTGCGCCTCCATGTACTCCAACATGGCTTCTCCAGAGCTTCCTGGCGGCCGCCTGTGTCAGCGGCTCTAACAGTTCAGGATGACCTTGGCCGTCAGGAAACTCCACAGTAAAGAAGCCCTCTATACTTTGTAAGACATTGTTGTCCAAAATTTTGTGTTCTGCTTCTGGAGGCGTCGCTCATAGATAGACAACTGAGATGACATAGCTTTAGCAAACAAATGGCCTTTTTCAAATTCCCAGGAGACACTTAGGGGTGAATTAATTTAAATGGTGTAAATATCCAGCAAAGCAATGCTTCGTACATCATCACTGTCATAAACATATTTCTGAATGATTCTAAAGAGTAACTATTGGATAGAAAAAACTAGGCTGACCAGTGATGGAATAAAAACAGAGAGAAATGTTTCCAAACCCTGAATGGTGAAATTGATTTTATTTCTTCCTGGAAGTTCACTGTATGTTAACTTTTCACAGGGTTTTTTGGAAAGAGCAATGTATTGTTAATTGGAAAGTGGGTTGAGGTGGAAGATACCACAAAACGCAGCAGCACCGAGGTCCATGGAGGTATTAAGGCTTAACGCAGGCACAATTTTGCTTTTGGCTCGTGGCCATCGTTGGCATACAGAAGCTGAGAAGCGCTGGTAACTTTCACATACACACCTACATTCAACACCTTCTGCTCCGTGCTGAGACGTGTTTCTTTCTTTGAGAAGCGGATTTCATTACAGAGAAGAAATTGAAAATCGGTTCCTTTTATTTCAATAAGACTTTTTACAGTTACTCTTGGCAACAGTGTGCGGGTTTAGATGACTATCTACCATAGCATGTTTATTTGTAACTGCTTTAACTGAGGAGAGAAAAAAAACACATTCAGACATCTCTACCAGCCCCTCCAACAGCAAGCCCCTCCTCAAATGAATCCACTGAGCTCGTGCATGACCTGAATCACAACATTGTACAAGGTGCCTTTATTAAACAGCTTGTTACTCAGTCAAAACAATTAGGGCCGTGCATTACAGAAGTGGTATCCTGGCAACTGGGTATGGCAATGCAGAAACAGACAGAGACAGGGAGACAGAGGGCCCACACATACATGCCATAACTGATGTGTTAAATTTCCCTTCACAACTGATCATCGACTTATTTCTTTTGTATTGATCACGTCTGCAATAACACGAGGACGTAGTAAAATTGGGGTTAAACCGAGAGTGGTGGTTCGCCCAAGATGCAAGCAGAGCAGCGACTGTGTGTCCAGCCCACGGGCTCTCGATGGAGCCAAGCAGCGCTACAGGGACTTGCTTCAGAAGATAATTTTGACAGTGGCTGGAGGGCTTTCCACAACTGTTATTTGGTATTCCCACCACATACACTTACTAAGTGCATGTGCATGTGCACGTGCAGCCTCCACTCCTTTCTATTTCTCTCTCCCACACACACACACACAAACACACAAACACACTCAATACTATAACGCCACACACAGATACTCAAGCCCACAGACTCACGGTGACACACCACCTATCATCTCTTTGTGCTTTGCAGGAGAACAGATTGGTTTCTTTTTGATGTGGAGTGTGCCCCTGACAATGAAACGCAATTAGGGCTGCACACTTTAAGCTACCATTTTGAGGTAGCACAGGTTTAGTAAACACATATGCCTGCAGCGTACAATAAAACATGGACACATGCACACACACAAACACTCAGACATTGTCATTTGCATCTATTCTAGAGACGGTTCCGTAATGGTAGAGGTGACAGGAAGAAGACATATGCGATGAAGAGCAGCTACACAAGCCTTTCAACTATTTGCTTCACAATCAGAGACATTTGTAATTCTGAAGTTTTCATGATAACTGTACCTCAGCATACACACAACTCCTTTAGGCTAAAGAGTGCTGCTTGTTCCCCGTGAACATGTCGTCTAATTTGAAATATAAATGGATCTTCATCAAACGCAAGAAGGAATTCGTGCTAAACAACATTATTTGGTCATTATTTAGATTATTCTTGTGTTCTGACCTTTACCAAAGGGTTAAAATAGATTAAATTTATATTAGGGGGTTAATGGACAATGTCTTCATTGCTAAACTAAATGAAAGCACATTAAAAACGACACCCACAGATGTAATGGTGCACAAGCACTCAACATGTGCACGCACGCACATATAAACCGGCACACTCATGCCGCTTTTAGATGCACATCATTAGCCACAGCAGGTTTTAAAGTGGCAGTTTAGGATGACTTGTCACTCACTCTACTGCCTCCACCTTGCTACACTCAAGGCTGCCGGGCCAGTAACGACGAGAGCAGCGGCGCCCAGCACACTATGCTAACAGCTAAGCAGAACATAAGGTGACATTGACACAGTCATTGCACCAGCTCCGGTTCTGCACATGACGTCAGTGTCCTTCGTCAGGGAGCGCACAGGATGTGGGCAAGCGGAATCATGTGATTGGCCATCCCTATCTCTATTTGTCAGAGTGTCGGCTGTGGCGCTGTGTACTGAGAGGAGGAGGGGATGATGCATGAGAGGTGCGTACGACAAGTACCGTCCAGAGAGAGAATGAGAGACACCCGCACACGGACAAAAAGAGAAGGGCTTGTTGCAGCAACTGGAATAGAGAACTGAGGCTTTATGCCATCAGTCATGAAGCATCCATAAAGCATGCAGAGATAAGGTTAAACAGCATTTAAAGCACATGGTTATAAATGGCTGACTATGACCTTAAAGTCTCGAGGGGAGAGAATGAAAAAACAAAAAAAAGAGAGGAAAGCAGGGAGGGAGAAGAACGAGAAATAGAAAGCTGAGGTAATGAATGTAAAAGCATATAAAGGACAAGAAAAGGACGGAAATGAGAGAATGTAAAAGTGTGATATAAAAGGATTTTAAAGACATACTGCTCAGAGTGAGGTTCAGTGATAAAGCGAGAGTGTCAACTTGATGATACGGTATATAAAGAGGTTAATAGAGAGCATGAGCGAGAGCAGGGGAAGGTAAATGAAAAGGCAGATGACTGTGTGTTTGCTTTGTTGTTACTTTTTCTTGTGTTGCACTTTCTCCACTGGGACTTATTTAAAGTTTTTTTTTCTTATATATATGTGAATATGACAGGAATGTGACACCAAGGCCTTAAAAATCTCATCTATTCAACAAAAACATTTACAGTGTGGATTAATGGTAGCAGAATGCTGATTAAATGGATATAAAGGACAAAGGAATGGGGAAAATATCCCTTTTTTCAGTTGAGTTCATATTACGTGAACCCCTCCATTACGATTCATTTTAAACAGATTAATTCCTCGGCACACTTCTACCTGTATCTGTTGTCGCGGAGTCAAACACAAAGTCAGATCTAATTGAGTTGCAAAGCTGTTTTCACAAACAGTCGCAATAAGGGGGCGAAGGCTGAGCCACCACCATGCTTGTCAATAAAACTCCATTAAAATGAACACATCATAATTACCGCCTCTATTATCCTTCAAGATCTAGGACAGTGGCGCTCGCCTGTAATTGGCAGACTAACTACCCCATATGTGCATGGCCAATAGAAATAATTGTCCTTGTGTGTCACAGTGACATGTTAACAGAGTCATATCAGAGTTCGTGGCTAACACAATCAATTCCAAGGTGCTCCCAACCAATATAATCCCATTGGCAATTATTGGTACACAGAATGGTGCAGTTATTAACAAACCGCTGCATGGCAGAAACAACATAGTTATGATTATGGATTTCCTCCAGCTGAAATGAGGTTAACAATTCCAAAAATAAAAAAAAGAGAAAAAGGTGCCTCTCTGGATTCCTTTTTTGTTTTATTCTCTTCGACGGTGGCAAAAGGTAGAAAGTCGGACCTGTTGTTTGCCTCGTGTGCAGCAGCTCATCACAACACAAGCGGCCTCGCAATCGCAGAACAATGGCAGTTGCTTTGGTCGTTCAAAACAAATTATGCACTGTATCTATAAAACCGGATCCTTGATGGGACGCGCACTTGATAAACAAGCAAAGGTAGACTCTTTCAGATATGGCATTCGCTGCAATCTTGCCACATCTATAAGCCGCTTGAGCGGATTTGATTTATTCACCATCTTAACTTGCGAGCGGTTGTGGCTTAGTTGCACCACTCCTGTTGCAACACAAAGACGAGGAGATTAAGAGACTAATGCTTTTAGAACAAAGTGGAGCTGCCGGTCTGTTGTGAGCTTTGACACTATGCTGTTTTAAATCTGCAGAAATGAAGAGCTTACAGAGGTAAGGATGTAGTAATGCTCTCATCTCCTAAAGGAATTAACAGTCCTCATGATGAAGGGGAAAATGAATCTTTGATTAATAGTTTGGATAGGGGTAGGCACAGATGTAGATATCGTCTTTCTAATCTCTCCTGCGTTTTTTCTTCCTGTGTGCACAGAAAAGCATGAAAAGGCAAGATGGATTGTTTTGGAAGCCAGCTGTGAAACTGGGATGATGTCCTGCACAGGTCACAGACATAGATCAGACCCCACAGCTTGCCAAGAGGATGTGCTTCTTCTCTCTCTTCCAAAAAGATTAGATTATAGCGTTTCTTGGTATTGAGTGCTGCTCGCGCTTTTCTCACTTTAAAGTTTTATCTGCAGACCTCGGCCTTTACACCACCGATTTTTCTTGTAATGCAGCCGTTGTTCATCATCCCTCGCACTCGCCCGGCCTGTGTCTTCAGCGTGTTTTCAGACATCCATGTGTAATAAATGTAAAAGTCCCACTCCACTTTTACACCTCCTCATAATTACATATTCAAAATGTTTGCCTCTTAAAATAGCTTGAATGTAACTCTACACCTTTCTCCTTCATTTTGTTGGATTTTTTTCTCATACCAGTACTAAATCAATACTTTGTCAAACAGTACCGGTGCCTCAAAAGTGCCACAACTGATACTTTATTTTAAAAAAGCACAAAACATTCGCCGACCATAGGAGCAGCTTTTTTATTGCTAAGGCAAATTGGAAGTTTAAATTTAACACGTTAACTGTTTAAACTATACTTAAATTAAATATATGCTAATGTGAATAATCTTTACAAATTTACATGACGAATCACACACTAAATAAAACCTAACCTATCTATAATAATTCAACACTAAATAACAGTTTCAGTGCCTAAAACAGCAAAATACTCAATTGCTCCAATGTTGTCATCAATTGTTTTCCCACCATCAGGGCCACGGACGCAAAACACTCCCGACTAATATGCTAATCATGGGATCACGCAAGCAGTAGAACATGGAGCATTCCTCTGCTTTCACATTCATCCTGTGTGAGGAATTGTTTTAAAACATTCGCTGCACGTCGCGTTATCGGAATACTTTCACTTGAGATACAGCTCCACTTTCATCCCTTTAGATTTCGACATTTTGTTGTCGTGTGCAATTTGAGTTAGCTACTAGCTAATTGTAGGCTAACGTTATGTGCAGCCAGAGCCATGTTGAGACTGTGCCAGGCACGGACTTATTCTTTGCTCAAAGTCTTTGTTGAATATTTCTTTCAGTTTTAAATGCTTTGGATAATAATTTAAATAATCTAATAAAAAGGAAAGTGACATTTGAGGAAAATAGATCAAAGCTTACTTTTCAAACAAGCTTCTAAACACACAGAGGTATTTTTAAGTTTCTCATCGTGCTGAGAAATTACTGAAGTTGCGTCACCCTGGTGCTGCAGCCGGAGGAGGTTCCAGTTGTCGGCTTTAAACCTCAATTTTGTCCAGTTTTGAAGCTTTGCTTTCCTGGTAATGGATCACAACACGGAGTGAAAAATATGTTCTTACTCCTTGCTGATGTTTTAATTATTGATTCGCCTTAGTATGTTTAAACCTGGTTTGAAGGGCGGCCAAACGGGTGTAAACAGAATGCAGCATCAACAATCACCCATCATCAATAACTTAATAACCCTCAAAGGCCTCATGGAAGATCAGTTGTGCTTGCAACACATCTTTATGTTATTCACTGCACCCTCTCTCTCTCTCTGTGTTTTTCTTTTTCCTCTCTCGCCCTACAGTCACTATTCAGTGCACACAAGCTATACTATATAGACTGTAGATATTATACTCTGCAGCTAAAGGCTCCAAATAAGTTTGGTTCTGGGTTAATGATCCAATGATTCATTAATTAGCGAACACAAGCTACATACGGCAATTATTTCTCCATGCAGATAATAAATGTTAAACCTTTCTTTCTGAGCGGCTGTGTCTCGGGAGGTAAAGCAAGTCGGCAGAATCAAAATACTGAACCGCAAACTGCCCCTGACGGCTGTGCAGGCTGTGTATGATTGATGTGTGAGGGAGGAAGTGCTTCACATAGGAACTGCATGGGTGAAAAACTGGACTGAAAGTGCCTTACATGTTGTTGCCTATTTGTTTCTGGTGAAGGCAAAACTATAATTTACCACTGACACTTGCCTAACTTCTTAAAGTCTTTTCAACATTATGTGCACTGATTAGAATTAGTGCGTCTTAGAAAAGTCTGAATAATACTGTGTGTGTGTGTGTGTGTGTGTGTGTGTGTGTGTGCGTGTGCGTGTACATACTGTATAGCTCAGTTAGTGGGTGGCCGACTGATGGAGGCTCATCAGCTGAGTGATAATCTAATTACTGCTGCCGACTAAGATAGATGGAGCCACGCAGCCAAACACACATCTTTGTGAAATTTAATTTGCACTGTAAAAGCTACACAAATAATTTAGGGCCTTGAAAGAGATATGAATTTTGATGCATGTATATTAGTTATCGCAGCTCTCAAATGGGGTCTGTTACATAATTCACACCATGCCAGCTTGTCGAGACAAACTAAGAGTCTGTCGGAACAAACCGAGAGACAAATTGAGTGGCGTCACGGCAGGCTCTGATTAAAAGCGAGGGGAGAGGGACATTTGGAGCGTTATTGATGAGTGGTGACAGATGTGATGTCTGCCGGTGACAGATACCCCCCCTCCACCTCTGGAGAAGGTAAAAATCCCATTTGTGTGGCACGTAGCGTGTTTGCAAACTGTATCAATGCGGATTTCGGAGATGCGCTAAAGCGATGATGGTTTTCTCCGAGAGCTGACAGGGTTTTCATAACATCTGACCCCTGGAAGGAGATGGCTGCGCGTCTTTTTTCCCTATAAATTCATTGCCGAATCGCAATCTGTCAGCTGAAGGCCTCAACAATCTAATAATTGGATTTCTTTTTAAATAAATTGTAACCTACTGAGGTCATTTTAATCAATCCTTGTAATTACAAATTACAAATCGTTGTGTGCCAAGGGAGCTTTGTGACACGGCTGCTGTAAAATGGTTCCAAGGCACTGGATCCGCTCCCAAGAAGAATCTTGCCGCTTTTGAGCAGTTTTGAGTCTCGTAATTTATGGACTTCACTTCCCAGGTCCTTTGCTCCGATTAATTAAATTAGATGTGGCTTAAATGAGAATGTTAATATGTTGTAACATTGTGATACCATAGTTTTCTGGAGTGGAAGGAGAATAAAGCGGGAATATAAATGTAGTGGTCAAGAGCCATGATTAGAGAGTCCATGTATATGTCTGAGGAATGTGATGAAGCTAAATTATTTAGTGCTTTTCTTTTCTTTTCGCTGTTATACTGTACTTTGTTATTTTATCCCTACATGAACACACAACTAGATGGATTGCTTGAAAAAATATCGGATTTTTCACTTTTCAGTTTACATTATGTTTCGTCTGATGCCGTGCAACAGAAAAAAAGTCACGATAGAAATGGCGCACATTCCTGTCACAAACATGACAGGTAAGTAAAACGTTGAGACACACAGAGGTCAGGTGAGTCTGGGAGTGCCTGCAGCAGGAAAATCAGGAAAATCCTCCTCTGATTTTCAGTGCTCGCTCGCTCTGGCCCAGTCTGCCACGGCAGCTGTTATTTCTCCTACAACACCTCTTTTTTCCCAATTTTATGCTTTTTCTTACACCTCAGCCCGTTTCTCAATAGTCCACCTCCCTGTTGTTTGAATCCCTTCAGTGGGATCAACTGTAATCTCCAAGTGGCTTGTTGACAGGCTCGGAGAATATGAATCTGCTGCAGAGACAACTGCTTAGCGGCTGTCCTTTGCGCAGCCACAGCTCGTGTCCCTCTACCCCTTCTCTTCCGGCTCCATCCACCTCCATCTGTGTTGACAGAGGCCCGCTGTAGATGGAGTGTCCTTTTGCATCACGTACCTTTCTCATCAGCGAGAACGAGTTTTCTCACATATCCTACAAGGCCCTCTCAACCCCAGATTTATTGTCAGTGTGGAGGCTGGAGTTGACTGCTTCCTCTCTGTGATATATTTTCACTGGTGCCCTGACATTTTGGATAGTAGAGATGAGCTTTTACCATCAATAAAACACACTTTTGTTGGTGTAGACATACTGTAGAGGTCGATGAGTGTGTGTTTTGAGATTTAAGCGAAGAGGTGGTCAGGAGGCATTATTATTTATATGCGGAAAGTCTGTTCCAGTATTCCTTTCCCTTCTCATGCAGCAGAAGGACATCTGTGATTTATACTATCGAGTGTGCTCTGTCTGCTTCCACTTCAACCTAAAGAGGCTGATCCTTGTACACATTTCCTCTTAATATTTTAATACTTTTCTGGCAAATCCATTTTTTCTGTCAATCTGCTGCAGATCCTCTCCTCTCTTCACTGCACCTCCTGCCCCATCTCTCATCATCTCCTCTACCTCTTCATCCAGGTTTCCTTATATCCATTTGATGGCTGTGTCCTTCCCCTCGCCCTCATCGAGGGAGCAAATCAATAGAAGTTGAGCAGGGCCAAGCATCATGCTTTCAATGATTTCCTCCTTCTTTTGGATTCGATTGCATGTGCACGAGTATATTCATGCATGCAGTTTGGCCAGTTTCTGTGCGAGAATTCAGGCTCAGATTGGAGTAAAGAAATATTCTAAAACAGCAGGATCAAATTATATATGTACATATGTGTGTGTGTGTGTGTGTGTGTGTGTGTGTGTGTAAGAGCACCGGCATACGCGATGGCTTTGACATATTGTTTTAATTAATTATTGTTATTGTTGTTCATCTCACGTAAACACATGGTATATAGGTATAAATATATACAAAAATAACAATGAGAAACAAATGATTAATCTGTCATTCATGCATTAATGCCCTCGGAAGTAATGTGACATTGCTGATTTGTTTTGTGTCGTCTGAGTGTCATTCAAGCAGCAGACCTACTTCACACTACATTGGCATTTTGCGAAAGAGAGAGAGAGAGAGAGAGAGAGAGAGAGAGAGAGAGAGAGAGAGAGAGAGAGAGAGAGAGAGAGAGAACACCAGTTAGTTGTCATTTTGGCGTCTGGTGGTCGCCAGCGAGCTAATTCACTGAGGCAGGACTTGAAGGCTACGGATATAAGAGGCTTCAAAAATAAAAAGGATGGAGTCAACGAGGCGCAGGCAAAGCTAGAGGAGGTGGAGGAGGAGTCATCTCCTGTTGCTGTAGCAGCAGATGAGTCAGGACGAGAGCGGGTGGTGGAGGAGACGGCTCCCCGGCTGCAGCCAGTCGGGCTCAGTGGCTCTCAAATGTTTTTGCCACAGGGCACACCGTCTATGGAAGCATTTCCAAGCCACACATTTGCATGTGATTATAGCTGTGTAAATCATCATAGATAAGATTCATTCCAAAGCTCACCGGTGCACAAAGACTCAGACCAACACTGTTAACGGATACAGTAGAGAGGGAGAGAGGGAGAGAGATGGAGAGCGAGGGAGACAGAAGTTGAAAGAGCACAACAGAGGGAGGGAGGAGGTCAGAGGATGTTATGGCAGACAGATGTTATCAGAGCACAGAGTCCACTGATTACACTGCAGTGGTAATAATATCCTGATTGATGTACATCTGTTGCTGCGTTGACTGTCGGCCTGTAGCTGGCATCCACTAGGTGTCACGTGACCGACAGCCCATATGGAAAAATAAGCAATGATGACTCTTTAGCCCCTATGACATGAAATATGCATTCATTGGTTTTTGTATAATTTGATACTGGTTAGTGTGTTCAAATTACTACACTTAGGATTTAATTATCATATCAAAATAAAAACAAAAGGCTCCGTACGATTTTGTTTGCCATTTTCTGATTGCATCCTTTTTTATTAAAAGAAGAGGAGAGAGGAGGAGAGAGGAGGAGGAGGGGATGAGGAGTGCGATGGACAGATGAGACACCAATTGATGGAGCTGCTGAGGAGGTGAAAGAGAGGAGAGGATTAGACAGACAGAACAGACACAGAGTTAATAGTTTGTCATAGTTCAAATGTGTCGCAGTTGAAAAAGAGCCCTTGTCACACAATGGAAGAAAAAAAAGCGATGAGACCAGTGATGGTCAATTTTCAAAACTGAAAAAAACATTGGCAACATATAATTTATAATATGACTGCTCCCATCAACATCAAGGCGCCGGGTGCTTCTCCGGATTTTTGTCTCGCTGCTGACAACTACCGGAATAATGAAGTTGAACGAGAAAAAGCTTTCGTTTTATTTTATTTTGATTTCATTATGTGAGAGTCGGCTCACACACCTAAACCGAACCTTTTAGTAAAGTGAATTAAGTACAGTGAATTAATCTGACTCCAAAAATAACAGGTGGACATGCAAAGTTTTGTGCGCAGGACTCAGCCGCTGATGTTTCAGGGTCCAAGCAACGTCTCGGATGTGGACTAATTGCAACATTCAGTGATGGAAATGACGATGTAGTGGATTTGTTAGATTGCTAAATTACCGTGATAATAGCCAGAACTAAGTGTTTATTCTAATCAATGTTATAAATGCTCTTATTTTGCTGATGTTCTCCGTTACACATGGCTCTCTCTGAGGTTTCTACGTTCTTTTTCCCCTGTTAATAGGGTTTTTCCTTACTCTTGTTGAGGGTTAAGATTAAGGATGTCACACCTTGTTGGGCCCTATGAGACAAAAGATTCGTTCCCACAACAATGATTTGGGTCTCGAAATCAATCACTGAGACCGGATCAGTTTCAGTCAGGAGTAAAATATGGTTCCTTCTGAATCGTAGCAACAAGTATTACACCACCACCATTGGTGTGACAGATATTATAAAAATGGAGCAAGAGTCATCATTATGTCTGAGGCATGACTCAACAGCATGGCCTATTTCCCAAGCACACCGGGTTTAGCAGCTAATTCAGAAGCAAGTCCAGTGAGAGGTGCGTTTGTCCACAATCAGAGGAGCAGAACTGGGTGATTGGAAATGTGATGTTTGTGATTCGACATTCAATTATTCCGTATTATTATTCGGTATTAGTCACAACCCTGAAATAGCCTCTGTTACGTCAGTGTCACTTGTTTAAAGCCAAACATGACCAAGCTACCAATGACGCTGATATGTTTAGTTTTTCTTTGTGACTGATTATTTTCTTGGTAATTCTCTGACTTTAATAGGATTACATGTGGGACTCTGAAGTGGAGCACAGAGGCAGAGACGAGGGGTAAAAATGAAGAATTCAATGAACAACAAAGTACCGAATATGCTTAACTAAATGATATGATGGGAGAATGTTGGTGGATAACAACAAACAAATATAGGTTAATAAGGATGGGGGGAGTCTAGGGTGGAAGAGAAATGGAAACCAGAGCCCAGGTGTAGTGTGGCTGGGGAGCAGGTGATCCTGGGAAGACGGAGAACAGGTTAAGGTGCAGACAGGCAGGTTAGATTATTTTTCTTGTGTCAAACGTGTTGTTATTGAAAGTTGTTAGCTTCTCCTAATCCGATTGTAACGCTTGGTTATAATTTTCATTATTCATGTATTTATCTATGATACATTGTAAGGTGTCCTTAGGTGTCTAGAGAGGTGCCGTAAAATAAAACATATTATAATATATATTATATAAAATAATAACACTATTTATTATTGTACGGCATAACTGCAAAAACACGACCAGGTCCAGGAACCCTGTGAACAGAAACGTACTTCATATCTAAACTCGGTTGTTATTTGCAGTGTTGCTGTGTTGACTGTTTATTCAAGTCATAAATATTCATGACACTCATTGACTTTGACCTCTCAGCCACAGTATGAAGCTCAGACAAAGTTTATGCTCCTTCAGTCTTTGGCCTTCATAGACTTGTGAACTTACATCTGCTGGATATGCATACATCTGCATATGCTGGACATATCTGAACTGTAATAATAATAAAAACTATAAAACAGTACTGTATAGCATGTAGACAGTACACTGCTGTATGTGGTTGTTTTTTCTTTGTAAAAACCATATTCCTGCCATGCATTGTTCCATATATTTTACAAAACGCTCACATAGTAGTTCTATAGCCCTATTTTCAACAAGAATAAAAATATTTGTGCGCGTGTGTGTGTGTGTGTGTGTGTGTGTGTGTGTGTGTGCACACACGTACATGTGTCGGTTTGGGACTGAGGCCTAAGAAGTAGGAGTTGCCACAGAACATGAGCAAGGTGTGAACGTGAGCAGCAGGCCACGGCAGATTTTCAGAGAGGTGCTGCTGTTCCTCCTCCGCACTCTGCCAGAACATTCCTCATTCTCAGAACCTAATTGAAAACAAAACAGATCCCAGGGACCAGGGAGTGTAAATCTGATGGGCTGGAAACGTCCACTGCCATTGACAATGTTTAATCTCATTATTCCCCGGATCTGCAGCGAGATTAATCAACCCAATTAGACCTGAGCAAAATAAAACATTCAAATGTGAGCTCAAGCGTCTCACCTGTGAATATCAAGCAGACAGTTATTTTCCACGCTGATCAGCGACACAACATTTCAAGCTTGTTTTTTGTTGTCGTCTAAAATCAATATTGTGACACAAACTATTTTGTGTGCAAGTTATTTATTTCAAAATATATCTCACAGAGACAATTTTTGTATGCAATTGTTCTTTAGCTCTTCTCTGCTGCTTGTAATGCTTGTTGCTTGAATTGCTTGTCTCCATTTTCTCTATTTATTTAAAAAGATTGTTTTGAAAGTTAAAATCCTGTACCTACTCGTGTTCCTGTTCCAGTTTGTGAAAAAGGGATTCCAGCATCTTGGGATGTTTAAAAACCAACATCATAAAATGTTCCAAAATCAATATTTTAACACATTATTTTCTTGTAATTGATTCTAAGCCTTAATACTTATACACACAAGTATACGTACTCAAAAAATAAATCTATACTCTACTGTTTATATATGTTTATACCAGTAAATACAGACAGTACCTGTACTACTTGATGAAGATGTCATGCATGTTATCTGAAACCATTATTAAACCAGAATGGCACTCAATAGAGGAGCCAACACTCATAGACACCAGTTAAAATTATTGCTATATTCTGTATACAGTGTATCATCCCACGAACAGGTAGACAGGTAGTGATTCTCCGACCTGTCATCTTATTGTTGAGGATCGGTTGAATCTGCAATGATCAATATTTTATAATAACAATGAAACAAATTGCTTTGTGTGATATGAGAGGGTTCACTCATAGTCATAAACACAAAGAGAACCAGGAGGCCGCTCGGTCAAGGCTGAGTGGCCATTTTATCACCATATTGAATCAGGTCCCACATCAGGAATAAAAACATTTTCTGAGATTCAACAAAAGGAAAAACAGCCATGTTAAAGACAGTAGAACATTTTTTTTCCCATATCCACCCATTCATTCGCACTCAAACCAAAATTGTATTGCTTCTTTCTTGGGTCAAGTTTTTTTGGAGTAATTCTTCTGAGTGCAAACAGCATTACAAATGATCACAACACTATTATCACCACACTCAACTGTTCCTCAGGAGCAGACACACACAGTTTCAACCCTTTTTTTCACTTGACAAACTGCATTTTTTACTTTTTACTTCACTATCGCCACTTTAATCAGCATTTTCAGCCTCGATTTCACAGAATCCCTTTTCTCAGAAAAAGCCCCGATAAACCCACTGTTCACTTCCTTCATGTGTCACAAAGTTATCGCACAAAACACTGCTCGGTTAAGGTTAGGGAAGAATGGTGTTTATGGTGAGTTAAAATCGACAGTGACGGGTTTCTTCAGACCAAACACAAACCACTGTCTCAAGAGCCGAAGCCACACACACCTTGTGCACGCAACCATCCGGCCGAACCTCCTCCCTGAGCATGTAGCAGCGTCCCAACTCGTGCAACTTCCATCCTGGCAACAGAAAATCATTATTCACACGGCTGCTAAAGGTTGCTTGTCATTTTAAGCATTTAGATGAACGAGCAATGCTCTCATTTCTTTTTTTTCCTGGTGACGGCATTCTCATTACAGAGGCACAGCCCTGCATGGGTTTCCATGTAAATGAACAATTTACGGAAAGCTCCCTCAGCCACAGATACAGTACATATGACTCGATGCAGATACGGCATCACGTTTATCCCGAAGCCATTTGCTGTGTGATATATAAAACATCTGACGGTATGGGGTTGTTAATAAAATGTTTTCTGTACCTGCAGGAACTGAGGTCTGATTAAATGTTAATGACCGTACCTTAACTGAGGGCTTTTCATGACCCCTCCTGAAGAATTTAAAAAAGGAGTGACCTTCCCCCGAGCAAATACATTTTAATGACACAATAAATGTTGAAATTGTATCGCAGGCCATGGTGAGCTATACGGCATCAGGGCTGCTTAATCAATCCAGACGGGCTGTGTGAGTTATTTAATTTAAAATATATATCTCACTGAGACATGTTTTATGCAATTGCTTTATACCTCTTTTTCTGCTGCTTGTAATTGTTGCTTGAATTGCTCTTCTTTATTTGTATCTATTTATTTATAAAGATTTTGTGAAAAGGGTTTCCAGCATCTTGGGACGGTTAACCCTCCAAAAATAAGCATCATGAAATGCAGAAATGTACAATAAACTGTTTTAAAATGGTCAGTGATCCATATTTTGAAAAGTTATATACGTCAAAGTTGTCCCATCCATACATTATAGAAGCAGTGTAGAAATAGTGTCGAAATAATCTTTTTTTTTTTCTCCCCTCCATCTTCTGATGGTTGTGACAGGATTTGTTTTGTCTCCCAGATGATGGATTTGGCAGATGAATCTGGCATCACGGCGACAGCCTGAAGAAATGTATAATCTTCATCTACATGTTTTTGTATAATTAAAGTGTTCTGACAAATTTTTTTTTTGTAACGTGTGGGTTCTACTTTGCATTTTGTTTCAAGGCTGATGTCCCTCGAATCAGATCGACTGAGTTGCCCCAGTTGCTTCTTGTTTTCATGGAACTAGAGTGTTTGAATTCAGAGAAATAGAGACTATTGTGTAATGAAGGTTTTACAATACAAATATTGACCTCAATGAAAAACTACTGTGATTTGTGTTTAGTTTATATCACATAACATAAAAGACACACACATGAAGGAGTGTGTGTGGGGCTCAAACCAAATCCAAAACTTGTACAAAAGATAAAATATACAAAACTAACCAAATTATAAGTACAGGAGATATGTTAGTATGGAAGAGAGAATTGGACTTTGTATTAATATGAAAGAAATAAATACAGAGAGGGAAGAATATTTTTACAATATGAATAAAATAATCGAAGAGAGCTCATTTACATTTCAAACTATAAAATTCCACTCAGAAGAGCACACATCTCCGCCAAGGCTAAACAGGGAATTCAATGCAATCAAGCTGCACCAAATTACACCCAAACTACAATCCCCTAACATGTGCCTGATGTTTTTCATCCATATCCATGAATTATTCCCTCGGAAATTGGTGAAAACGTCAGAAAATGCAAAAAAAACAAATGTTAAAGAAAGTCCTGGATCCACCTCCTGATCCGGTTCTGACCGATACCCGATGCTTCTACCACGTTTCTCGGTAATCAGTCAGTTATTTTTGTGTAACAGGCAAACAACGGTGAAAACGCAACCTCTTGACGGAGGTAAAGATGCTTTTTGTACTTGGACAATGATTCAGAGAAATCCTATTAAAGCACAATCTCATTTCCCCCGAAAACGGATTCTCAAAATTCTTTCCAGCACTGAAAGGAACATTTTAAATTTAGATTCTATGAAGCCTGTGCAGACACTTTTTTAGCTTCATTCATTTTGAATTTTCAAAGCAGAATTAAAAGTGTAGTGTACTAATATGAAAAACCCTTGTGCTGACCCGACATGCACAAATATTCACACCTAGGATCTTCACACTGTGGTTTTACCAGATAAGCTTTAGTCATAAGTATCATGAACCTGCTGTTTTTAGTTGTAGTTTTCTTTTTTGCTTGTATATTCTCACTGCTAGTGCTGCTATTTTAATTGTTCTGCTATTAACGGGATAAATAGTCTTTCAACGAGTGACATATTCATCTCTTCCAGTAAGGATCACACTTTACCTCCCACACTTCTCTCTTTCTTTGTGCATGACTAAACATGAGGCTCATTGTTTGTTGTTTATCATCACGCAGGCCTTTTACTCCGAGGTTGTTTCTATCTGAAACTAATGTTACCTGAAACTCCACTGTGGGTTTTGTTCTCCGTTGTTACTCGTTAATAAGTTAATTAGAAGAACCCACACGGCGGCTATATCCGTGTATATTTTTTTATGAATCTAGTCACTGGCCCTCATCATTTTTATTTCATGATAGAGGTTATAAAATATGCAGAGCAAAACTCGAGAGACGCTACAGACTCAACTGCTTAGAAGTGCATCCAAACATGACGTGTTCGCGCTCAATAGTCAGAAAAACGCTCTTCTGCCCGCTCTTGAAAATGAGACTTACAAAGGTTATCGTGGCTGTTTTCATAAGTAATTGATGAGAAACACAACATCCGAGCGCAAACTATTTGATTTTCTATTTGTTTCGGTGACTTTTGGAGAAGAATTCATGATTTTGTAAGGTTCTGTAGGCGAGTGAGTTTAAATAAGTGACCAGTCATCCCAGGAAAAAATAAATATCATGCACAACTGTTCTTTGTGAGGATAAAAATGTAGAATAAAATTACAGAAAAAAAATATACTCAGAAAAGATTGTTGATAACAAAAAAAAGACACTCGCAACATTATATATCAAAGCGCACTGCATGTGTGGAATGACTCCTGACAACACTTTGGTTTCTCTTTAAAGCGCAGCCTCGGGCGCCTCTTTAACTCTTTCGGGTAAACACTGATCCCGTTCCAGTCGTCTCATGTTGCAGGATGTGAGCTGAGTGGGCCGAGGTCCTCAGCCACAGCGTTTTTCCTCCACAGGGTTTTTCCATCTGACCCTCTTGCATCATCATTACCACGGAAAATAATCCAACAGTTTTTATCGATATGACCCCCCCCCCGCCGCCCTCTCTCTCTCTCTCTCTCTCTCTCTCTCTCGCTCTCTCTCTCTCTCTCTCCCTCTCTCCCACAGTTTGGTGATAACCTGCTAATGCACACCTACAAAGATGCACCTCTTCCATGTGGACCTCATTGTTTCATACTTTCTGCAGTCCCTTTTTTACACATGCACGCACAGTCCCACTCACATTAATGCAGCACACATACTGTAGTGGACTGATACTACTACCAGTCATGATAACAATGATTAATGTGTTCATTCTCTCACATCTACTCTCACTGACTGAGTGCACTGATAATTGCTTGTTGCTGATACTGCCCTTTTCCAAATCTCAAAATGTTTAGATGTGCAATCCAATTGACAAAGAGCCTTTGGTCTTCATAAAAAAAAGTGTTATGAGAACAAGATTTAAAAACACATCTCACACTCGGAGCAAAAATTCGTATATGTTCCCCTTCCCTGGTGTTTTCTTTTGTTCCCCTTCAACAGAATCCAAACATAAGACCTCTCCAGTTATAAATGGGTTGCATTAAGCACACGAAAAATACAAGTAGTACGTCATACATAAGTACTTCAGTTCTGTTTTAATGTTGAATTCAATTGTCAGTGCATTTACTACAGCAGATCTTGTGATTTCTAAAGGAAACAATGAAGTGTTATTACTATGCTAAAAGTGTTAAAAGCCGCATTGTATGAAAAGCTAAAAGCTCACACAAAGCAGCAGAGAGCATTCACGTGGAGTCAAGTCATTATAATAGAAAGTGCATTTCCATTCACATGTTCTATGTGCATTTTCATTTCAGGGATAAGTGGTTGAAATACCAGAAAAAAACAGAAACTAATTTTGAAATATTCGCAAATTTGTAGGAGATTGTAAAGTTGTATTAATTTATGATATTTCTATATGTCTTTCCATTGTTTGATGATTGTCAGGTGCTCTTGAAATTACAAGATCTTCTCCTGGAGTCAAAATATCCTGGATGGTGATGGAGTTACGATCATGGAGTGAAGACACGATCTTCAGGTCCAGACGATACAGTCTCAACTGACTACATTATAGGTATGAAGCCAGAAGGGACCCCTTCACTCTTTTATATCATTTTCTCTTATTGCAGAAGATAGATTTACTGTCATACCTACAATTCTGTCTGTTTGAATAGTTGTTTCCTCTTTCTGTATATTTGAATTGTATTATGGACTGAATCCCATTGTTTTGTGTGTGTAACCCAGAATCCAGATGTTTGTTTCGTAAGTGTTCAGCTCAATTTCCATAAATCGTGTCAGGAAGTTTGCCTGTGCAATTTCCTCTTGTTTTTTTTTCTCTCTCTCTCTTCTGTTGGACCCCATTTTGTCTTCATCATCTTCTCGTGTATCTTCCATGTGATTAAGTCCCCAGTGGCCACATGCCTTATAATTCCTTCTAATCATAAGCTCCATTGTAGCAAATTTCGTCTTGACCTGCCATCTTAATTCCTTTCTGTCCATTGCCTTTCATTTGACATTCATCCCCCCCAGCTCTCCTCTGGAATGACTGTACGCTGACAAACGCCATGTCTCGGGTAGGAGGAGGTTAAATGACTTGCCTCTAAGACAAAGAGTCCATCATTGCATCTGCTGTATAATGAAGGTAAAGGATGACTGGCCCCTTCACCTCTAGGGAATGGAAATTAGCACCTTCCAAGATTCCTGCCATTTCAAGGAAAGCAATGTGGTCCCTGGAGCCTTTTACATAATATTCTGTGGATCTTATGAGGAGGAATATTAGTGTTTGGTTATGAAAATTCAAATAAGCCGATGTGGTATAACTTAGGTAGAGGATATTGATAAAGGCAAATAAATGGCGAGACCCCGATGAGAGGAAGTTAAACTGTAAAATCGGCACTATGCTCCATTTTATGAAAAGGTGAGTCCTGACTGATTTAATCTGACCTACAAGGCAGTGGCTGACCTATTTTAGATCATATTAAATCCTAATAATTTGGCCTCTGGTGCTCCAGAGCGCTCTCATTACAGTACAATACAAATCATTTATATTGTTTTGAAGAAGGTATATTGTTTCTGAAAAAAAATGTCAGCTTATGAGATAAAATCTTTGCTGCCTATCCATCATCCTAAACTTCCCCGGCTGTTGATATAATTGTTTTCAGACTAAACTTTTTTCACAGAGTCTTGTGCTGTAGAACATGTCTCTCTGTAGGTCTGAGAAGAAAGAGAACACACAGATTATTCAGTCTTATTAAGTGCTGCTGAAAGATGTGAGTTTTGGTAGTTGTTATCATTATTTGTCTTCTACAGTAATCCTGCAGTATTTATGTGCGTGACACAGTGTAATTTATTGAATTTATCAAAGAGAAAGAAACAAATATTGCAGAGTAATTGGCTGATCAGTGTGAGTGAGGCACAACACTTCCTTTTGATATGGTGATCAAGTGGGGCTGATTTATAGTACTATGTAATTATGTTTATCTTTTCGCGAAAAAAAAAATAGTCAAGCGTGGTAATGATAATATCGATCTGATATGAAATGGTAATATTAAAATGATAACTTAAATAAACATTACTTTCAAACTAATGTGTAATTTATATGAACTCAAAAATAATATTCAAGTGCATTGTCTCTGTTTAAAGTTGGTTTTGTATTCATGTCCTTCAATGGACCAATCATTTTAGGGACCTTATACTCACACACGCGCTATATTTTTATGTTGGGACTCCACTAGGGAGGTTTTCCATTCAGCGTTGATAAAATTATTATTATATAGTTTAAATTATTTATCTCAAACTGCCTGTTTGACATCCAGCGTTTGAGAGCACACCTCATCCCCTAAGGCACTGAGGTGCTGAAAGCAAACGGTAAAACGAAGAATCGCAATTTAATTAACTGTAAATGGCAACTTCTCAAATCCATCTGTACAAGTTAGACTGATAGAGAATGTGAGAGTGGACAGAAACGATTACAGAAAGAATATCTCTGGTAACTATTACACCCATCACCTGCTAATGGAGTGACCTCACTGTGGATTTCTTCTTTCATGCACAATCTGTATATTGAAACATTTCTCTACATATGCCCAAAATCCTGTGTAATCCGCATTTGTCTCACATTGACAAACTGGAGTATAACGACAGTGTCAAATTTACTGACTTAGAATTTCCAAATGAGTCTTTGATTGGTCGTAGAAGGTGTTTAATGAAGAGTATGGATTTTATAACATTGGCATCATGCAGTTCCAGTCTGAGTTGCTTGCTGCCAAGCGCCTTCTCTAAGGAAAGCAGGACCTCCCTCGTGGCTACGAACCAACCACAGTTTATGGTCAGCTACAATTCAACGGCGTTCTGATGTTCCACTGGTGGCATGAGAGAGTGTGGTCATAAGTGGACATAAAACAGTGACCTCTCTCGAGGCTTAAGGATGGAGCAATATTTTACTGATTGCTTAGGGAATTTATCTCCAGTATATTAAGGAACTGCTTTTCTCTGCATAATCTCTATAAACTTTCTCACCAAGGTTTTGTGTCACAGTTGTCTCAACACCATATAATAAATCTCACTAATTAAACTTCTGGAGAAAGAGCAACATCGCCCACAATGTCGTGCTCTTACACTCTCAAATAAACAGTTCCCTGCGTAAGTATCTTGTTCTCCATTATCACTGTGAAAGTAAAGCTCTTCATATCATCTAATGAGTTTAAAAAGAGGGGGTTTATGCTTATAATTTAACACATTTGTAAACCAGCGAGGGCTGGATCAGACGTGATGCTCCTTTTTTCATAATCAAATGGTAAGTGTCACAGAGAACAAGAGTGCGGGGGGGTGTTACACGGGTCCCATTACAAGGCAACACGGAGTCTGACACCTTCATGGTGTAGCTGGTATAGATGTGAGAGGACAACTTACAAAACCTAAACAGGCACCAAAGTCGGCTGAGAGCATAAACCTTATCATGTGTCTGACTGTATTAATAATTTACAGCCATCTATTCCTCACACCTTATTATGAGAGTTCAGGGACACACGGGGGGGGGGGGCCTCACTTAGTTGAGACTTAAGAGATTTGTTCTTTAAAAGGAGACATATTGTTCATTTTTAGGTCCATAACTTTAATGCTCTAATGTTCAGAAAACCCTTTCCTCAAACTGCCCCTTCTATTTCCTGCCCCCCTCCCCGATAAAGCCCAGCTTGCTCTGTAGTCTCTGCTCTGCCTTTTTTTTACTTGTTAACTTTGCACAAAAAGAAATTATTTAACACACTCGAGGAAAGAAAAAAGCTGAAAAAATATAATGTGTTTCCTTTAACCGAAGCTAGTACAGGCTGAACCTGCTACCCTCAGTTTTTGAGCTTTAGCCCAAAGCTCTTCTTTGTTAAGTGTACTTTTGTTTTCAGGTAGCTACCAGCCCACCCTGAGCAATATCCCTCACTGTCAGCGGCTCCGAGAACTTGAACCTTTCTTTTTTCTCGGGGCCCCAGAAAGCTTCCATTTGTCTGGACAATAAAAACACTTTGTCCCCACTCTGGTATTGGCGAGACTTTCCATTGTTTTCTCTCTGTTCGTCCTGGAGAAACTTTCAGCTTTTGTGTTGCTCATTGTTTGTCCCTGAAAATCATAAATGGCTGATGCAATGAATTATATTATATTTTCGCATTAAGATAAAGATGCGATACATTGGAAGCTTCATTAGAAGAGATCCTATTAAAAGTTGGCTGTTTGTCGAAGGTTGTCTCAGTTAATTTATTCATCTGACTTTTGCATCAATTATTTACTCTATTTTAATAATTAGTTTAGTTTCTGTCCTTTTTTGTCACATTTTGAGAACTGCACACTGACAGAGTGCCTCCCACACTTATACCTGAACTCTAATGTCATTAATAAACTGGAACACGGGTGGCCAGGTCATTAGGACTGCTAATTACGATTTTTTAGAAAGAAGCACTTTGTTTTTTAAAGAATTCATTAATTCTAAATCTTTTCAGATTTACATTTGAAGCAGCCATCAAAAACCCGCTGCAGCCACAGAAGAAAGCATCTGTCTCATTACACTACGAGCAAGGCTGTTATTAGTCTGTGTGGGCATTCTACAGCCTGCGAAGAAAGTGTATGAATTATTTAGCCTGCATGCTCGTCTTGAGCTGTAAAATCAGTCACACTGACAATAAATAAATATTTAAAGATGAGTCGCCATTACTTCTCGGTGTGTTAGATTTGACTAAATTAAAGTGCAATGGCCACGTGTGACCTCGGAATCATCAGAGCGGCCTCAGGCTAAAGGAATGAAAGACAGCAGTTCAGCGGGATTCGTCTGAACGGCTGTCTCTCTGGCAAGTCGGTATATAACAACAAGTGCTCCGCTATAATTACTTGCAGGAGAATTGACTCGAAAGTCAATTTATCAAGATGGATGCTTTGTTTGTTATTCTATAGTGTTTCTTGTGATATGTTTGGTTTTTTTCAATTGTGCACAGAATCATTTTCACTGGAGGCTTTTTTTTGAAGTATTGAAGGTGACTCCTGGAATTGATGCATGAATGGGATCTTTGTCGGTAATAAACTGCCGCAGAATGGTACGTCCTTCCTCGTTTGAACCGGAGCCTTTTGAGGGTTTTGTTGGGGAACGTCTAGGGACAAAGAAGAGAGGAGCCATGTTGATTAGACTCAGCACCCCGTGAATTATATTGTTCAGCAATCGCCGTAACGATGAGCTTAAATATTAAACGACTCGATGCAACCGGTGTATTGTTGAGGTTGTAGCCTGTTTTCAAAGTTAAGGATAAATTAAATCAGGTCATCATTTCTCTGATGGTTAAAGTTAATGGAGAGGAAGTTTAAGATCAGCGCTTTGATCATGTGTATCTGCCCATGCATCGTATGTGAAATGATTTTAAGCATTTGCGCTTCATCTTGATGAATCTTCAATCTGTGCAAGCTCCTTCACAAAATGTACTGTTGCATAAGCACAGCAATGTTTATTTGGATAAAGTTAATGACTAGTGGCTCCTGGAGCCCACTGACAAAATATCAAGTCTTAATGAAGAGAGCTGCTAGAAGGTTATGTTTGGTGATGAATTTGGTTGAGCTTCACTCTCAATTACTACTCTATGATGTCCTTTACCTCATTAAGGTTGTGTAGAAACAGGAACTGATGGGCATATATATTATTTTCATTTTGTACTTATGCACTGTATCAACACCACATGGTCTAGATTTAAAGGTTTTTACCTTGTTGAGTTTAAACCAAACCATCAAACTGCACATTAAATGATCCATAGCTAGAAATGTGGTTTGCACATCACTACTGTTATAAAGTTTGTTTGTAAAAATGTTCATATAAAATAGTTGCAACAATTCACCTCTCATAATGTGTTACTTTTCATCCAACTTGCCAAGCCCAGTGTCCATAGAGGCTATTTGTGCTGAAGCTGTCGTTACTCTCTCATTAAATGTTAACTACGAGCAGTCGATGGATATCCACAGGCCTCAAACACAGTGAGATTGGTTACTGACTATCACAATTATAACTGGGATCAGTCTGGTACTTTGTGGGTTTTACTTGTGCATCATTTGTGAATCTCTGAAATGACATTTGGTTAATCTGCATCAAAATGAAACATTCACTATCTGATTTGACCATTTGATTACGTGTGGATGAGAGCTACTAAATATTGTGAGTCCTATAGGGGCCAGAAAAATGCCGAGGCCAAATGGAGTTTGCTGACACAAGCACCGTGCCTTTACTTTTAAAGAATAAAATGTTCATTTTTACAGTTTTGTGTTGTTGTTTAGAGGTTTTGTGTTGAAAGAATTGATTATATGTGATTGATTTGTCGTTCTATAAAGGTTATATGCATAATGTATGATGTAATTCGACCCTGCTGACAAATGTCACTTGAGGCCCTTCACACATGCAGCATGGCACAGGGATGCTCGCTATAGTCAAAGTCAGCACAGGCAAGTCTTGACAGTCAAGTGAGCAGTCAGGTTAATTAGACCAGGCCTCTGTCTAAATGAATTGGGAGGGAGCCATAACTGCACATTAAAATGGTCCCATTAAAATGCACGAATGGAAACACCAGTCAAATCTGATAAAAAACAACTAGGCAAAAGCTTTGGTGACTTTTACCCATTTTTACCGAAGATTCCCTTTTACTACACGTGTGTACGGTTTGTTGACTCCAGCTTCTTCAGTCTCGAGTGCTGTGACATGACGGCGTCAACTCATCCCACGTGAGCACTTAAGCAAATGCCTTTCCTACTTAACGCCATAGACACAGGAGCCCAGTCAGAGGGTAAGTGTACTTACCTACATGGGATTTCATATAAACTGTGAACGTACGAGTTATGTGGAAATCATTTCAAATGCTTGGTTGTGCAGAGTTAATGCAACATCATGATTGGTTTGATATGTTTCCCGTTCAGGTGTTATGAAGCAGACGGGGAAGGGGAAGGGTTTGCCTCGTACAACTGCCACTTTAACGTTATGGACTTTTCTATTCTGGATTGTCTTTCTCTTATAGTGTCTCTGCTGTAGTCGTTCATGGTCTCCTCACACACACACACAAACTTCAATAAAAGGTTGTCTCTTTGTATTTACATTATTTATCCACGGGTTGTCACCTCTGAGATCCAGATTGTTTTTCGGGCCCTCAGGCCACAACCAAGGGATTTCATTCATTTCAGCTTAAGGTGCAGGTTGTGATAAAGTTCCAGTGTCGCACCTATATCGTAGGCTGTCAATGTTTCATGCCCAATATAATTGGAGTCAGATGGTTTATTGCATATCCTTATTTTGAACTTGAAAAGAAATTTGATAACGGCTATACATCCATCTATCGAGCCATCCTCTGCTTCGTTAACTGTATTGTCTTACCGTGTACAAATACTTTATGCATTTATTAGTTTGGGGGTCATTTTATGAATAGATTTTGCATGTCAAGTTAATCCTCTGTTATTACCTATTGTAACGTATAACAAAGTTTTGGAGAGTTCAACTTCAAAAGAGGCTTTTAGATTCAGATATGAATTGATTTGTTCAAAAAAATGTATATTAGCATCTTGTGCAATTAGCATAATTTTTTTTATATCAAATGAAAAGAAAATGAAGTATTGAGATTGAAAGATTTTCAGAGCTGTGCGGCGTCCTCAATGCGGATCAGGAAATTGTAAGGTCACAGGTGGAAACAGACAATCTGGGGTAAAGGGCCACTGTCCTGTTTCAGCACTTAAATCTTGCCTTTCAAACAACTTCTGTTGACAGAGACATTTCTTCTTCCATCTTCAAAGCACAGATATCAGCAATTTCCTTCTGTCATTTCAGTTTTGGTCAGAGCGCATTGTTCTGTCACCCTTTTCCTAACATGGTTTCTGCCTTCAATGAATCGACTCCTTGCCCATTTCCCCTCAGGCGAGAGCTCTCTGTGGTGCTCAGGTCTCTCTCCTGAGCCATTTGATGCCACTGAAGATGTGTTCAGGTCAAATTTGAACCATTTTCAGGTGTAGATGTGTGAAACATTCCTTTAGTTTTAATAAACAATTGTTAACAATATAAGATAAAACTCATCAATCAATTATTTTATGTTATTTTTATTACCTATGAATAAAAAACAGAAGTAATAATCATTAGTTAATGTAAATAAATCCATAGTAACAATAGCAAAATTACAATCAAACAACAATGATAATATTGTTATATTAATATCAAAATAGTTTAATCCAAAAAAGCACAACATATATCAAATCAATTGTATAAGACAAATAGATAATACTAATTGAATATAATTGGTTTTTCACAGCTTCTTTGACCTGCAAACACTTTTTGTGTAAATCCTTTTCAAACACAATAGTGAGTCTTTTTTTTCTGTAAGCCCTGTTTCTGGCTGGGACTCTGACAAAGCGAGTGAGTGATAAATGCACTCTGTCAGTTTGGACATTTAAATGTGTTACATTTCGCCTGAACTGCGGTTTCTTTTTTTGCTTTAGAACACGAGGATTTTCTTGAGGTTTCATTTAAAGCCTTAAATTCCTCGCTGAGCCGTGTGCTCCGCTCAGCCACTGTAGGTTTCTTCAGGTCGGTGCCGCTGGACCAATGGGAGTTGTCCATTAGCTGGGTGAAGGTGTAAACACGGGGCTGCTGTCCTGTTGCTTTTCGTGACAGCGGTTCCATCGGTGGTTTTCTGTGGTGTCGCAGATGTCTCCCCTGGCATGGTTGTTACCAGTGTGGCAGACAGGTGGGAGCTGGGGCTACATGGGTTGTCTCTGTCTCCCACCTGTGTCTACACTGGTAAATGAGGTCGGGTGCATAATGCTGAACATTGTTGACGGCAGTGCTAAATCTGAGTGGAGTGACAGGTCGCTTTCCTCTGCCTCCTTACTCCAGCGTGAATGAGTGGTATTGAAAGCTGAGGACCAAGCGGGCATATTTATCCCTGTGTGTCTCTGAGGGGCTGTTATGTATGTTGGCTGCAACCCCTCCCCCTTTTCCTTGGCGGTGACAGTTGAGTGTTATGTGCTTAAAGTGCGCGGTGAGTCAGACTGCGTCGAGTGTGTGCCCCCATCTGTCTTTTCATCCCTGGTATATACGGGGGGGGGGGCCTTCGAAGGGCTGGCCAGCTCTTGTGAATTCAGGTTCATGGTCGTTTCTTGCTGAGCAGGTGTCACAACAGGGGATCACGGCGGGATCCATTAGAGGAAAACAGTGGGAAACCTGTTGAAGGTTACGCGGTGAAACCCTCGTTCTATGAGAACAGACAAATCCCTCTCACCTCAAAGAGTGACATGCTTTGAAGCTGCTGATCAGACATGAATATAGGCGGCACTGTGTGGGCTGTTGGTGGCTTCGCCCAAAAGAACATGCAAATGTGGCAGCAGAGCTTCTTATACAGCTCGTTAAGGCGGATTCAACCATGCTCATATAGCCACGTTATTACCTGTGCTGTATTTTTTTCAAAAGTCACCCCTACATAAAAAAAGAAGTCATGCTGTTATTTACCCTCCTTTGCTTTAAATATGTTAAGAAGTTATGTTTTAACCACATGAAAGGCTCCAAGAAGTTTACAATGTAGGAAAGGAAATAAAAAATGTTAGAACACTTATAATTCACCGTAACGGCAAGAAGGTTTGCGGTTTCCAATCACGGTTCAGAGTTTGCATGTTTTCTCCGTGGGTTTTTTATGCAGATTGGGTTTAGGGTTAATCACTGTAGGTGTGAATGTGAGAGCGATAGGTGGTTTGTCTTCATCACCTGTCCAGGGACCACCCCGCTTCTCACCCAATGTCAGCTGGAGTCGGCTCCAGCTCAACCCCGGGACCTTCACAAGGATAAGCGGTAAAGATAATGGATGGATGGATGGATAGAAGTGGGAATATTAACACTATTTGAGGGCAAAATATTCATGCGCACGATTATTCAACACAAGACGTTTAGGTGTATAAGACCAAGCAAACTGGTGTCTCTTTTCTTTACACAACCTCCTGCCATTACTTCCCATTACAGCCGAGCAGACACTGTTTAATGTATCCCTGTGTCTGCGCAGCTCCCAGAAGCACAAGGCGAGTACAGAGGCCATCACTTATTACTTGGCAAAAGACAGGGATCCCATCAATGCCATGCTCAACGGGGGTTTAAAGAAAATGATTAATACGCTTAACAAATGTTATATAATCCCCTCTTGCCATTGCCTCTCGGAAGCTGTGCTGTAGGATAGAAAATGTAGAGGGAAAAATTCGAAAGGATCTGAAGAAAGCAGAAAACGTTGCTACATCGGGGCCTTATACAAGCCGTACAGTTCATTATATCAGCGGTGACTTAACAATGAGAAGTCCGCAAACTGCATTTTCCTCTCCCAGGAGCACACTGGAGAGGCTATTGCACAGGGACTGAGGGAGGTTTTGCCATGGATGGTGCAAGAGGAAAAGATTGTCTGCATTAATGGATTGGACATTAGTTTGTCCAACATTGTGATGGCAGTTTTCCTTATTGTTTCGGTGAGACAAGGGCTTTGGCACGGTTAATGTTTAATGATTCTCTGGAAACGCAGTATCACTTTACTTTATAAGATATATAATGGTATCTACACTAAACATAAACTGTTTCTGCTTCCCTTTTTTAGTCATCTACCAACCTGTTTCCACAAGCTCATCAATGCCAAGATTCTTGCTGTGGATGTCCATGTACATGCACACATGCAGTGTGTCCATATGCTTGAGATGTCACAGGTCAGATTGGCTGAGATTCGCACACCACATGAATAACACGCACTTCCAGAAACAGCTCCTCTACTATAAGCCATTTAAGGGAAAAGGTGTAGAGATGCAGCTTGACACATCTTATTGGTGTTGTCATTGACGAACCTTTGATTTGCAGATTCCTTTATCTACTGGATCTGTTTCTTTCTGGTGTTCATGGGAAGCCAAGCAAAAACTGCAACGGGCATCCAATGTCTTTCCCGCCCAGTTGCTGGAATGCACAAACTTTGGTATTGACATGTCTCCCACTTCCAACTTCCTCGTGTCTAACTTTAAACACGGCATAAATACACTGGGGTGGAAGCTAATTAGATGCAGTGGTGACAGGTGAATACAGAATTGCATGTGGGGAAAACACCAGGGAAAGCACCAGGAGAGACCAAACAAATAGTGTGGCTGCTTCAACAGCCATGACACTTCTGCTGCACGAACGACCAACAGCAGGACCTCAGCCCTGCCTGGAAATAACCTCTGGAGCCGAGACATCTGTGGCTTGATCACCAGGGACTGTATCTATTTGGGTCTTCTACATTTATGACACGTTTGTATCCAGGTGATAAATCTCCAAGCAATGGGCAAATGAGTAATCCCAGTTAGTTGTGGTAGGAAAATCACGTGATCTCCGCAGCGGAGTTGATACGTCGCTTCCTGCCTCTGCCTGCTGCACCCGGCTGCTCCACCTTTCGCCTGGATAAGGTGGAGGATTTGATGCTGTTGTGAACGCATCTGTGCAGAGAACGCTGCGTTGTGCATGAAAAGCAAACTGCGGGTAAACTCCGTATCCAATTCTCCGGATTTCACCCGCGGGTCATGTTTGAAAACGGCTATATTTACACATTTCAGGACATTGTGCAGTAACGTGAGCAGGAACTGAGATTGCAAACTGTAGCACTGGTCGTATGAGCAGGAGTGGTTTTAAAACAATGCTCTGAGCCGGCAGCGGATGTACTGATGTTATACAAACTGTGGCAGGTTTGTCCTTGGATTAAATGATCTTGCAGTAAATTTGGTGCTACTCACAAAATCAGGGCCACTGTATCTTTTCCACTTGAGTTAAAAAAAGGAAAAAGTTTAGAAAATAATGATAAAACATTCATTGGCAGAGCCACAGTTTTGAGATGGCTGTGTCGGAGCCAATTTCTTTTACCAGACTTAGTAATATTGTCGAAAGATCATTTTCAAAGCACGTGTGTGTGTGTGTCTGTACCGCGTGTGTGTATTTCTGTGTCTGTGTGCGTTCAAGTGCGCTACACTAATATTGGAAGCTGCTCTTTTTGGAAAGCTGCCAGTTGAGAGGCAGCCAACACAGCACGGGGAAGATGGAGAACAAAGTAAACAGGGTACATACACTGGAGAGAGCCGTGACGCCAGAGCTGTATTAGGACATACACCCACAAACGCACACATAAACTCACACACACACACATACACACACACACACCTTCCAAGCAAACAAGTTCTCATATCAAGTCCTTTGTTTCACCCTTCCGGCTCTGTTATGGTCTCTCATACACCTAAAAGGAGAGATTTAGTATTGCTGCACCGCCGTTTCTAAAAGCCACAGCCATTGATCCTTAACTACTTTATCTTTTGAAGTACACTGCTCAGCTGTCTGTCAGGAACACACAAGCAATAATGAATTTGGGTCTGATTCAAAGGACGATCAGGTCAACTGGAAAGCTGCAAGCCACCCGGGCTGCTGCGTGATTGCAACACGTGTGAATGACAGCAAACGGCTCTGATTGCAAATATAAGCACACTTGTCAACCTGTGAATGGATTTGTAACATTCCTAAAGAACCCAAGTGCAGACCACAGCCAACAGATTGACACAAGATCAGCAGATTTACAGAGGAGGATCACAAACTGATAGGAACATAAACCAACCAGTATAGATCAGGGGCATAATGTCAGACAGGTACATTTGACGGTCCAGCAATAAAGAGTATCTGTAACCAGAACGTAAAAACATAAGAGGCGATCAGTCACAGAGCTTCGGGTGCTAGAGCGAGCTGTCGATAGCACATGAGAAAAACAGACAGATCAATCTGATGGTGAACAAAAACACACGGGAGACTAGAAGAGAGACGGAGACAAAGCCGAGCAGAGGCTGGTGATGGACCTGTGGGATTCAGGCAGATTCAGGGGTAAAAATCCCAAAAGATTTGAGCCGTTTTAAGACACGAACTCCAGAAAATGTCCGCACAATTGGGTCTGGACTTCCTCTGGACTTTGCCTTTCAAATGTTAAGAACTGCTGCAGGAGATTCTCCAGGCAGATACATTCACAACAACAGGAAAATCTCCTTAGTATTCAGGTGAGGGGGGGCGTCTGAGTCTAGCCTGCAGCTAGCCTGCAGGACGCAGGACATGACGTATAAATCCTGCTGCAGAGATCCTGTGCTGTCGTTAAGACCGGCGTTAACCCGGATCACCACAAGCTCCCAAATCTTGTGTTTCCAAGTTGACATCTTTGTTTGCAACTTCTTGGTGTGTCTCTCCTTTGCAACATCACATACGCCTGGGATAATCTCCTGAAATCATCCAGAGTTCAGTGCATGTCTGAAAGCAGCTTTGGATAAAATTATGAATGATTTAGGGTGGAAATGTGATTCTCACACTGCCAAAGAGACAACACAGTAAATTATTTAACATGTATTCTTCATTGGCAGACATCATCTTTGACCAAGGTATTTCTGTACCTCAGTTTTGGTTATCTGCTCTTCCAGGGCCCAGGACAGGATGTGACCAGACCTCCACATAAATGGGAACAATCCCAAGCTGCCTTGTCCTGGGTTAGAGTTAGGGGGTTCCTTGTGCCTCCCTCTCAGTGGATGGCATTGGTTATTGTTTTCACCATGGAAACTCATAATTTGTGTTTTTAAATTGCAGCTTTGAGAGGATGCAGTTGGGATTGTACTGATATTGGCTGACACCAGGTGGTATCCTCTTGTTGAGTTTAACAAGTGGTGACACATTTCCATGTTAATCTACTTTATTGCACCCCTTTTGAATAAATTGGGGAATAAGCGAGATGAGCAGCCACCATGTGTGGAAAATGTCATACGGTTATAGGTCAGTTGTCTTTTTTATCTTCCTCAATTTTCAGAGTCAACATCGATTTGTATTTTACCTTAGCAACACATCCTGCTCCTTTAATTGGTGCTCGAGGATCCTCTTTTCTCTCTCCTAAGCACCTGATAATGTCGCTGTGACAGTTTACTGTTTGATTTCTATGAATTGCTTCACGATGATTGACAGTTTGACGGGCCCTGTAATTGGCTGCCTGGTCTGTTCAGTCACCAAGTAAATAATAGGGACGGTGATGGGAGACTTGAGCCTTTCATGTCTATTCATAATGGAAGCACACAATTTTATTACCCAGACATTCTCTTTATTAAGCTTCATTAAGTTTCACCCAGTCATTTTTAAACTGATTCATAGATTGGCTGGGAACCTAAATGGTGTCAACAGGAGGCACATGGGTTTGTTTTCCTGTGAGCGGGGAAAAATTATTGGGGAGTTGTGGCACAACCATTGACAACACCTCTATGAACTTGTGTAAAAAAATCAATATGTGGAAGTATTACAACTTGACAGCAGTCAAATTGATTTAATACAACACAACTGAAGCAAATTAAAACCAAAAACAAATAAAACAATAAGCTGAAAGACACTAGAAAAAGTAAATCAGGGTGACTGTATAAATCATACACTGTGTATAAAAACGGAGGCTGGTCTTCACTTCCTCCCACTATCGAGAACTGAAGCCGAAATATCCTGGATACGAAAACCTACCATCTTGTACTGATGACGGCATTTGGAGCTAGAATCTTCACAGAAGTGATCGGGGGATGTAGCTGCGGAATCAAGGACTTACTTAAAAAAACCTACATCAGTTTGATAAGAACTACCTAACCTGATAGAAACCTTCTTTGAGAAAATGTTATATAATCTGTATTTTGACTTTTTTGTTTGGCCAATGGCCCATCCGATATCATGGAGGAGGTGGGGTTTAGGACTTATACTGCAGCCAGCCACCAGGTGGCGATTGAGAGGTGGCTTCACTTTTGGGGAGCTGTCATGTCATCCCACTATATAAACAGTCTTTGGTATAAATAGATGATAATACCTAAAGCAGTAGTAGTACCTAAAATAAGGTTGTAATGGTGTTTGCAAAGGTTTGAGTGCATATTCAGTAATATCTTAAAGATTATTTTTGTATTATTTATTTCCAAAGAATCATGATTCAGGCCACTAAAAGTGTTTCCCCCCCAATAAACTAACTGTCGAAAAGCTGAGACCCTGACACATATTCAAAATTGTAATAATAATAATAAAATAACTCAATAAATAATATGATGGCAGCAAAGAATTCAATATATGCAGAAGGCACAATTTCCTCAGAGACAGACACTGATGTACATGAATACCAATGGGCCATATGCAATGATTGAATTTTACGGGTGCATTTATGCTTTCAAAGTGGGAAATCCTGCCTTTAAGACCTGTCTTTGAAACGGTTCTTTTTTTCAAAACATTTTTATTATTGTAGGGTAAAACACACTTTAATTGCATGGTTAATCAAAAGCCAAATGTTTCCTCCAAGGCCACTAAACAGTGTGGGATGCAGCACAGGATGTGTGCGGATGATATAGAATATTAATAACGGATTGGGATGAAAGTGTGAGAAGCGGATCCAATTTCATGGATGTATCACTCTAAAAATGCTGGGGTATGTCTGGCTGATCATTCTCCATCATTGGGCTGCTTTTGAGCTGAAGGAAAACGACTGTATTTCTAATAAACTCAAATGTGGATTAGACACAGCAGAATGGATCATATTGTGTTGGCTTTGTGTGAAATAATGAAAGTGTATTCATTCATAGAGGGGGAATGTAAACAGAGAAACTGACTTTGAGAAGTATTTCCTAGGACAAGTGGCATAACTCGCAGGATCATGTTGAGCCTCTGATAATTTCTCCTTAGCTTGAGCATAAATTTCCACAGGGAGAACGGCTCGCAGCGTGCTCAAAGTCACGCTGTTCACAGTTATCCATCTCACGAGTAAAAGGAGGCTACATTAACTATTATGTCAGGTCATCAAATCTTCCATCGCTTCTTGTAATGGTTCTATATTATCATCTTAATCAATCAACCTGCTGTGAGTTGAATGGAGTTACTTCAGGTAATGCCTGGGAACCTTTTTTCCATCAAAGTCTGCACATTAACAACAGCAATTGGCATCTTGACAAATAAACGTACTACAGGCTCAAGTGTGTGTTGAAGGTAAAGGACTGGACCAGGTAACAATAAAGTCCGTGAAGCACATGCACTGCTTCCTGGATTATATGAAACCTTTCAAGATTTCAAAGGCTGCAAACACATTTTTTTTAATTAGATGTTCTCTTTGGCTTTTCAGCCGACTCTGCAACATGAGTGATGTCCCTGTATGTCATGGACTGCACTGCCTACCACTCTCTGCATTGTAATATAGACCAAGAGCTCTGTTTGGATGTGTTGCATTGTTTTTGTAATATATCTCTGGCCTTTGTTTTTTTTCTCAAGTCACCAGCTAATGCGTTCCTGAGGTATTGTGGCCAACAAGTTTACTTTATCTTTAATACTTCTGTCTTTGGCATTTGTCCTTTTGGATTCCTATTTTTGACGTCTCGCATATAATGGATCTTTACGCTCAAGGGCTCCCACGCAAATTGGCTCTAATCCATTCACATACATACACTCTAGCATGTATTGTGTAATTGCAGAAAAATCATAAGAGTAGGTTTGCAAAGAAAATAATCACTTAGGTTGAAAGAAATAAAATGCCCGGAACTCTGCATTAAGTGATTCTAGACATTTGTTACATGTACTAGTACAGTAATTCAGATATGACTGCTATTGGAAAGTACTTAATTACCATTGAAAACTGTGGAACAAAGGCTCAGGTTTCCTTAAAGCATTAATAACTGATATTATGAAAATGTCTCTGTGAAACACACACGTCCATGTACACTTCAAGCAGACATGTAGCACTATGAGCAAGCCTTTGGATACATATTTGTATCCACCTGATGATTGTTAGTTCAATGTTTACTTAGTCCCTTTGTAGCCTTTAGCCTTGATCTCGACCGTCTCCAGGGAGATATATTTGCTAATTAATCTGCTAATTGCTCCGCACATGTTAACCAGCTAATTACCAAATGATGAACTGATTCATTAAAAACCATTGGTGCAATGATGTTTATGTCAATTTATAATAACTATAAAGTGAAAACAAAACTGTAGAATCGCCACGATACAATTTACACACAATGCACCACATGATAATACCATCTGGAGATCGAACAGCATGGCAGGGGCTCTGATAATGAAACACATATCTGCAGAATCCATCCAGCAGGGTTCTGTTGCATCAAGAAAATTCCATGGAGGATAAACCACAGACACCTGTGATCTTTTTTGATCAGCACATAGAGGATCACATCAAACAATACAGAGAATGTGGACATACACACAATATTTCTTACATTGACGAGTTCTCCTTCCTTGACTTTGTCTTTGCAAACTGGGTTATCAAGTCCTGAAAAAAACAACTCTCTCAGCAGCTTTGACTCAGCGGGCATCAAAAAGAGTGCCAACAGCACTTTCTCTCTCTTGGATGTTCTTGGTTAATATTTTATTTGTTTGATTTGAAATTGACCGCTCTTCCTCGCCTTTTGATACAGGTAAACAGACTTGTAATTGAAGCACTTCTATCATATGGTTTTGCATTTCTCTTTTTTCAAAAAGCGCAGGACCCCTGCTGCTCCACTGCTCCTGCAGCGCACTCCCAATTCACCCTGATAGAAATAAAGGAAAGTTGAGGAGGACACGTGGAGGTCGAATGTCTATTTAAGAACGTATTATTAAAAATGCTTTTCAGAAAGGAAAGTCTTAGAGAAACAGCAGCAGCAGCATCCATAGCATGGTTAGTCTTCTTTTTCGTTTCATTTTGTTTGTCCGCAGGTTGCCAACAGGAAGGAAGGACCAACGGACTAATTGTTCTTTAATCCCAAGGGGCGTCTGATCTGAATATGTAATTTTGGCGTTAAAGCGGATATGCGGTTACAAAATTAACTGTTCCTCACTAATTAAATTCAAGTGCATATTGGATGTTTAGAGGTAGGCATAATTAAAGAAGCAAAGTCATGCAAGTTAAGTAAGTGCAATTAAACCAAAGAAATTAATGTATTGATCTGAATCCTCATTTGTTCCAAGGCCATCAGTATATGAGCGTAACATTCCGTCTACCCTGGGCCTCAGATTCCCTGAACCTTCCAACACCACAATCTACTGACATTCATAAACTAGTAATAATTATTCTTGAATGATCCGGTGTGTTTACCAGTGAAATCAGCAACTCTTTGTATGTTGCTGGTGGAAAATAATCATACTACAGCCCTAAAGCCTCGCGTTACAATCGGGACAATAACAGCAAGACTTCAAAATAATGTTTCACTGCTCTAATTCTTGTAACATAAAAAAATATCCAAGGATTTCTGTCTATTTCCCAGGTTTTCCTTTTACACAAAACAAGATTCTTCATACTTCTTCAGCCCATTTGCTTGTCTTGTTAAGGTTGACTCACTCAATTATATGAGTCACCAAACCCCTCAAACTCCAACTGTGCTCAAGGCATCACATTACACAGTATATATATTTATCAATTTATGTGTATATTCATGTAGCTGTCTACATAGATATAATATAGAAATATAGATATATGTGGAAATTATGTGTGTTTTTTTTTTGTAAAAACAAGGCATCTGTTTCTGTAGCCTAAAATAGAGCAACATGATGGTTCACATGCCCACAACACCGTGCTGCACCGAGACACACGTCATGCATGCACATTCAAACACACAGACTTGTGTGAACAATGTCACACGGACGCACAACCTGCGATGCAATTTTCAGAATAATATCAAGCTGTCCTGCTTTGTGCCAACTCTGTGTCAAACTGGAGGTGAATGCGGGGAGCCATTTTGTTGAAATCATTAATGTGGCTATTTCCTTTTCTAAGTGTGGCCATGGACACAAAGGATCTTCAGGTGTACAAAATGTCTTAACATAAAGTATGCAATAAATAAATAGAGCATGACCTTTGATGATTTCATCGGTGACATAATCAAAACATTGCATATCACACATGGTTATCATGGTAACAGCAAGTGCAGTTTACAGTTTACCATTAATAAACACCTCCATTTAGATCTGATCAATCTATATTTGTCAACAGGCTTCATACCACAGGCTTGAAAGGTTGCAGTAATCAAACCTTGACTTAATAAGCCTATTGAAGCCAATTGATCCAGATGTTTTTGTCATCCAGTCCAATATCCAAACATTAATTCCATTTCTAAAATCCTAGTAAAGCTGAAGCAAACAAAATATGTGATTATTTGCACAGGAATGGAGATTTTCAGTTAGGATTTATTGGACATGATAGCAAACAAACATTACTGGTGAACAACCTTCTCATGACTTCAGTGGACTTATACTCATCCTGGCTGATTTTAGTGAGGTAATTGACACCGTCAGTCATAGATTCCAATGTATTTATGTAAACACAAAAGTTAATCATGGAGTTCCTCTGGGTTCTGGGCTTGGACCGATACTTTTCACCATATATATATTATCAGGAAGCGAAAAATGTATTTTCTTTGCTATGCAGATGACAGCTATATTCAGCTATTACTATGTATTAAACACATAAAGGCCTGGATGACCTGATATTTTTAAACTTGTGAATTACATTCTGAAATTATTGCACTTGTACATTATTTGATCATACAGTTACTTTGAATGGCGTTGCCTTGGCCTCCAGTTCTGCTGTGAGGAACCTTGGAGTTTGTTTTTGACCAGGACATGGTGAAAAGAACCTGTCATGTCCTCTAATAAAGGTTTCTTTAGTTTTTTTTTAGTTTTTTTTTTTTTAAAAGGGACAGGTGTTTTTTCTCTTCACTTTCACAAAGTACTTGCTCATTGTGGGCACTGTTGGGTCTCTCTTTATTATATTGTAAGGTCTCAACCTTATTCCAGAGATAATTTATGACATCATTTGGAATTATACAAATAAAAATCCAATTTTATTGAAGTTTAAAGTACATGAAGAACTCTCACTCCCATTCTTCCAAAGAAAATAAAAAAACAACCTTCACAATCAACACTGCACTTTCTTGGGTCCTCAACAATACACCAGTGAAGTCTGGATGACTGGTTGACGAGAAAATCAAAATAAAGACAGACGTAATGAGATTTCTGTTTCAGTTACGAGAAGGACGTCAAGTCCGATCGTGAGAGCTTCGAGCTGATGTCCGAATTTTTTAAAAGCTTTCACTTTACGGCCATTATTAGTGCAATGATCGAAGTAACAGAATAAAGAGTATTGGATGTTTGATTGGCTTTAAGTCTGTCTCAGCACAATGGACCAGAACTGAGTTAAAGGTTTGTTGCTCAAGTCAGCAGCACTGGGTGAAAATTATAGCAGCTTTCTCAGTGTCCTTCGGTTGTTACATATTGTTCTTTTTTTATCTTCATGGACAAACTGTTTGCTGGCTGATGAATTACAGCCCTGCTATGGAGTCCTGTGTGTGTCAACTTGAAAGCACTGACTGAATTTACAGACTGAATATTAGACACAGAATGAGTGATGTGGTTCTTGGCTGTTATTTCCTATTTTATGCATCTTTACCACCGTGCACCAACTCACCACTCTTCTTTTTAAAATTTTGCTCGGAACACGAGGCTCAGTAAATAAATACTGTAAGTCGCACACATAGTGATCGTGTTTTTCTACGCACTTCACTTTCAAGAGTCCCTTCGTATTTTATTAATTCTCACCCTCTGCTGCTGCCCTCATAAGGATGATATACGACCGAGGGGTCGGCCCGATGAAACACAAGATTGTCTGCCACTGTCTGTAATTAACATGAGCAGGTACACACAGAAAGCCCACAGATCTGACAGTATTCCCCTTGAATGGTCTGAGAGAGCCCAGGGACACCATTACCCTAACTGATGAGGGCTATTTCTCATTCCTGGCCAGTCACTTCACAGCCATTAGTGTGTGCATTATCGACCTGTGGAGAGGTCTTTGTGCTCACGGGGAAACACCTGCAGGTCAAACCATCCGCTCCCATCCTCTACCCCTCCACAGTCCCCTCTTACCCTCATCAGCAGGCATGAGATCAGGGGGAGAGAATAAGCGGTGTGTCCTCCATGTGGGAGACGCAGCGACAGAAAGGGAGAGTTAGATGGTGAACGCACGCGAGTAATAGGGTGTGGGTGTGGATGGATGTACTGTATTCTTCAAGTGCATGGCATGAGTAAAAGGGGGAGAAAGGGAAGAGCAAGAAAAGGTGGGGGTGGAACCACAAATTAACCTTGGATTTTTCACAAGACAAATTTTATACCTCAAATTGTTTTAGTGCCCAATGTAAGAGATATATATGTGGCATTTACAGGATGAAATGAACCAGGACGTAGTCAGATGTGAATTTTTTGGTAATTTGTATTAATTTCTATAATAATCACTTCACTAATCTTCTTAAAGGATGATGGCTGAAGATATTTAGCATATTTTAAATGTTAGCAAATGTGATGAAGACATCAAAACTAGCTTTGCACCAGTCTGTCCATTAATACTTTCTGACTTCCCTACCCAGTGTCCCACCCTCTCGTATCCCTTCCCTCAAATCCAGTTATTTTTACTAAATTCATTAATATTTTCATTGTTTAGATCTAAACAATTTTCTAAAATAACCGCACACTCTAGTTTTTGGCAAATTACACAAGTAGCAACAAATTTGTTGGGGACTATTTTTGGTCAAGTGAGTTTTTTATGGCAGCAGGAGGGGGTATGGAGGATTGATTCAAAAATGAATGCAAATTTGTTGTGATGAAGGGACATGCCAGACAGTACAGCAGTGTGAGTCATTAATGTGTTTTTAATAGGTTTTGGGGAAATAATGGAGGTCTATAGCACAGGTGAATGCGTTATATCAGACATTGGCTCCACAGGCAGTCGTAAGCAAGATTACACAAAAACATCTGAACAGAGTTGCACTAAACTTAGTGGAAGGATGTGGTGAGTCAGGGAAGTTAAATTTAAACTAGCCCAAATATTAAACTTGTCCAAATGATATCCTTTTAATTACATCTCATGATTAGCATCAACCTGTAAAGTTTCTGGACCATTTCCTTTGTATGAATTGAATCCATCTTGTCTTTTTTGTACCTAAATCTTCAGGTGTATTCAGTTTTTCATCGCCTCGTTCTTTTTCTCTGCACTGAGCCAAACTGTCGAGGCTGAGAGGGTGACTAGCTGTCATTTAACATAAGTTGCCCTCTGTACACACAGTCAACTAGCCTCCTCTGGTGTGGCCCCATCTCCTTCTCCACTGTCATTCCAACTGACAAGTGACCTAAAAATTCACCTTGGTACTGCTCACATCGCCCTATTTAGACAAGTGCCAGGGAGGCCAGCCGACGCTCGAAAAATGCCTGACAAGAGGCACTGTGCACAAGTTTCAACAGCTCCGGGCTGTTTGTCTTAACAACCCCCGGGAGCCACTCCGATAGATTCGAGTTCTCTTCAGCTAAGTAGATTGGCAGAGGGCTGCAGTTAATCTCGTGACTGATGTATGGTCTCAGCCACTGGTCAGGGTGGCATCAATGGTCCACGCGCAGATCGGGAAAGTGTCTGTTATTCAAATTTGACAGCCTCAGACCTTTTTTCTTTTCTTCTTTATAAATACATTTAACATATTTAAACCTGAAATGAATGTCAGGCTCCTCAGCGGCTGATGTTCATCTGTGTGAGATGTGCTTTATCACAGAGACCATGTGAACGCTCACCAAACTTCAAAGCCAACTTCTCATTGCTCATGTTAAGCTTCTAACTGCTTTGAAGGGAAAGAGCCAATGTAGCAGTGGTTGTGCGTGCGCGCATGTGTGTGTGTGCAGCCATCCACAGGCAACTTCGAAGAGACAACCACCACTGACCTTTTATTCAGCCCCTTTTCACCCACATCCCTATTATTATTCTAATGCACGTGAATTAATCCCGAGTGTACACATTTCCACCTGTTCTCTTTCTTGTTGTACTTACCAGAAGGAGAATAGACACGTGTGAGCCCTTGTTACAGGCCTAGTATCTATTCTCTGTGTGAGCAGATCAAAGCATTAATGCTAGACAGGTAAGGGACCTGAGTGAAATGCTAATGCTAATCCTATTAACATTCCAGGCATGCCGAATGGCTTGCTAATGGCTGGCACTATGGCTTGGATGGGGATCATCTTATTTAGGGAGATCGAGCTGAAGGCATTCATCAGAGCGTTGATATCATCACACATTATATGAACAGCTGCATATTTTTCATGGGGTTGACATTGTAGGGAGATGCAACTGTGGTGCCACATAAATCAAACTGACAATACAATGGACCTGAAATGGATCAGGGTGAGACAAAGAGGAAGCAAGAAGTAGCATGCATATTCCCCCACACCCCCACAGACAGACAGACACGCACACACTGTCTCTTTTCATAGCTTAATGCAAATGTTCCGCTTCCTGCATGGTTCATTTATCCAGTATGTAATTAGTCTATTCTATTTCATAAATCAATGACTAAAAATTCTCCACTGGTCTTTGACAACCTCAAGTTCTTGTTTTACAGAAATGAAAGTTTTATGACCTTGCAGTGGGGGGAAATTATACATTTTTTAAATGTTACCAAGGTTAATATCTGAATAAATATTCAGTTTAATAATAATAATTTTGATGACTGTGCTGTATAATATTTTCAAAGTAGTGGAAGGTACCTGGAAGCCTTTTAACTAAAGCAGACAGGGTCCACCACACTGACTTCTTAGTCACTGAATCCCATGAAATCATTTGTTGCTAATTAAGAGAAATTATTTCTGGACATGATATGGCATCATTGCTTTCACCTACTTCTATATTCCTCCATTTAACGCTGTGATGAACATCCCTTGAAGTAATTAACAATGGCTCTAAGACAAAGACAATTAGTGTTCATTTAAAACCGTCATAACGTGAAAGAAACAAAACTTTAAATATACATTTAAACGAGACAAAGTATTTTACACTTCAGCCCATGTGTTTGATCTACATATTACCAAAAAACAACACTGGCTCCAAAAAAAATCAACAGATCATGTCCTCAGTTTTAGTCTTTTCATTTTGATCGGTAATGCAGAGCGAATGAACTTCATAACCAAAGGCAGAACCTGTAGAAATTGAAATCATTTCCTTTAAACTAATTATGCCTGTTTGTATAATTCATGCAAGTGAGGTAAAAGGTTATGATTAATTATTCACTTAACACCTTGAGTGCTAAGAGGAGAGAGCTGCTGAAGCTGTCAAATGAGGTTTATCTATAAAGGTGTTAAACCTGCACATACAAAGAGAAAAACAACTGAAAATGAGACAGATGCAAATGCACAGAGACTGCACGGTACAATGATGCAATTCACATCCAGTCACGTTTTGTGTTACGTATGAAAACGCTGAGCTGGACCAGTTGATTCAGATTTTGTGGCAAGAAGAAAATATCAGTGACTGTGCAACTGTCGAATGTTTGAATCGGAACATTGACTTAAAAGACATCTGCATTTAGATCGATGGAAATATGTCTCAAAATAGGGTCAGAAATTGTGGAGCACATTTGATGTGCGAAACTCTTTTTTAGGGGAAATTTTAGAAGAGGACAGGATCACATTGAGTCAGCAAGAACAGCCCAGCGACACGTACATTGCGAGGGATATTATTGTAGGGTTGCATTTCATGAACCCCTCATTGCGAAGATGAATGCACCTTTGAGAATGCTGTGGTTTAAAGCTATAGAAACTGGTCTGCAGAGATGTGGATATGGTCAGATGAGTCATTCGTCAAAATGTTCTTGACACGTGGGTCAGAACGGTTCAGGCCTGAATGACTGACCCCAGCAGTCTGGGGATCAGGTGGCTCTGTTGTGATGTAGGGGCCTTTTACTGCCATTGGTTTGGATCCACTTGTCGTGTTATAGGAAAACGAAAAGTCACATCAATTTGAAGTTGTTCTGAGTGATCAGGTTTGTACTATGATGAAGCATTTCTATCCTGATGAGAGTGGTCTCCTCTAGGATGACCTCATCATGGACTGTTTATAAAGATGGACAATATGGCAGTTCCCCAAAAGTAAAGCCAAAGCGTCTTGATCACAGCCTTTTGATCAATGTTGATGGGACATGGACCAGAACTAAAAAAATCTAACTAAACCTAAAAAGTCAAAGTGCACATCGAATACATTTTTCTCCTAAGTAGTGTCTGTCATTTTAGGTAGTTCTTATAACACTAATGTAAGTTTAGTTTAATTTCTGGACAGGAAGTGGAGATGAGATCTTGCCAAGAAGGGTCACTAAAGATTTTGGGTATGAAAATAAAGTGAATCATATGCCTTAGCCCTCACGACCAGATTTACCATCTTTGGGAGACTTTAAATTGAAGAGTTGGATGACCACCACCATCAAAACCCCGAATGAGGAAATTTGTTTTGGAAGAATGGTGTTTAGCCCTCCAGGACAGAATCAGTGTAGATGCCCACTGGAGCTGTCCTGGTGGCTCATAGTGGTTCAACACCTCAGACACTTTAGGTTTGTTTGTCCTTCAACTTGTCACTTGTTTGCTTAAAGTAACAGGTGGAGGATCAGTGAACGACTGAAACCGCCCAACAGTCCCACCACACCCAATCTTTGAAACAAAGATTCTGAACATGGTGTTTAATCCTCTGCCACTTTGTCATAATTAAACATCAGCAGCACACTTGCAAATCAATGCATTCCTCAGCCCGGATGCCCGCAGTGTGCTGCAGGATGTATCGAGTGTAATCCTGTAAGGCCTCTGCCAGAACCCTAAAATAATTTTATCTTTTGAAACCAACCAGTCTCAAAAGATTTCAAGTCAAGGACACTTACAGTGGAAATTCTCTTCCAGGGCCGAGCCGCCGTACATTTCCAAGAACAATCTATATCATTCACTGTCTGCGGCCAGAGAACAGGGATTTATATAAAGAACAGGCAGACAGGCAGGGAAAAAAATAGATGCCATTTTATTTCCTACAGGGAGAGAGATTGTGTGTGTGTGTGTGTGTGTGTGTGTGTGTGTGTGTGAGAGAGAGAGAGAGAGAGAGACAGACCAAGATGGAGAGAGTATGGAGTACAGTAGTCTTCTGTCTCCCATTCGTTGGAAAACACTTTTGGTGCAGAGGTCATTATTTAGTCTTGTGATCTGGATAGCCGGTGCCGCAGAAGCCTAATGAAAAGTGCCTTAAACCCCTTCCCCATGTGTCACTTTTTGTTAGACAATATGATGGATGGTGCATTTTACAGCCTATTTCATCTGCTGTGCTGTTCTAAACTGTATTTTCAGGGTGCTTTTACTTGAAACATCCATTTTTTGTGTGACATGGTTATTCATCAGCGAGGAGACTCAAAGGCACTACGGCTAAGAGGAAGGTGGGGGAGAGAGGTAATGGTCCCGCCACACCCCTCACTCTGTTATTCTTATCTTATCCTCCTAAAAAACCTTAAAATATGCAGATACTTAAAGAAGTATACTGCACTTGGCTCCAGCAGCAGTCACCTCACATCCTCCATTCTTAACCTTGCCGATGGCACGCCGGGGAGACATTATGGGATAGCAAACAACAAACACTCAACATTTGTCAATTTGACAAAAAAAAAAAAAAAAGACAGGTAGAGGAAAAATGATCAGTCGTGCCACCTCTCGCTTGATTAAATCACAGCGGCCCCAGACAGCCTCTCTTCCTGTTCATAAACTAGTCCCTCTCACGTTGTGACACTTTGAAGGGAGGGCTGGGAAACGAGCGGACCTGAAGGGGGGGGGGGGGGGGGGTCATGTTGGTAGCTAGTCAGCCGGTCGGTCCTCCAGGTCACACTAACACAGAGAAGGAACATTAAAAACGAGCCCAGGGACCTCGAGGGGGGTTTATGTAGTTATAAGGTCTCATCTGTGTCCGGTTGTGAAAATTATGGCTGTAATTTCCATTCTGCCTGATAAATGGCATCTAGGATTTTTTTACTTGGGTGATTTCCTTCCATAAATCTCCTCAGATTAAACAGTGTACTCTGTAGTGATAGCACTTAAAAAGCAATCTCCTTCTCTAATGGCATCCTGTGTGCTGTAGTTCATAAGGTAAAGGAGACCCAAAATAGTCAAACGGCCACTCACTCACTCCGCTCACAGTACTTGATGCTCATGAATTAACTTTTGTCTCGAAACCTGCCTCATTCAGACTCATCCTGATTCAAGCCAAAGATTTGCGGCTGCATCGGGGGAAATCCTTTTGTGCGATCAGGCCTTTGCAGCGTACGGTGATTTGTCTCGTATGTGACTGCTCAGCCACACTCAGACCCACACACACACACCCAAAGCCACCAGCGCACTCCCTTTGTGCCAGTACACTGTACCAAACTAGCGTCCTGCCCCAAGGGTAGGTCATGTCATCCAAGGCCATGGTTGATGCATCGCTCAGGGGTGTTCACACATCTGGACCCCCTTGCCCTGCCCCCTGCTGGTTCCCACAGGCTGAATAGCCCTCACGCAGGCCTTTTGGACATACTGTGTCGCAGCAGCTGGGGACTACACATGCTTTTTTTTCTCCTGGCCTGTCAGCAAAAGGTCAGGGTCCTACAACACCAACTGGCACTCACACACTTGAGGGACATGCACATATATTTCAGCCATGTATGTAAAAAATTATGCAGTTACATATATTTGAAAATACTCCATACATGCAGTAAATGCCTTTGCTTTGAGAAGTGATTGTGACAGAGCCATGCCGTCAAGGCCTTACCTTGATTTGTTACGCACGCGCACACTCACACACACACACACACCCACTGTTCCCAATAGCTGTACACTAAAGGACCATAGGGAAGATGTTGACCCTGTTTGAGAAGAGCAACCCCTGCGTGTGTCTGCAATACAACTACATCAGCAGAAAGCTTGCCACAAGGTACTGCATATGTCCAGCAAAGCAATTGTATATGCAGAATAGCCTTTTCAAAGCCAGGCAGTGCATCCTTACAGCTAAGAGCCTTGAGGCAGTGTGTGTAGAGGCGGGATGACAACCCAACATGCTACCTACATGTAAACATGTTTGAGGGTTTTTCAGTGAAAGAACAACATTTTTTTAATAATAAAGAGATTTAGTCCAAACATTGAATTTGAAGCTGTCTTTGTTTTATGGTTTGAATAAACTGAAAGGCACATACTTAGCAAATAATTATTTATTTTTGTTGTAATTAAGAAGCTGAAGATTTGTGAATGTGCTGTGTGCTCGCTATGTCTGAAAGACATCTGGAGAGATGTCATAAAGAGGTACCAAGAGCACTTATTGTAATAACAGCTGGCAGATTTACAATGATGGATCATTTTAGATAGCGTGGTATGAAGTGCACCAGTGGTTTGAAGGAGTGAAAGACAGATGGACAGGAAAAAAAAAAGAGAGAGAGAGAAAGAATTCTTTAATTCTTCGGCAGTCTTTAGATATCTCTGCCCAGAGATTTTCTCCTGGATAAGGTCATTCATTGATCCAGCACTACAATGGCAGCTGGGTAAAAGTCAGAAGAAAAGTAAAACTGCGAAAGTTGAAAAGAATCTTTGTGAAACACTGCACAGCTCTTTGATATCGACATGTTGCATTATTTTCTTTCATTTTCAAGTGTATTTACTTGATATTAAGTAATTAAATGTGACGACTCAATAATAACCCACTGTATGTGTGGCACAATACAAGATGAAATAGCAAATGCAACATAATTAAACCTTCATTTGGGAGTATGGTGGAATGTTTGAGATAATATTAACAATACAACTCATTGTTTCCTCCACCGCAATGAATCATCCAATTATACCTTTCCCTATGGTTCAAAGGGGACTTTGGAAATACACATGGAGACATCAGGTCATAATACAATTTGCAGACAGCCTGCCCGTGAGCATAATGGAATCTTGTCAGTCAGCGGGAGCGAGACTGGAATTAATTCAATTTGTCACGGTGACAATTCGGACTTTGATTAAAAAGGACTCGCGGACGATGGCTTTGGTGCTAATGCGTATTGTTTGAGTGTAAAGTAAAAACAGACGAGTCTCTTTGTTTGTCAGCGAGCTTGGTTTTATTGAGTATAATTCAGTCTCTGCAACATCTCTGCAGTGAATGGCCACAGGCCGCTGATGCTGCGAGTTGAATTTTAGCAGAACTATTCATAATGATCTGCATTAGGGTTTTTTTTTTGTGTGTCTGAGAAACAAAAACTCAACAAATAAAAGGAACAATTACAGATAATGAACTCACTCTAAATCAAAGCTGTTACACAGCAGCTTGAGTTCATTAGGCTGAATGCAGAAGTTGGACAATAGGCGGAGCTCATATAATACCTCTGTTTATCTCAGAAGCCAATGTAGGGAAAGGCTCCCAGATTTCTTTTCTCCTCATCTCCTCCAAATCATCCAACTCCCCTCCCTCCCTTTTGGTCCTGTGAATAACCTCCAATCATTTACAATAAGCCCTCCTCAGAGTGCTTAGTAATATGATGATGCTGTATGTCTAAAACTAGATGGTATAAAACAATAGTTCCATGTTTTTAAAAAAATGGAGAAGGAGGGCCCTTACACAGAGGCTCTGTTCACCCATACATCACCGTGTAGATGCAGGACAGGGAAATATGCTGACATCAGGCCTCTATCTACCTTTCTTACCCTCCACGGACACTTCATAAAACAAACAGCGGGTGTAAATTTAGAGGATGCAGCCGTAAACAATAGGCCGCTGGGAAAAGTTTAGAGAGTTCAGCTCGGATAACAGTTTAGCCAGGAGAACCTGCTGATGATAAATAGGTTTGTTTGTCACCTTTCTTCCCTCTCCGGGGAACAATGATATGGATCACAGAGGGAGAGGGGAAGGGGATGCAGGGGGGGGAAGAAAAACAGCATCCTAAATAGAACCGTATTACAGGCAGCACAGAAAATAACTGGTCTGCCGAACCTTTAACAATCCCCGTAACGTGACGTGTCAGATTTTGTTTTTAAACATTCTCGACGGCATCATTTTTTCGCCTGTCACATCAAGACAAGAATCCATATTTTAACCAAATCACATAGTAGAATCAGAGGACTGAGTTAAAAATATCCCTTATAGCAGGTATGTATATCAAGATGCACAAAAGCATGAACAAAAAATACACACATGCTTTGAGTTTATAATAGACTTACGAGCGCACAGCTCTAACAATGTACACAGATAACAAACAAGGTCCCTGGAGATGTGAAATGCACTGTTCATTCAGTTCAGAACACAAAATAGCTTAACAACTAATGCATCACTGTTTCTGAAAAATGAATTATTGTGTGTAATGAAGGCGCGTTCGAGTGAGAGAGGTAGCCGGAGAGAGGGAGCGAGAGAGAGAGAGAGAGAGAGAGAGAGAGAGAGAGAGAGAGAGATAAACCGTGTCTGCAAGTGTGCTGCACCTTTCAGAGAACCTCAGGGGGAATGTGGTGTTTTAGATAATGACAGGTCCCTTGTATTTGTTGATACCTAGCTCTGCATTGTGCCATGAACAAAACCGCATCACCATTCTCAGCTTGGCTGTTGTCATCTATCAGCAACACACACTCTGAATAGATAAACACAGTCGCTGCGAGGCTATAAAGCATACAGAAATTAGGTGTGATGTTGACGATAGTGTGTGTGTGTGTGTGTGTGTGTGTGTGCTTGCAGACTTTACTGATGCCTCGTCATTTCACAGATTCAGCCCGAAGATCACGCCTGTGTAAAATAACATAATTGTGTATTTTACTGCTATCACTGGCTGTGCAGAACAAAATATATAGACATACGGACCCCGACTCTTGCAGATTCAAGCAGCCAGTTCTCTGCTGGACTGAAAAATGAGACAAAATGATGTGTAACTCTTTGTGAAAGGCCACACAGCAAACTTTGTTTTCGGTGAAACAAGTCAGATGTTGCTTCTAGCGGAAAAATGGAACTGAAAACCAAGTGGTCTAAATTGGTGGGAAGAAATTGTCCGTACCGCCACCAAATTTATATTTTCTCTTATGTTTGTTTGTTAGCAGGATTACACGAAAATAACTCAATCGATTTTCAGAACATTTTGTGTTGGGATAGATAGTGGTTGGATCCAGAATTTTTATTTCACTTTCTTTAATATTGTAAAATAGGGTGCTTTTCAACCTTTTATTGATTTTTCAGAGAGCAATTCATGGATCTTTACGACAGCAATCACAGAAATTTAGGAGACTAATATTCATCACTGTGTGCAATTTGGTGCAGATCCAAATCAAAAATTCTCATGAAGTTAAATGTGGTTTCGTGAGGGGGACTGTTGGGCCTTTGCAGGGGCATGTGCCAATTGAACTTATTACAGTTTTTCCCAAGTGTTTACACACTAAAATTGCAACTTCAGACCCAATCACTGGAACCTGAAGCTCATGCATCAAATCCTTGAACCAAATCTGCAAAATTACAGTCTCTGTTTTACACTCATTTTGAATTCCTAATCACACTTACAAAGCACTAAACACATTGAGCACATCCAGCGCAAGATTTAAAATGAAAATCTTGCCTTCCTTTGGAAAGCAATCACACTGACAAGCTGTTATTTACAAATTGGAAACACCCACTCCTCACTGGGTGTGAACACTAGTGGCTTAGTTGTTCACTTAGAAATCAGTGTTGTTGCCACGAAAAGGTTCTGGAGTAAAATGTTTCAGAAGGATCGTGCTACTTTTAAAGATTGCTGGTCAATATCATGCAAATGTAATTTGACAATTTTTCTTGAAGACAAATCATATTTTATATTTGTTGTATCTTCTGCAGAACGGAGAGGGTGTACGTCTTTGATGGAAAAAAAATCTAAACTCAAAAATACCAAAAGGTAACTAGTTTTGGACCAAGTGTACTCGAGTGTGTGGTATTTTGCATGTGCCCTTGGTGTCCGTCTATTCAACTCAGACAAAATGGCCATTAGGAAATTGTGTCTAAGCAAAAAAAAAAGAAAGGAAACTGTATCCTATCCCAAAAAATGGGATGAGGACAGAACACTATTGGCCACCATGCCATAGTGAATGTCCCTGGACAGCATGGAGGAAATATTACCATGTGCGCAGCCATTAGCCAGCGAGGCATCCTCCATCATCATGCTAACCTTGGTTCCTACAACACCGCCCTTCTCATAAAATCCCCAACACACAACATGGCATCCTCATTCCACCCGAGCAGAGGGGTGGACCCCAGCAGCCTGGGTATGTTGTCATCTGGGCAGCATGTGACTTTCCAGTGGGACAATCTGCTCCGCAACTGGTTCATCAACCGCCCCAAATGTCTCTGTCTGTCTCTCTCTGGAAATCAATGTAAGTCAACGTAATGTCCTCTGAAGTCATGAAGACATGACTGTGTGTGTGTGTGAGTGTTTGTGTGTGCGAGAAAGAGATTGTGTGTGTTCCAAAATATTGCATTTTGGGAAAGAAACATTTTTGTTATTGTTTATCATTTGTGTAACTGTAACATTGATTTATAATGTTGGTGGTCCTGATCAAAAACCTGATATAAAAGCCATTGTTATAGTCATAGTTCAAAGCAGCATCTTAAAGTGTAGGGATTTCGAGATTGCACTTTGGATGAAATGACTCAATGACTGATGCTGCCGCTCGTGATTGTAAATTTGAGGCAATAAAAACTCCAGGGATTTGGTAAAGGTTTATAAGAGGGTATGGACCCACTTCAAGGTGCAATCGTCTCACGTAAACCTAAGAAGCAGAGTGGAAATAAACTTGGATGCTTGTCCTCATGATGGATGAGGGTTCTGTCATGAAAAGGGCACACTTCACTGTTGTTCCACTGACTGCTGTTTTGAGAAGCATATCTGTTGTGAAAGAGCAAATGTGCCTTGTCCTTCAAGCAACCCGAGAGTGGGGTTTGCAATGTGCTTTGGAGGCTTTGGACTGAGAACACTCACGACCCCCCCCCCAAAAAGAAATCAAGTGGTTGGAAACCGCAGAGGAAAGCCAGGCTTGCTTGCACATCCTGGCTCAGATCTGAGGTTTGCGCTGTCTTTTTGCGTTTAGATCAAGTGCACGCTCGGAGGAGAGATAGGCAATGGGATACAGAGGTTGCAACCTTGCCCTTTGCAGTTTGTGGACTGATCATGAGAAAAGCGTCTTCACTGACTTAAAAAAAAAAACGGACATATTGTAAGACACTTGGGAGATGCGAACCTTAAAAACAGTGTGCCCCGAGGACTCGAAGAAAAACTGTAAAATTCAGTTTCACTCTTTCACCCTCTCCTTGACACACACACACAAACAAACAGTTTTCAAAAAGGCCCAGAGCTTTCTTTACTTCAACTAACTTACTGCTGATGAATGTATACGGTTTAACAACTCACATGTGGAGCCTATAGAGCTGCATTCGTATTTTACCTAAACATTGTCCTCTGCAATAGAGTTTTTTTTTGTAAAGCATCTGAATTAGATTTCTGGGCATTTAAAGAAACCTAATAGAATAGAAAATTACTTATGGCCAAGGCAGGATTAAAGGTGTGATTCTGCAACAGCAGCAAACCACGGAACACTAAATAAAATGTGATCTCATAGTCCCATTAGAGAGTGCAGCAGCAGCAGGCACACACACACAAATACTCGACAGAGAAATACATAAAGTGTGTTATCATTGAGTCATCTGTTCATGGGGCTATACCATTTCCCTGGGCAGACATACGTTACCTCACATCCACGTTGGGAATGACACACACACACACACACACACACCCCAACTCAACGGTGTCTCCTGTTAAATAGATTATTAAATAACCTTTTTTACATTCCTTATCAACAGAGTGATTAATTATTGACAGTAACTGCAAATAAGTTCAGTATAAAAACATACATTATGGTAATATAAGGTCTATATGGTCTTACGAAGCAACACTGAATTATGGCATGAAATTAAAGTTATTAACTATAATGTTTTTTTCTGCTACAAAACATCAAACTTCTTCCTGCATTAGAAGAAAATGTACGGATGAATCTTAATTACAAATTCAGGCAGACGCAGAGCAACGTCATCAGCGAGCTGTGAGCTCAGTGAACAGAAATTGTCCTGAAATGACTGCGAGCTTATGAGGAGATCAACATGAAAAGTTGTTTTCGTGCCCAAAACTGCATGAATTGCAAAAGTAATGACTTGAAAATGTTTATTATCCCAAGAGGGAAACCTGCCTTTTAGCTCAAAGAGCAGAATTAGCTGTTAGCTGAAGCGATCCGGCCAGAGCTCTGGGTTTTAGGAAGTCTGTGGATGGTTTTACGCTGAAACTTTGGGGATAAACACCAGTTTTAAAGTAAGACGGCTTCCCACTGTTACTGTGTGTTTAGGGCTGATTAATGAGTATTCTGTGTTTGACATGGGGCTAGAGTTTCAGTTTGGGAACTGGTGACAGCTGATCAGAGCAGACTGATGGCTTTGGATGGGAAATGTGTTGGGTTGTTGTTGTGTAGGCGTGCAGTCTCTTTTCATGCTCCTGCCAGGCTGATCAATAACGTGCTGCATGTTTACACTGCCGTCACCTCCAATTTTCACAGCTGACATACCTTATATTGTGGTATATTTTGAGTATAAAGCTGTATTTTTACACATGCTAATGTTACGAATGTGCAACAAGTACAGAGAGCACACTATTAACTTTTACAGGAGGGCAACAGCATGACAATGTTAGTGTAATTGCTGTCAGTTGTTGTTTTGGGACAGACACTTCATATCTCTCTGTCAACAGCTTTGTGTAGCATCACTGCTACGCGCTGTCGTATCTCACTGGAACACGTACGTGCCAGGGTTGACAGATTGTCTATCAAAAATGGTGTGCAATGCAAAGATGTGGGTAGAATATATATTCAGCGTGTAAATGTGATTTCTACACTAATTATGATCGTCAGTTGTCTGTAAATGGGAAATCCTTTTATACTGATAGCCATCTATTGTTTTGTACCATTTAATATAATATTTCATGGTAAATTAGAACTTGTGATATCTGGGTTGATTACAATCGTTGACAACAATCTTATGACCATTTTTTCCTGAATATTTGAGCTCCACGAAAACAAGAAACCCATCTACAGCAATTGAGGTACATTAAGATTCCTAAAGAAATGGTCTCCATCCACCAATTATCCATAACAATGGGCGAGAGGCGGGGTGGACCCTGGACAGGTTGCCAGTGTACTGCAGCCAACATGCAGAGACAAACAACCATTCACATTTATTGTGAGTTAAGAGTCTCCCATTAGCATCGCAGTGTGCCTGTCTTCAGAATGTGGGAGGAAGCAGGAGTACCAGAGAAAACCCACATCAATCCCCGGGTGAACCGGGATTCGAAATTGGCGACAGCGCTGACCCCTGTACCCCTGTGTCAAAGAACCATGTGTTAGACCTTTAGCATAATCAGTTGACAGACAAATATAAACAACCTAGCTCCTTTAAAATAGTGTTGCTCCATCTAAATAGTGTTGAAAACCGTGGCCCTTGACTGAACCTTATTGCCAGCCCCTAAAAAAACACACCATCACATCCTCTGGCATTTTCATTATGAGGAATCCATTCAGAGGTGATTCTGCACCTGCATGTCAACAAAGCTGCTCTGACGCACCAGATTTGTCAAACTAATGGAAACAATGTCCAGTGAAGGTCAGTAATGTCGCACGGTGATGAACACTAAGAGGAAAGGAGGGCGGAGACTATACGGGAAGCTGTCAGGTGACTCCGCTGAACGGAGAGCGAGGTTGGCGGAGGGACAAAGCACATTGGCAGGATAATGAGGAGAAGGGGGGAGAAACAGGAGGCAACAGCGTGAATGATGCATGGAGGGTGCTGAGATTATGAAAAGCAGATCCACTGTGAAGACAGAGAGGGGACAGGGAGCAGGGCTGAGGACTCATGGCAAATCACGAGCTTGGAAATATACAACATCTGACATTATCAGAGATTTTTATAATCAAAATAAATAATTCACACGAGTCTGAATGTTACTTTTCGACTGTCGGTTCCATTTATCAGGAATGATATTAAAAAGACAGAAACTACATAACAGTTTTGCCAGGTGGCGTGTAAAATTTTTAACGTTCAGTCTTTTAATGCTGCACTGCTTAATTAGAACCTTATGATAAACAAGCTCACAAAATGGTACTGTGGGGTAATCGCTGATATGTGTGTGCGTGTGTGTGCGCGCACATCTATGCAGTTAATCCTCAACTCAAGTGCATATCCATCTTAGTCTGCTTAAATAAAGCGTACAGATTCAGATTCTCGGGGCAGAATAGCTGAGCTTTATTTGCCAAGAGAAGCAAAATGTCTGGAAATTTAGATGAATGGCTGATTTTAGGTCATGTTTGTGGGGACGGACTGACAGAAGGGGAGAGTAGCCGTCGGTCAGGGCCCTGGCTAGGATTCATAATGACCCCAGGCCAGATTACCAGCCATCTGCACTGTGCTATAGATATCGGCAGAGCGCTCCAGTGGCAGAGGGGGGGGAAACATTGGGGATGGAAGAATGGAAGAGTGACCTTTGGGTGAATGAGTAAAGAGACAGAGCGCGTGAGACCGGCGGAGGCAAAGAGAGAGAGAGAGAGAGAGAGAGGTGACTGACAATGATAGATGGAGACCCTCACAATCTGGAGGAAACGGAAGGAGCATGACTTACACCCAGCCATGTCCTACAGTATATCACTTATACCTGCTTGGCACAGCCCAAGGCTTGGAGGAAGAGGAAAGGTGAAGGAGGCTGTCAGTTCCATCTCCTCGCAGGTGCTCGGAGACACGCCATTTGTCAAAGTTTGTCATTGGCTCTGAGGTTATCTTGCGTCTCTGATAGAAGATGATAGGAGGAACATCGGAATTGTGCGTGAGTGTGTATGACGAGGCGCTGTGTGGAAGTGGGGGGGGGGGGGGGGGAGGGTACGGGAGTTGTGGGGGGGGGGGGGGGGGGGTCAACAGGGGGTCTTTATATATGAAACATCCATCACCGATCAGACGTGTAGGTGTCACCTAACCAGGCAAATCTAATGATGTGATCCCGTGGAAGTGAGGAGGAGGAAATCGATCCGGGAAAGTTGTGAGTGAAGTTTAACAGTGCTTGGCTTCACCAGAGCCACAGGGTCTGCATCAGTCATTCAGAGGCAACATTTTTCTATTCTAAACATATAAATAAAAAGCGGTCTGCTGTGCAGCCTCACGAGAGAACGCAACCTAATAAAAATGCTCTGCTAACAGCGTAAGCAAAAATAAACATCATAAGCTGTCAAACAGAGTTAATAATTTAGAGATGTCTTATATAAAATATACTAGATATCAAAAAACGATGATGTAATTTCAATTTGAATCGGGCTGTGGGAGTGTAATTATTTGCAGTCTGCAGAACTTCATTTGTAAAGTGCCGGTTGGTTTGCTGCGGCCAGTGGCAAGTGTTAGTGTATAAAAAAGTGACCTGTCGCTCTAAACCACGGATGTGATTCTATGTAGATGTCAGAGTCCTTACGAAAGACCCCTCTGACCGCACTGCCTGTAGAAGGATGATGTCCCCTGGAATGGTTAGTAACACCAAAGCTGTCCAAACACATTTCACGGTCACGCTTTAACTCCTCTGACATGGCATGACAATGAGAGGTGTCTGACTTCTCTCCAACATTTGTTTTACTGTAAATGTCGAACACAACCACATACAAGAATGATAACCGCCGCTGCTCTTGCAAGCCCGACTCCCTGCAGGCACTCAGACCTGCTTTTTTACTTTATTAGTCTCTCCAATAACAGTGCCCAGCATTTTGCTCATCAGCATGAGAGCAAGTCGTGGCCAACTTTTGCAATTCTCATGTGTCCCGCATGTTTGTCTGATCTCTCTCTGAGGCCGCCTCTGCCTCCTTTCTGCTCATTACAGGATTTTATTTAAACACATTTTAAATTCAGAGGGGATTGTTACTAGTTAATTATTTTTCCTAAAAACAAGCACACTTTGTGAAATTGACACGCAAATATTCTATTAAACAAGAACAGAAAAATGGACATGTGGATGAGAGACTCCTAGACACTGGCAAGATGATCAGAGAAATACAATGCGTCAGTTCAGATGTCTCACGGCGGGCTGAGACCAGGTTGTCTTCTAATTTCCAAAATAGAATAATAAAAACTGGAATGACCTTGAATTAGCTGGGGCTGACTCTCTGGCACGGCCGACATGGAGTCTAAAATTACTGCTGGGGGGTCAGCGAGGGCCCCTGTCGAGGGAATGGAGAACCACAGGCCTTGTTTTGCCTTGCCAGTGAGGTGGAGGAGAAACAGTCAGTGACAGATGAGTGAAAGATAAAGCCCGCGACTCCGTAGTGCTTCATTCTTTGTATTCCCCCTCTCCAGGTCGACCGTGAAAAGAGGAGGAAAAGCCAAGGTCACTCTGAGCGAGCTTTACAAACATTAAACCTTGAAAGCCAGAATGGTGATATCCCTGTGCTCTTTCATTTGTTTTATGGAAATGGAAAGCAATCCTACTAGACCATTACTGTTAATTGGAAATGTATTGTATGATATCAAGCCTTTACGTGCTGGTGGTATTACAAATTTGGTGATGTCATATCACAGGATAGAGTTGTGACATAAAAGGGAAAAGCAGAGAATTTTTCGAAGTTTGAGAAAATGTACAGTCGTCTCCACAAACCACGAGCAGTAATAGAGAGTAACATCTAACTTAGTGTCCTCAGCAGATTTTGATCACGGACTGCAGATACAATATTGAATGAAATTGACTGTCAAAATATTAGCATATAATCCCTAGGGCTATTTAAAAAAAAAAAACTTCAGTCAACCTCAGTGTCTTTAATTCTTGTTCTACTCCACTCCTATTCAGAGCAGACAGTTGAGATGTAGTTCACAGTCTGAAATATTCAGAGGCAGGAAAAGCAAATTCTTCTTCAAATTATTTTTTGTGTAACACGTTCCACCGTTAAGAGCTGACATCGCTTTGGCGAAAATTCAGAGTATCCTACAGAAATAATGTATCGTCAAATGTATTCAGCATAAAATCCGCATGGCGTCAATCCAACATGTCAGAGCTCATGGTTTCTCAAGATGGTGAAGGTACATCGATATTTTCTTCATCTTCAAAATGGCCCATTGTATTGTTTAAAATATTTTTGGGGGGGCATTTCGCCTTTGATTTGCCTTTGATTGACTATGGGGAGAGAGAGCGAGGAAGACAAGTGGCAGCTGAAGGAAGGCTTAAGCCTCTGTGCGGGGGGGGGGGGGGGGGGGGGGGGGGCAGCACTACCAGGTGAGCTATTTTTTGTATTTTTTATTTAGTTGTATTTTTTATTTAGTTGTATTTTTATGCAATATTTCTGGGTTTGCAAAATGTGGGTTTAAAGAGTCTGTAGAGAAGGAATCTATTACCTTGTTTCTATTATTACCTCAACTCGCTGTGGAAAAGAGAGCTGCCTGTTATTTATCTGCATTTATTGACCTCGGTTAAGCTACTGGTCACTGCTTGATTGACTCAGGACTGACACATGCATCCATCACTTGTCAACGGACATGCTAAATACTGAATTACATATTTATCACTCTGTGTGCAGCATTCTGAGGAGACATACGATCAATATCAACAACATGACAGCGTGAAAAACAACCGTTTTTTTTTTTAGAAGGTGCTGGCAAGGACCACACTTGACCTTGTGATGCTTTCCACACAGTCACATGGTCTATTCCTACAGTCCTCCCCCCACAGCCATTTTTTCTGCCTGTCCTATCTGAACATGCCGCACTGAAAGATGGCGAGCATAACCCATCATCGAGTCCATAACCTTTGACCTCTGCCACCTCTGTGGGCGGCCGAGGTATGGTGGAATTTGAGCACACAAATGAATAGAGGGTATAAGGGCGTTTGGCTCTAAACGGTGTCCGTCTGGAGGATCACAGGGCAAAGCCCGACTGGCCCTTTGCCAGCCACCTAATTAATTAACAATGACGAGGAAAACACCGAGCACCCACCCAAAGACATTGGCGTATGTTCCAGCAATTTTCAAAGGGTAGACGACCCCAAAATCAAAGAGTTTAAACAAAGACAAAGCACACGTGGATATAGAGTTCAGAGTTGCTGAAGCTGTCATCTAGATTTTAAACGTCTCTCATCCCGTTTCTCTCCACGGTGCAATAATTCATATCTAAGAAGAGGTGATATTGGAGTGTCAGAATGGCTTCAATAAAATCAGAGCCCCCTGAAGCTATCTGCAGTCCATCTCCATTACAGTCAAGCACCCTCATGAACCCTGCCTCTGTTGATATCACCTTTCATGAAAAAGCCTTTCCTCATTGTCTCTTTTCATTTTTGTTTATTCATTGTTTATAGGGGCCACAGCACTCCACTGGTCATAGATATCAACAAAGGTCAATTTAAAAATAGGCAACAGTTTGAACTGTGTCTAAATAATAAGCACAACATGTGTAATCTGGTACTGTTAATTGTGTGAGCGGACACAAAGCTTTAGGACATATGAGGATAATAAGAGAAGCCAAAGATTTATGATGATTACCACTCATCAAATAAACACTGATGACCATAAGGAACAGGAAGATATTATGAGCATATTGATAGCGTGTTGAGTGTGAGCCCCTCAAGCAATCATATCTGCTTAGATGAAGCTACATTTTTCACACCTGAACAAATAAAGTATTGGCAGGTATCGCACTTTGAGTTGTGAAATTGAGTTGAACTCAGAGGGTTTGGTTTGTTCAACACCAACCCACACACACACGCACCTTTGTATATCTTGGTGACGACAACAAACTCTATGCCTAACAGGAAAACCAAGTCTTAACCCTCAAACAGCTTTTCTTAAAATTGAGTAACGGCCAAAATGTGCTCACTTTCTCCAAGGCAAATGCTCAGTAGAGTCCTCACAAATATATTAACACAAGTACAAATACACACATACATTATTGGCTATGATTATCGGGACTTTGCATTTACTGCCATTCATTTGTTGGCCCAACCAAAAACCTTATCCCTAACTTTGACCTCAAAAATGAAGTTTCGTTTCATTACGATAAAAGGTAAGATAAAAGTTAAGATAAGACTTAATTAATCCCAAAGGAAATTATCGTGCCAGCTTGATCCAATATTACAGTATGAACAACATATTATGAATACAGTGAATAAAGCAATAAATTAAGCTTAAGAATAAATAAATAAATAAAACAATAAAGCATATTATAAGTGAAATAGAAAGATTTAGGGCCAGGCTTTGGCAACAAAACGAGAACACACACACACAGATTGTTCTGTCTTTACTTCATTGTAGACTTAATGAACAAATATAGCATCTGATGCATCTGGTGGGTTCCGCATTAAACCCCGTGCACACAAGTGTTTGACATATGGTGCCCCTTTTAGTGTGTGTGCATCACACTTTACAATGGGAGAAGGGATTTTGTTCTCACTTATTACTTGTTTAGCATAATCATCACTGCATCAAAGTGGCAGAACGAGGTACCTCAAGCATCACGGTGCAAATTTGTGAGAGTATTATTAGGATTTTTTTTTCTCACATCCTCCGCTCGCTCTGACTTGATCAGAGATATGTGTCTCATAGGTTTGCAAAATGCAAGTGTTATAATCAAGCCAATTTCTTTTAATGGTTATGTCGGTGAGTTTAACCGTGATATGAATATTAATCAAATCCATCTAATAAGAACTGTTGTGTTCTACGATGCTCAGGGTGGAGATGGTCACTTCCTCTGTACTGTAGATGTCAGGGACCCGTTGGTTAAAGCTATTGCTATCCATCTAAATTGTCTCTGCATCATTCTGTTTAGCTTTTCACCTGCTATCACTTTTGTCTCAGATTTGAGAGCCGGTCTCCTACAACAAATGCAAAATGCTGACCCAGTGTGAAATCCTCTCCCACACTAATTTAATATCATCTGCCCTCTGGTTTATTTATGGGGCTGTACATTTCAATTTGTGGTTTTTACCATGGGAGCTGGCAGCATGTAGACATTAAACTCTTTCATGTGCGCATGATTTCAGGATGACTCCAGTTTACATTATGAATCATGCACTGATAATACACACAGCGAGGGGATTAGAGGAGAACCTGTGCTCCAGCGTCTGCCTTTTGCATACATGGCTTTGTAATGATGATTAGCCCACCTGAGTCCACCTACTTATCCCAGCGCTTTGATTATGATTCTCTGTGGGGTAGACCTTCCTTCTCACCGCTCCGTGCGTTTAACACCCCGCCTGACATGTTGCAGCAGTCATTGCAGTTTGTTGATGCTTGACCCTGTACCCTGCGCCACCAACACTGTCAGCCTCTGTGTCGGTCTCCTGAGCCCTGCTGTTTTATGATGCTGCCCAGCTTGTGAACGTGCGTCCAGGTGACAGGCCCAATGACAAACTCACATCAGGAATCTTTTGTGAACTCAAGGCTCTTGTCTTCTAGCTACAAGTGACATTTTCTGTTAATTAAATTTTGCATTTTACAGTTCACAATACCCTAAAACAATTTACCTGTCAAGTGAGATAATTGACAGGTGACTTGGTGAATGCTTGATTGAATTGGGTGAACTATTTTGTAGAGAAAAAAAAGTGGAAAAAGTATAAATTAATTTCAATTAAATTCAAAACATTGGTTAATTTAAACCATTACCTTGATGTTTCCCTATAACTGTTAATATTGTGTGTATTGAAACGATAGACTGTAAATAAAGATGGACACCACATCTCCACTTCCTCCTGTTGTGAAAAAATGAAGCCAAAATATCCTGGATACGGGCGACGCCATCTTGTGCTATTGATGTTATATGGAACCAGAGTCTCTGCAGCAGTGATTGTGTCAGGAGGGGGGAAGCAGATGGACCCAGGATGCAGAGTTTAACAAAAAGTGCCCTTTTAATAGGTGAATGTCTTTAACAGAAAAATAACAACAAACGCACAAATCTCAAAAGTCAAAACTGAAAAAACAAAAGCACACGGGGGAAAACACCAGAAGCTTACAAGGTGATGCAGAGGACGGGAGCTCAGGAGACAAGGGATACAAAAAGCACAGGAGATTATGACAGGACATTACGACGATGAACCGACAAGGACAAAGGGAAGCACAGAGACTTATATACACACACAGGGAAGGCAGGGGCAATTGAACACAGGTGGAACACATGAGGACTGGTGCAGGCAATCAGACAGGAAGTGAAGAAAGAAAACACACTAGGAACAGAGACTACAAAATAAAACAGGAAACTGAACACAGGGACACCGAAACAACTCAGACAAACATAAACACAAGGAAGTACAAGAAACACGAGGTAATAATTAAACAGAAAACACTCTTAATAAACTGAAAAATACAAAACCCTGACACAGATTGAGGTGTGGAAAGATACGCACACTCAACCAATCGTGAGTCAGTCTCAGCTGTCAATCATGACGCATCACCTCGTTTTTATAGCATCAAATCACTAATTCAAAAACCAACCTTACTGGTATAATTAACATAAAATCAGTGTGGTAACTACCTAAAATTACATTTCATATTTGGGAAACGTTTTTATGAAATTTACTTTGTTCTATGCCCCATCCAATAACATGGAGGAGGCAGGGTTTACGATCAAGGCTGTTTGGCTCCAATTTTGGAAGCAGTCATATCCGTTATCTTTACTCAAAGTTTCCGATTGTAACCAAGACTACAAAGGTCCCACAACCTCAGCTACGTTCATATTTTATCCTAAACTATAACCTCTCCCTAAAGCTAACCAGTTGTGTTTTTGGCTAATCCTAACCAAACCTTAACTGTAATATTGTCATATCATAGAAACAGATTTTTTTAGGCTGTGATTTGTTGGTTTTTGGGGAAACACAAAAATGATGTTGTCCTGCCCATATCAGATTAGAAAACATCACTATGAGGCATTCTTACGGGCAGTTTCATAGAATTAACGTCATCATCTAATGGAGTAGTTGTTTGTCTGGTTTCAACAAAAAGAAAAATCCAACATATCACTGATCAAAATGCAACATGCGGGAGCTGGTCCATTAATGTTTGTCATCATCCTCTTATTCATCCTTTATATTTAGAATTTTCAAAGGTTAACTAAAATGATATTTGAAAATAAAGTGTATATTATGTCTCATTGGCCTTATAATATGAAAGTGTCCCCTCTTTTTTTACTGCATTTAATTCAATCCAAAGGATAGGACCAGTTAAACGATAATTAAATGATCAAACCGTGACACATTGTGTTCATGTTGGGGGCCGTTGCAGGTCTGAATCAAGCTCAGCGTGGTGACACTAATAAGCTAATATCTGAAGCCATCTCTTAGAAACGGTAAAATGTAATTTGGCTGACCAACTGTGGTGTGACAAACACTTCCGACGGTCTGATCACCTAGTTTGTATCTCACAGGTAGGGCATAATGGACCCAGTGTTTTATCCTTTGGTGCAAAGCCTGAATTGTTATGTTCAGTCAATGGCCTGATGCATTCAAACTGCTGCAGACTGCAGTCCAAATTGAATTAGTCACAGACCCGTCGTACAACTTAATCAGATACACTTTCAGACCACTAATTAAGAAGAATAATTACATATGCCTGTCCCCTGTGGGGCAGAGTGCTCCTAAGCATCTGTTTTAGAGGGACTATTATTAATTATGGTGGCTAAGGACTGAAATGACTATGGCTTTCTGCATTTTCTTGTCAAGTGTGGCGTGACTGAGGAAATAATTGTTTTGATTTGCTCTGCTGCGTTCAAAATCTCACATCAGTCTGCTAAACAATTCAGCAACGTCAAGGTATAATTGTCTCCTTAAAGTTTTCCCTCAAAAGTGTCTCTTAAACAGAGCGGAAAAGTTTCTTTCCCACCCCCGTCTGCTTTTTTTCTTCCTGCTCGTTATTTGAGCTCGCTAATCCTGGTCCACATTATACAACTGTTACAAGGGCTGATCCGCATTGAATTCTTAAAGAGGTTGAGTTAACTTCAGCTGGGTTGTGGGAGCTGGAGCGAAGTGCTTGATCAATATCAGGTATCTTGACAATATTTAAGCAAGAGAAGATGGGCGAGGGCCTTTGTGAACACTGGGATCTTGCTCTCTTCAAGTGTGATAAATGTACTTCTTGATTGATTGAACAAATGAAGTGGAAAGAGTTCACACAAGGCACCACTAAGCAACCACATCTGACTAATTCTTGTGAAGTGGGTTTATTTTAGGACTAGAAAAAGGAATTATTCTCCACAGATCTGAATAAAAAGAAATTCATATTGATCTTAATAGTTGGTGAAGTTGATGTGAGGGCTCGATGAAACTAGTTTTTGAATAAGTAATGCACGCATAGAAATGATTCATCAAACCGAAAACAAAGGATTAGATGTTATTTACCATAAAACACTTCTTTCTGAGAGTGCTTGTTCGCTGTTAGGTTAAAAACACCCTGCTCCCCTGACAGTGTGATGCACTGCATTAGAATACTAAGTGCCAGTAATCCATCCATCCATCCATCCATTATCTTTACAGCTTATCCTTTGAGGGTCGCGGGGGATGGATGGAGCCAATCCAAGCCGACATAGGGCTAGAGGCAGGAAACACCATGGACAGGTCGCCAGGGTATTTCAATGCCAACATAAAGACACAAACAGCCAATCACATTCACACCTACGGCCAATTTAGAGTCTTCAATTAACCTCACGCCAAACATGTCTTTGGACTGTGGGAGACGGCCGGATAAAACCATCACAAACACGGGGAAACATGCAAACTCTGCACAGAAAGACCCCAGCCAAACTGGGATTCGAACCCTCTCGTTGCAGCGCTAACCACTGCGGTCCTGACTGCCTGAAATGATGATGATAATTTTAACTGTTTTTGTTCATGAGTCCTGTAGCAAAATCATCACTAACAAACTCTTCCCTAATGCTTTATTTTTCCTCACCGACGCCTCCAAATGAAGTTTTCTCCAAACTTACTTGTAAAGTGGAAGCTGTAATAAGTTTAGCAACTTATCCCGGCACCAGGTGACAGTAATTCTCGGACGGTGACGTGTAGAAGACACATGCTGTAGGTCCCTGTAAGGTCACATGTAAATGATTTGTGTGAAGAATTAGATTGGTAATGTAACAAGACACAACACAGACATCCTTTTCTCATCACGCATAATTGCTTCGGGCGTATACTCTGTAATACGCTTATAAGATTAAGACTCGCAGAATGAATGTGTCATCTGCAATTCAGAAAGAGACGGACATTTTCTTTATTAAGCATGTAAGTCACAAAAGTTAAACCGTTCTGCAAAGCATCCCCGAATGCATAAAATGTACAATGCCGGATTTCCTACTTTTCTTTTCTTTGTACATCGTCAAAGTCCCGCGGGTCTATATCCGTATCTGCATGCGGTGCAAAGGGGAGAGGAAGTGTAATGTAGTGTAAGTATGAGATAGAAAACAGATAACCATCAGTGCTTCACAGATGACACATCGGTATGGGTTCTGTAGATACAAGCACCTCCTTCCTGCTCCCGAGCGCCATTCCATATACACCTTTGTTAGAGCAAAGAGCGATCAATAGAGTCAAACAGATAAGAGCTCCCCGAATCTGATAAGGCTCTCGAAAAAAAATCAGAGGTTTTTACCTAAAGGCTCATCACTGATTAGAGCCACTTGCAATGAATTTTAGATACATTAGAGATAATATAGTAGCTTGCGTCGCATTGTGTAAACCTTGATTTATTTTTTTCTTTGAGAGGATATTTGTTAGTAAAGAACAACAAGAGAGGTAAATGCCATCTTTGGATTTGTTTTAATCTACAATGAATCAGTTATCCAGAATTGGTGCAGAAGTAATTTGCTAAACACATATCACGCTGTTCAATTATCAAAAAACAAAAGGTCAATCTGCTCGGCAAGAAAAACAGATGTTCACTTTACGTGAAAGTTAAGCAGCAGAAACCAAATTTAATGGTGTTGTTAACAGTGTAATACACTTTAGTGAAAAGCACAAGGACACATATGACACAGCACATGTCGGGGAACTAGCACATCAACAACAACAACAAAGAAAATAGGGAGACAGAAGAAATGAGCAAAGATAATAAAAAAGGTAGAGGGAGTCATACTGTTTGCCTTATTTAGTCGCAGATGTGCTTGTGTGTACATTTCTTTCTCCACCACAACACTAGGTTCAGTATTCACAAAACCAGTTTCTCTTAAAAATTTTCCTTTTTATTGTATTTATTTATTTAAAATAAGCACTCTTTAATCCTTCATATTGTAAAATGTTGAAACTTTATGACCATAGACACATTTTGAAATTGTTATTAGTCCACAAGGGGACAATGAAATACATGAGATCAACATTAACCAGATTGTGTTATTGTCAGGTCGCTTTGACGAACAACTTTAGATTTGACAATCTCAGAAACAGTCCAATGAATCAGTTGTTCATTAAATGCCTTGACCAACCGTTGATAAGATGTCAAAGTGTCTTTCTGTCCACTACAACAGTCCAGCAGATTTCAACCTGACCTCTCAACAAGACGAGAGAAAATAGCAATGGCACACTATACTTTCTGTTGCCTTCATTCAGTCCTCCATTTTCCTGCCAAAAACGTGTTATTTGAATAACGACACAATTGCAAGCTACGTAAATCCATAAACACTCCACACACAAGACGAGGAGCCGCCGCGACTTAAAAAGTCAATACTCTCTTAAAAGAGGTGAAGAGAAATTACTTCATTACTGGAAATACCAGTGATCAAAACAAAATGAATATGTTCTCACTGGGGTTAAAAGCAGTGTTGACTACGAAATCTGTGGCAACTGCTTATCAAGGTATCAGAGTCTGAACGGAGGGAAAAACCAGCCGAGAAAACAAACCAGCCCTCTGTGTGTGCAGAAGATGTTTCATGTCGCTTTTCTTTGGTGTCCAATTATTTATGAGCGTCTGAGAATAAGGCGGAACAGCGAAGCCGAAAATGTATGTGCAGTACTTTTGGAGTTTGAAAGTGGCTTTAAGTGGATTTATAACTGGAGGTCACCAAACTGTGTCCACCCAGAGTAGAAACTTGTGTCAGCTATAATAAATCCAGAAGGCGAATCTCATTATGTTTAATACTGTCACTGGATCTCAGCGTCTATACAGTACAGTTATAATGAAACAGTGACAGGCTGCGTATAATGTTTAAAGTCAAGTTAATACGCTGGCAAAAGATGAAGGTTCGTGGTCAAGGGCTTTTCATCGCTCCACTTACGCAAGACTAAATGTTCCATTTACACTGTCGGCCTGTCAGAGAATCACAGTGTGAATGTTGTTAAGATCCACAAACATGTACGCACGTGTTGTAAATACAATAGTGATTCTTGACAGCACAGTAATGACATTTACTTTGCTGTGTAGGAGCATGTTTCAGAACAATATGTATCAAGCACTACAGTGGTAACATTGACACTGAAGCCAACGGACTGATGGGTTTCAACAGTTTGTGACCCTAACGTCAAGCAAACTTAATACGTAAAAGTTATTAAAGTATTACTTTTTCAACGAACAATCATTGCCATTGCTCAATGAGTCATAGGTAATCGTTTCAGCCCTAGCAGATGCTAATAAAGAAATGTGTGTGTTGTTGCCAATAATCAACATCCTGGAACTAAACTATACATGGCCCATAAAACATTAACCAGGCAGAGGGACATTTATCTTTTTAATCGTCATATTTCCTTTGCCAAATGACACAGTAATGAAATGTTCATGGTTTTATACTTTTTGTTTTTTTTATCCTCTCAGCCAGGAGATGCCAAGTGGTCTGTGCGGCCTCCGAGGCAAACAGCGGTGAGCAGAGAGATTTGTTACAGGGATTTGATGCTGACAGGTGAAGAGGTAGAATGTTAAAAAGGCACAATTTGATTGTGATTTTGGTTTTTTTGACCAAAATCTCAAACCCAGTTTTATTAATTTCAGCCTCGACTAGAGATGCTATTGACAATCTCTACGAACCAATGAAACTAAAAGAACATATCACCAAAGATAAAGTTGAGGCTGTGTGTTATTACAATGTAATGACCAACACATTACTGTTCATCTACACCTACACATTTGATTACATGTCCACAGTGGAGCCTGAAGTCAATGGGTCTATGAGTCACAAATATTATGATATTTACATCCATAAAGGAGGTTATGTTTTCACGCACGTCCATTTGTTTTTGTTTTTCATTGATCGTAAGGACGATTGTGCAAAAACTGCAGGAAGGATTTCCACAAAACGGTGCAAAAGGATGAAGATGGGTCACGGAAGAACCAAATCCATCTTGGAGCTCATCCCAATAGATTGCATGGATCCAAAGATTGGTAAAAAAACAAGCTTTGGGGTTGGACAGGAATTTGGTGCCACCATGAGTAAACAGTACTTTAGTTTTAGTTGTCTAACCGTATCCAACTTTATTGTTCACAAGTTTCAGCTCTGAATTCAGCATCGTATTTGCACAGGTGCACTTTGCACTGTGTGAGTAGAGACTGAAATCTGCTTGTATGTGCTCAGTCAACAAGAATAAGTATGAAAGAGGCTGTCAGTATGAAAGGGGCAGCAGGAGTGGTGCTCCTCATGCACCCTTCTTCACAACGGCAAAATGACAGTCAAGGATCACTTTTAGCTCATGGCACACTGATCTATGCCGAGACACCACTGCTGGGATTGCACACAAATTGTATTGTACCGACTGCATCTCTCAGGTGGGAGATGACAGCGGTGATAAATGTACTTCCACAGACACTTCTTGATGACAAAGACGACTCAACGCCGCTCAGAGGAACCAAATGACACCCTACCGTCCTGTTGCAGAGCAGTGGCATGAGCTCTCACCGCTCTGCCTCCCTCATCAGTGATGCTCAACCTTTTCCTGTTGTCAGTGCCAGACGGGAGGATGACGGCGCCCTTGCATGAAGAGTTTTCAACACACAATCTCTGATTCCACGGTGGTAAAAGAAGAAATACCATCAGAAACCCAGACAAAGGACGAAGGCTAAACATATGACGGAGAATTGGTGATAGAATAAAATATTTGTCAAAAAATAAATTACTTATAAATATAAATAAATCAGCAAAGTAATCCAATGTTACAAGATGAGAATGAAAATCATTTCTTAGTCCGAACCCATGTACTTGAGTCAGTGACTCAGTTTTTGTTAGCCTGTGGTTATCACAGCCGATTGTCGCCTAAAGACTCTGGACACCTCTCGATTTCATGAATTATCAGCTTTATGTCGCCTGCTGCTTAATATTTTAGGATGATAATTACCAGAGACACTACAGGCAAAATAAGTATTGTCATGCACAAGCCAATTTTGGGATTTAGGGCTATTTTGCTTTCATGACATATTCTCTATCAGACAAGAAGAGATGAGCTCCAAAGATGTATTTTTACTACACTTTGTCAATGGATCTATGTTTATTATCCATATTTCTATAAGCTGGTTTATTGAAATGAGTTTCGGTGTAAACCCTGCAAAAATGCTTTTGCGCATGGTACCAATTTCAGACCAGTATCTCCTTCATATTACCGCTCAGCCAATCCTTCGTATGATGCAGACATTACATGGTAATGTAGTGTGTTTGACTGTGTCTGAATTTGCCCTCAGAGCAAAAATGAATGATTAATAAGATATTTGTCTAACCTCATTCAGGGTTTTCGGTCTTGCCAGGGTTCAACACAGGTTATCCTCAAACTATGCATCAGAAAAACCATCCCTTCTATCCTTCTTTTGTCTCTTTGTCAAACCATTATTGTCTCTCTGATCTGTACTTGCTATTTCGTTTATTTTGTTAATTAAGCGCCTAATACCCCGGGAAAAAAAAACATCAGACTGTCACATCTTTTTTAAAACTATTCCAGAAATACACTCACAAAAACATTTACTGGAGCTCGTCTGCTTTGCATGTTCGCTGACGTATTTGTCCTCCTGCTTTTAGCCATCCTTTCATACGCTTCACAAGTACCAACACCATCTGTTTTCTCTGAGGCTGAGGGACAATGGATGGTAAGATGAGAGTCCTCAGAGCCACTGGCTTTTTTTCCCTCCTCTTCAATCGTGTGTGTGAACTGCTTTCTATCATCCTCACAACTGTGATATGCTTCATTTTTAAATCAGATTAAAGTTACTTTAATCGCTTCTTATTTCATAAAGTATTTACATTACCAAGCAGGATGTAATCAACCTTTTAGCTAATACTATATTTTTTACATTTTTACAATATTTACCTTGTGCATTAGTGTAAATAGTTGATGCATGAGGATATTTTTGGGGCCAAATTAAATGGGATTTTGTATGTTTTCATTCCTCAGCATCGTGATCCTTTAAATAAGTGTTTTTATAATATAAATAAGCGTATTTTGACAGATGAACGTAAAGGAAGTGTTGCTGGTTGGCAGAGGTCTTGATTTCCAGCTGTAGATCAAAACATGTGTAAACAACAGTTGAGAAATGCTGCTTTCAGACTTTCACTGAATTCTGGACATTCAGCCGAAATTTTCCGGAGGGGCTGTATGTGAGGTAGCAAATGTTCGAGTCAGTTGTTCCAGACGTTCTCCAGAGTTTTTCCTGTCAGCCCCCAAGTAAAATGTAAAAATGTCGAAGTGAGCCCGTGTGAGAATACAGCAGCAAAGCGTGCAGAGAATGTTTTTGCGAGTGAGTGGGAGCATTGATCACATTTCTAACACGGTGTCATACATGTAGGAGACGCCGACGAAGATGTAAAGTTGAAAAGACGAGATTTGAGAGCTTTTTGGTGAGTGTCAATGTGTTGTAGACAAAAATATGTGATTTCCACAGCAGAATTAACACATGTCCTGCCTCCTGCATGCACCTCAACGCCCCTGACGTTTTTCTGTTAAAATGCAAAGTCCTGAGAATGTCTTTAACCAATTGTTCCGATATTTCCCAGAGTTTGTGTCTGTAGACTGTTGGCTTTACAAAAAAAGTCATGCAAAGTTATCGACCAATCCAACTGACCATAAGCAACAATAGCATAATAGCAGCACAAAGTTTTTCCCACTACCAGCTGTGGTAATGCAGCTGACGTTACCAGTTCAAAGTTATGCTTTAGTGCAATAATATTTTTTTTTTAATTGGTCAGAGGAAGTGATGAAGAGGTTCCTTAAAAACAAGTCTGAGTCATTGTTCACTTCCTAGAATGAAACAATTATACAGATTTAATAAGAAGATTCCAATTTAATTCAAGCTTCTGTAATTGTGTTGCTGGAGTAAGTGACGTCACACTCACTCTGCTTTCCTGAGGACCTGCCTCATGTCAGAATTCTGTTGTTACACGAAAACAACAAGTCTACGAACCTTTAACTTTTCAACCCGATTCAGACCTCTGGATAACAAGATGTGTTTCACCTAATATGATAAAAGATAATTGTTCCCATTGTATGGACTTGTCTTCCAAGAAGGACAGTAGAGTATTAAAAACATAAACACACTTCAACTCAAATAAATGTGATATTTTAGTGGCAGTAAGTCGATGCCGTGCAGTAGAAGGTTCATCCTGAAATACCTCAGGCAACTTTGTGCATGTTAGACCTGTTAGAGCTTTGCTGGTGCAGGACAACTGTTTCTACCAGCCACTAGGAGTGCTATGCTCCCACAAAGGAGAAAGGAAGAGAGAGAGAGATGAATATTCCTCTCGGGACTCACTCCCACATGTCCTGGGTGAAAAGTGGAAGCATGTGCAACAGTGTAACATCTTCTGGTCTCATATATATACGGTTTCACCTGGCTTTGATACTGAAATGATGACGTCTGGCTCATGAAAACATATTATTCAGTAAAAATGCAGATTCGTTCAGACCTGTTGCAGAAATCTTACCTCCATTGTCGAATCTATCCATCAACTGCAACATCTTCTCCCCATACGCTTCACGAGTAACGACATTTGTCACCACAATCTCCTCGCTGATTAGCTGCAAAATCATCCACTTCTCGATGTGTGAAATGGCTGTTTTTGTCTCGAATGTACAGGTTTGTTTCACTTGGTTGCTTTGGAAATGAAAGACCAAAGCGGTGCCAGCACACTGGCAAAAAGTCCCCGCTCTTCTCTGCAGAGAAATGGGAAGAGAAAAGATTTTTTTTCTCTCTTCTTCGTTTTTCACATTGAGTGACTCAATTTCACGCTCCATTGGCATATCTGGGGTGACGCGCCATGAAATCAGTCCAATTCTGGGATTTCAGAGGAACAGTATTTTGAAACCCCCTGAGATATGTGGCCATATTACTTTCTCCACCTCTGGACAGATTACGCTATTATGTGACAGTTGCAAAGGTAAAACTGGGGTGACGGTATGTTCCCTCCATTGATAAACTGGTTTCTAACAGCACTCAGAACAGAAGCTATTGAACAAATCACAAATGATTCAACTAAATGCATCAATTCATTTTGTAACTTAAACTTACTTTTATCACACTGACGACTGAGGGCACACAAAATGAAAAAATAAAAAAAGAGAGAGAGAGAAACACTCCGGCTCAGTTGGTTTGTGACTTCTACAAAGTTTATATCAAGATATGTAGCTTATACTTTAAAAGGGCATTATAACTTTTTTTCAGTGCTTCGCAAAATTGGAAAATCTGATGGAATGAAAAAGGATCTTTGGGTTCCAGGTTTGATGCAAAAAAATACTTTTGATTGCCTGTTTTAGAAGTTTTTTTTAATCAGAATGAACCCAATCCCTGTCTGACCCCTTCCTTCTGGGGACGTCTTCAGGTCGTGCAAACCAATTAACATTCATTAGGTAGTCACCGACGTTTGACCTTGCTGTCTTATTGCATTTATTACAAGGAGCCATAATGACCACAGTTATGATTAATATACACTCAGCTGCCAAGTTGCCAGTTTATTATTAGGTACATCTAAAAATTTATGTCGCCTGATATACGGCAGCTCTGCAGTAAATCCTCCCTTTTTGAGGACGGGAATCCTGGTATTTTTCAGCTTGGGCTCTCTGTTTATAAATGTGGGAGTGGACTTGTAAATGTCCACTAAAGGGTCATTTTCTTACCAATAAAAAGACTTAAATTGTTATTCTGTGTCTTTTCTGTCAGCAACATTTGACATGTCTCGCCGGGTTGCTGCAGCAAGACGATGTGGGCGAAGCCTTTGACTTCGATGGACGTCCATGTTTATTTGAGCCGAGTATGCAGACGAACTAAAGAGCGAGTCAACAAGCAAGCAACAAGGGAGACATGAGAGTGAGACTTCTCGTCGAGTCAGACATGTGTAATGTTGCCAGACTCTTAGCAAAACCCACAATTACAATGTCAGCCTTTTGTTGGCGGAAAAAAAGAACAAATTTGACATTCCGTGGACTGTCGCAGTTGCCCCATAGGATTACATTAGTGCTACTGCCATTGTGTCGCAGCTACCGGCAGATGTGATCTACTTAACCAATTCCTAAAGTACCGTCCATACACCCACATTTATTCACATCGGATCCATTTGAAAAATACCAGAAATCCCCTTTAATTCTACCTGGAAGCTGTGGTTGGTGTTTCTGTTGAAGTGTTATGTCTCATTTTCCTGAGGCTTTTCTAATATTTTCTATTTTCCATTCCTGTGAATGAGGGCAACACTGATGTGTTTTCATAGAGCATTTAAAAGCGCTTCTCAGAAACTGGGTGCAGTTGCAGGCACCGAGTCCCTTTCTAGGAAACAAGTAGCAGGAGCCAAAAGCAAGAGGAGGTCAGCAGAGAGTGGGGATGACGGTCTGAAGACTCGGAGTGGGCACACCGCTGGGAAAGACTGTGGCAACTGTGGAGTGCAAGCTTGAGTCTACTGAACACCAGCTGGGGGTATAAGCTGCAGGAGAGGCAGACTGTCAAGTCAGTGAGGAAAGCTGGCTAGACACCAGCGAACTGTGTCAGCATCTTCACATGACCAGAGGAAGTGAAAATGAGGTAAACAACACACAGACGACCAGCAAGGAGATCTTACACCTCTCAGAGTTTCACGCTCACTCTCTTGTCAGGACGCAGGTTGACAAACCGACAAAGGGCGGCTGAAGTCGAGGCCTCAAGGATGTAATCTGCAGGATTTATGTGGAATGAAAATGACGTATAGACACAAAAGTAAATTATCTTAATCATCACTTATAGACCACTGTGGCTGTGTCTTCATCTGCACAGACCCTGCTCTCTGTCTGTATTTTCACATTTCTGTCCCACAATCTTTGGGCAGCGTGTGTGTGTGTGTGTGTGTGTGAAGCCTCCTCCAGCCAATTACAGTGCACAGGGTGTGAAGGCAGGACTCTCCCGCTCTCTTTGCTCTCTGTCAGTATCATAGATATATAAGGAGCTGCAGGTCTGTGTGTCTGTTTGACCAGGGGGGGGGGGGCTGAGCTACTCTCTCTCTCTCACATACACACACACACACAAACACACTGAGCCGAGAGGCCACAGGGGACAAGAAGAACGTGTGCTTCGGCTGCATTCAGACAAAACCTTGCAAAGCAAAAAAAGAGCTGTGCGAAGCTGTGATCGTGTTTATTAATAAGTTATAATAAATACAAATGAAACCAGAAAACGGTGATTTGTTTCTCTGAACCACTGCTTTGGCCTCGTTACCACCGCTCCTTCACTTCATTCACTCTCTATATCACTGGACCACCACTCTGGGGACTTTTCTTTCCATTCTGTAAAAGTCACTGCAAGTCGCTGATGTATTGCGACCTACGTGTGGCAGTTGTGAAAGTTACGAACAAAGTTGTGTGTCGCGATGCAAAAAGAAAAGTTAATTCTTCCTTCGGTGTAAGAGGATCCTTACAAAGAGGAAGGACTCACTGAGTGGATTCAAACAAAAACAGAAACATGGAGAATCCCTGTGGCTTTGGGATCAAGACACATCAACTGCAGTTCAAAACTGGTAGGAAAACTGAAGGGTATCATTTCTCCATCTTCATTTTCTATTAAAGGCTTTGAATCCCCCCAAAATGTTAAAAGGAAAGAAGAACATGCAGCATGGAGGAAGAATTGCATTCATAAAGTCTGCAAGATGCAGGACCTGAGATGAGGGGATAAAGCAAATATCAGCACATGCAATCTACTGGATTATAAAATGAACCTAAATACATCTTCATAAATCAGTCCTCACAGAGAGCCTCTGCTCTCTCTGCTCCCCCTCACACACCCCTTTAAACAGCTTCGCCCACCGGGACCTTTTAGTTTTTCAGCTCTTGGGTTTTTCACATTTGAACCTGTGATGATCAGTCCCGTCTGTATCCCGCTCCTTTGTGGTGAGGCAGGTATTTAGCATCCCTCTCAGGGAAGTCATTTCTGCTTCGATTTCAACCCTCGTCCCTGAAGATTAAACTGGGGTGGTGATCATCTGGCATCGCAGTCCCCTCTCTAACCTTATCTGTCCTTGCTGTAGCTGTGACACACACACACACACAGGTTTATCAAGTGGAGGCTCTGTATGATGGAAGTACTTGTAGTTCCCTTAGTTATTATTCTGGAAACAAAGGCAATCAGGTTTTTCTTGTTCGACTGCTAACCAAGCTCAACGTAGTGTGACGTAATTCATTTTCTATTTTCTATATTTTTCAGAGACTTTGTTCTCGGCGACAAAAACCCCAGCAGTTACTGTATTATAACAAGGAGCCTACTGTGTTGTTTATTTGCTGTGTAACAAGTGAATGCTGCATGGAGCGTCACAATAGGCCAACAAGTGAATAGCCTCTTAATGTAAAATAAGGGAGTCGAGCCAATCTTTATTATTACCATCCTTTCTGTGTTAAGCAGCTCATGCTGGAATAAGCCATTGTTACATTAATGTTTTTATTGGGTCTACTTAATCTCAGACATTCAACTTCACTGAGGTGAGAGGGCTTGACCATATGAAACATGGAAGCTGTAGTTTTGTTGTCAAAAGCCAATGAACTGCCATTTTCTAAAATAAACTGAAATTAACTGCAAAAGCATCTTATCAGATTTCAAAGGTTTGACTGAAGGCTACAACCTCACTTATACGGTTTAGCTTAAAAATTCCATCCATACTAACACACTTATAAAACATATAGACTGTTCACATACATGGGGCTTGTGCTTGTTGGTGTAAACGGAAGCACTTGTCTCCTGTGCTGGTTACTTGTGGAAAATATTAAAAAGGTAAAGTAAAAGCGAAGTGAAACTATCCCTGACAGTAAGTGCTAGAAGCACTTTCTACTCACTGCTGGTGGTCGAGTTGTGACTGATCCGACTCAATCACATGGTGAATTTAAATAACGGCATCATCATTTCCAAATGGTCCGTGTTTCTGCCCGTCCATACTAAAATGCAGCGTCAGAGTTTGCTAAGTAATACAGGGCCTGCAGTGTTGCTGAGGCTCTCAACTTTGGAGAATATTGATTCCAGGTGTACACTAGTAGAAACGAACCATTTAAATACTAGAATGGAACTCAGCAGGGCGTATCTCGCACAAGGCCTAACAGCCCCCTTAAATTCAATCAAGCTGAAGCTAATTTTACACACTCATAGAGATCAGTCCGCTAAATGTGCCTATGGGAAATAGGTGATAATCCGCATCAAACTTTAAAGGTTCAGTGTGCAGAATTTAGTGACATCAGCTGAACACCCCTCACCTCACCCTCACCCAACATGAAGGAGAACCTGTGGTAGCTCCAGTCGTCATTAAAACTCTAAAGATGTTTAGTTTGTCCAGTTTGGGCTACTGTAAAAAACATGGCAGCCTCCGTAGAGAGGAACCGCTCCAGATATAAATATAAAGTATTTAAATATAAAAGGCCCATTCAAGGGTAAAGAAAACAACGATTAGTACAATTTAGATGAAACAAACTAGTGAAAAACATCACTAGGATTCTTTTATATTCAATTTCTGCCAATAGATCCCTTTCACCTAAATCTTACACACTGATCCTTTAATCATTCACACAAACTTGTTTCCAGAGTATCATACTGCTGGAGAGAAGTAGGGGTTTTATATAAACTATAGTGGACTGCACGCATGAAACGCCTTTTAGCCTTAGCGGTTGCAAAATGCTTTACAAGTGTAAAGTGTGACCCAGTCACACACACGCTCAAATCCAGATGGCGACAGAGATGCCATGCATGGTGCCAGCTTGTGCATCGGGAGCAGCTAAGGTTCAGACTCTTGCCCAAGGGCTCACTGACATGTGGACGGGATTAGACCGTCAACCTCAAGATTAGAAATGAGACATTTTCTGAGCTAACATTGCATCTAATGATATTTCCATTATCTGACAGGGGCATAGCACCGAGTTGATAATCCACTTTATCTCCCGCTGATTACCTCAAATTTACCCTTGCAGCGGTCAAGTGTTTAACCTGATTTCTTTGTTCTTCCTCAACCAGGGATATTTTCAGTCTCTCAGAAGCTTATTTTTACTTCCCTTCATTCTCCCACTGTGACTCAGAGAGCAGCGTTTAGTTCACATTAAAACAGATTCCTGTTCAGGCACTTTTAAAAAAATCTGCTTTCATGATAATGTTGTTTGATAAGATCTATAACCTCTGCTGGATCGACATGTGATTTTACAGATAACTAATACAACAGACCAGCGCAGACTATTAACAACATCCTCTTTTCTCATAGCATTTCAGCCACCTGTCAGCAGGACATGCAGTTTCATGAGGCCTTTGAAAGCTGTGCAGCCTTATCATGTCCATCGAGTTTATGTTTTCATCTGCGTTTTTTTCAGGTTATTTAGCATTTCAAGATTTGTGTTGTTGATTTTCCACAGAATAATTCATGGAACTAGATGAAGATGATATTTCAGGGAATGATATTTTTCAGTTTTTTCAATTTGCAGATATAGAGAATTTAAAGGTGGTTTTAGAAGGAGACTGTGCGCTCTCTCTGAGTTCTAGTTATTATTTGGCATTTTACCTGTAATATGTAATTATGCTTGATTATTCTGTAGCCCTATTTTCCTCATACATGCCTGCAACTAAGTCGTTATAAGCTAATGCTTTGTGTATAAATTACTAACATTATAATAATAAAAATTACAATAATAAAAATTTGATTCTACTTACTTTTCATACCTTTCTTTTTTTTCTTTAAAATTGAGCAGTGAATAGCAGTTAAAGTAATCAACCTGAAACTAGTCCAGACAATTTCACCCCAACAAACTACAGCCAATGCTTTGAGTGTTTTAACCTTTGTCATAAACCAGACATATCATTATCTATTACTCATTTTATTATGCTGATTTCCAGGTTACCAAATTATATAGTGTAATGCCCCTTTTTTTCTTTTAAACATCTTAATTCTTTGGCAGGGACTCTCATTCAGGGTGTTGAGTTTCAAATGTCAGCCAGGTGAAATGGGACCCTCTATTTTTAAGAAATCTCAGTTTGACATTGAAAGATGGAGCTCCACACTTCCTCTTTCTCTGGGGTAAAGTCTAATGTGATGAAGATGAATATGATCAAATTCAATTACACTTCGCAGTCATTACTTATTGCAGTCCCTGTGATTTATTCCCATGTGTAGTGCTGTGGTGAACACGATGTTCTAATAATAATGGCGTCCATGTTACATTTTAACGATAATGTCAGACCAAAGGAAAAGAGCGTTGGTGAACTTGAAAGAAGTTGGCGCGCTCAAATTTCAAAAAAACTTTTGATGTCCACATCCTCTTGATGTCTATATCCAGCAGCGGTCCTAAAACTATCCAAGCTCCGAACCAAACTTTTGAATTTTGAGGACACCCAAAAATCAACACTTGAAATTTTATCCAGAAGGTGTTAGTATAAACTGTACGGAGGAAAATCTATTTGATTACATACGATGCACCATGAGAGCAACTAGCATCAAACATCATTTATCAGACAATAAGGCTGACCTGCTTTATTCCAGAGTTCACCACCACATATTCCACATAGAGGAAACGCTCGTTGGTCTTTGTGTGTGTGACACAAAGAAAACTGCTTAAAACAACCCACAGTAGATTTCTATTAAGTATTAAAGCAGGATGTAGCGTGGGCTGGCTGAACAAAGCATGTCGCTTTAGTCTGAGTTCACTCGTAGGCTTTTCATCGCACATGGCAACAAGTGGCTTTGGTTCAAAAAGACATTGAAAAAAGGCTTTTATTTTTTGGATATATATCCGTATATATGACCCGATCGTAACCTAATGACAACAATACTGCATTATTTATGCTTTACACTCCCACATGGTTCGCCTTGAACCAGCACTGAACTTGTGTTCACTTGTTTGAATATAACAGCATCTGTGACTACTGCTCGTGCATGTTGACTGTAAATATGTTGGAGGCTCATTAATGAGGTTGGAGCCTTTAATTATACGAACTACCTTTGCAAATATACAGTTATTTGGCTCTTGCAGCCGGCATTTAACAAAAGGAATGAATGTTTGCTCAAGTCAGGATATGTTCTCTAAAACTGAAGCTGCTTTCAGACATGCACTGAAGTCTGGACATTTTCCTGAGGTGTTTCCAGAGGGGCTGCAGGTGAGAACTCAAATGTCGGAGTCAGTTGTCAGAACTTTTCCTGCCGGCCCCCTGGTAAAATGTCCGAGTTAGTCCATGTGAGAAATAGCAGCAAAATATCTGGAACATTCAAAGCGAGCGATTTTTTTTCTCCATCAAGATTGATCAATTATTCTCTGAGAAGTCTACGAAAATTTTGAAAAACGCAGCACAATGTTTAAGAAAGTGAATAAAAAAACGTAACAAATTTACATGGCTTCGTTCCTTACCCATACTGCATCCTTCGACAAAATGTCTTGTTCATCCGTCTAATAGTTGTTTTTTTTAAAGCAAAAGAAAAAAAATATCTCAGGATGAAAGGAGGTGCCACACACGTAGAAGGCAAATTGGAAAGGTAATGAGATGCAAAAGCTTTTTTGCGATGAGGGCCGATGCCAGCGTCTTTGAGCTGCAAACAAAAACACTCCTTTTACGTCTCGTCTCGTCCTGCCTCCTCTAAGCTCTACCCGAGTGCCAGCCCTCACCTTGATGTTCCTGAAAATGTCCTGTTGTCGTGAATATGTCTGAACAGGACAAACTCCTGCTACCTTCTTCGGATGTGAAAGACAAACTCTGGGGAAAAAAATATGCCAGACAAAGTGTTAGTGTGTGTGTGTGTGCAATGCTTGGAACGCAGGGCGGTCATTAAATAATCATCTTGTGTCTGACTTTGTTTAAATCAGATATGGAGAGCTTTTTTGTCCTTCGTGACATTTTGATCTCTGCTTTGTCATAAGTGAGGGGATGTGATGAAATTTACATAGCCCTAATTCTTCAGCTTGCTGACAACATATTTTCCCAGGGACAGCCATCTTTAATATTTAGAAGAGTACTTTCCAATGCCCTTCAACTGTGCCTGCAGTATTAATGCATCCTTAATGGGAGAGGTTCCATGAATGAGCCTCAAATGGAGCCAGACATTTTAATGCTTGCTAGAATGGCTGTTATTTCCACACTTAGCCATAATAGTCTTTATTGCATATTTAATAAAGTCTCGGCTCATATTAATTGTTTAGCAGCCAAGGACTTCATTAAGTGTTTGTGATGCTCGAGATGGATTCTCCCAGTCTCCAGCAATCCCTTTGTCCCTTCCCATCTATTCTAGTTATATACAACGCTGCACTGATTAAATTAATGCAATTGTGTACTTTCTTTCACTCAGTCGCACTGGAGGGGAGCCTTTGTTTCGTGAGTGGGTAGGGAGTACGCCAGGAAGGTTGTTATTGTTTCGAGTAAACCTCGCATATTAACTGACATTTGTTGGTTTCCGTGTCTTTTTGTTGCTAAGGAAGTTAAGGTTTCTCCACCACAAATCAGATTTAATCATGAGGATTGTGTTTGAGCTGCTTAATAACACAGCTGGAAATGTAAATGAACTGTATTACGTGTTTCCAGTCTTAGTAGGCCAGGGGTGTCCAAACTTTTTGCAAAGAGGGCCAGATTTGATAAAGTGAAGATGCCCGGGGGCCAATAGTTCCTTCTGATGTTTTTTAACCACAAAAGTTGCATGCAAATATACACTGCTATAGAACAATAAATAAATAAATAAAAATTCATTGTCACAATTATCTTTATTTTTCAAATGGTAATGTTATTCTGTATGCTATACAGACTCACTGTGCTGTACCTTGTGTACTGCAATGACGGGAAGGACACGACATGACAGGTACTGCAGACAATGGCTGCAGCTCGTTTTATTGCCCAAAACATTCATATCTGGAGGGTCAGATAACATTGAACTGTATGGAATACAGTTTTCCACACACACACACACACTGAAAACTGAAGTGACTTCAGCAACAGAAAACAGTTTATCGCCTCACAGATCTCCATCTCCAGCAGAACATGTGACCTGCTGCAGCTTCATGGTGAAACTTGAGTCATGAACTCGTTATTTCAATGCTCAAGTCCACACCCCCCCCCCCCCTTTAGTTTCTCAGACTCACATTCAAACCTGAACCTTAATAAAACCAGGTCCTCACAAACAGACACTCCAGCAGCAGAACACACACCATTTCCATGAGTTAGATAAAAATATTTGCCTCATGGCCATTTTAAACAGGAATTCAAAACACTCAATTTCAGATTGATCAAGAAACCGATAACTTGCTGACACTAATGTGAAGGGTGATGTTGAGATCTGGATTTCACTAAAGAGGCCAGGTCTGGTTTGAGGGCAGTGGTTGAGATGTGTAAAATGTCACGTAAGTGGGAGTCACTCAGTCTTGACCTCAATCGGTTCTTGTTTAAGTTCATGACAGAGAATGTCTGCTCACACAAATATGTTGAGCCGAATAAGCTCAGCATTTTCTTAGCAAATGTTCGCATTTCTAGAAATCTGCCTTTATCCAGCTGCCCGTAAAAGTCAACAAGAGAAAGCTGCAGGTGTTTGGCGCGCCACTCATCGTCACACTGCAGTTCAATGAGCTCCAGCTGCAGCTGTGGAGGAGCATCATCAGGGTCCACGGAGAAGGGAGAAGAGAAAAGCAACATGTCCTTTTCAATAACTGCAAAATCCTGAAAGCGTTTGTTGAATTCCACAGAAAGAGATGCGATAGCTGTTGCATAACTCTTCATTTGCGCACCAATGTTGTCCTGTGGGAAACTTTCAATTACCTCTTTCAAAGCTGTGAAGTGTGCGGTGCAGGGCTCTGTTTGGGACAAGTGTCTTTGGAAAAGTTGCAGTTTTGTTCTAAAGGCCTTGACGTGAGCGTATAGCTGGCTCACCACTGCATCTCGTCCTTGAAGATTAACATTCAGCCCATTCAGATGCTTCGTTATGTCAACCAAAAACGCCAAATCAGCCAGCCATACAGGATCGGACAATTCTTCCATCGGCTGCCCCTTTTCACCCAAAAAAATTCTAATTTCCTCTCTGAGAGAGAAAAATCTCTGCATTGCGGACCCCCGACTTAGCCACCTCACATCGTTGTGATATATTACATCTCCATATTCAGCTTGGATGTCAAGCAAGAACTGCTGAAACTGTCGGTGGTGTAGAGCTTTAGCGCGAATAGAATTGATTGCCTTTACAACTGGTTTCATAACATGATCACATTTGAGATGTTTGGCACAGAGAGCCTGCTGGTGAATTATACAGTGGAGTTTTATAGCGTTACCTCCTTCTTCGCTGACTTTATTGCGGATCAGCGTGGACAATCCACGTCGCTCACCAGCCATGGCAGGCGCACCATCGGTAATGATCCCAGAAACTTTACTCCACGGTAGTTTCATATCATCAACAGCTGAACAAAGAGAAGCAAATAGATCCGTTCCTCTGGTTTGGTCTTTAAGGCTTTGGAGGTCAAGCAGCTCCTCTGTTACGTTCATATTGTCGTCAACTCCTCTTAAAAAAATCAAGAGCTGCGCAGTGTCGGAAGCATCGGTGCTTTCATCGCAGGCTAATGAGAAATAATCAAAAGTCACTCCCCTGTCCCTCAGTTGTCTCTGAATATCTGACGATATGTCCTCGACTCTCCGTGCCACAGTGTTACGTGCCAGGCAAACATTCATAAATTCTTGCTTCTTCTCGGGGCAAATGTTCTCCACCATTTTCATGACACAGTCCTTGATAAATGTACCTTCAGTAAAAGATTTGCCATGTTTAGCTATTAACATGGCCACTTCGTAGCTTGCTTTGGTGATATTTTCCTTTGACTCACAGGCCCGCGTGAAGAATCTCTGTTGTGATGCCAGAGCAGCTTGCAGGTGCTTCACTTTTTCAGCGCGGTCACTCCCTGTTAGCTTGTCATATGTTTTAGCATGTTTAGTCTGGTAGTGTCTCTTTACGTTGAAATCTTTAAACAAAGCAACCTTCTCTTCACAAATGAGACAAATACAATTGCCTCGATTTTCTGTGAAAAAGTACTGTAATTCCCATCTCTCTTGAAAGCGGCGGCCCTCAGCGTCAACTTTCCTCTTTTTCTGTGCAGTCGCCATGGTAGAAATGAGCGGAGAAGGGGGCGCGGCAAGGAAGCAGAGCCAGATGGCATTAAAGTGATGCTGCCACAATGTGGTGAAAAGAGGAATTACATTTTAAAAATGTATGATTTATTTATTCCGTTTGACAGTGCTAGCGGGCCACATTCCATTATATTTTTAGAATTTGCTGCGGGCCAATAAAAAATGGTTCCCGGGCCGCAGTTGGCCCGCGGGCCGGACTTTGGACACCCCTGTAGTAGGCCCTCAAAGCACAAGTTGCATTCGCCCATTCTTCTGTACGCATTCATACACAGTTGGCACAGTTGTCAGAGGAAATTCGGATTCAGTATCTTGCCCTTAGTAATGCAGACTGGAAGTGCCGGGTATCGAACTAACTACATTTTGGTTAGTGGACAATCCTCTCTGCGCCCTGAGCCACAGCTGCCAATGTATGTTCTTTCAAATATCACAGGTTAAGAATTTAAATGAAATTTTTGTGTACTAAAACTCTCATTAATAAAGAAATAAGAGAACATATATAGTAATAGATATAAATCAACGTTGAGAAATGAAATTAAAATTGAAAACTAAATTAAGAGGGAAATAAGTTTCTTTTGCATCCTCCACAAAGGCAACTGACCTGAATTCTGATCTTATCTCATTATATACTTTGTAGGAAATACAATCTCTGGCGGGACAGCATGCGCTCAGAGCATAGATTGGATTTAAAAATGGACGACGCATCTCCACTTCCTCCCACTATCCAGAAATTGAGGCAAAATATCCCGGATACGAACGCTGCCTTCGCTGCAGTGATGACATCATTTGGAGCTGCAGTGGCGATCAGAGGATGGAGCAGCAATAGTCTGCTCCCGTTCATATAGCATCAAATCATTTTAATAATACATTTTGTAGTGAATGAATGCAGAGCTTTTTCTTTTCAGCACACACACGATGATGGTAATCACACCAGATTGTGTTTGAAGTTACTGTGGAGTTTTTCTTTATTATGAAAGACCATGATCTTTCCATAATATTAAACAAGTGCCGTAAGTGCCAATGATAAATAATACATAATAATTCTGTAATCACCACAAGTGAATAATGTAGATCTGATACTGAACATACTGCATATGTTTCCCATGAAAGTGTTACTTATATATTCAGTATCAACATGTTTGCAATTTACCAAACACATCAATAAACAAAATATCCTCATTACGTTGAAAGAAATTGCGTTTTCTATACAGAAAACACTTGGTGTTGCAGAAACGTACACAGCTTTGTACAGCTGAGAGAAACTGCAGTTTGGTAATAAGTGTCTGTGGATTCTTCACCATCAGTGACCTCTTTAATACACATACTCAGTTGATTCAGTGCTGTTATATAAAATATGGATTATACACACAAGTCTTGTCATGTTTATTTGCTAAAGTTAATTTGTGTCGGCACAAGGATCATCATGCCTGGGCATCAGCGATGGAAAATATGCGAGTGGCTACCCCTCTTAAAAGAATATTACCTCCTATTGCTATATCTCCAACCTTTGAAAAGTATTAGCTACTTAGCTTTATCGTTGTTGGGTTTAAATATGACAATTTAAATTGTTGATGTTAATCAGTGTGCTTGTTATCCTGCTCTTTCAAAGCCTGCAGCTGGGGAAATTAATTCCAGTCAACTGACATTTCTGTAAAGCTCTCCATCACTTTGTTTTCTCATGCTACTGTTGCTTTTTCCTCTGGAGACTATAAATAAGAATCTATTCAACTCTACTACAGTATATTATGACAGTAAACACCAGTTATATCTGGTTTGAATTAAATTAAATTGTTTCCCTCCCCAGTTTGTCCACAGACATTGACGCAACTACAGATTATCTTCACATCGTAAATAAGCTTACAATTAATAACGCTTCTATAATTGCAATCCTGCAAGGGGTATTTTGTAAAACTGATGTGAATTTGATTATCGACTAATTAAAATGAAAAATATATTAAGTAAATATTAACTTTCAGCACAAACAAGACTATAATTTTCAAGTGAGTAAGGAAAAGCATATCCGAGGTTCCAAAATCTGTAAGAACCATTTGATAGCTTGAGAAGAACAATTTGTCCCAAATGGTTTCGCCAAAATGAAAAGACATTTTTGCCTCCAAAGGTCAAACTCGCATAACAGAGGGTGCCATCATTTGAGGAGTCATTGGGACTCATCTGTAAAGGTTTTTGAACCACGGCCTTTGTCTTTTGAACTTACTTCAAAGACTTCAGAGTGCTGAGCACTGTGGTTTGACAGCTTCACACTCGTAAGGACAGGCTGATCTTTTCCCCCTTTCACCATTTAATACCCTGAATGGACTCAGGCTAATTGGAGATCGTTATCGGGATGGTATGATGAATTATTTCGACCCTTCTCAAGACCTATAGAGGCATTTGAAGAAAAGGAGAAAAAAGACGTCTGACATACAATTGGAAAGTATTTGTACAAAAAAAACTGTTTTTCCTGTAGGTAAACAATGACTGTAAATTGAATATAACACCTAGCTGCTTTCAGACATTCACTGAACTAAAAATCTATATGTTAAAACGCAAATGTCAGTGTCAGAGGCATCGGACATTAACCAGAGTTTTTGCTGCCCACCCCCTTTCGGTATAATGTCTGAATGAGTCCATGTGAGAATACAGCAGGAGATTATCCGGAGGAATCACTGCAAGCAAGTGGGCCTGTTGAAGACGTCTCTCACACAACAGACACAAAACCGTAAAAAACAAAACAAACAAAAAAATCTGTAGTTTCATATGTAGAAAAAAACCCAATGAAGATGTCAAAGATAATGGGATTCGAGAGGTTTTGGTGACACACCAGTGTTGATGTGCTGAAAACAGGAAAACACATGACCTCTACAGGGGAATTAACACTTTTATGTCCTACCTCCTGCATGCTGCGCCACTCATCACCTCCAGAGATTTTTCTGTTGTTGAGAAATGCAAACCCCGGACAAAGTCATTGTCCCTGCTGTCCAGACATTTCCCAGTGCTTCAGATTTTAGTTTGAAAGGCTTTGCATGACAATAAAGCCCGACTACCAGAAGAGAAAAGTTATCATGGCATTTTCTCAGTCCGAGCGGTGGGTTTCAGTGAGGACAAAGCCAAACCACGTCTTCCTGTGGGTGCACTAAATCCAAAGTTGATAAACACTTGAGTTAGCACCCCTGTGATTCAGCACGCACTCTAATGTACTAAGTTTGATAAGTGAAGGGCAAAGCCACCCTCATGCATTTTCATCAGCAGCCCCTGGACAAGGCTCAGACACACATTTCAATACCTCAGAGAGCCCTTACACAACAGATAGGCAGACTGTGGCTGTAATGTACATCCCAGAGCAGCCGTTATTGGAAAGAGGTTGTGAGGATGTCGTATTGAGGAGACAGTTAAAGCGGTGTAATGAGAACTTGGATACTTGCTTAAAAAATTTACGATAAAGGATAAACGGAGAGTGTCCGTCAATAGACAAGCCTCAGCATAGACTAAATAGAACACCTAAATTTGGATTAAGGAACAGTCATACCGCACAAGTTGGCCGTGTGTACTGTACATATACAGTACTTCACTAGAGCTGTGTAATAGGGGTCAATATCTTGACTTGTTCTGTAAATAAGGCTCGTCTGAACCCTCCAACGCACTGTCTATCTCAGCAACCTTTCCCTGACAGCAGAGAATGCCAGCTATAAATACTGCCGGCTGGGGGCCCGGCGATATATCATGGATCAAATATACAAATGTGTTTTAGGGAAGTCAGCAACCAGCCATCCATAACTGAAGTTGAGTGAGCATAACTTCTGCATGAAGGTTGTTTCAAGGAAGCTCGGCAAAAAAATGCATGCCAAACCATTTGCCTCCTATTTCCTCTCTGCCCTTTTCCTAACACACCCAGCTTGGTTTGAAACAGTGTGGTTCACATTTAGCAAGTAAATATTGCATTCAGAAGAAAGAGACAAATCATGTTGTGAATGCAACTGTGAACGATGATCTGTTTTATGGCACGGTGCCTCGTGCCCCAATTGTTAACTGTCCATTTTGATTTGCTGCGTGCACCAGAGGATAGAAAAGGTCCCAGTCTATCCATGAATGATAGTTTATGTTTGATGAAAGAAAGTGTGAACAGTCAGTGTGCATTTTCTTACTCAATTTCTCACTTATCATATGACAGTTGGTTATTTTTAGGGGTAGTTTTGGAATAAGCTAGTATGATTTATTAACTGCCTCAGTAATTTGATCGACGAATAAATACCAGTTGAGAAAATCCTGTTAATGGGAAATCTCTCTCTCAGCGCATGGCCAGACTAAAATGGAGAACAACACAAAAAAACTGAAACAAGGACACAAGCTACAATAACTTTCACAACTAAGTTACCCCTCATTTTTGTCTGGCAGGTCACTTATCAGCCCGCAGCCACAGCAATAATCTGTCAGACGAAACTGTGCAGTAGGCAAAGCTATTAGCTCATAGTTTTGCAAGCTAAGTCAATTTGAATGGCAGCCTGATCCGAGTGGGGAATCCACTGTGTCATCTCAGAGTCTGTTGAGTGATGTAGGATAGCAGAAAACATCCGAACCTTTTGGGTCATTTTAAATCCCAGGACTGTTTCCAGAGTCACGCATACATTCAACCTGCAGGTTTGACCCTTAAACTACAGGGACCAGAGTGAAATATTAAAACTACCCATTCATCCATTACCTACACTGATAGTCCTTTGAGGGTTGCAGGTGGGGTAAACCCTGGGAGGATTGCTAGCGTTTTTTTTTGCAAGGCTGACATAGAGACAAACATTCACACCTTTAGACCTTTTCAATTAACCTAACCCCCATCTGCATGTCTGTGGGAGGAAGCTGGAGGTCCCTGGAGAAAACCCACGCAGACAGAGAAGAGCATGCAAAAGGCCCCGGCCGATTCAGGAACCTTCGTGCTGCTAGGCAACTACTAACCACTGCACCACCTATGAAACTTTTGAACTGTATTAAGGGTCTTTTTATATCGCTGCATGCTCAGTCTCTTCTACCTGGGACAGTATCATCTACTCCACTTGGGACAGCGGGTCTTCTGCTCAGCCATCTACCTTTTCCGGGACATAGACACTTTCTCTTCATCCTCAATATTTAGCTACGGTATCAACAAAGTTAACAGGAATTATCTTGGCAGGCTCACCCAAACATAGACAAGACAAAATACCTACACACAAAATACATCATGGAAAAATGCAACACATTCATACATTCGGATCCCTTCATTTGAAGAACAATAAAACCAATCCATGTTATAATTTCAGAAATCTCTGTCTGAGGCTTCATGCTTAGTGTGTGTATTGGTAAGGGCCCAAAGTGCAGTCTCGAATCTGTTGTTATTTGGCAACGACAACCTGATTCTCCAGTCTAAGGTTCTGCATACGGAGTCAAGCTTTACTGAACTTTGAATAAACAACTCTGCAGCAGTGGTGGCGCTGCAGATGAGTCCAGTAAATTAAAATGTAATTACTGCAGGCAGCAACCACCAAAGGTCAAGCAGACAGCCCATGGAATGTTTAGAGCAGCCACTGCACTAGTGTTAAAACAACTAAAACTACATTTTAAATAGATGAAACCTCTACACATAAAATGTATAGATAATACACTAGCACCTGGAGGGCTTTAACCAGCAGCAGCAGGAGCCTACTAGATAAAGTGCCTTAAAAATAAAGCAAACATCAGCTTTACTGCCCTTTATTCAAAGCTACTGAGTGGCCTGCAGTGCTAGATCAAGTGTTCAGGAGAAAGGCAACTTTGGGATAAGAGCTGTTCTGGAATCTGGTTGTTCTTGTCCTAAAACTTATATTTGTATACACAACCAGTGGTTTTTGACACATGTGGTTGCTCATATTTATTGAGATCATGTCACCGCCAGCTAACCTCTCCACTGCTCGTAACTCACCAACTCTCTATTGTGCTATAAGAGCAATGTTATCTGCAAGCAGTATTTATCCATTGCAAATTCCCCAAATACTGAAACCCGTCAGATATAGGCTGTGACTTAATGGCTTATCCATGTGTATCAGCAACTGGGGAGGTAACAAGGAGCAACTCCTATGCAAACACTATAATTCGATGGAAACATATGTGTTTCTTCCCTAATCTGCCGTATCTTTTCAGAACAGAGGCTGAGCAATACTATTTAAAGGTTGGAACGAACCCTCCAGCCCTCGTCTCTAAAAACGAAAGCCTCCACGCCTGTTAGCCGATGTAAGGGTAATGTACTTCACATCCACATAATACTGATGAGACATGTCAGCCATGGCAAACCAACAATATCCAAAGACAAGTGAGTGAGTTTCTTCATCAGGAGCCAAATGAAAGTCACACATGATCTCTGTGATCCTTCCTTCATTTGATGATATACAATAGGGGTATACCTTTAATGTGAGTCTCTATTCTTTGTTTGAGCCTAGTTACAGTATGTGTGTACCGAAAAATGATGAACCAAAAAAGAATTTCAGAAATTTGTCTTGCATCCCAAGATGTCAATTAATTAAGATGTCCAGAACCCCCCAAAAACTTCTATAAACATTATACACAAACAGATGGCATTGCATCGAACTTTTAAAAACAAGTTTCACAGACTGTGGAACAAAAGAGTTCGTCAGTCTGTTCACTCGAGCTTGTGGGACTCTGAATCTTCTGTCAGATGGCAGAAGCCGGTATTCAGATATAACATTCTTTAGTGTATACTGCTTGAAAGCTTGAATCAGTGCATGAACTGATTCCATACTGCATAACACTCATAACTTAACACAAATTGTTAATAAAGCTTAATATTCTGTGAGCAGACTTTAAATCATAACAAATTATTCTGGACCTATCAGCATTTGTTAGTGAAAATTGTAAATGCATCATAGTGAAGTCATAAACTGTTCATTGAATTTTTAAAAGACTGGGAGCTGGGAACACAGCAAGGAGGCAAAGCAAGCCTGCAGTACAACAGGCAGACTTTACAGTTTCTGACCGTGGAACAAGAATAAAGACAGAAGCAACATTTGTGTGTCACTTTCAAATATGGTCATCTGATTAAACTCTGTATAATATCCTTAATTAATCTGTATTGAAGGATGAAGCTACCATCCATCATCTATACTGCTTATCCTTGGAGGGTCACAGGCTGGAGCCAATCCCAACTGACATTGGGCAAGAGGAGGGGTACAACCTGGACAGGTCACCAGCGTATCGCAGGGAATATACAGAGACAAAGAACTATTCACATTCACACCTATGGGCACTTGAGAATAGCCGACCTAAACCAAGCTGCAGGTATTTGGACTGTGGGAGGAAGCCGGAGTAACTGCAGAAAATAAACGCTTGTGCAGGGAGAGCATGGAAACTCCACACAGAAAGGCCCTGACCGAACCAGAGTTCAGACTCAGAGTTGACCGCCACACCACCGTGCCACCCAGTTCGAAATCAGAATTGTGTTCTCACCATGTGTGAAAATGAAAGGTTGACCTTCTTCTTTCATTTGCAACTAAACCTTGATGTATTTGGTGATATATGTGGGATGGGATGTTGTATAACATTTTGTGACATAACCTAGTTTTTCATGTCCCTGTTTCCAGTAAATCATTATAATGTTGTCTGTGACATTAACAGATAAAAGTACTAAACTGTGGTGTTACAGCAGGAACGTGCCATGAATCACAATAAGCATGTCAATACCACTCAAGGAGATTGATTAATTGAATATAATAAAAGTATTCAAATCTTTTAAGACTGAACTTGTTTCATACTATATTATGTACTTAAAAATATACAAGATAGAAAGATAATGCAGATTATGTACTGAATGGCAATATACATGATTGCGTTCACATAGATCCCCACCAGTCATTTAGACTCTGAGAGGCTTCCACAGTATTTCAGCCTCTTTTGGCCGAACCAGCATGTTTAGTTTCCCAGACCCAGAAGAAGACTTGACCTGGGTTTCCGTAAACAAGATGATGATGTTGACATGCAACAAACTTGAGTAATCCCAAAACTAAATCCCAAATTTTGCATATATTTGTACGTTATATGTTTCCTCTACTGTTTCCTCCACCAATTCAGCAGACTATCAGTGGGTGTCTAACATTTGGCAGCAGATTACATATGATGCAGGGACCATGTGCCCAACACACACACACGCACACACACAAAGAACATGTTACACAGCAGAGCAACACCGACGGAGCGCCTGTTTGTTTCCCATCTGTCTCTCCTGTTCAGCCTACTGAGCAGCTCTCTGTCTTTACTGATGGTGAAATGTCACTTAGTCTTAACTGATGTAACTGTGTCTTTGCCATTTGAACACCCTGGCACAAACACACAAAAATGTGTTGATGCAACACAACTTTTTTTTTTTACACAGTTATTGGACAGCCCCCTATTGAAACAGTTGGAACCTCTTGCAACAGCCAAAACCCTTCTTGATCTTTTGGTTTTGATTACACCATGATTTACCATGTTGTTGCCACACACTAGCTTGGTTGTTTGCTTGCTAGCTGTTTAGGACACATTAACAATTCAGGCCACGCAGCCATAGCTAAAGGACAAGAATAGAAACATGTTTTTCCAGAGTTACTATTCCCTTGTATAGGAGAATAACATTTAAATTCAAAATGTCAAGCTTTCCCTTGTAGGCCCGCTTCTATTGCATGAATTGATTGTTATTGATCATGACTGATGTTTATTGTTCAAACTCACAAATGTAATTTCCATCTTCTGTTTAACATTTGGAAGAGACGTGGCGGACATTTAAACGAGCATCCTTCTCTCTCTGTCTTGTTTGTTTCCTTGTTTTTGATGATGTGGATTCCAGTAACCTCTATATTCTGCAGTATGCTATAAGCCGTTGCGCCATCCCAGCAACTGTACATCAGTCACCAGGTTGTTACCCCAGCCTAAGCCAATTACACCTAATCCTGATCCTCATGCACAGATCCGTGTTATAGGCTGCTGTCTGCGGGAGGATATATTTCAGCTGCATCTTGGGGTTTGTGTGAGCCTTTGAAAAGGTCAGTATGCAGCTAATTTACTGGTGCGCAACTAATTTACTGTACTAATTTTCAGTCTCATCAGATGTCCACCGTGGGTTGATAGATGAAATAAATAACTCTAACCTCACTGATAATATTGTAGTAGCACTAATATGCTCAGTAAATCAAAGGGTTGCCTGTGAAGGACTATTAGGGACATAATTCAGACAGCTTTTTATGTGCGTGTTCACGATGAATATCAGTGAGATTCACACGTCTGTGTTATTGTTGCAGCTCATGTGGTTAACATGTTGCTATAAAACAAGATTGCCGGATGTCAGACTAATATGGTGAAGAAAAAATCTATTCATATCTACAGAAGGCAGAGACAACAGAGCAAACAGCCGTGCAGTATAGATTAGTGGTCATCATGGATAGACTCATTACCTTGTGATTGAGACACAACCCAGGACTGTCTGGGTCCAGACCCTGTCTGATTGCCGCCAGTCGTGGGTCTATGCATCAATACGTCTAATACCAGAATAGGTCTGAGGCTATACCCACCATCAGCTCTGGTGATGTGGTTTGTCATAATCCTAATGAGAGAAAATTGTATTTTTAGATGCATAACGGAGTGAATTGTCTTAAGAAGTGCAGAAAATATATTGCTCTTTTCAACCACGGTCACTAGTTCATTTGTGGCACATCATGAAGCTGCCAGTGTTGGTGCACTGCCAAAAGTCATCTTAAAACCAATAAAGTAGGTTTGTTCAATTCAGGAGAAAAATTTGTCAAACAAATTGTGTTTATCCTTGGCTTTGAGAGTCTTTTAACACCACAGGCAATCACGAGTGTGGAAAACAGATTTTACTTTGGAAAAAAGGTAAACAATTCTAATTAGAGTCAACCTAACTGTTATTATCCACTATTCACACTGGTGTTAGAAAGTGAATACGCTCTTGTTATTGAGATTAGTACTCACCACAACTGTAGCAAATTAGTTCCACTGCATGAATAATAAAATAGTCAAGGGTGTCAGATATGAAAACAAGTTTTATTCGAACGCGTTGTGTCATTTTTGTAAAGCAGGAGTGAGTGACATCACCTCTACCCACATTTTAATACTTTAGGTTAAAAAGTAACGTATGTGTGCAGAACAAAGTTATTTCAAATCATTGATGTCCACTGCTTAGATCTTATAGCTTGAGGTGCAGTGGACCATCTTTAAAAGGGATCATTTTCTCAAAATGTTCCTTTTCTATATTAAATGAGTGGATTTATTGCCCATGTTGAGCTGAGCCTGATGGCAGTGAGGTTACCGCTGCCAAGATTCACTTAGATGTGATCAGTAATGGTGCATGCCCATGTCTTCAGTAAAGAACACTCCTTTTTTTTATCCTTAATGCCCCTCCTGTTGACATAACTGATGACACTATGGTTGGATTAATACCTAATATGTAATTCTTATATGGTTGCTTAGAGATAATTGTTAAAAGGGTCAAATAAATGTCACAGATCTATCTTCTTAATGTTTGTGCTTTAACATTAGCTGAGAGAATGTGAAGCCAAGAGAGAAAACAGACTTTCAAGGCTGGAGAGTTGAAGCTATATCACGCTAGCGCCATTTCTTTAGTGCACAAGCATTCATACACCGTATGACTTACTGACATTATGACCGTTAATGTGGTGGTGGTTACTTCTGTCTTCATGAGTGTGAGAGGACCAGCAGAGCGAGCTCACGTGAACCTGATCAGAAAGGTGACGTCTGTCTTTCCATTAAATGTCTCTAATGTGTCTCTGAGACTAAATCACGTTCAGCCTGGCACTTTACAATGCGGCGCAAGCAGCTACACAGAACTCGTGAGGGGCCAGTGAAACCGACAAGTACATTCTCTGTGATTTAGTTCCGGCAACGAGCACAGCAATCATCAGGGTAAAGAACTGTGTGTGTATGTGTGTCCCTGTGTGTGCGTGTGTGTGTCCACTTTTGTGTAGAAGCATAGGGTCAGGGTAACACTCCAAATCACTGAGAACCCAGAGGGAACAAAATGAGCCGGTTAGAAATAGTGCAGAGACAAGCTTAACCTTATTTGTAATAGTCCATCTCCATCATTCCCTGTCCAAACCTGTTGTCTATAGGAGAAAGCTGCTGTTCTGAAGGTTAAAATACTATTAATATACTGACCTTGGATAAAGTCCACATAATTATTGTAGGACTTGACACTATAACATTTTAAATCTGCAGTGAACATGTCTGGGCCCTTATGAAATTAAAAAAACATTTGCGAAGCCTTTATAAACACACAAACTATAACCGTGGTTTCAATAGAATAATAAATAATGCAGAAGAGACGTTTAACAATTAAAAATTAGGAACTGATACTTGATTCAGCCAACTTAACTGAGAGGTAATGAACAGTTTATGGTGGAAAAGCAGTACAACACTTTCCATTTTACTGCTCCTATACAACAGAAGATTTGAGAAATTAATATGCAGCGGAACTGACAGCTGCAAATTACGGCTGTTTCTTGATGCCGGAATAATAATTTTACACTACATTACGGCAGGTATTTACAATTCAGAGACTGAGGGTGCATACTTAACTACATCAATTAAGGAAATAGTTGCAGAGATGTCAGATACTCCACTGAAGCAAATCTTTAGCAGGCGGTGAGGTGCCATGTGTTGTATTATGGCACCAGCTGCACTAGCTTCCCAATGGGAAATAGTTTCGATGTTTTCCATAACTGCCACTCTTCCGCTTCATCAGGATCCCTCAAAACTGTTTTGACAGGTAAACATGTGGTGACTCACACCTGAAGTCAGGGACGTTGCACAAGTTGAAGAAAGACTGACAGAGATGCCTGTGTTGCTGACAGCATTAAAGAAAAGAAGAAAATGTTCCTCCACCAGTTCTGGACATTTCCCCTTTTTCCTCCCCCAGGTGACCTTAAGCTCCTGCATTACCTGTAGATATTTCCCAAGACCGGCAGGAGGTCTGGTCAATGGGTGTTGTCCGCAATGTCTTCTGGGGAACCTGAGTTTCTTTCCTATGTCCAACCTTATCTACCAGTCATGTCCTGCTCCATGGACGCCTTCGAGGAATTTGGATGTTCTCCTGCTCTATGATGTCGTAGCTGCTCCACATCTCACACAATCCACTGCCTGTTACCCTTTTGTCCATGAACCCTGACTCTGTATCCCAACCATCTTGGCTTGCATGTAGCTCTGTGACCCCAGCTCTCACTTCCTTCTCAATCAAGACAAGCAGCTCTTTGCCATTGGCTTTGTAGTATTGGATTGTTGAAATGCTGACTAAAACTGAGGGCCAGCTGCCAAATATCCCACCAGTAGTCCAACAGCCTGGTCCAGTGCCTTCTGTGACCTGCACTTCCTACCAGACCTTGCCTAAATGCTAGCCTGGGAGACACCAATATGGTGCTTGAGCTCTGCAATTCTATCTTTTAACAACTAAACAACATTTAATATTTGTATAATGAGCAAACGTCTTAACTTTAGACCACGCCAAATTACACATTTTCTATATGCAAGAGATTCATAGACAATGTATTCCAGATATAAGCATTAAAAAACAACTTACAACACCCTTATATACAAGTTAATCCAGCTTAATTTGTAGGAGACAGATTTGGCACTTATGGATATTATGAATGATGACCTTCAAAGTCATGAAGATGTATCTTACAGTACTACGAATGTACTCTAATGAAATCTAGGAAAACCTTTATTAGTACCTATTAGCCAGTTAGAAAGAAGACTGCATACAATATTATAAACCTTTCCAGCGAGGAAAACGAGTACTTGTGAGTACTGGACAGTGAAGGCGGTTGCCTGTTTGTAGCACCGGCAGTTCAGCTACGGTGGGAGGGATACAGGACATTAAGGGGGTGATAGAAGAAGGGAGACATGGAAGGCGAGGAGTGTTAAGGGCATCATAATAAGTGAGAGGTGGATGCGGGAAAAATGTCACAGGGTTGAGAGGACTGTGAATGAAAAGACTTGCCCTGCTTGTCCTGTCATTTCAGCAGACTCTGAGGACAGCGTTGTTTCCCAGAAGCTTCCGTTTCACCCTGCCGCCAGTACAAGACGTCCTCCCTGCAGCCCGTCGCTATCAACAGACGCCATCAGTCACACTGGCTCAGAAACCGCTCGCCGCCAGTCTCACCACGACTGTGAAGGCAACTGCTCAAGCTTGGCTCTCAAATCTGCTTCTCCGTGTGCTCTGCTAACAAAGACATATATTTACGCACCGTCAAAACAACACACTCACACAAGGACACACGCGCAGACACACACAATCACACATACATACATGAAAAGACAAACATACAGAAAAAGCACTGACTGTATTTGTCGCTGTCCTGCTTTTTATATCCCTCTCTGTATGTAGTTGACTGCTGGATTTACACGGAGAGAATCTACCTCCAAGTAAGCCTTGGAAACATGGAGGACATGTTTCCAAGGCTTACTGTCTTCTTCTGAGTATTAAGGGCTCACCATGCCACAAATATCATGTACACTACTGCGTGGAACCTTGTTCTTGGACCATTTTGGATATTTGGGTGTAATAGTATCACAAAGTCAGTAATTCATTATTTCTGTTGTGTAATTTTTCACACACAAAATACGTCAATCAAATATTGTCCTGTATCGACTGCCTAAGGGCATTCATCTCACTATCTGTGGTGAGAATTATTGCGTGTACATGCAATAAGTGAAAGAAATATTGATTATTGAGGTGGATGCATATAGACATTATATAAAAATGGATGTAGACTCCGGGGCCAGAGAGTGAAGCCGATGCAGAAGTGCTAGAAACCTGTATTCCCTCAAATGACCTGCAAAGGACGACTCCGCTGTTTGCAAGAAAGATATGTTTCTAAAGAAGTCTGAGTCACTTGATTTATATTGTCAGCAAACATTTTCATACAGAATGTATGAATGACTCAATTGTTGAGCCTGGTATGAAATGAGGGATGTATACCCAGTGACTGCGGCTCCTACCATCCAATTGGGTGTGCAGTCAGATTGTTGTTGTTAAATTCCATCAGACTCCAAATAATGTGAACGTTTGGTACGTTAAGATATTAAATTGTGAACAACACACAATATCCGTACAATTTTTTTTTCCAGAGACATGCTGCAATAAATCTTGTAAATCCAGTGAAAATATTGAGTTTGGCGAAGAGTGGAATTTAAAGCATGAGGCTACTGCTGAAAGTTGAATATCTTTAGACCTACTAAGTCAAGTCCCTTTATGGACCCCATGCCAATTTCTTTTCCATCCCTCCCTATACAACTACATTAATTTTTTACATAATTTCATACACTGCTTTTCATTCTCCTCACCACTGCAACTCCCAACCCCCTCCTCATTTTATATATGCACATTTTTCTCCTGCACATGCCCCTGCACACACCAGATCAAAGCGCATTCATTCCTCCCTCGTGAACTCGAATGCATAACTCAACCCCATTATCTCTTCCACTCCTCCCATGTACCCTAAGTGACAAACTACTATACACACGCAGTTTTGTTGGTGGTGGATTTGACCTGCGACCTCAAAGCCAAACATGTGTTTGAGAATTATTATAAGTCAGCTAAACAGTCAGGGTTAAATATTAATCAACAAGGCGAGATTTGCAAATATAAGCGGCCTTATTAGCAAACAGAGGGAGTTTCTTTGAAGTTCTGTGAGGGTAAGGTTTTAAGAACCAGGAGTGCTAACCCTGTGCCCAAACCTGCTCTTTTCTCATCCGGGTTACGGATCGACCATGGCAGAGTTTATTAGCAAACATGGGTTGTTTTGATTTTCCTCATATTTCTTATCATGGCATTACAAGGCGTAGTAGGTGGAGCCAGAGAGGGTTTCCCGAGATTATCTGCCTCGTGTTTGATTGTGAGATCATAGGGACAGTTATTCCAAAACCACTGCAGCTTTGAACCTTGATGGAATAAAGCAATCTCTTAATCAATAGTCATTGACTTTGGCCTCCAAATACTTTTTTATTCCTCTGATTGGAAGATGTAAATGGGGGAAGCTGGATGACATTTGCCGACAGTTTTCCCATCTCTATTTCAACCTTTCATCATCAGGAAATCTCTCTCTTGTAAGTGATATCACACCAGTGTTGACAAATTATACTGTATTATTTTTAAATTCCCTGTTTGCGACTCCTAATGTATAGATTGTAAATGGAGCTTTACGGACATAATATAAATCTGCAGAGCCTGCTCGACTAGCAGGCTTCATCACCGTCATTCGCCTGTTGAACTCATCTCCCCTTCGCTCTTTCTCTCCGTCTCCATCTCTTTCTCTGTCCCTCTGTCGCTTGCTCTCTCTCCCTCTCAGCTGCTATTATTTATTCAGTTTGTTTGGCGGGACTCAGTAGCCGCGGCAGCCCCGGCCTGGCAGACCTATCGAACTGTGGCATAATAGATGTAATACATCAATGCGTTTGAGCTGAGAGCCTTTAATTAGGCCTTCCTGCTCGTTTCATCAATTCCCCCATGCCCTCCTGGGATTTGGGGGAGGGGTTGGGGTGATACAGAGAGGCCTCCTGCGCTGCATGTGAATCACTGCACCTCCACCTCCCCGGCCCATTCCTCTGTAGGCTCTTTGTCCCTGAAAATTTGCCAGCCTCCTGTCCTCTTGCCTTCCCAGCCCACTGCCACTCATGTCTACGGGGTCAGACAGCATGAAATGCTAATCCTCACCTGAATTTCAATAATTAAAAACATGCGGGCCTTCGGGATTTGAAAAGAAGTGGCTTTTCTTTCAGACAGCCGCAGGAATGTCAAATATGAAATGAATGATTATGAGAATGTAGGTTTATTGGGTAATATACGTCTGCGTGTGAATGCGTCTTAGTGTGGCTGTGACCTTGTTGCCCAGGTGCAGTTGAAATGTTTCATGTTAAATAAACGGCAAGCGAGGCCCAGTGGTGAGCAGCGGCACAACTGCAAACACTGACCGATCTCCTGCTGATTTTGCCATTTTTTTGTTTACCATTTCTAGCCGTTCGCTTTTCACTCTAATCATAGCAACAACATCTGACATTTACCACAAGTTAAAGTATGACCAGGCCACATAACTATGGGCCAGCAGCACTGGGGGCAGAGGCTGATCTAAGTAAGCATAAAGCCTGTTTTCATTGCTGCCGTCTCTCCAGTCGGCTATCATTTCATTTCTGTATGCCAGACCATCGACTGCATTCAAGCATATAGTCAGCGGTATAGATTGCTTTTGGTTCAGATAAACAAAACTATTGATTGGAATTCAATCCTGAATCCAAATGTGACTCTGTTTGCCACGACATTCACAGACAACACAGGTTATTCAGGAAGACATTACTTACACACCTTAAGTCTTTAGGTGTGTGTGTGTGTGTGTGTGTGTGTGTGCACAGAAGACAAATCTGTATGTAGCACTGTGTTCATGCATTTCATCAGGGGGTATTGAGTTTTTTCATCACAACAAAGAACAAAAGGGAGATTAACTTAAGGTTGAATCGAGACTAATGCCCCTCAAAATTACCTCCACTTTAAGTAAAGATTCTGCCTGTACCCGTGTGCTTTAGGTGGCTTAAAGGATTGGACGAGCATGAATATTTACAGCCAAACATTTTGTCCATGAACATCCAGCGACTTGTTTTTTTTATGACTAACCTTGAGCCAGTGGAGGATCCGACTGCTTCTGGACATGAATAGACAGCTAGTACTGAATAGACAGCTAGTACTGAATAGACAGCTAGCACCTGGTGGTTGTAACTGTAAGGAGCCACCTTCTCTCTAAGCAGAATAATTACTAACTTTGCTTCAATACGTACTGTGACTGTCACACAGATGCCGTGTTCACACTGATGCAGACATTTTGCAACAACAACAATTACAGCTATATACTGGTTTCTCTGTGTTTGGTTAGCACTGCAGGTTTGCAGCTAAATTTAGCATCACTGAACCACATAACCGGCATTCACAAGCACCTGCCTCCTCCACTATTATTTGGAGCACAGCGTTTGTCTCTGGTATGCGAAGGATCTTTGATGTAGACTTGATCGCCACCTACTGGCCCGGCATGCATGTTTAAGCCTTTGTCATTTTGTGTTCTCGTCTAGACGGAGATATTTTGTAAAAGAAAGGTTGTTCAAGAGGAAATATCTGCAGGAGTGAGGACCAGGCCAGAGTGATTCTTTTATGAATGGATTTTCATAAGATGTGACCCTGCCCGGAAAAAGCATCTTAACAATGCAGATGAAGTAGAAGCTGATATTAAACAGTTAGGAAAATGCTGTCGAGTTCATATAAAACACACTTCACTTCATATTTCCCTGCTAGGAAGTCCGTTGAAAAACACAATGTGAAGGAACTGAACACAGCAGGGAGTTTGTACGCTGCTGGGATTGAAGGCCAAACAGTGTGAGAGGCATATAGTCAGAAAAGGAGAAAGCTCACTGTATAGCTGTGGAGTTGGCAACTGAAAGAGCTCGGATTACTGCTCCATCATCATAAAGTTAGCGATGTGACAGGAAATAATAAAGAAGACACAAAAAGTTTTGAAAGCCATGTTAATGAAACAGCCGTTTAGTCCCAATGGATGTGCAACTCCAGTGAGCAGCAGTGTATATATAGTTCATTTGGATTTAGAATAACATACGTGGCATTAGTTTCCTAATGAACGACAGATGGCATCTCTCCGTTATCCATCTTGTCAGGGATGCAAAGTATTTTCTGCTGGAAAATCATAAATAGCACTTTTGCACGCACATGCAAAAGCACACATGCGAAGACCAAATTCGCTTCGGCACTTGCTTGTAAATATAGTATCCATGTTGTATAGTACCTTCACTCCACATGATGAACTGCCCACAGTCTGTTAATTCCACAGAAGCTAATCCCTTCAGTCTTTCGCTAATATATCCATTACATGAGTGATGCTCCCATAAGCCAGCCCTAGTCAGTAAATAATTCTGGTTAATTAAAGCCGAGACATCCATCTTTTCCTTGGCTTTGTGTGCCGACTTGGCGAAAGGCATGTTCTATTAATAAAACAGTGGTTATCACCGCTGTTGATGTACTTTCAAACCTGTTATAAGACTGTAGATTTCAAATTAAAATGAATAGCCAATAATTCAAAAGGGAAAGTGACACTTTATTTTGATAATGCCGCAGCCATCAGGGGTGATACCAGGAGAGAGTGTCTGTGTAAAACAAACACACTGATATAAACAACTTCTGCGTGTTTTAATGTTCACATAAGTACACTAATTCTTTTCCAGGGGCGGCTGGTAGTTAATGGGCAGTTGCAGAAAGCCCAGAAGCAAAATCTGAGCATATCCATGTAAAAACATTAGAAACTGAAAATGACATCCTTATTTACACGAGTCAAACACCACATGCAACATGGTAAAAATAAAGGATGATTGATTTGTTTTGGCACCGTTTCTCCAGCCCATTTAGCAGAGCCTAAAAAGAGGCATTTCGTATGATACAAGATATTTGTTCACATGGGAGGGGGGGGGGGGCTTGTTAGTACACACTTGACCATTAGTGATCTCCCATGTCTTTGTTGCGAATTTCCATTTAATTTTCACAAATGGGAAATTACACTCAAGAGGAGGGCGCCAGTATTTTGATTGTCTATTAAATAGCAAATTAATTTTCATACACTGCAAAATGTGGATATTTTAACCAGCATTAGCTCTTTCCCAGTACATCCAGATCAGATTCATAATGGCCCCGGGACATTTCTCCAGATATTCATAATATTCTCTGCTGCTAAAATAATTAAGTGTGGAAAACACATTAGCTCTTTCTGCCTGGTTGTATGTATGCAAACATATTTAGTGATAAATCATCAACACTGTTGGAAAATACAGCACAAGTCTTTCTCTGCTCTATTGAAAAGTCATTACATTGTATAAGGATGTTAATATTTGACTGTTTGATTAGTCTGTGTTTGATTAGTCGGTTTTTATTTCTTTTGGATTTTCCCCGATAAAAGACAAAACCAAGAGCTGCATATAGAGATAACTGGATAAGAGAAATTAGAGATAGAGAACCTTTGAAGGCTTTAAGAGCAGTGTCACACATTAATCCTCAGCAGTTCCATACAGTGACAAATGGGTGTTGATTGCTGAAGTACAGTAGCTGTTACTTACGCTATGGAGCAGTTCCAGGAGGAAGCTGATAGTGTTAAAAGCTGCCTGTTTATTAAGAAGAGTGGTATGATGTTATTCTCTGTTACAGATATAACAATTCTTCAGTAAAATGTCTAAAAACAACTTGTCTTATGTTATACATTTTGTATTTTTGAGTTTACATTGTCCGAAATGTTTCCAACAATGTTCAAACTGGAGAAATCCACATTTGTACTAATAGGTGATGGGACGTTTCTTTTAATTGCCTCACTTTTGCTTCACCCGTGGCTTTTTCCGTCAATGCCAAAACTTTCGGGTTGGTCAACGAAAAAAATCACCAGCCAGTTACCCATTGGTTCCTCCCACTGCTTGTGTTGGTCACTTGTAATGGATCGTGATTATTCATTGCCATTTGCCACGTAACACGAATTAAACTTTGATACACTACCTCCTCTGTGAATTTGATTTGCACCTGAGTTGCAACAGATAGATTTTCATCGGCAAAGGTGGTGAAGACAACAACTCTAATGATCTCACGCTGCCTCACAACATCATAAAACTAATTATTTTTTGTTTTGGTGTACATACCCATAGAGGCCAAGTTATATATTGTATGTTTAATGATACATTACAGAGAACTAATGGATTATTAAAAGCAGGAATGGTGATAACTGGCCTTCAGGTCCTTGTGTCGCTCGTGAGACTATTTGATCCGGCTTATGAGACAATTCATAAGAACCAAACAAGCGACTCAGAAATACAAAACATTCTAGTGACAGCAATTCATTTCTTTATGCAATTAAAAATATAACATAAAAAAAGATGATAACATGTCCGTCTAGGTGACATCAAACACATATGCAGCTTTTGCATGTCATCACTGAAAAACATCATGGTAGAAATCAAGAAAAAACAAGGAAATGTGGATATTATTATATATATATCGTATAAAGTGAACACAATTGTAATTTGTCGATTTTATTTGTTTCAGACAGTGAAAAAAAGCAGGTTTGTAATAATTTTATAATAGGGAGGCGCGGACATGTAGCAAAACATTTACTACAGTTAAGAGTTTAGTATATTGCAACCAAATTCTCCAGTGAGTAGAATAAACACTCCTCCAGAACAAGACTCAAAAAGAACATTCTGTGCCCCTCAAAGGTAGCATTCATAGAGCAGGCTTGTTGCATCGGATTGTGTTGTTTTGTCTGTGTGCCCTCACTTCCCTTTATGTTTCTAACATTTCATACCCTGAAGATGAGCGGTATAGTTCACCATGGGAACAGAAATGTGTGTGTTATAAAGAGGCGCCTAAAATACTTGCAGCCTCTTTCCTAATGAGCCTTGAAATACCTCACGCTGTTCAACGTCTAGGACGGTTTCATCCAGCTCAGACTCTGTCTCACTTGCCCCCTAACCCTCTCCGTCCAAGGAGGGGACTGGCAGGCTGGCACCCCCCTGCCCTGCGCCTGCCACCCACCAGGCCTGACCATGCTCTCCACTTCATTTACCTTACGCTCGGCTCCTCTGCCAGAACAGGTTAGAGGCCGTAACACAAACAGATATGCACCTGCAAGGTAAGCAACCCCTTGGGATTAAAGCAGGCAGTTCATTTTGTTTGCATTTTGACAGGGTGTTTTTAATTTTACCTGCCAGCGTAGGTTTGTTCAGGTGGTCTCTCAGGACCTCTGTCTAGTGTGACCTATCATTGCCATATGGTCGCAGCTCCCACAGCTCGCGGCTGATGGACCCTCTGGCTCTAACAGAGTCATTTAACCTGTGCTGATGTTAGTGGAGGCAAACCTGTGCTATATTTAGTCTGCATTATGCTGTATACTGTCCGAACCCACTCACAATTGTTTCCCCTTTAAAGATAATTTTGTTCAATGCTGTGACAGACAGGACAGCAATTTTTGTTAATGTCCCTTTATGTGTATTTTCGACATTGAGCTCACAGTTTTCTTCTTTTGATGTATTTGATCACTGAATTAAATCTGAGGCGAGGAAAACTCTTGATGGATTTTTTACCACAGTTCGAGTTTCCATAGTTTTAAGCACTTTACACAGTTAGTTGAGACAGTGAGCTCTTGCGTCTCGGCAACTTTTAACTTTAGATGTTTTCAGTTTGTTTTTTTTCCTTTCATAAGATTAAGGTTGGATTTAATGAAAAGTGTTTTCACAGTAAAAGGCACAGAAATCTAAAGGGAGAAAGAAAGAGAATCTAATCAAAATAAGTAGTATGGGAGGAAAGTGAAGTTGTACACTCAGTGAATATTTAATAAAGCAACCAGAAAAAGGAAATCAGCGAGTGAAGAGCATTGAATCAGAACCAAGCAATGTCGACATCCCATTGATACTGGATTCCTTTAATGACATATGACACCCCTGCATGGATTGATGCTTACTTGAAGAGTTGCATATAAGGAATGCAAAAAAAGGAAAATATCTTTTGGCTTAGATCTCATTGTCAAGACAAGATGTTCTAAGAACATACGGTGAAAACACACGGTGGGCAGCTGTGGCTCAGGAGGTAGAGAGGCTGGTCCACTAACCAGAAGGTCAGTGGCTTGTGTCCCAACTTCCCCAGTCCGCATTCAAAAGTGTCCCTTTAAAATAAACCCTAAAGGGCGTCTGAACTGACAGTGTATGAAGGGCATGTGATAGAAAAAGTGCTGCATATAGGAGTGCTGTATCTGTATGGGTTAATGAAACTTGTACTGTACAGCGCTACTGAGTGGTCGATAAGACAGGAAAAGCGCTAAGTGTCCAAATCCACTATAAACAGCTGCAAAAAGGTGTAAAAGTGATGTACCTATAGTCTTTTAATTAATCATGGACATGTTTTGGACATAACATGAACAAGAATAAACCAATTAGAGTGCCCTCTCCCATCCCCTTTAAAGCCAGGGGCATTTCTACCTCACAACTGCTTTGAACTGAAACGAGCAAAGACACTTGAGTCGTGCTCGGTGACACTTTGCAAACCAGGTGTGAAATAGGGCCCAAGCTGTGCCTTGTACCGTGCAGAGACCTTCTGTGTGGAGTTTGTTTTGTGCTTCTTGTGTCTGTGGGTTTTCTCTGGGTACTCTGCCTGAAGACATGCAGTTTTGGGTTAGGTGAATTGGAGACTCTACACTGACCATAGGTGTGAATGTGAGAGTGAATATTGTCTCTGTATGTTGGCCCTGCCGTACTCTGACAACCTGGGTCCAGGGTGTACCCCGCCTCTCGCCCAATGTCAACTAGGATTGGCTCTCCCCCCCCCCCCCCCCCGTGACCCTCAAAGAATAGGCGGTATAGATAATGGATGGATAAGTGTATCTTGCCTTTTATGTTCATGATGGTTAAAACCAGGCAAGTGATATAATCCGAAGTAATGTTTGCGTCAGAGCTCAGTTGTACAACTACTGAAGTGGACAATTAAGTGGACCAAGATATACAGATGAAGCTGTCCGTGTTCTTTCTTTATCTACAACCCTTTACTTCAGCCAAAATTAAATCCCTATTGAGCTAACGGGCTGAGGAGCAAAGAGAGGACATCAGAAATAACATCAGACAGGATGAAGCTACCCGCAGGTCTGAGGGACAGCTGCAGAGGGAAGGGGAGAGGACCTGTTGCCAAACCTGAACTGAGAGATGAGGAGCGATAGAGAGAGTCAGTGATAAAGACTGAGAGTGTCTGTGACACAAGGAGGAGAGAGAGGCAGTCTCTCCTACATCCCGATATAATGCTGTTAAGAATATGTCCCTGTTCTTTCTTTACCGACAGCCCAAAAAGTACAATACACTCATCCATCATTATCTGAACCTGCTTATCCATTGAGAGTTGCATGGAGGCTGGAGCCAATCCAAGCTGACAGTGAGCGAGAGGCGAGGTACAGGTCGCCAGTGTTCCGCAGGGCCAACACAAAGAAAGCCTCTTGCTGTAAAGCCCAATTCATGCTTCTGCGTCGAAGCTACGGCTTAGGTACGCATGAGGCCGAGCAGTCATAGTTGTGGGTCAGTGTTTGTGTGAGTTGTGCTGCAATTACACCGCCGAAACGCTAATGGCGGTAGAGTTTCTATGCTGGTGTTGAGTGTCTTCCAGTTTCCGATCCGACTATTTACAAATTATCTGGCGTCTGTTTACTGCAGAACAATGGCGAGTGTTACTAAGTGGATCGTGTTGGAGTGGAAGCTGACAGATGTAATTTTTTTCTTTTAAAAGAACAGCTACGAAGAAAAGAAAGACGTTCCTGTTTATTCCTTGAACTCAATCTGAAAATGGAGGTCAGTGTGCCAGAAATGCGATGCTTCCAAGCGAACCAATCACAGCTCTTGCGCCGCCTCAACACATAGTTTCATTTTTGGGGAGGTGCACATCAGGGTACGGTGTAGGGCTCTGCGTAGGGTACACGTCTAAGTGTAGGCTACGGCGTAGCTTCGACACAAAAGCATAAATGGCCGTGCCAACCACTGCACCACTGTGCCGCCCCATAGATAAAGACTGAATAATTCATTTTATAGTAAACACATAGAGTAAACGATGTTGGTGTCAGTTGGGTTGTGAACCTGCTGCCACAGAGGTTTGAGTGTTGTCAGGGACCAACAAGCTCCCGGCCTGGACTGAACTGCTCTTGCCACAAATTAACAGTCAGCAAGTAACTTGGTCGATTTAAGGATGAACTCTTCGTCAGATATTTAAACTTTGAGATTACAACGAAGGACGGCATATTTGATTAACAGAGACTGGCAGAGTTCACAAAACATTTGTATGCTATCATCTACAATTTCACTCCGTCTACATGGGGGTCTACTGGCACACGATGTAGTAGATGTTAATATAGAATTATATAAACTTTAATTGAATAGTTTGGCTCTGTGGGCAGATCACTAATTACAGATCCAGCTGTTTGAGTCAATTAAACATCAGTTTGAAATCAGTGAGTCGCGATTCACACAATGACATTTCAGTAGAGTGAATGATAGTGGGTGCAAATTTTGTGTATGCTCATTTTCAGTCAGTGGCAGGTCAAGCACAGATTTAAAAAAAATTGAAACTACAAAAACAATTTAATTCAATTTGCATGTTAATGGACCAGTAGCCTTCTTATCAACAATGTGATTCAAATTGATTGGTTTTGCATTGTTTTCCTCCTTTTCACCTTCATGCACATTGCTGTAAACACAACCCCCTCATTTTTCCATCCACTCTCAAATTATAGTAAATTCGGAGCAGATACCCAGTTTTTAATCATGCTTATAATCACTAGCGTTGTCAAGAGCAAAAACATCAAACAAGGTTATGGTAGAGTTGCCTGAATGCGTTTAAATTTTTAATTGGTAAAATGTTGCTGCCAATTAGCACAAGTCACTCAACACTAACTAAGTGGCAACGTATTAATTGATGTGATCAGTCAGTTAAGATGTGAGCAGGAACGATCTATTTAAGTTGATTGATTCTTTTCTAAATAAAGTCACTTCCCACATGAGGTGAGAGATTCTGAAAGCAAAAAAAACCAACACAAACTAACCCGCACAGCTGCAATGATGACTGTCCCTTTTTTCTAAATCAGGAAATAAATGAATGTGCCACTTTAACTTCAGGTACGGACAGCAACGGTGAAACTTAGCAAGAGAGATCTAGGTTAGTGTTTAACCAAAGTGGAAAAACAGTCAAATTAGCCTCTCAGTAGGAACCATGCAAATGTACTTTTAAATGTGTCTGATGTTCGCACTCATTTGAACATCCCAACGTCCCTGTTCAACAGTATGAAGAGCAAAGAGAGGACATCAGAAATAACATTAACCAGGGCGAGGCTGCCTGCAGGTCTGAGGGACAGCTGCAGAGGGAAGAGAGAGGACATGCAGCAAAGCTGAACAGAGGTAAAGAGAGTGCTGTGAAGTGTGTGCTTCAGGTGTGTGTGTGTGTGTGTGTGTGTGTGAGACAGAGAGAGGAGGGAGAGAGGCCGTAGCCCTCTTTCTAATCCCCTTTTAAACAGAGATACCAGTATAATGCAGTTTTGAAGAGACCTGTTTTTATGCTGTCTGTTCTTCTTCACACTGAACTGCACATGCCCGCTGATTCTCACCCTCATGTGTGATTTTAATAGCACGCTGTTGTTTGTTCCAGAATCAGTCAGAAAAGAACACTGGCGTCCTGTCCCACCATGCAGGCTCTTTGGGTTGGGCTCTGTCATTACCTCCACTGCTGGCAGAAAGGTGAGCGGTGCCCCCATTCTGTGTTCGTACCTTTAGCTCACACCACCAGAATAAAGGTGTAACATCCACGTTTTTGAATAGACTTTGTGAAAGGGCCTTATGTGAGAGAGAAAGAGAGAGCGAGAGCGAGAGCATCGCATAATAATGGTGTAAAAATATTGTGTTCGCTGAATGCAGCTCGGTCCTTTGTCGGTGATACTGAGAACCATTTGTAAACTTCTCTTTCACTCACAACAACAAAAATAATCGGGATTTCAAAAAACTCCTCGACCAACTTTAGGAATTCCTTTATTTTTAGGTTTCACCTAACAACACAAACACATGTCCGAAGTCCAATAACTACATTGTTTGAAGAAAATACAAAATGCAATATCTACATAAGTTATAAGAACATGAATGACAAAAAATTCTAAATAATGATATCATGTTTTGTTGCCCATTTTACAAGTTGGAATCATGCTTTAAGTTTTTGGCCGTAACATAACCATAAAAAAGTTTCATAATCCTGTAATCACCTCAAGTAGATTTTGTACCGCAAGATGATCTGTATCTATGTATGACTACAAGTTGTTCCCTTTGAAAACGTAATCTGGTTGGAAAACATTTGTTGCTGCAGTTTAATTGTCTAGGAACACCGTGTTTCTTGGGAACACTAAATGTATAGACTGGGAAAAAAACTGTAATAGACATTAAGACACTTTTTACTATAACTTGATGAAAATTAAAGCAATTCCAAATCTACTGCGAGAAGAAAATTCAGAGTCTTCCAGTCAAATGGTCTTTTTTATTTTTGCAAAGTTAGTGTATTATCGCCAAGCAAAGGAGCAGACCTACTGGGACTGCAACAAAGCGAAACAATTGACCTCGCTAATGTTAAATTAGTAAACACAATAATAAGACTGCAGTATATTCCCATAGCAAACAAAAAGCATGAGAACAAGTAATGCTCTGTTCCTCCTTCTGTTTATTTTCAGGAAGAAGCATAAAAGTCACATTTAGAGATGAACGTGTGTTCAAAATGTTTGTACATTATATATTTGGAAATTACACCTTTTCTTGGCTTATATTTATTTGTTTTACATGAGGAACTATACTTAAACTCGTATGCGAATACATATACTCATATGCTTGACACATATACAAATATTTATTTTTCAATTGTCGCAGGACTGTCAAGAAGATGCCACAAATTACCTGTGGGATCAACACTCATTGTCCATGTATTTGTACGGTGGTAAAAATAGACGGGGACATGTTCTGTGCAATCGTGACCTATGCTGCCTCGCACAGTCGAGAAATAAGCAAACAGGGGGAACAACAGAGGAGACGGAGGATTTGGACAGAGCGTGTTGTTGGTTTTGCTTTCCTGCTGTGTGTAAGTTGCAAAGATCATTACTTGAAGTTCCAAAAAAAGCTTTTCCTTTGACTCCAGTGGCTCTCCACCCAGCCGCCCTTCAGAGAAGATGTGAACTAAGAGTCGAGAAACGTCATTACCTGAAAACTAACACCAGGAACTAGCCTGGTGTCGGGCCAAAATCATAGACTCAATATAAAGATGGACGACGTGACGGTTCTCCTAAAGTGAAGCCAACACACCTCAATCACACCCTGGTGGCTGTCTGCGAGAAAGGTCATAAATCCTGCCTCTTCCATGTTAGCAAACGGGACATGGACCAGACGAATGTGTTCATTTTTCAGGTAAGTTTGGTGTTAATTTGTTGTTTAATGCTATGAAAACAGGGTGAAACATCCTGATTGACAGGTAAGCCTGACTCACGATTGATCCAGTGCGTGAACCGCCCCTCTGCCCCCAGACTGCAGCTCTGTAGACTCTGTGACGCTGTGTTCATATCCGGGATATGTGTAGACCCGTCATCCATCTACCTTATATACAGTCTATGGGCCACATATATGAATTCAGATTCAAATAACTAAATTAGTGTGTCCCATTAATAACGGAGACTGGTTCTATTTATCTTTTTATATTAGTTTTTATTTACCTATTTGATTTGGTTGACTGATTTTGAAGCAGAGTTTCATCTCCTTTATTATTTACACCCTCAAGTTGGTCTGTGGAGTGTTAAACATTATTCTAAATGAGGGATCAAGATGCCTGTTAGTGTGCAAGCTTGTTTTTATGTACATTTTCTCCAGATTCTGCCTCCGGCATAGTTAAGCTTTCAATCTTCCAGAATTAATTTAGCCCATTTTGATTGTGAATAAGGAGAGAGGATAAACTTGTAGCAGAAAAACACCTTGAACACATTTAAAGATGTTCACTGTCTCTTAGAATCATACCGCAGTAGCATCTTTTGATAATTCCCAGCAAGGTCATCCATGAAATGGTATTCATCTGTTTTTCTACAGTGGAGCATTCACGTTTTGGCATCAGACATAAACTGTGTGCGACACCAGGCACATTTCATTTTTCACTGAGAGTAAGAATCGGCTTTCCACCTATCACACCGCCGCTCTCTGTAAATCTGCATTGACAATTCGAAAGCTCATAAACATGTGCCCACACACCCCACACTTCATCAAAGTATAATGCACTCACACACACTCGAACACACACACTCGCCTCCCCCTCACCTGCTTACACACATGAGCACAATTAAAAAGACACTATGGCACGCCCACTGTACCAAAACCGAGCTGCAGCACACTCCACCGACTTCCCCACAGTGACACACTCAGAATGCTTAACAAATCCCTCTTTATCCACTCTGTGGTTTCTGTGCTCGATAACTGTGAGACACACTGCAAATGATTCCCATCAGCGAACACTCTGTTCTCTTCAGTATCTACAACTTAAACAATTAAACAGATTCTGAATTTGACTGCAATTGATCTGACTGACATTCTGTTTTGGTGGAATCACTAGAATAGATGTGGTCATCTTATCTCCATCCGTCCATTATCTTTACCACTTATCCTTCAAGGGTCGCAAGGGGAGCTGGGGTCCAATCGCAGCCGACTGGGCGAGAGGTGGGGTTCACCCTGGACAGATCGCCAGTCCACCACAGAACTGAACTATACTGTAGAGAGAAACAACCATCCACCCTCACATTCACACCTACGAGCAATTTAGAGTGTCCTGCATGACTTTGGACTGTGGGAGGAAGCTGGAGTATCCGCCGAAAACCCCATGAAGACACAGGGGGAACATGCACAGGAAGGCCCTGGTCTGCTGGCAGGTTTGATACCAGAACCCTCCTGCTGTGCACCATACACCCCCCTCTGTCTCACCTGAGGAGTTTTAAGAATCTATCTATGTGTGGAAAGCTCAGTAAATAGTAAAACACATTTGGAAAGTGACGTGATGTGGTGTATTCATTTACCAAGTGACTTCACCAGCTTAATTCAATAATCTTAAAAGTTGAAAACCTAGAATACAGTTGATCGTATTGAGTATAAAGGGTCAATCATAACGAGAGATTTCCGTTTTCTCTCGGTTCACTGTTTTGGTTTTTACTGCCCTTAATAGGACACATATGCTCATATTCAGGTTCAGGTTGATTTTAATATGGGTCGTTACCTCTAAAAGTTTACGTCTAATGTTCACTTTCTTTAAACTGTCCATCGTCGCAGCTCCTCTTTTCAGCTTCTGTCTGAAATGCTTGGTTTTGGCTGCTGTCTTTCTAAGCCCCCCCCGTCCCCGTCCCCGTCCCTTCCCAAAAAAGCCCAGTCTGCTCTGATGGTCACTATGTGCATTAGTCACTATGTGCATGATGCAAATGTGGTCATTGTGTTGTCACAGCGACGTTTTCTGTGGAGTAAACTTTGCCTTTTATACATTAAACACAAATATACAAAGAGAAATAAAATGACAAAGTTGGTGACTGGCCTAGGAACAAAGTGGAACATTGAGAACATAAAACTGTTTTTCTCAGAAGTTAGTGAAAACCCAAATAAAAGCTGAAAAACAGAGTCAATATTGGACTTACATTCATCTGTTGGCCACAAATGACTAATGTTTCTCTGTATCTGCAAGATGTGTAAATAAGCCACTGTCAATGTTTGTCTACGTCGTGTTTACAGCTTCTTTCTGCTGCTAAAGTGAGTTGGAGCAAGCTGTTTCTGCAAAGAATCTACACTATCACTGCATTTGATTCTTTTTATTTGAAAAGTCACAAACATAACTGAAGTGTTCCCTGTGGAGCACAGATTCTGCTACAGCTCTTTTAGCAGCAAGGTACACGGTGACGGCAAGTGTGTGTTGATCCACAATTCAGCGACATGAATATCCCAACGCTGCTCAGGTGATGCATTCAGGTACAAATGCCATATATGCGATAAACCTTGAACAAATAAAAAGCTGTAATTTGCGATGAGAAAACAGGATGAACCTCGAAAAGAGTGAAAACTGTACAGGCGGTGTGACGGTGTGGGAAAAAACTAATCTGTCTGCAATAAAATTTAGAGTGTTGCAAATTGATATACCGTGACGGCGACAGAGTTATATAAGCTACTTGTGACGGATCTGAGTCACTTAATGTGATTCCTCCTGCCTGACCCAGTCGCTAAGAGAACACACCTTCTCAGCGTGGAATAACACAATTTTGCATAAAAATTCAGATATGTGCAGGAGGGAATGAGATTCACGATGAGAGTGATGCAGGCACACAACAACACTCAGACACTCAGCGGCCTCACACTGTACCTAAGAAAGTCATCATGTGAATTTAACTGCACCACATGTCCTCATTGGATTTTGATTCAGTGTCTAATGAAGGCTCGCTGCTTTTGCCAATCATCATTTTGTATCACATTACCCGCCATCATGAATGCCACATCAGAAGTTATTGTTTTTTGTTTTGTCTCTCATTACAACCCTCTTCAGTCCCTCCCTGCGTTGCAAGGTTAACACACCAACCAGGTGAGACGCTGAGGAAATACTGTACGAGCAGTGGAGACCGTCAAGGGCACCTCTGGCCCCAAGTGTTGTGATGGATAAACAACCAGACAAACAGAAAGATTGACCTCCAGGCTGCGAGTGATTCATAGACTGCACTGAACCTGCTATCCTCTACACTGCGTCAGACGACTTCATCTGTGGCACTCTGCTGCCTCTAAGGAGGCAGGTCACATCATTTGGCTCGGATGGTACATTTAACATATCCTGAATGTATTGGAGGCACAATCCCTGATCCAAATGTGAGAGAGGAGAAAAACTCCTGTAGACATATTCTCTACTATTGCAGTCTCGCACTTCACACCCATCAGACAGCAGAGTGAGGAGTTTTATTCTCACTGCAAGAGCGATATCTGAGAATTGAATATGCAAAAGGAAATGGATATGTACAATATGTACTGTATGTTCACAGGCAGCGTTTTTAATTTTAATTTTTCTTCTTTTTTCTTGATGTGACCCTGCTCTGTTTTTCTAATTGTCTCCTAAGGGGGTTATATTATCACCTCTGTACATTTGTTTGTTGGTCGGTTGGTTTGTACGTTTGTTTGTCAGCACGACAACGCAAAAACAACTGAGCCGATTCCCATGGAATTTTATGGAGGGGTGCAGCACAGCCCAAGGAAGAGCCAATTCAAATTTTGAAATTTAGATATTTTCCACATTTTTTGACATTGCAAGATGAGCTGTTTTTGAACATTTTTGTTGATTTCTTGAGAATAATTCATGGATCTTGATGACTGATATTTATGAGTGTGTGCAATTTGGTGCACAGCCAAATAAAGATCAAGGGGACTGCGTGGGCCTTGGCGGAGTCGTTCACTCATAGATTGACTGTATTTTTATCATGATGTCTGGTTTCAGCTCCACTTCTCCCTTTTAATTGGATCCATTCAGAAGACTTTCTAAAGCCATTTTTATTGTACGAGCCATGTTTCATTTCATTTTGTTGTCTTGAAAAGAGGCAGAAAAAACGAAAGAAAAACTAAAGAATCAGTCTTGCAAGAAAAGCAGATTCCCCACAAATTTCCCTTCCATTGGTTTAACAAATAAAAAATGGAGGTTACAATTCATCAAGTAACAATAGAAGACCGTGAAGTCCAAGTCACCGTATCTCATATACTACATTGCATATTGCATGCCGCACAATCTTAAGCTGATTGCTGCTGAGGAAATGACTTCAGTTTTATTATACAGTGCACCAGCGCACAGTTAACACGCATGTCACAATCCATTTCATTATACGAACTATGGCTCATAAAAAATTATGCAAGAACCACTTCCCGGTGTCAGCCGAGACTCCTTTATATCCCCCATCTTTGTTCCGCTCACTGTTTCAGTGTCCTACATGTGTGACAGAACTGTACCAGAGATCTTGGGAGCAGTTGAATGGGGCTGTGTGAACATGTGTCAGCGGAGTCTCCAATGGGAACGCCATGCTCCTGAGATACAGTCCATCTGTAGACGGCACAATGAATAACAACAGCTCTTTGCAATATTGACTCCTCCCTGCTCTCCCCATTTTAATGATTAAGCCTTTGTCCTTCGTGGGGAAAAGTCCTGAAGGAAACATTCCATTACTGCATTACACTGAAGGGGGGGTGGGGGGTGCTGGCTCTCCTGTCACATCAGCTCTTTATTATTCATTAGGATCTCTTTCTTTTCTCCACGTTAAAGGACCTTGATAAGCTATGTTTATTCATACACTAACCTTTTTAAATATTTCCAAGAGCTCTCCAACACAGACTTACCTGGCATACCTAATACCTAATCTTTGTTTCATTATTCAGTCCTCACGCTCTCACTTCTCACTTGAGATGCAATGCATGACTTGTGCCTCCACACCTCTTCTTTGTCTTCCTGTTTTGTGCCATCTCTGTCCCCGTCCCCCACTATAGCACTATCATTTAATTATTTAGGTTTTTTTTAATGCAGGAAATGTGTTTTTTTGTTGTGTTTTTTTTATGTATTGTATTAGTTCTTTCTTCTCACTCTCCCCCCCCCCCCCAGTCTACCCTCTTTTTCACTGCTTTCTCTCATTCACAGGTCCTTGCCTCTGCAGACTGATCCCTGAGGGCAGACTACTGATTAGTGCAGTCATCTTCCTCCTGTCCGCCTTCACCTCCAGCCTACCTGCACACAATTATATTTTGCTTCTTACTCATTTTAAATATTCATTATACTGAGGCTGTTCTCGCAGTGCAACTCTCCATATAGAAATGTAAAATAAATAGGACATGTGTACTTCTACTAAAGACAAAACAACAGAGAATACTAACGGGTAAATCAGGGCAGTCAAATCGTGGGACGTTTTGAGGGGATGGATATCATGTTGAATCCTGAAATTATAAAATACAATACTGGTGAGCACCACTGATACTTCTGCTTTTTGAGTCTTGAGGTTTTGCTCCAAAAACTTTAGTTTTTTATTCAGACAAACAATTTGACATTTTTGGAAATATGTTCATTTGCTTTCTTGACTAGAGATAGAAAGCAGATAATTACAACTCTCGTGTCACTCAGCATAAAAAATGAGGGCAAGCGGATCGACTGCTGTGTGATACCCAGACCTTTGCCGACATGCAGGAAGTTACTGCACCCCAAGCCAAGAAAATAGTTTTAACTGTGAGATATTTGCTAACACACTTTAAGATTAAACAAACAATATACTAACAAATACACAATGTAAAAGTAGTCTCAGAAGTTCGGACCCCACAGTATTTCCTAAAATGTCTATTTCTTATGGAAAGGAAAATAATGAAATGCCACAAATATGTTGAATGTTTTCCTAACTGTTCCTGCAGGAATATTGTGATTACCACAGAATTAAGCCTTATATGAAGTATTTCCATTGGATTTTTGTTTGGATTTATCAATGGATGTAGAAATTCTACCAGTCCAGAGGAATACAGAGAAGTTACAGTATTACCACTATGGTTTCTATTAAACTAAAAGACATAAAACATGTAAAACAAAATAAAATCATCGACAAATCTCACAGCCAAAACTACATCAGTGAAAACTCAACTGAAAAGAAGTGAAGCTGAATGAAGTATTAATAACCTGTCATCTTAAGTACTCTCTAATTACAATTTGACTGGGTCTGTTTGGATACATGATGATTTAGAGATTTGGAGAAATTCAGTGTGAGTTTATCTTTTAACGCCTTCATTAAGGGAGACGTCCATGTTCCACTGAGTCTCGAACTCTCTTCTACCCTTTTCTAAATTGTTAGCAAATAAAATAATGTTCCTGTCCAGCTTCATTTGTCTTCTGCAAGTTGCTCAGCAAACCTTTACTCCGCTCTTCTATTATACCTCCACTGCTTAGATGGATACAGCAGTTAGCACGAGCAGACATGCTCCTTTTTCTTTGTGCCCACATCTGCCAGTCTGCCAGCCAGCCGTGATACTTGGCAGCATTTCACTGGCTACAGTGAGCGCTGTGGCAGCACCACTGGCACTGTCAACAGACTGCTAAGAGATGGGCCAGCTGTAAGCTCAGATACTGATGTACAAACACAGGCGCCGGTCCCAGTTAACACAGGTAATGTGCAGGGGCTTCTAGAGCCACAAGGTTCCAACTCAAACATGGCTCGGGTCCAGGAGAGGAGATCTACTGCAGCCACCCAATATATACTCAATAAACAATTACTGCAAACCTGTGATTCCCATCACTGCTGTTACAACTGATTCACGCTTGTATCATCACAATGTTTCCTGCAATTACAAATGTTTAAAACACAAATAACTTCCTGATGTATTCATGTTATTTTGGCCGCGACTTTTGTTTTCGATACACTTAGGCTACATCCTTCTACTACGTTATGGTTTGAAAATACTTTTTCAAACTAAAACGATCTTGTCCAGATGAGCGTATCAGTTTCAAACCTGATCTAACACACCTTAAAACTTACATCACGTTGTACAGGCTTCAACAGTTTTTCCTCTGTTTAGGGGTCAGAGTCGGGTCCAACAAATAATAAGTATTAATAATAAGGAATAAACTCTGTCAACCCACACAAAACATTATAAATAAACCAGTAACAGGATCATATCATCCCCAAAGTTAACTGCATACGACAATTAAAACTTGAGCACGTGAGTGAGTGTGAGCATGAACCAGTCTTTTCAGAGTCCAGTCCCTAAAGTCCGCTCCACAATTTCACAAGGCTCAGTTCCTTCCAGTTCAAATAAAACACTTATACAGTAGGTGGAACTCAAATCTCTGCTCCGGGTTTTTACCGCGGAATCCCAAACAAACCATGAAATCAAAGTTTGAACAGAAGTTTATCATCTTCTTACAGTTCAGTTAAATTAAACAGATACTGTATGTGCACAGTCATTACTCACAGTACCGCCGGTCAGTCAGTCAGTCCGTCAGGTCGGTGGTCGGTCAGCTGGGCCGTCGGTTCCATCCTGAGATTCAGACGATCCACTCGAAGAAACACACAATCCTCCAGGGACTCGACCTCGAGGGACCGACAGCGGAGACCCCGACCCGAGTTTGGCTGTCGCTACGGGGACTGACTGTGCGAATAGACGCCCATGCTGAGGGTAAGACTGCTTCATAGAACCACACATACATGGAGCCACTCTCAGGCCATTCACAAAAGTTTGAAGGAGTTGCATTCATACTGCGCGCGTTGAGGCACTGTCATGATTGGACTGTGGACGGATTGTGGGAGTTACCTGTGGGGTGAGGATGTCTCCATGATTGAAGTTCTGACAGGTGGTGATGTGGGTGTAAACATGGATGTGAACATGGCAGACAATGACAGTAACGTGATGAAAGGTGCTCATCATCACAACCTGACCACTCACACACACTGGGAATATGCATGTGCTGGTGTAAACAGGAATTACCAGAATAACAGCTCATCTCCTACGCACCAGATGTACGAATGCAGAATGTAACAGCACAACAGCTGTTTGCAAAGACATCAGGGTCAGCAATTGATTATCCATGCTGTGTCCCACACTGGTAGCCTAGGCTGATGCCGGGTGTTTTCTTCCGAAAGGTTGTCATGTGATAGAGTCTGATGAATCAGTTAAGGATATATCGTGTCTAGTGATGCGCGGATTGTAGTTATACCATCAGACTTGCAGTTGATCCGCAGGTCGGGTGGGTAAGGTCTTAAAAATGAACATTTCGGAATAAAAGCGGATGGGTTTGCAAGCGAGCGCTCATTCTGGGCGTCATTGAAGCGAGGCGGAGTCGCATAAATCCTGGCACAGTGGATGCTATGTTGTTTTTTGGAATGTTCATGGGTGCGCGTCTCTAAATTGGAGAAAATATTTCCCTCCGGTGGGTGAACCGATCCACGTGATCTCTAATCGTGATTGTAACGGCACAAAGTTTTCAAACTGAAACAGGGTCAGCAGTGTTTTTAAACTTCTCTATTTAAGCGTCTCTAAAACTCTGGAGTAGTGCGGACACCGGGCGTATCCATCGCAGAGTCGGTGCGTTTTCAAACGAGAAGGTAGTAGAATAGATGAAGCCTTATTCACCGATTATCTACGGACCGGCCTCTGCAGCCCCTTGGAAATTGGAAACTCGAGCAATAAACAACCTTCCAGTGTTTACACCCTGTGGTTTAATTGCGGGATTGATTTCTGATTGACTGCGACTTTACTTCTGTGGTCTTTTTTCTCATGAGCACCTTAACATGGCAGACAAATGAAGCACTGTAACCGAGCTTTCGACCCATTAGGGGGTTTGTCTGGACTGAGAAAGACAGACACAAACAACTCGTCTGTGAAACGGTGGAACATGATGGAGAACAGGCGGGGGGGTTCAAGAGCAGCGGGAAATATCTGTTTTAGCTCACAGCTATTGAGCACATCAGGAAATGTTTATTAGGAAAATTAATTAGTAATTTAGCAACTAATTTAGCAACCGTGGCAGTTTCCAATTATTCTGTCTGGGTTACTTTATTTTTCCATTTGTGCTTTGCTGTTTGCTCCTGCACAGTGTCAGCCTCGTGGCGCTGTCAATCTCTATATAGATCTGCCTGTTTGTTTTCCCTTCTTACTCCCATTCTTCCTTCAGATGAACTGTCACATCCCACTGAGCATCAATCCACTCGCCGCAATCTGCCCCAGAGTTAGTGATGCCAAATCCATGACGCCTCACTCAATCCACATTTTCCACCCAATGGAATTTGAGGACACATAAACCAAACCTTGCTTGGATATGCACATTCCCGCTCAGACTCATCAATCAGGCCTCGTGGGAGCCGCTGTTCTCCAGATTGGTTTTTAGCTTTCCAGTGAATTGATTGAGAAAAAGAAACTTAAAGTAATGTGTTTGCCAATAAGTTGCCACACCGGCTCGATCTGAAATGGCATTAGGCATCGTGACTGCCTCTGCCGACTGTTACTAAGGTGTTCTGACGCTACGCTGGAGCGTTCGTGCCTTCTCTATTGCATGGCCACACAAACTATCAAACTATGTTAAAGTACCCTGGGATATTACCTGCTCGCTACCATGAGAAATAGAAGTTTGTGTGAAACAGGAAAATGAGTGAAAGTGAGGATAAGTAAGTGGGGGCGAGAGAATGAGCGGAGCGGGTGAAGTCTCAGCAGTGAGAGGGAGAATCTGAAGGGGGAGCGAGAAGAAAGAGCTGCAATTCAAATGCTGCCGCAATCTTACAGAATAATTTATTGAGTTTCTTCAGCTTGGTAAAGAGTTTCTGATAAATGGAGCAAGTCACGCTGAACTGTTATCAAAAAATCAGAAGGGGGTCATACCAATTGAGAAAATATATAGCAAAAAATCTGAACTACATCCTTCAATTTGTTATCTAATGGTGACAGATTCTGAAGTGGCGGGACAGCGTTGTCTTTTCATCTAGTTTTTTGAAACAGTTGTGACTGGGAATTTGTTTTACGAAAAAAGAAACTTCCACTCTCTTTAGAGCTGTGTAGTCACTTGCAGCAATTTATGAACCACAAATAACTCGAGAAAATTACTGAATGTGAAGAGAAAAGTAAAGGGGAAGTTCATTTTAGCACACAGATATTTGAATCTGGAACATGTGGAAGAATCAGCACGCCCCGTTTCATATATGTGATGGTGTATACGCCCCCGAATAAACAGAATATTTAGGTCATTATGATTGAGAGGAAAGTTCAAGCTCAAAAACATTAAACAGAATAAATTCAGCCACTTCCTAATTATTATGTTGCGCCCTAATCCGGAGGAATTAACAGAATTAATGCCATTTGTTTATGTGTCATGAGGGTCAGAGAAGTAATTTGGACAAAACGTGTCCACATGTTCCAGGCATACGGACGTCCAGGTTTCCAACAGTTAAAAACAAGAAGTATTGATCACGGCTGGCTCCGAGTTTAAACTTGTAAAGAAGAATCAATTGACAGACTTAACAAGGAACTGTCTGTGCTGTGTCTAGTTAGTATTTAAATTGGTTCAGTGTGGAGTTGTCTGCTTTGCTTTGGGACGACTTCTGCATATTTTGTGAAAAACGTTGCTTTCACTCTTTATGTTGCTGGATATCTTTTAATAAGACATTAAAGGTCAACTCTATAAAAACACCTTGTTTAAATGTTAACATCTTATTTATATGTTAACATTGTCTACCATCAACCCTATAAAATAAGCTTCTTTCATTTGAAAGATTAGGTAGTTTACTTCTGTTGATCCACACGGCAAATAATATTCATAGCATTGTATAATAAAGTCGTTCCAGTAGAAATGCAAAGAAATACATTCTTAAAAGGTCCGAAGCCAAATTATCAGACATTTTAATGAGTTTTCACTAAGAATTCAGAGAGAGGCCGTAATAGAACTCATAAAGATCTATCGCCCAGAAGCTAGAAGAACTCTGAATCCTCTCATTAGGTCTCTATTAAAGGAACATGACATTTTGTGTCTGGTTTCTTCTCAAACACTTGAAACTGAAAATCCTGCGCTGCGGTGGCAAAACGAGAGCAGATTGTCATCTACTGATGAGTTCCTATGTGAATGCCAAATATTAAGATATCTACGGTGGGGGTTGATCATTATAAGATCGCCTGACAGGTCTATGTGCCGTCTGAGATTCTGCCGCTGACATGGTGAAAATATGTACGTGAAAGACCTGATCTAAGTCGGGCGCTGTTACGCTGCTCTGATCCCACATGCAGCACCTCAGTCTGCTAAAAACAGATGCGGCGTGTGTTAAAGCCAAATCATGAACACAATGAACCCTCCCTCAGCCCGGTGGAAGCGCATAATGTGCTGTAAGGTCAATTACTGCATTAGCAAATGGATATTACACCGGCAGCCTGATAGCTTGATACGGGAGAATGTAAGGTTACATGACAGCAAATAAAACAGTGATTTGCAAAAGTGATTGCTTGCTTCGTAAACACTTTCAATGGTCAAAGCGTGCAGAGACAAGTTCCCTGATTGCTTATTGATCATGAATGAGTACCTCAGCGAGACCAGATCGGCTCAAGGTTACAAAAGGTCAGTCAAACAGCCTGCCAGGCCCGGTACAAATCTGTTGTTAATGCTTTGTGAGATCGTCAGCTGGAGTGCGACCAGGATTGTACAAACAGCACAGCCCACTGAAACAAAACATTAAAGTGAGATGGCGATGGTGACGGGGTTAGCGCTAATTTATGCTCAACGCTAGATTTGTATATGGAAACGGATGGAGCCTTCTGGCTGTACACTGCGTTCATATTTTTGTATGTTTTCTGACAGATACTTTCAAAGCAGACGAAATTGAGCAGTACCACTGGAAATCGCAGGGGGCAGTGTTGCCAATAGCGAGACCGCCATAGAACACGAGGTAGAAATTTCAACAATGGCGGAACTTTTTGACGAGACTTTTCAAGTAAGTAAGAAGATACAGTCATCGTCATCATGTTACTTCACTGGAAATCAGGGACAAACAGACACTAGCTTATGTCTTACGAGGAACTTTATCACATGCTCCGCCTTTGCCATGTTTGTCGTCAGAAACTCTCACCTCTGTGCTGCCCTCTAGTGGATGTATTCATGTATTGCTAACAATTATGCCAATGGTATGTTGGAGTTCGGATTGAAGGTCAGGGGTCAGGGACACAATCTACTGAAAGTCAAAAGAATGTCGTTTGGTGATTTGCTGCGTCACTGTATTAATTATTGACTTGCTCTAAAGCTGTTTTTAACTCCGTCCATTTTTCTTCTTGAATATTATTATTGATGTAACACTGTCTAATTAAATTAAGAGGTTCTTCTCAATAGTCAATTACAGTGAAGTGAACCTGTGACACCATACCGGCTTCATTCATCAGCGTTGTCACAACACACTATATTTCTATTCTTTTCAATTTCATTCAGGTAAATATTGATTACGAAAATATTCCAAAGAATAAATGGAAACATGAGGATTTCTCTGTAACCGTGCAAGTTTGATAAAGAAAAGATCTTCATTTTTAGGGTTTCTGTGAATGGTGGATGTACTGATGTTAAAAAGACAGAGGCATAGAGGGAGAAAGTACATGAAAGATATGTTTGAGTTGGAGTGTGAGGTTCAGAGTACAGAGCTGGAAGTGCGTGTGCATTTCATGTGGCTTTTCATGAGAATTAAGGGATACATTCGGCTGTCCTGTGTTATAATCTATAGGTTCTTAGTGGAGAAGGGGGATGAGCGAGGGATTGTAAACCATATTTCAAAGGAACTGAGACAGATAAAAACTTCTCAATATTCCTTTACACTCCTCCATTCCCCAGCTGTGTGTATCAATCATTCTCTAATATTCCCAGCATGTCTTCAGGGTCTCTCTGCTCAGGCCCCGGAGCCCAGCTTATGGCATCCTTCAGATCTTTCTCTCTTTCATGTGAATGCACACTCCCAACTTCAACATTTCCGACCAGCATTTAGATTAAGAGTTGTCTCTGACGTGCAGAATAGGGCCGAGATATCTATTGTGAGTGATGAAAAAGCTCCACAAATGTATGAGGTCAGTGGCCAAAATGAGCTGCATATGGGAGCAGCAAATGAGTTAAGTGAAAGAAATCTGTATCTGAGATGAAGAGCATGTCTGAAGTCGTTTTGAAGGAGAAGTTAAAAGAAGCTCTTTATCTTCTCAGAGCACGAAGACAAAGAATGTAATATCTCTGTGTGTGTCAGAATATAAAGAAATAGTTTAAAAGTTTAGTCAATTCTCTGCCATAATGTAATGTTTTATTTTACCCACTTAAAATAAATGTTTACCAGGGTGGGCTGATGTTGTTTTGTACAACAGTCTTAGTGTTTACAGCATAGGTGCGTTGTCCTTTTTTTGTTTAACCATTAAATCGCTTGATTGGACACAATTTTAAATTGAGAATCTGCAGTTTGACCTTTTTATGTTTCTGTATTGAAGCATTTATAAGTGCGCCAGCTTCAAGCTCTTTGAGAAAAGTATCAGTTCTCAGTTTTTCATCGGTGAGATTAAAAAAAAAAAGTTTTACGTTGAAAGTTCTGGTGTTGATGGTAATGTAAGTGATTCCAGGTTGACATTTAAATTAGTGAAGCGCGGTGCATTTGATGTTTTTTGTGTTATTGCAGCTGTAGATATCTCATTGTGCAGGAGTGTACCTTATTGTGTCCCCTACTGTTTATTCTGTTGTTCTCGCAGTTGGACAGAGCATTTTTATTTTGAAATGCACGGCACTGGTTTGCTGGTCCAGGAAACTCACAGACTATTTGGATGCGAAATAAATCCTCTCACATGATGCCACTCAGCCAATCAAATCTGTGACTTCCAATGAGCATTCTGACCGGATTCAGTAAGTGAGATCACAGCAGGAAGAGACAAGACAAGGAATAAATCAGTCAAAGAAGAGTAAAGCGTTCAGTTGTTAAGATGTGATGAAACTGTTATAAAATTGGAGACCATTAAGTGAAAATGAGTTAAGAAGGAAAAGGGAGACTTACTTAATTGATGCTTTTAAGCACTTTATTTTAAGATTGCACATTTTATGTATGTTTTATTTTTATGTATTTTACTTTTTTTATACATTAGAAATAATGATTTCCTTTTTTTATTAGAGTTCTTATGTTTTATCCCACCGCTGCAATGTGGGAACTAACAATGGCCTAAATATTGTTGAATTATATTATATTCATATTAATATTGATTTATACTCTATTTGATTTAGTCAGTTGTTCACTACACACAAATACATCATATATTTTCATATTGCAATGAATCATAATGCTAATTAGAAAATATGATGTTCCAGACCTTTGCTTGACCTCCCTGAATTTTACATGAATACGCCTCCTATACAGTATCCCGATGAAAAGTCTCATAGAAATAAGATTTCTATACTAATCATTCATTTTGCCAGTGTTCAGTGGCAGCATCTTATATTCCACTGAATGAAGTGCTGTATTTGTTTCTACATGAATCAGAGAAAGGTGGTCTGGATGAGGGGTGGGATTAATGAAGGTCCTTTCTTTAATCCTGATGATTAAAAGACAAAACAAGACCTCAATCCTCTCCTATAGCCTTCAAGTAACTTTCTTTTTGTGACATAAACAAAAAACAAGTTTGTCAATGCTTTACTTGCTGCAGGTACTTTTTTTATTTCAAGAGTAGACTAAAACATTTTGAATTTACCAGATATGTAATTTCCTTGTCAGATTTTTCCAAACTGTTTCCTCTGTATTGTTATATCTGGTATCATAGATATAAGAAAAGTGTTTGTTAAGGTGCAGTATTTGTCAAGAATTAGTTATTTACCTCACTCTTCACTTGTTGGCACCCACAAGAGGAGTTATTTATAGCCTCTTATAATTCTTGGAATATAAATAAAAAGTGAAAAGTAAACAGCATCAAAGCTCGGAGAAGGAGCCAGAAAACACCAACAAGGAGCTTCTCTGCTTAATTAAGTAATGGCAGACTTTGTCAAGAGATCAAAAAATGTAGCACATCTTCTGAGGACAGAAGAAAAACGATTTCTGCCGGAAAAAATAAAGCATGTTTCAGTTCCGAAAGATGTGTCACATGGTTTTTTTTTTATCCTTTGACAAAGTGTGCCAGTACTTAATTAGAATTGTGTATTCTGTATGGGATAGAAGAGAAGCTATATTGCTGGCAGACACTTTTGACTTTGAAGATTTACTTCTGCTGGAAATTCAGTTGTGAAGTTGCCACAGTAATGTTCTGTGTTAACTAACAAATATTAAATCAATCTCTGGATCTTGCTGTTTGGAGGGTCAGGAGTTGACACTTCTCTTCCTGTTGAGAGATCGGAGTGTGTTGATAGGGCAGCTGTAGCTCAGGAGGTCGTTGGTTCGATCCCCGGCTCCTCCAATCTGCATTCCGACGTGTCTTTGAGCAAGATACTGAACCCTCATTTCTTTCCCAATAGAAGCAAATGTAAATTGTACTGTGAAGTGCTTTGACAGGTCGAGAAAAAGTGCAATATAAATTAAGACCGTTTAGTTTTAGGGGGCACTCCCAGTTGAAATGTAGTGAAATGTAGTCTTTTGATATTCAGTGTGAGTTCTGTGGTTATAATAGTAAGTAAATCATACCAATGTAAGTATTTATATCTTTCAATCAGTGCTCTATAAAAATCAATAGTTAAAAAAAAATCCTTAATAGTATGAACATGAACAACTCACAGCATCACAGTTAAACTCTGTTGCTCACAGCCAGACTCCCATGAGGAAAGGTTGTATCTAAGCAGTCTTCTATTTTTACGTTTTTTTCTTTTTTTTTTTCCATGCAGGAAAATCCAGACATGAGGACCTGAAACTTTCGACACCACAGGCTGGCAAGCATGAAAAACAAGATTAAGGTGTGTGCGAGTAGGTTGCTGCATCAGCTTTGCCTCTTTGTTTGGTCGGGGGGGTTTTGTGTAAATTCCAACCACCTTGCTCGGTTGCGTTCGTGTTGCGTTCTCTCCCCTCACTTTGTTGGGAGCTGCACGGCCACCAAAGAAGGAGCAAGTTGACAAATGAGGGAGGAAGACACAGCGTGAGGTCATGGCGAGGTAGCGGGCTACCTCTCACTGGGTAAATAAATAAGCCATGGTGCTGTCAGCAGGGCTGAATATTCATCACTATAATAGCCACCTTGGGGTTGGTTAAATGTTCCAAGGAAACATCAAGGTCAGTCTGTGTGCCCTAATAACATAATAAACTTGAGAAAATGTCGGATTTGTGTCCAAGTGCACTGAAAAACAGCAGTGGAGGCTAAATGAGGAAGAAAGTTGGCAAGAAATTACATCATTTGAATAATTAATATCTTTCATCGGCAGATGAGTTTTCATCTCTGTGTGAAGTAAATATAGAAGTTTCCTATGAACCCACGGCAAAGGTGTCATTGAAATTATCGATCCTCTCCATACAATAGCAAGGTTTCCTGCCGCTGCATCTAACATAACAACAGCGGAGAAGGACTCTGTGTGTTCAGTTGTTCGGAAATGTCCTTCTACCAGATAGTCACATTGCTCATGTCGCACATATTGTTAACCTTCAAAACCTGAAAGCACATGTGGAACGTCTCCCCTGTGTCGTGTTTTTCATGTCCCTGGCACTTGGGCACAGAGAAGGGGGGGGGGTTGTATTCACTTAGATTATTTAAATGAATATGCACCTGAAGCACAGTTATAGAATATACTAACTGTACCAAAGCAATGTTACTTACCAGAAGCATAGCCTGTGTAGCACAATACATGAAGGGTGTTTATTCTGTACGTCGTTACATCTCTCTGCAATTTATATTGGGTTTGCGTTATGCACATAATGTGACTGGAGGATCCTTCTTGAATGATTCATAATTTAAAGCTTGTGAAATATTTTCTTTTTATTATGCAATTCAAAGATTCAGCCATAGGAAAAAGCTCAGAAATCTGGAGTTCACTGAGTGTTAAAAGTGTTTTGGTCAGAAAGGAAATGTCTTTACAGCTACTGGCCAGACAGACGTGTTTTCAATTCAACTTTCAAGTTTGAAATACCACGAATCCCACAGAGCTGCTCTGCTCAGGTGGAAAAAGACTAAATCATCGAATTTTTATTAGGTTGGATTTTAGAGATGGAAACCCAGTGAAGGCCTTGAGTTACAGCAGCTAGGGCAGTTATTAATACATCAAGTAATTAGCATGGTTCCGAAGTGTTGTAAATGAAAGTAATTGCAGTGGACCTCTTTCCCACCCTGCCTCTCTCTTAAACTTTATAGAAATGGAAATTCCACCATGACCTTTTAACCTTGTGCATTATTCAGGTGAGCAGTATACCCGTTACTCCGCTCACAATATAGCCCAGGGCCCAGGTTTTTAGCATGTGTTGAAACCTCTGTCAGGCTCTGGAGAGTCAAGCTGGGGATTTATTACCCTTCACACACCCTTTTGGCTTCTTGAAAAATACCTCCCTTTGGGTTAAATGTTGAAGACTAAGGCGCTCACATTTTGTAAGGAAACTAAATTAACCCACGTACCCTAAGGATCTCGTCTTCTGCCGCACGCTAAAAGCCAAAAAAGTGCATAAAGGATAATGTTAATGTTGATGATACAGATGCAGAGCGGAGGCGCTTTCAAAACACCCACATACATACTTATTTTTTATGGGAATCTATAGAATACGACCGGATGCATAAAAATGTACTGTACATTATAGAAAAAATCACTTATAAAACAATGCCTAATATTATATTAGAGTCGATGTTGCTCTTTCTCTGTAGATGCACGGCAATAAAGCACCAATTTCCTCGTCTGATTTCCTCTTATTGATGTTATTACAGAGGACATCGCATCCATAATGTGATGTTATTCTTATTAGGTTTACCTCTCTGCTCGCGCACGACATCAAGCCCAATTGTTCCCACTGATTTTAAAAATTGTATGAGTGCCATGCTCTTCAGAAAGTAAAGCACTACAGGGCTGCTCATCAGGCTCGAATAATAAATTCTTTACTAGTCCTCGCGGATAACGTCAAGGGGCTGCTGTTCACTGCCACTGTTTCAGTTTATCTACCGAGCTCAGTTTATGCAATGTGCCATGTCAGCTTTGATGTATCGCCTTGTGTCACCTGCCATGACGCTAAAGACTCAATTAAAAGGAGCCCTGTGGAGTTTACTTGGATACAAACGAAAGTTTTCCATGTTTGTTTCTAACTTTAGGGAATGTCGGGTCTAGAACTCATGTAGCTTCTTGCGAACATTTTGAATTTTGCATTGTTTACATGCATGTTTGCACAGCATAGTAAAACATGATGTAGAGGAGGATGCTAAGATTAAGTAAAGGTGAGAGTAGCATGACAAGCAAGAGCTTACAGAAGACGAGCACAGATACAGATGACATGAACGCAGAGTGTGGGCCTGAAGGAGTTGAGTTCCAGGGGATGGGGCGATTGTACAGCTTTTCTATTTGTAATTTGTGAGTACCCTGAGTGTAGCTGCTTCGTGCTAGTGCGTGAATCAGGCTCCAGTCCGACCTCGTACTCCTCTTTGGCAGATGAGATCGCCTTCTTGAGCTAAACTCGTTAACATAAACAACGATTCATCAATTCAATTTGTACAAAATAAAAGAAACTCTTTTGGGATCACCGTAGTCAACATGTTGACATTGTACCCCAATGAGTTCTCAGTAGTCATTTCTGGATTATTATTATGCGAGTACCCAGGTTAGACGAAACGCGTCTTTGAACTCTGCCTCCATTTTGATCTCAGCTACACACCTGTACGGGCTCATGATGACATCGCACACGGTTCTGACTCATGTTGACAAAATCTGTCCACAGACAAACGGAAATGAACACCTGCCAAAGTCCTCAAAACAACCTCTGTGCTGGTTCCAGCTACAGTAGGTGTCTCCAGGACCGCAGTTAGCCGTGACACACACACACATACACACTCTCACAGGCATGGTATTGTTTTCACCTTGTGTGTGTGTGTGTGTGTGTGTGTGTGTGTGTGTGTGTGTGTGTGTGTGTGTGTGTGTGTGTGTGTGTGAGAAAACAAGACCTTTAAAAAAAGTTCCACCGACTCTGTACTGTATTTTTAATTTTAACTCCACTGCCCTAATCACTTCCACTAAAGCTAATCTAAGCAACAACCCTGCATAAACAGTTTTTCATTCTCCAAACAAGTGCTGTTTATGTAAAATATCAAAGCACGAGCAGCATGGAGCTGCAACACTGGGGGTGAGAAACCTGGTGTAATGTTTGCAGCCACAGTAGGGTGCGATTCCAGCAAGTCTGTGTTCACGGCTACAGCGGCTCACGCCTGCAGTTTTGCCAGGGGTGACTGGCGCTTTTAAAGAAGGAAAGAGAAAACTGTCATTCACAGCACAGACTTCACCAAAACAACTTTATGGACCAAACATTTAGTGAAATCTACCACCACGAAATGCAACAGTTTTATATTTAATTATGTATATTTTGTTTGTGTCCAACACTGAGCCGCTGATGCCTTTAATGAATGAATAAAACATCACACGCACGTTTGCTCCTGGGTTTTATTGTGGTCTTCCCTCTGTCGTTACCCAAAAAAGGCAGTTTGGCGAGGGGCTATATTTACCATATCTCTCATGTTTTGAAGTTATTGGTACACAAGCCTAGGGACAAACACAAAGCAATCCCATTTCTCATTCAGACGAGAACTGCTTGGCCTTTGTTCTGGCTTTATGAAATCCCCTCGGTGCTCAGTTGCATCGAACATCTTTGTTTACATAAAGCAGACTGACATCCTGAACCTAATAATTGACTTTGATAACAAGCTAAAAGACTTGTGTGCTCATTTATTGATGCTGAATTTGAATGCACTAGACACAGAAGCAGCGCTCTGACAGGACGCCTCCTGCCTGTAAAAATACAGAGCGGGGGGAAAAAGAAGATGAGTCCTTCCCAGAGCGATGGCCTTTTAATCCCCCTTTTCCCTTGAGTTTAATCGTTGTTACTATTTTGGAAAATCATTAAAAGTGTTTTACACCGAGTGTGTGAACCGTCCAACCCAAGCACATATAAGTGTCCCAGGCTCAAAATAGAAACTGGGTATGTGAGAGGTGGTTGTCTGGAAGACAGCAGCCCTTTATTGATGTTGTGCAATTATTATTTCTTTATTAGAGAGCAGATGGGGCCTGGGCGTCATGTGACAGGTAAGAATCACAAATTCACATTTTGCTCAGTATACACGTATAGTCTTATAGTCTTATATAGAAATTTCGGGTTTTAATTTACACACAAGTACTATGAAGACACAGAACATAATTACATGGACAATAAAATTCAGATTTGAACTAACTCACAGTTTTGCTCCTGTTTACAGAGGGAGACGCAATATTTTCAGATCTTTATTAATCTTTAATTTATTTGTTTGTTGTTTCTGTCTGTGAATCCTTTATATTAAACATCAATGGGTGAAAATAACCATGAAGTAATAGATTTTATGATATTGTCTTGTCTCCTTGGTGTAAATAGACAGTTTTTCTTACTATTTACTGCTTTATATTGTAATGTAACATGTATCTCAACTATTTCAAGATTTCAGCTCAGTTCTGGAGCTTGTGTGTGTGTGTGTCTGTCTGTGCGCATGTATGAGAGAGTGAGAGAGCGAGAGAGAGAGAGAGAGAGAGAGAGAGAGAGAGAGAGAGAGAGAGAGATGTAATGAAACAGAACCGTCATCAAAGAGCCGAGAAACACCAGCCCATGTTACATGCTCAGGCTTCATTGCACCTTGTCAATTTCTGCAATTTTGTAAATCAAATTTGAATTAAAGGGGCTGTAATGCAGCTAATGTCGACTGGTTACCAGATTTCTGTCTCTCGGAAACATGAGAGAGGTGCGGGGGTGGTGCCGGTAATGGCAACGACAGAGCTGGATGAGTTTTGCCTGTCGAAGGCAGGTAAAATTAGATCAGAGTAAAAACTGTGTGAGTGGTGCTTTCGCCTAAAATCCTACAATGTACGGCAGATTTTTGTCTGTTCAATCTGTGTGAGGATGCTTAACTATTGAATCCTGGATTACCATACATGATATCTGATGTGATGATTTCATCTGCGGCGTAGAGTGTGCTCCAGGCAGGGATATGTATTACCATGGCAGACAGCAGGGCCGGGGGTGGTTGGGGATGGATGAGGAGATGACAGGAACTGAGCGATGTGAGACTGCCACTTACCTGTTGAATCTGGATACATGATATGCGATGAGCATATTAGCTCTCAAGTGGGCACAGCGCCTTTTACATTCTCAGATTGTTACCTTGAAATCAATAAAGCAGACAAAGCTCAATAAATATCTCACTGACTCCGAGGGACTGCATTGTGTGGTCAAATTAAAATAACATTAAAAACTAAAATAAAAAAGAGCTTTGGATATTTCAATTGATGATCTCTAGCCCTGAAAGATCAATAACAAAGACCTTGGAACAGGTTTTTTCCTAAAGAAGGATGATGGATGGATGGATGGATTGATGGAATTCAATTTTCCACATAAAAATCTTTACAATTGAAATATCACATGTATTAACACTTGGTTAAAGTAAACTTGATGGATTCATAAAAGCAAAATCCGACAAAGCATAATAAAGACAGCCTCAGTATATTTAACTTTCATCCACTGCAGCTTCCGCTCCACTGTGGAGATTGAAGATATCGGTGGACAATAACATCAGATCTTCGTGGAGCGATTGCCGACGTCTTCTCATGTGGTCGTCCATCGTGAGGTTTGACTGGTGCACCTTTAATGGACTCATCTCTGTGCTCCCTCTTCTCCTGCATTCGTTTAATGGCACCTTACAGGCGAATTAGCACCAGCACCGCTTCCACAATAAATTAAATCCTAATATTCTAAGGAAATCTGCATTAACTCACACATCCTTCACCAATTTTCTGCAGATTCTGTTGTGCTTGTTGTCTGTCACTTTAGCTTGGCTGTAATTTGATCCAATAATGCCAATATTATCATGTGTAAAATGCATGTTTTCACTTGCATCCAGATGTGGAATGGATGGAGGCGAGATGGCTGAAAAACCTTCAGTGAATAAATCATGGTGCACTGGATGATTGGCATTTTTAAATTTTGATGGACTGACATTCTAACATTAGTAAATCTAAATGTTCACAGGTGACATTATGCATGTTAGTGTTTAAAATGACAAATTTAGCAGGACAGCCGATCAGAGAGGACTTTGCATTGGCATCAAGCCTAATTTTTGTTTTACTGTCTCACATAAAAATCTATATATAGAAATCAGGCTTCTCTCATAATAAATTACGGTCAGAGTTACGGTCTCAGGCTACAGCTCAAACGAATCATTAATATTTCACTCTAAGTTCTGATTGGCTGACTGGTCTGTTGTTGCTAGAGCTCTAGGGAAAGTGTGAGAAGGAGACATAAAACTGCACTGAGATGGTTTTTGGTACTTTAAACCCCAAATATGTCTTCTTACATATACAAAAACACAAATAAAACAGTAAAATAGTGTGAAATGTGGAACGCCTCTAAGCTCCTTTAGAACTTTGATCTTTTTTCTTTGTCTGCAATAACTGCAACGATCAAAAGAATGATACAGAATGCAGATCTAGCCGTGATAATAAAACCCTACACAACAAAAACAGAAGAAAAGTAAGTAATACTTTTCAAATGTGCCGGTGTGCAGAGTAATTTCTCCACTAACTCAGAGACCTTCAAAAATATCCCTTGCACAACCCAACTAACAAATGAATAACCACATCCCTTATTGAGTTTTCAATTGAGCAGTAATAACATCTCAATTTGCACTTTTACTCGCTCTCTCAAGAAAACCAGCGAGGGCGCCCGGGTTTCAGTCAACAACTTCAATTAACCAACCCTACACCGAGGGCCCAACAGTGCGACGGTGCGTTGACAGCAACTGGAAGGAAAAATTAGGTTTTTGTGTTGGTTTTTTTTCTCTGTGTCTGGGCAAGAAATACATTTGTGTGCTGTCAATTTGCGTAAAGTGGATTTAACAGGTGACAGACGTCTACAGAGATTGAAAGTAACATTCAGGTGTTGCGAGATTCATGTCAATTCATCCAAATAAGTGTTCCAAATTACCCCGTGGTATCATGCTAATGCCTTTGCCGTCAGTAGAAAATGGCTCCAAGGGATAATATTGAATAGCAAGATATGTGGTTTATTTGTCGTCACCAGGGCAAATCTCAGGAGGTACAGTAAAGGCTGATTGCTCCCACACTGATGTTTGACAGAAAGGGCAAAGTATGGAAAGCCCTGCTGGCGGGGTTTTATCTCTGCAACTTATTGATATTCAACAAGTGTACTGTTTTTGTTTTGTTGTTTTTCCCAATTCACACTTGACAGAACTTAAACTACAGAGACAAATCTGACATATGTTGCATATTAAATGAGTCGCTGATATAAAATTTCCATTTTCTAAGCTCAGAGTATAGACTGCCTTCTACTCACTAATAAGTGTCACAGTTTAAGAATCAATTATCCACAATGATGAAGATCACATTGATTTTAGCTAAAGGATATGGTGCAACAAAAAAAAATAAAAATAAAAGATCCGCCTGTCTCTGTTGTGTGGCAGGAGGGGGACGTAATTTAGGCAGCTGAGTTGATTCATTTTTGAAAGATGATTCCAGGCCCCTCAAGAGCAATGCAGCCAGGGTGTATAAGTGATATCTGTTGCATGCTTAATTCAGTGCGATTTTCCAAGCACAAGGTCAGTCATTGTCAGTATCTGACAGAGGCCCATTCAGAAGAATGAGATGAGCTCAGAGAGCTTTCTCATTCCGAGGCCGCAGCTCTCGACTCATAATTATCTGGATGGCGCAGGCCTGCGTGACATTGTCAAGGAACACAAAGCTGTAATCTCTACCTGGTTCTTCTGAAATGAATTAACGCTGCTGGCGGTGAAACAGCAACGCAACACAGGCCCAGACAGATTTCATTTTCGAGAGTTATCAGCAGATCTATCATGGGAATGGCTCCAGCAACACTGACTATTTAGAGTGGAATGACCTTTTCACCAATAAGGTCTATGCATGTGGTGAATAGTCCTCCTTCCATTCAATGCCACAGGTGAACTGTCCAATTCCCTCCGGCAACTTTAAAGGCTCTTACATTTGTGGAATTATGATAAGTTCACTGCAGACCCTGCTGCAAAATGGGACCGTAAACAAACTGTGTTTTCAGCTGCACTGCAAAAGAATTTCCTTGGAAACATTTTAGATGTGACATTTCTTTTGTTTCAAAGAGGCTGGTTTATCTGCCAGGAAAGTGCGTGAATATTTCTTTAAAATAACTGATTACATTTGTATTTTAAATGTAATAAATGATTTTTTAAAACAAGATGAAATAAAGATGTATTGGTGCAGTAATTACAGGTAACACCCACATAGAGGCTTGATAAACCAGGTTTTATTCCTACAGTCGTAAAGACACAGGCACCGTCGTCGAGCCATTGTATCGATTGAATGTTATTACTGTTGTTCTAGGTGGATCCATCATTTTGAATCCAAAATAAAATATCTCGTCCGTGTGCCCCAGATGATGTGTCTAAATGACTCCCACGGCTTTTCCACAAGTGCCATGAGCTTCACCTTTTCGCTTGTGAGTGAAATGATTTGCCAACCACAGGATTCATTAGCCAAAGGACATTTAATCCAGACATTCATGGTTCCAAGAGGATGAATAACAATGTCTTTTGTGCTTCTCTGATTTCGTCGATAGCAACATCATTGTTCAATACTACAAATACCTGTAAAAAAAAGAAAGAAAAGGATCACTTTCCCAACATCATTTATCGAACTGCAGTGAGAGGAAGTTTCTTCTTCCAGCAGCTCAATCAAAGCTTCCATCATGCACCACAGCAGCAGCAGCCTGTCGATGGTGGTGGGAAATGATCCGTGGGTGGAGCTGTGGAAAAACTGGAAACGATGAAGAGGTGGGGTCTGAATCAAATGAACCAAATGTTACTAGAAACTGTGTTCCTGGACCCTGACGCCCAGTTTGATATGCTGAGAGACACTAAAGGGAAATACAACAATATGCTGTGATTGGCCGAAGCATTGACCAACCACTTCTATAAACACGGTGGAGACACAGCCTGACACCTTCGCTGGCCTCAGTCAGAAATTTCCACAGCTGTGGGATGAGTTTGGCTACGATGCAAAGAGTCAGAAGTTGCTGTGTATTTAGTGAGGGTGAGCCAATTGGAAAAGAAAGACTGAATGTCTTAATGCGGGACTTGACCTTCCAACACATCCTCCTACTTAAACTCCAGCTCGCCATTCGGAGAAATCTACATTCCTGAGCCCATAACCTATAGTTACATCACATTGTCATGACCGCACACTGTTGCACATTGTTATGATATACATACAGGGTAACATCTATATAACAACACTCATAGCATTGGCTTTTGTTGGTGCTTTGAAAAGAGGAGAGATATTTCTTCTGCATCAAAACAAAATCCACACTATTTATGATTATTATTATTATTACAATTATTTCTTTCTGAACTATTATCCATTTTATAATTACTATATGAAAGAAACAATATGATACATATCTTTACTTTAAAACTAAGCTAAATAGATCAATCTGTAAAAGGTACATACAGTAGCTGATGATGACTGCATAGAGTGTTAACACTAAGTGACACCAAATAAAAGAATAAATTAAAAAAATTGACAAAATAGACACAAGGTGTCAAACTTTTTAAAGTTTTGTCCAGACATTCAATTGAGAGTCATTAGATTCAGTTTTGGATTGAGAAGACCAGACAGCAGAAGGATGCAAATCGCATCTCCTCAATCTCTGCAGTAGACAAAGTTTCATTACCGTGCTCTGTTCTGAACTCCAGGCTGTACTGAACATAGTAATGCACAAGGAGAAGTACTGCATTGTTTATCACGTCAGCTCAGCTGCTGCAGCTTCAAAGCTCAATGACACTTGTGAGATTTTTTTCTTCTATTGTACTTAGATCCCATGTGTTGAGTTGGGCCCAGCAAGTGACCGGCACATGTAGGAATGGAAAGTTTGTCTTCTGATCATCCTCCCTTTAGAAAATGTAATAATTCTAATATTGTCACTGTGAAAAGTGGAGGTGGCTCCTGGAGAATTAAGGGCAGAACCAGAGGCAGAAACACGGCAGCTTTGGGAAGACAATATAAAAAGAATGTAACCACCCTTCATTAGTGTAAAAACTTTATATGCAGACAGAGCAGAAAGCAGACGTGTCGAGAGGTTTTGCGTAGAAGCGTTGGAGCGTTTACATGATTTGCAAACATGATAGGTGAAAAATCTAACAGAAAAAAAAGCTTTCAAATATTAGGGCTGTTCATTGTGTTTCTCTGTAGCGTGTGTGCATGCGTGAGCGTGATGAAAGTCAGCGTCTCCGCTGCATATCGGCCGCCCTTGTGATTACTAAATAAAACACGAATCCTTTTAATTCTTTCCGGGGATTACTGTTTAGTTTTAGCTCATTAAAAGAACATATTGGCTCCAGCTTTTTCTCCTCATTACTTTAAACCATTAAATCAGGTCACTCCATAATTCAAACAAAAAGGCGAGACCCTGGGTTTAAGACTGTGACAGCACTCACAGCCATCAGCTGCACGTTACACTGAGCTCAAATGCTTTATTGATAGCTGACGATTGTTACACTAAAGTGACTCCTCTGTTTTCTTTTGAAATGTTCTTGTTTTATTGAATTGCACATTGTGAAGTTATGTTCCAACAGCAACATGAATTACAAACTGGTGCTACGAAAACAAAATGTTGGATTGATTGCAGTCAAGTTTACAACATCTGGTGATCACAATGAAACTGACACTTTTGTATATGCTTGAAGCAGAGCTGGATGTCACAGCCAAGAACATCCTCTGATTTTATAGTGAAAATTTGTTCTGCCTAGAATATTTTTGGGATACAAAAAACACATTCAAAGCTATATTTCTATAAAGAAATTATCTCTATTATAAAGGTAATATGAGCTCATATCATATCATAAGTGTATCGTGTGCAATGTTTTGACATATCGCAGAAAAGCTCCCTTAAGAAAGTAAAAAGAAAAATCTAGCAAAGTGATGAAGGGAGATTGTTCATTTTCAAATTGAAGTCAAGAAATGTTCAGAAAATTTGCTTTCCCTCATATGTTTCCATGTTGTGCAACATGCTGCATGATTCACCTTATTATGTTTTTTTTAATGGGATAAAAATTTACCGTTTAGTTTGTACCGTCTTATCAAAAGTTTTACTATCGTCTCTTTAATAAAGGCCTTGTTAGTAGAAAATGCTTCTGATGAGCCGTTATTTTTTTGTTTGTCTGTAAATGGAACCCACAAGGACCCCTGAAGCAATTGCTATGAAATTGCCTGGATGGATGGGGTATGACAGCAGGAAGATATAATCAAATTTTGGTGCGGATCTGGGTCAAGGGGCAGATCTCAGAAAAAATGTCACTTTCTGTAGCATTGGGAAATGGGGCATTTTTCAACGTTTTCAATAATTATCTGAAAAAATCTGCCATATTTAGGGGACTGATGAATTTAAGTGCAAAATGTAGGGTGCAAAATGTATAATGTAGCATCATCCCTTTAAAAGCCAGATGTGCACCTTGTAAGGACATTTGCTGGTTAGTTAGAGTGAAGTTGCTGCTCATGTGCAGAGTGAAAGTGTTGGAAGCAGACTGAGTGTAACTCACCAGCCTCCCTAATTCTGTCATCACACTTCATCTGAAGCAGACCGACGCCATGACTCACCCGATCAGCATCAGTGATAATAAAATGTATTACTTGTAATAATTGTCAACATTTGGCCAACCTGCCAAGACAATAATGCAACTACAGCAACCTCACATTATCCCAGGCTGCTTTTCGAATCCATTATACATCGGTTCCCCATACCCTCCTAAAATTGTGGCTCCCAATTGGCTATTCATTTTGCTTACTGAAGCATTGAGCTGGCAAACAGTACCTTTACTAAACCCTTGTCTGACGCCACCTTCCTGATGTATAATTCATATGGGAAGATGTTCAGGGGACACAGCTCTGGTAATTAAGTTGTGTAAATGACAAGGTCATTAACAAAGTTTATATGGTAATGCCGTGCCCCAGAAGAAGACGGGCAGCAGGACCTATCGTGTTGGTGATGCTGACCTCAGCAGACTGCCCAACAGGGGCTGACGAGGCTTCCAGTGTTGCATTAGTAAGGGAAATGTTAAACAGCAATACAGAGGTATTTACATAGCATAGACAGACATTTACATAGACGTCACGTAGTCATAAGTACTTTAGTCTTATTGATTGAACTGGCAGTGTCTAGGTTTTGCACTCTCCCCTAAATGCGCCTCCCTATATTTTTCACCACAAATCCAGGCTTTAAAAAAGATGAATTCCTAAATAAAAAGGAAGAGATTTATAATCCTGAAATTTCCCACAACACGAGCAAGAACCTTGTTTGTCAGTGTAAAAGCTGAAAGGTGCCATTTCCTGCCCAGTCATGGTCAGAAAAACATGGAGCTGCCCAGCTGGCGAACAATGGCGTGCTGTGCAAACAGAGTTCAATAGAGAAGAATGTGGCCGTGCAGCTCAGGGCGAGGCCGCTCCTCTGGATATTGATGGATACCCCCTTAATTCATAGGTCTCGCTCCCTCGTCTCCTTCCCCCTCCCTGGGACTGACGGCCCCCGCTTTGACAAATCTAAAGGTACAGTGGGTCGACAGAAGAGCAGCGCTGTTAAGTGGATGTAAGTCAACCTGCCAATGAAGGGCGTCCGTTAATTGCAGCACTCGTGCAACAAATCAACATAAATGGCCCTGGAAATGTGGCCTTGAAAATCAAAGTGGCGTCATTGGATCACACCTCTAAACACAGTATTAACAAATGAGGGTTTGGGCCATACAATTAGCTTGATGTAATTTCTCCACTAATGCGTCGAGCACGTAGCTGGTAGATGGAGAACTTAGGAGGCAGCTCACGTTCTGTAACTCGGTGATTCACAAGTTCCCTTTTCTTCATTCATGCTTTTCTTTTCCGTTTTTTTTTATGGGTGCACATTTCAAACTATATTTTTTTCATCCATCCTCGTTCAGTTTGTCCAGGATGAAAACACGTGTCACCAGATGAACCTGCTGAAATTGAGTTTTGTTCATTCCAGCCATTGTTTTCAGTTAATGTGACAAAAATGAGCCTATAATGAAGACTAATGGCTCACCTCATTTGGTTAAATATGAAATTCAATTTGATTGCTCGGCTGCTTTGCAAAGATTTTACAATCTCTTTAAATTAGCCATCGGCAGTAATGTTTTTAATGATGAAAATAGCAGTCAAAGTCCACACTTTTGTTGTGTAAATGCGGTTGAATATGAACTGTTACTGAATTGTTTTGCACTAACGAGAATTATCACTTTATCAAGAAAGGTTTCATTGCATTCAACGACTATGTTGGTTTGTAGATCTACTGTCAAATGGAACATGTGAAGGCACATGAGTCATTTCAAACAACTGCAGAGAAATCACAAAAACCCTTTTCTTATTTTGCCTTGTTGATTTATTCAGTCATCTGTATAAAAGTCTTAGATCATGTCCATCTTTTCACACTCTTTGAGTGAATGCTAATTACTGGTATTACCTTTGTCAGACTTGATGCTGAAGCCATCCTAATCCGAGCATCCCCTCTGACAAGCTGCACGCAATTTACAGAGACAGAGAGAGAGAGAGGGGGACAGAAAGAGAAGTTTGTTAATGTGTCCATCACTCACTCACTCACTCACTCACTCTCTCACACACACACACACAAACACACACACACACACACACACACACACACACACACACACACACACACACACGCACACACACACACACACAAACATGCATGCACACAGACACACAACCGGCATCAGCCAGTATATTACAAATTAACCAATATACTGTATATTAAAGCCTGTACCTGACAAAGAAACTACAAACTAGCAGGGCACAGTAGGGCTCATATCCCCGCCAAGGCCTGACAGTACCCTTATGAAACCACATTAAAATTAAATAAACACAGATTTTTGGGGGGATCTGCACCAAATTGCTCACACTCATAAATATCAGTCCCCTAAATATGCCAGATTTTTTTTTAAATCAAGCTCCACAAATTATTATCTGAGACAATCAACAAAGATGTTGAAAAATGCCCTATTTTCGCAGTGTTAAAAAGGTGAGATGACATTCCTGCATCCGCCCCCTGATCCAGACCTGTACAAACATTTAATGGGTTCTTCCCGGATACATTAAATTACATAATAATAAATATATCACATCCTTCCACTCACTTCGAGTTTTTTTTTGCGTCATCCTGCTAAATATCAGACAAACAAACACGGACGAAAACTTCCCTCCCTTGGCAGAGGTAATGACATCATCCAAAAACATTGACGGTGACAAATCCAAATAATTTTGCAAGGTTTTCTTTTATTTATTGCCAATGTAATTGTATATAACTAACACAAGTATGGCTGCTGTTGAGCTTCTGCTTTTAAAACAAACCAATTGTCTTTAGTCATATGCCTGTAGTCCTATGGAGAGATTTTTTATAAAGAAGTGAAAAGCCAATGAATAATGTGATGAACCTTTGTTCCACATTGGTCAAGGCAGCACAGCAGAGGCTTTTCACACTGTCAAAGAACATCTGAACTGAACAATAACATACATATACCACATAGTCAATAAAACTGTTCAATGATTTCTCATGCTGTTTCTCGTCTATACATTTTAGAAAGGCAGCGCCTCCATGGTGCCACTGCACTGCCCCCTCCTGAGGATGAGTGGATTCTGGATTCAGAGCATGTTTCTCCCTTAATGTTTGTGCTTCCTCTCATGTATGTGCTTTGTCTATAGGGGCGTAGTGCCACAGTGGCACATTGTTTTTGTTTACCACACCAAGCTAAACAATAAACAGATTTCAGCCTGTTTTAAGTTATTATCATGATTACGACACGGGGGATGTGCTGTTTATGACTGACGTTTGATAGACATGTGAGGTTTGAATATGCTAAACAAAAAAATTGCTCATGTTCACGCAATTTATTTTTGAGCAGATTGTTATTCATTATCCTTGTCAGAGTGAACGGCAACAGATATTGCATTCCATTATGTTACCTTCACTATAATTTAATTATTAAATTCATTACTCTTTGTCAGGAGACTTGTTGAGTCAAATATATTGTTAATCAAAAAACACGAGTCTAATTAATAAAATAAGTATCAGTACAATGACAATAAATTCATGTCACACTTGGGTAGCAGGACCCAAATGTAGACACCTGACAACAGGCTGCGGATGAAACACACAGGTAAAGATCTTCAATATGACGTTAGTGTCAAGGCAACAGAGGATTTAAAACAACAGCACTGACAAACAAGACAGGGGTTTAAATTGAATGATAATGAGACAACAAGAGACACGTGAGGAAGAAGAACATGAGGCCTGATGAAGGAAGTAGTCGCAGGATTGCAAAGCAGAGGAACACAATGATGACACAAACGATGCACAGGAACTCTCTGTTTATTCCATCACTGTTCAGAGATGTTTGTGAGATTCTTATAGACTGAGAATGAAGATAGACGACATGACAGCTCTCCAAAAGTGAAGTCATGCGCCTTGATCACCATCTGGTGGCCAGCTACAGTGTAGGTCATAACTTCCACCTCCTCCATGTTAATATTTGGGACAAGAACCAAACTAAAAAGTCAAAACAACATGTTAAATACAGTTTTCTTTTTTTTTTATTTGATTCTCCATTATAGTGCTACATTTGGCATTGAAAGTACTCTCACCCACATTTGCTGGCAACAGAAAAATGTGTTACACTAATGAAGAATCCTACAAAATTGGTGGAAACATAAATTAGGCTACAGGTCTGTTTGACTTAAGGACAGTCACGGTGCTCATATTTTTTGTGTTTAAAACAATGTTATTTTGATTTGATTATGATTGTTATAACTGGACTGCACACATTCAGACCAAACGCCCCTAAGAAGAGGATTTCATGAAGGGAGAATCCTTCCACAGTACCAGTATTCAAGTAAGGATGATATAGAGGTTTGAAATCCTTTAAATGACATTAACACATCACATTGTTTCAGGTGAACTGTGGTGCCGACTGCATCTTTGGCTGTTCTGTGGCTCAGGAGGCAGAGCGGGTCGTCCACTAACCAGAACATCAGCCGTTAGGTCCTTGTCTCCCCGATCCTGAAGGCCAAGTTGTCCTTGGGAACCCAAAGGATATTGATGAATGTTAGAGAAAGTGCTTCACATAGATGTGCTACATGAATGTGTGTGTGAATGTGTGGATGGCAAAACTGTACAGTAAAGATCTATAGGAGAGAACATTAAGTGTTATATAAAAACAGACCATTTGCCATTTATCTTCAGGCCTGTACAATTTACCAGCGACTGTCACAAGGCAACTTTTACTCTGTTGTCAATGTGTTGTAACGATTCGATTCTGTCTTTTGTGTGTGCTGTGAAACACAAACACATATCAATAACTGTAGCCCAGCACTGTTTGGTGCATGGATGTCAAGCTGTCAGGCTGAACAGCATCTGGTTCCTGTTCCAAAATTATTCTTTTTTTTTTCACTTCTTATCCATTATTGACCAAATAAGTACTTTCAGAAGACTGACATGATACCTCCGGCCTGCTGGAAGATACCTCAGTCCACTGACACGGCCTCCTCGTCGTCCACTGCAGAAGTGCCTCCTCAAGTGCCACGTTCGATAGAACATGTATTGACCTGGTGCTGACAGGTGCCAAGCCTATGCCTTTAATGAATTATACTCACTGGATTAAGGTTATCGTCTGGTGGCTCCAAGAGAGCAAGTGTGATGCCAGACGCTGCAAGCCAATGTCAGACTGTCAACACAACACAGTGTAAATGGTAGATTGTGTATTATGTGTTAAATAGCTTGTATGAAGAGGGCCCGTCTCCTGGGTCAGCCCCTCCATATACGGGTGAATACTGGGGTTTGGGTGGGCCACCTTCTAAAATCAGTTAAGTAAAAACAAATATGAAAAGATGCAAACTGTTCTTATATTTAATGTCTACCTGTTGCCTGTTCCTCTTTTGTACAGTTATGTTTGTTCCATAATTTATATGAGGCGTAACAAGGAGAGTAACAGAAATTACATAAAGAGAGAGAGATTTGCACATAATATTCATGGTTGTAATCCATTTTCTAGCATTAAGGATTAGTGGTTGTAATTAATCTTCTTGTCCTGAGTAATCTTCACTTCTTTTTCTCACTTTCAACTGTTAATTAGTGAAAATTACAAGTAACTCCTTAAACTGTATGATTACAACATGTGGTTAGCAAATGTATATTTTTAGGTTTCTCACACCTTCACTCATTCTGCTTTTGTCTCACACACCTTTTTCTCACCGTTTTTGTGCCGCGGCCGTGTTTCATTCTTCGCACATCATATGCTTCACTTCCTCGTTAGCTGTCATTAGCAACCGCTGCTTACCGGGTGAAAAGTATGCAACATGCGTTTGTCTCCATTTCTGCATCGGCGGATCTGTGATTGACCTTGTGGCCTGCTCGAGAAAGACGTGAACGTGCATTTATACAAATTACTCACACCTGACTTCACCGAATCACACCCCCACCCGACCTGGTCTGGCTAATTTGAAATGTATAAAGTCAAGAAAGGCTGATGAAATCGAGCCTCGCTGCTTCTGTTGTCCTGAATTCCTAAATTCTTCTTCCGTGAAATAGCAAAAATATATTGAACAATCTTTTAAACAGTTTAAACGACACTAGGTAATCTTGTTTAATTTATATTTGTTCAAAAGGATTATAGTGAAGAACCAAAATCAGACGAGAGGATTCGAGGTCATCTTGCCCCAAAGCAATACACAGTGTGTTTTATATTCCTGCAGTCGTACCTATAACTCCATAATAAGGGGAGAGTTCCCTGCTGAAAATATCTCCTATGCAGTCAGAGGCAGCCCGGAGCCCACAGATGGGATGCTGTCTCTCTGCCTGTTTCACTGTTTGATATAAAGTCATCATTAGGGCTGAGAAAAGAAGACAGAATTTCTCTGGATGCTCTTTGTGGTTATCTCTGTGTTTAAATTAGAATTGAATTTCAACTCAGGCCCTGAAAAAGTGCAAAGTGCAGCTGGAAAATGCCAAGCTTGTTATTGAAACAAGTGCAACAAAGGCACAAATGAGTGGAAACAAAGAGGCAACCAGTGTATTTGTCAGTGTTTCCTCTGGATTCAGACAATGGGAATGTGTGCACTTGTAAAATAAAACCATGGACACAATTAAAGTATTGTTTTTTTCACAAATCTCAGCTTGCATGCATTTCTTAAGCATATCTAATATGAGTTTTCTGCACAGCCGGTCTGTGGGGCTTCTGGGAATGTCCTTAATGTGACAATGAGGGGGAGAGAGAGCGAGAGAGACCTGATGAGCATCAGTTCAACAGAGCAAACCTCTGCAGGAGACATTCTGTCCCCTAGTGGACGTCAGGGGTCAGTCTGTTCATCAGTCAGTGGATCTCAGCTGAACAGCAGCAATAACATCTGTATTGTATGAACATCTGAGCTCTGATCACACTACCCACACACTCTACGTATTGCAGCCGATACACATTTAGATCTATGAGAAGTCTGTCTGTACAATCCCACATGTTACAGATTTTTTAGCAGCTGTACCTTATTTTTAAAGCCAGATTATTTTCACATTGCACGCGGGGATATATTCTCACTGTAAATCAGTCGCTCAGTCAGTTTTAATTACTAGTTTTAGAAAAGGTTTGGTTGTTTTGTGTATTAAATGTATAAAGTGTACGACACAACTTGCTTAATAGTCTATTTGCAGCCTCTGCTTATTAAAATGCACAGTTTTGCTTTGAACATGTCTTGTTTCACATATGATGTATTGATGTGTTTGTGTCTCCTTGTCTCCTAATCTGACTCTAATGTTGCTTTACTAAGATCATTCTTGTGTTTTATTCATGATGCATTGTGAGGGGTCCTTGAGTGTTTAGAAAGGCGCCGTGAAATACAATGCATTATTATTATATTACTACAGTCTATAATATAATGGACCCGAATAAAATCTCTAGTTTCTGTCTGGCACTTAGCTTTGTGTGCAGAGGATATAGTTTATATAGTTTATAGTTTACAACATTAACACTTACTATATAACACGATATTGAACGACACTACAACTGAGACCTAAGTTACAGAAGAAAATCAACATCTCTCTGGCTCAGTCCTGATTAATGGGACCATTATGTTGAGTTAGATCGCATTGGATTCACTCATGTTGTCGCCTCCTTCCAGACAATATTGTTAAACTAGTCAGAGGAAATCTTGTTTGAAGGCAATTTGCTTAAGTTTAAATAATATATTCTTTATCTTGGACCCAAATGACCTGGACTAGAAGAGCTGGACTAAAATGTCTGTTTTAATTTGACAAGAGTTTCAGTCAGATAAAAACTGACTAAAAATGAAAAGGGTGAGGTTAACTAAAACTAACTTGGACTCTTTGTTTCAGGAGTCAGGACTAATACTAAATCTAAAACTCTCTGGTTCTGTTGGTGAACAGTTTTCTCGACTCGTTATCAGATTATGAACATTACGACATAAATGCTGCTTCAATCAATGCAAAATACATTGTATAGAAACGTAATGTAAGTGAGTCTGGGAAGATCTACTGGTAACAGGTATCCAGGTCCCACATCTTGAGGACCTATATATCATTCACAACCTAAGTGTTACTGTTAAATAATTCATTGTTTCAGATTATCCTGGCCCACAGTGGTTATTGAATATCGGATCAACAAAAGGAATTAGAATTAGGATGGAACCCCCCCCTCTCTCTTGTATCCTATAAAACCATTGCTGCGGAGGTCTCTGGATGCTCTTACATTAGATCCCTCAGTATTGTGAACAAATGGAGCCAAAGAAACGAACAAATTATCTATTATCAATAAGTTTAAATCATACGATAATTAACTAAAACCCCTGAGACACTGAAAACTGGGAATTATTGATGTTATTCATTGCTTTATTACAGCTTTACCTGTTGTGAATGTCACACCAATCATACTCATTGCTACACAGACTATGTGAGACTTGAACAGATGTGACGTCATGTGTGTATTGATGTACAGTACAGGGCAGGATTCAGGCAGTTCATTTGTTTATATTAGAGAAATCAATGTGTGGACAGTGCATGTATGATGGAAGGCTCCAGTCACGATGTGATCCATCTTTTCTCTTTTTCTTATCCGCTCATACATTCCTTACCGTTCCCGTCAATAAGTCTAAATGAGATAGTTTATTGACTAGAAATCGTTTTTTTCGTATCGTACAATCACATTAGTATTAAACTTCAGGTATAAAGGATAAGTAAAGTAGATGTTGCGATATAGAAACAGTAGGTGATAATATCAGAGAGTCAGATTACATGTTTATTATGATTCTGATGAATGTGTTTGTGCAGCTGATGGTCCAATCTGAATGTAATATCTAATAATTCCCTGTGTGAGAACTGATGCATGAATGAAAATCAAGTTTTTAACAATGTTAACATGTCAATATCTTATTTTTATATGATGCAAGACATAATCATGAGCATGATTACATGTCATTGATGTGAGTTCATACACACTGTGCGTCACAACATGCGTAATGGCAAGTGTGTGTGGTTTATTAGTGGGTGATGTATTAACAGAATCTTCAGCTGTTAATTTCATCGTTTTCCCCTCTTCACTCATAAGATCAGGCTGAAATAGTGAAAATTGAACCCACAGGGCTTGTAGTTTTGCAGCTCTATCTTCTAATACAATGTGGAAGAACTCTTGTATCCCTGTCAACCTCCATTTTAATTGAATGCTCAAATCCCTCTATTTTTACTTTATTTCTCCTTTGTCCCTTGTCCCATTTTTATAAATTGTGTAAAAATGTCAAAACCTAAGTTCAGAGGTGTGATTTCTGTTTACAACCAAACTCACACAAGTTTATAGAGCCAGCACTCGTAGGCGTTTAGGGTTTGGATGATGGTAATTTCCCTCTTTCTCTCTCTCTCTCTCTCTATGGGCAGGTACAGAGTAATTGTTCTGGGTGGTGTCATTGTTCAGTGGTCAGTGCTGCTGCCTTGCCGATAGAAAGAGATCAAACCCCACTGTGATGCATTGTCTGTACTTATGCACTTACAGGCTAGTTCAAGTCCATCCACATTATAATTAGGTTGCTCAAAATCAGAGGTCTGTCTCAGTAGCCTTTATCATCTGTACGACAAACAGCCGCAAAATGAAAAACAGTGACAGGGTTTTCTCCTAAGATTCTCATCGAAGCAAAGCAGGATTCTTTGCTTCTCTGGCTTCTCGATATCATGTCGTCACTTGATGCCGGCGTGATCATCAAGATGTCACAGTTTCATGCTCAGGAAACACAACATATGAAGTTTTTGGGGCTTATGTGCAATGCTAGTTAACGGTGCAATGCTAAAAAGATGAACACACACCAGGTTCACCAGCTGCCTCTTTCCCATAGACGTGATTTGGGGGCCTCCATTGTCGCATGAAAACGTGCGCCGTACCCGGACCCACAATGCAGGTCAGCAACGCATGGCACACTCACATTCAGAGTGAATGAGTGGTGTTTCATAGAATTGCATGCAGGGAAATATTCACTATAGACTCCCCTGATAAAGCCAGAGAAACATTTACACATATGCACAAAAAGCAAAACACAGGGACACAATTAACACTGAGGAAGCTGTGCTTAGAGAGGAGGTATAGGATTTACTGCCTGTAAAGACACATGCAAACATTAACAGCATCTTAAGGAAAGCCCTTCTTCATCTTCGTCTTTTTCTGCAATCTATCGAACCTCTGTGTGAAAAACCCTGTGGCCAATTCACTGCCCAAAATTGAATTTTCATAACAATACACCAACTCTCTCGGTTCAGGCTTTATACGCAGCAGCTGCCTCTTCACAGTGGAATTGTTGGTGGGAAATTACAAATAATTAGTGGGACAACATATCAAGGCCAAATGACTTCCTTAAACAAAACAAGTCGCTATAACAACAGCAGGTGGTCCCGCTTACACGCAAACACACACACACAAAAACAAACTCACACACTTGTTCCTGCAAGTAGTCGGAATTTGATTCCCGAGAAATACAGTGGACCCACACAGTTTTACCACCGTCTGTGTCGAAGCCCACTCCCATACACCAAAAATAGAATGAACCTTTTGTGTGCGACGGAGGTACTGTGTGTCGCTGCATTCAACACAAACCACACATGATGAGGAGAGGAGAACGAACACACAAAAGAGCATGTTGTTCTGTTTCTATTTCCCGTTTGCTCCATTAGAAATGCAATGTATTCAGAATTGACTACAACATTTATCGGCACAGTGGGGGTGTGGGGAATCAGTGCACATGCAAATTTCAAACCTGAGAAGAACCTGGAATATTTAGCCCTTTTTGAATGATCTGGATTTTGCCTTCATACACACCACATAAAGAAATGTTTACCGTGTCAATATTTGTGATTTGATGACGTTGGTGACTCCAGAGGGTTAAAAACATTGTATTTCGTAGTCTCCTGAATTCTAGTCATGCCAGTGGAATGGATCTAGGTTTAATACCAGTCTGTCAGTTGGTCCACCACTTTGGTTCCAACTGAAATATTTTGACAACTATAGAACGGATCGTTCTCCATAGTCCCCAGAGGATGAAATGTAATAACTTTGGTGATTTTTCATCTCGCGCCATCATCGGGTCAGAAATGTCTTTTCGTCCAAAGCTTTCGGTTGCACTAAAGTCCTGTAAAGCAGTTTGTAACTGCTACTGGGAAACGTGCTATGAATAAAGTTTGCTTGTAGATAAACACGGAATCGGTTCAAGACATAACATTGAACACTTCTGGGGCCCGTACTACGGAAGCAGGAATTGTGGTAATCGAGGTAACTTCAGGATTCACTGGTCCTTACTGGGATAAATCACCGTGGTAACTGAACCGCTAACCTGCTCCGGAGCAGGTTAATTTATTGATAAGAGATCAAAACGGCCCGATTACTAAACAATCACACCATTGGAAGACTGAGTCATTGATCTACAGGATCCTGACAGGGACAAAAGAGTTTACAGTAAAGTGACAAACAATGTTAGTTGCTGTTACCGTCTCTACTGGGATGTCAGTGTCTCCTCCTCATATCGTATTAAGATTCATTGTTCTGACGATGTCGCTGAGAATTTACGACACCGCCTCTGTCACATTTACACCGTCTCAGCTGGATAAGAAAACACAGGGTTAGAGAGACAGTTGATAACCAGCTTCATAGTGCAGGTTATCAGGGCGGCTGATGTTAGGATAAGTAAAGCCGGCTAAAGAAAACATATTGTGGTTATGTTGCACTCGCTCCGTAGCACAGGCCCCTGGTCTCAGTGATCAAGAAGCGCACTGCTGCTGCAATACACCAACATTTTCAGCAAGATCACTGCAACTAAAGCACAAATCAAAGTTATGTATAATGCATTTAAAACTGGGTATTTTCCAGCAACATTACCATTTAGCTTTTCTTTAGTCACTGACTTTGACAGACTCTGCTTCTTATCCTGGAAACAAGTATTCGAATGAGCCAGTTATGGAACACTAGCCTGCAGGTAGAATTATATTAAACACATAAAGCCTCAAAAGAAATCTCATCTACTTGCTGTATTCTCCCCAAAAAATTTTTTTTTTCTTTATATCAACCATGTGGAATACAAATCTTTCAGGTACATATGATTACAAGAAAATATATATTTATTTCCCACAACTTCTTTTTTTCATATGCACCAGTGGTTTAGTGCATCTTAATGTCCGGCTGGGCGCTGCGGTTCTGAATAGGATAGGAGCAGGTGTCTCATTCACATGTACAGTAAAGGGGGACAGATGAAAACATACATCGAACACGCCTCGGAGGGGGCAGCGCCTCTCAAACATCCGAGATGTTCTGTATTCTCTCCAGAATTTCCCCCCCGTGTAGATTGCCTACAACCCTATCAAATAAAATGAATAATATATGAGAAGTAAACTCCATCAATTTGTTATTGTCATGGATATCTAGAGAGCAGCCTGTTTCTGATTTGTTTCTATTTTGCTGTTTTACCTCGGGCTACGGTAAACACACTTGTCAGTGTTCCCTGGGATCTCCTTTCGTGTGTGTGTGTGTGTGTGTGTGTGTGTGTGTGTGTGTGTGTGTGTGTGTGTGTGTGTGTGTGTGCGTGTGAGAGTATGTGTGAGTGTAGTCATCTAGGATTTATTTTCCTTTTAGTGCATATATGTAGGCAGGGGTGTGGTGGGTTTATACCGTGCGCACATCATGTATGCATGGTGATATCTTTTGAATATACATGTAGAATCAAAAATGCATGCAAGACTCCCACACTTGTAGAAAGTAGCAGGGAATTTGCATTCTAAGAAATCTGCATGGCTTAAGGAAAGGGAAATGATCTTTATCTATTGCTGATACAACTGCAAAGTGCATCAACAAGTCACTGGGGTTTATTTAGGTGCATCGCCTCATGTTACGCATGTTTAGTATGAAAACGCTGAACAGTTACCTACCACTAAAACAGCGATGGCCAAGATTTCATCCTTTGCAAGTGCTCTGACACACTAGCTCTGCCACACATAGCAGAATCTCCCCTCATTTACAAGGAGATGGAGAAGGATCTGCAGAGATGTGAAAATAAGCCCAGACTTCCCGATGAGTATTCCACTCACAGCTCTCTGACCTTGAGGTGAGCTTATCCCTGGCTGGGTGTGCAAAGCTGCATGAATTATAATATCCACCTATAGGTCCAGCCCCAGCCTCCAGCCTGACCAAACAGTGCCAGGCCTTGCAAAGCCTTCTCCTAGCATGAGGCCAGCAGGAGCTTTGCACCACAGTGTTACTCTGCCTGCTGAGGAACGAAGTCCTGGACCAGTCTTACACTTGGTGTAAGAATACAAAACAAGCACGAGGATCATGGAGGACTAACTGGTGATGTTTCTATTCTCTTCACGTAAATGTGAGTTATTGAGAGTAAGTCAGCTGCCGACTAAGAATATCAGAGATGTGGGAATTTGATTATTTAGTTGTACAGATGGCTGCTGTATCTCTGCTCAGAGTTTAAGGAATGTCCAACGTTTGGTTGTTACATGTGACAGGTTGGTTTCAGAGACATACATTTTTTTTACTGTTAGTTTTTTTAGATGAAATTACATACACCTACATACACAGTTCTGTTTTATTATCTCCGCCAAGGAGGTTACGTTTTCGTACAGTAGGACAAATACAACTCAACTGATTTCCATGGAAATTTTAGAAAGAGTGGAGCATGTATCAAATATCCAGGATTTGTTTTTAACTAAACATAGCATAATCCAAATAATCCAAATCCATCCAAATAAAAATCCGGATTAAATGGCACTCAGCTCCTACCTCCGCCAAGGTCACCAGATCCAGATTTTGTCTGGGGGATGCACACCTAAATTACACACGACGATAGATATCATCCCTTGAACATGCTTGATATTTTTTTCATCAAGATCCATGCATGGGAAATTTGTGATAATGTGACAAACTCGCAATGTTAAAGAATCATTCCACAAGTTTTTTAGAAATCCATTCAGTAGTTTTTGAGTAATTCTGTTGACAAACAAACTAACTAACCAAGCAACAAACGTACAGGGGTGAAAACATGACCTTCTTGGGGGAGGTAATAACGTATTTGTTGTTTAATAAAGTAAAAGTAAAGCGATGTACAGTTGATAATACTCAACTGTATTATTCCTCCTCTCGGTTTCGGCTGTGCAGAGATCCCTTACTGTGAGATGCAGCCAAAGTACCACAGACACCTCTTCCCTCAGAGATTTGCATAGATTAACACAGGATTGTGCCAATGCTCCAGGGGGTGCACAACTTATTAGCAATGTGCATAAATGGATCTAGTGCCAGATTGTAACAAGAGTGTCATAATGGAGTTTGCATTGGCCACTTTAGCACATTACGATGAAAAAAAAAAAATCTAATGGCTGTGCTAAAAGGATGTAATTTGACTTTATCAGTGCTGCACATGTTAATATCAAAAGTTATATATATTTACATATTACTTCACATGTTCATCCATCCAGCTCAACCATTGGGCACAAAAAACAGTCAGTTGGGCTCAGTTAGTTTTCTCTTTGGCTCGGTCGGGTTCAGACAGAAAGTTGCAGGCCAAGCAGCACTCTACAAAGAGTCGGCCAAACTGGGATTCGAACCAAGAACCTTCTTACTGAGGCAACAGTGCTAACCACTAAATTAATATTAAAAATGTTTTTAATGTTGTGTGACCTTATTGTCACAAAAGGGGTAATTGTAGGAGATTATAGTACTGGTAGTAAAATTATTACTTAATTTCCTTATGTATGCAGTGAACTATAGGATTAAATCAGGTATAATAGAACAGCATGTCAGCGTGAAACACACTGACAATAAACAAATGCATGAATAGTCTAGAAAGAGAAACTACTGGTGTTGAGAATGTGGAAATATGCAACTCTGAAAAAAGTGGCCCAAGGGCAGAAGAAATAGGATGTTTTGCAAATCTCATACAGCCGATGAACGTGTGTGACAAAACGCCTGTGAGCTTTCCCATTAGAATAGTCAGATGCCACAAGTTGGGAAATAGGGAGCAGGTTATTGTCAAAACAGGATTTGACCTGTCAAGCACAACAAATGATAAAGTCCAGAGGTAAAATACAAAATAAAAAAAGCGACGACTGGCTCACGAGGCAGGAAGAGGAGTGAAATGTCAGGTACTGTGACGCACGTGTGGCGCTCCTGGAGCTCACGTAAAAAAAGTAGTACAAAGTAGTCGTGAAGCTCGGCTGTATTCCCTGTGCAGTTTGCAATAAACCTACCGAGTGGACCGAGAAACCTGCCTGACTCTGTGTTTGATAGTATACTTCTTCTTAGTTTATATGGAGTACGGGCTCAGGCAGATATAAATAGAAAAGTTTTCTCCCACAAAATGCGGCGTCTTTAATCTCGCTGCGTTCTCACTCAGCTCGCCACCTCTTCAGTGTATCTGTTTTGTGAGACGCTGCTGAGAAAGTGTTTTTTACACGTTTAGAAAGGCTCCAGCAGGATGTTCTTTTTATATAAGTTTAATTTATTGGTTCATCAGCTCGACCTTCTTGAGGAACATTTGTATTTATTTGTCTGATGCGACGCTGCATTTGACAGAGGGCTGATAGTAAAGTTGATCTCCTCAGTTACAAAACAGGAAGAACAGACAGACAATGAGAGAAAAGTTTATTGAAAGAGAGAAAGGGCGATAGATAAATTTTGATGAGTGCCACACTTTAAATTATTCTGCTGTGAGTAATAAAGGCCGTCTCCCTGATATTTTCCTCTCTCTCTCTTCCCCTGTCTCTCCGTCTCTTTCTCTCCCCACTGTCATCTGTCTTTCCTCCTCGCCTTACCGCCTGTTCCCTTGTAACCCCTCCTTGTACCCCAACACAGTCTCACACACACACACGCACGCACACACACACACACACGCTTGCTCTGCCTTATCTTTATTCCCAGACAAGGCCCCCTGTTTGAGCTGTCATTATAACCACTTTGAATAGCCGAGCTTCCCGGCGAACGAGCAGAGACACGCTGTGGCAAATCACACAACACTTTCTTCCTGTCCGACAGATGCATGTCATATTTCATTCTGGGTGAGGTAATACGTATTGAAGGATTTGACTCCAAAATCCTGCAGTGACTGATCACAGCTCGTAGTTTTTAGCTTTTAAAAAAGATAAATGCTTCCAGACAGCGCTGGTGTTCGCCTTGAGCAAGAAGCATTCCTGCACCCAAGAGGCTCAATTATTTATTTTACTATCTGAGGACAAGTGGTCAGGACGGACGGACGTCTCCGGAGGACTGTGGACGGAGGCCTGTGCTCCATGAAAAGAAGCGATGCATGAATAAGAGCAAGTATTTTGGTTAGTAAAGTAAACCTTATTTCCTCCGAAAGGAAATAAGGAGCTATGAACATGTTACGTAGTTAAGCAGTCGTTAAAAAAGTGTCTATGAAATATAGTATATGATAAACTGTCTTGAATAAGAAATGCACATTTACAAATAGTTTAAATTGAGTTTGTTTTATTGTGTTACTTTGATAACTGTGTTCGCCTCCCAAGACGTTTGATGAATAACAGGACTTCAGGAAATGTCCACTGTTGGTCAATACAGAGGGTAAAGATAAATTAGCTATGTGGTCGTTCAGGTTGGAGGACTGGCTCCAATCGTCAGTTTCAGAGATGAGAGCAATCAAACATCTTTCTGCCCTCAGTGTCGCACACCCGCCTCTGCTTCTGTAACAGTTCTGTGGTTTTGTCATTTGTGAGAGACAACTTTTGTAAGTTTATAAAGTTTACAGTCTGACATGCCTTTGCTCCTGCACTGCTGTCTACTAAGAATAAGAAACAAACTAAAAGGTCACTGATTCCTTTGGATCAGCTCCGATAAAACGATGAAATGTCAGTGTGAACACGAACCTCAAATAAACCAAACCACTTGTGTTTTTGTTGTGGTTTTCTGTTTTTCTACTATTTGGTTTGAACTTTGAAATTTGCCATTTGTAACATTGTTGTCCTCTGTCCAGCAATGTTGGGTTTTGCATCTCAGAGCTGAAAAATCATGGTAAGAAAAAGTAGTGATTCAAAATATCATTCATTGAGTCTTATTTTATCCAGAAGCCTGACGACAGTAACCGAACAAGCTACTCTCTTCTGCTAAATTATTCCTCTTTCGGGAGCAAACAAGCTGTTATAACACGTCACCATGTTCCCCTTCTATGCCTGAATCTGAGAAATCGATATAACCTCTAAAACAATAAACCGTTTTAATTTAATGCTACATTTATTTGCAGCTTTTGCCAACGAATCTGCTTCTGTCTGAAACGCAAGATTTCCATGTTTTCTGTAAATTGAAATCTCCTCCACTGAGAGTTAACCGATGTTTTGGCGGAATAATGACTAATGTAATGTGTGATGCATCATCTCTTAAACACCTCTGTTCACGCTCTTCACACCGCTCCGTCTAACGGGAGGTGCGACGGATCGCCAGCTGATGAATTAACACAAAAGCTTGGCTACTTCCTGACTCCAGGCCCCTTCCTCCAACCGGCTTTAAAGGACAGACACTCCGAGAAGGGATGTTTACACCAGATACCAGATGATCGCACAGAAGGCACGAACAGCCAGACATTCATGATTAACTATGGGAGGTGATACCAGTGTGATTTGTTCCTAGTTAAAATGAAGAGAAGGAGCATTGAGAACACAGACGATATGTGTTAACTACACAGATTCTCTTGAGTTTATGACAAATAACTTCTTTCAGACGTGTTGTGTGACAGTTTCCAAATCCTGTGTGAATGGAAACATATGTTAACTCAATTCAGAGAGAGAGAATAGAGGGAGGATTTAAATAACTCATGAACCTTCATCTAATTTGATTTAGTGAAACACTTCAGCAAAGGTGTAGGTGCAGCTCGACGTCGACTTTACACCTTTTGACTCCAAAATTAGTTTTTAGATTTTCAGTTTGTGAAAACGACAAATAAAAACTGCAGCGAACATTGAGGAGTATTAGAACGTCTAAGTAACAGAGGGATATTATTTGTACCAGAATTCCAGTGGATGGATGTTAAAATATGTTTTTCAGCTTTATACATTATATATTAAGTCTCCTTAATTTGTCCAACCATTAAAAAAATCAATAATACTATTTAAGCTGCTTATCAAGCAGAGTCAGTAAGAGTATTAGAATTGTTATCAATCCCTGGTACTATCCAAAGTCATTGCCTCAGTGTATAAGCAGTGGGGCAGAGAGGCATTGTGTATAATTAGAGGTAAAAACATATATTCAGCCATTTATTTTGCAGTGAAGTGTCAGTTTATTTCATAGTCTTTCATACCTGCTGGTATTTAGTCTGACGGCCAAGGTTATACGCACACACAAATTTCAGGCACAGAAACTTTGCTTTCTTTAAACTCGGCATACAGCATTACTTGCAAGGTGACATGGAAGTGTGGTGCTTATTATTGTAAAAGCACTGAAAAGGATCAGCTTGCCGAAGGACTGTACGGAGTAAAGATTCAAGACAAGTAACAAAGAAAGAATAAATATATGTAATCACTTTTGGGAGCAATGTTAAAGTTGTGCTACTAAACAAAGGATAACTAGAAATACTGCACGACAGTTGCATGCCTCCGCCAACCATTGCAGTTTTGGTCTGCATACAATTTTTAGATTCATATAAGTTCATGGAGCCCTTAACCTTTGACCCTTATCTACCAAAATCTAATCAGTTCATCCGTGAGTCCAAATGAACATTTGTACCAAATTTGAAGAAATTCCCTCAAGACGTTCTTGAGATATCGTGTTCACAAGAATGGGACGGACAGACAACCTAAAACATTAAGTCTCCTGCCACTGGCTCTAGTGGAGACATAATATTACAACTGATACATCCTGATCTGATAATAACTATCTCCATGCATCCAATGACTCAGTTTGATTACCATTGTATTACCATTTAATCTAAAGTCAATAAAAATCATTATTGAATCGTTATTATTGTTAGTGCACATATGCCTACTGTTACATTTTGGTATCAGAGAATACATCATGTATTGATTAGGCTCTGCAGACTTTAAAAATAATCTGACTTTTCTATGTTTAGAGGAAGAGAGAGGAAAACAGGATAATACAAAGAGAAAAGACAGGTCCTACACTTTAGAGCCAGTGGGTGGTGATGAATGACAGCTTGCAGTTGATCTGAGAATGTCTGGCCATTTTGTTTTCTGAGTTTTAAGCAGGTGAACTTACAACATTTTTAGAAACAAGGCCAGAGAAACTACCTGACGCTGTGAAAGCAGCAGGTGTGCGCAACACTTACATAGAATCCATCCTGAGGCAGAAACTTTCTGGCTTTGTCCTTTGAAACACACAACTTGTTTTTCACATATGTTTGTGTCAATAACTCATGAGGTGTAAAACATTTTGTCATTTCCAAATGGATGCACCAACAAAGGTTGTGGAAGTTAGTTTGTAATTCTAAGGTAACATTTACACCTCTCTCACTGCTAAGTGTAGACGTAAAGCACAAACTTATGAATAAAATCATGAACTTTTTAAAAAGTGCAGGCTTTATTCTTTGGTGCAGAGTTGCTGCTAAATCATTTTTACAGAGCTGTGATGAGGAGGGATGCAGAAGATTTTAGGAAATGCTCTCATGAACGTCTCATCACCATGGTTACGATACAGGAGTCTTGTAGGCGTTTCATCTGCTCTGTTCAAGCCGCTGTCCAAAAACTAAACCAGGAAAGAAGGCAATTTAGAGACAGATTTCACTCATCATCTCAAAAGTGGTAAATGATTAAAACTATTGATGAATCCGGTAACATTTTAGGACATAAGCCGAAAATATCATTGTAATTAGGTATTACAGGTATAACTATACTTTTAATTACCATTATTATTATGGACAGTGTTATTGTGCAACACTTCTAGCAACTATGCTTCTATCATGTTTTAACAAGAAAAAAATCTTCTGAGCATTTAAAAGCTGTGCTGTATAGTGTTAATTCATGTATTTGTCAACAACTGTACTTCTCATGAGTAGAGTTTGGTGTACAAACCATTGACTGTTGGCTATATAACAATGGACAACATGGCAGCTCCCCTAAAGTGAAGCCCAAGCATCTTGATGGCCCACGGGTGGCTGGCTGCAGTAAAGGTCGTAAACCCATGTTAGTGGATTGGACATGGACCAAAAATAAAATGTCAAAGTACACTTCAAATACATTTTTCTCAAAGATAGTTTCTGTCATTGTAAGTACTGCTTGCACGGATGCGTGGTTAAGTGCAATGTTGTTCTAGTAAGTTTGGTTTAATTTAGTTATTTAAAGCTATAAAAACGGGTTAAAATATCATGACAGACTCACTCATGATTGGTCAGACGCCTGTAATGGCAAGACGTCCCTTCTGCACAGACTCTGGCTCAACATGATGTCATCTGCGATGGCAGCTTTCGTATCTGTGATATTTGGCTTCTTTGCTGAATTGTGGTACTGAAGTAGAGAAGCGTCCATCTTTATTAAGTCTATGGTATAAACAGGAATTATTGTAAAATACAGACGTAGTACTAAAAAAGCTTGAATGAGCTATAATTGTTGATATCCAGTGTACAGTAGTAAACTTAATAATGTCCTAGTATCTCGGAAAACTACATTATAGTGTTAGTTATGTGCTTCAGTCTGTCGTCAGGTTTCCACCCACAGACTGATGGACAGACTGAGAGAACTAATCAAGATTAGAGTCAGAGTCTTCCATGAATTGAGCACATTGCATAACTCCCCTGTCAGCTCCGCCACAGGTTTGTCCCCTTTCCAGGTCTCCGTGGACAACCAGCTGCCGTTATTTCCGTCACAGGAAGGTGACACCGCTGTACCCTCAGTCCAGCATCACCTTCGGCACTGATGGAAAGTCTGCAGAGAGACCAGGGCTGTTCGCCTCCGTTCCTCTGAGACCAATAAGCGCCTGCCTGACCGATGGCAGATTCCTGCTCCGGACTGCTCTCTGGGTCATAGTGCTGGGCTTTCCTCCAGAAATATTCCATTGAAAACAGACTGTAGGAGAATGTCACCAACCTCTATTGGACCTTTTATCATTGAAAAAAAATAAAGAAATCAATCCCTCAGTCTTCAAACTTTCTTTACACTGGTCCATGAGAATTCACCCAAACTTCCATGTCTCCTTGGTTAGGCTCATCTCCACCAGTCCTCTGTAGGATCCCCCACCTGCTCCTGCATTGCTCAGCCAGCTCACACACACCACAGACGGACCCTGGACCTGGATCTGTGGATGTTGCTTTATTACCTTTGGACTCTGGGAACTGTGAACTATTGCTTTGCCAGCACATTCAATATTCCTGTTACCAGTTTTTCATTAAATCTTAGAAAAGAACTCTATTTCTCCTCTCCTGTGTTCTGCCTAAGAATCCGCCATTTAGCTTGTATCTTAACAGGTTAGATGTAGCAGTGTCTCTGTGTGTAGTCAACAACTGACTGTCAAATCAATTGAAGTATAATGCAAATATTTCAATAATACTTATTGTCAATTTTCACATCCCCTATTCACATAGGGATTATAGATAAGTACTTTAGCTAAAGATACGTTATTTTGTCATGTTAAGTTAAAAATTAAATACATAACATAAGGAAGCCTTTTTTTTAAATGGGCATCTTTAAAAAGTAATTTTAGAAAAGCAGATAAAAGTGTACATTTCTTTCTTTCTTTTTCTTTCTACCTCTCAACCAATTTTCTAACAATTTCAAACCAACTGAACAGACAGTTACATGTTTTTAGTTATAGGCCCGGGTCCGGGTGCAGACTGCAGTTCGCCTATTAGTGGCCTCTGTTGTAAATGAACCTCATGCTTCAATAAATTAAAAGTAACAGAATACAACATTTGATAACATTGCTAACAGGTCAACTGGACTTGGTTGAGCTTCTTCAACTTCAAGAAACCAGCCAAGTCCAGTTGACCTGTTTTTAGCACTTGGTTCTACCATGACCTGGATGACTGAGAATCTCCACAGACACATCGCTACCCTTTACAAAATTAGTTGATAAAACAAGACAAGATTGTAAGAATGACAAAAAAAAAATTCTTAACAATTACAAAAATCATTTTGAAATATAGCAACATACACATAGTAGAATTAATCACACTACTAGACAAGAAATATTACCTTTTTAAGGATAATGTCGGCAGGTCAGCTCAAAGCGGAACATGATCATTGCACTTGATGCTTGATTTTCATAATAGGTCATTCATCAGTTGTAATTTGCCTGGATAATCTTCCCATTTAGATCTGTGAGGAAAAAAATTAACCCAGCCAATTTCAAACTGATGAATGACGCCATTATCAATGTGATGGTAAATTGAGAGGTCACACTGAGGTGGCAGCTCAGGGAACCGGGACCCTCCCATAAAGGAAAAGTGTCAACACTTGACAGAGCTTGATTTCTCACCTCCATCAGCGGTTATTTATGATGCCAAAGTTTATTATTAAAGGTCAAGGGGAGCATTGTTTCACAGGACAAAGTGTTTCATATCCACAGCCCCTGTTGGATGGGATTAATATTCATGGGGGGGAGTTGGATGAGAGGAAGTACATGCAGTACCTCTCGATGCCAGTTTGAGGGCGTGAAAGCCACATTACAGGAGCGTGTGTGTGTGAGACAATGCACAACACAAAAAACAACTGAGGTATTAAACAGACATATTGTGAATACAGATTGGATTCAAGACCCTGCAGACCTACACAGATTTATTTTTTGATATTCTGGCTAATTAGACCTGTGTTCTGATTAAAGTTGGCTGACCTACTGTTAGCTGTGAATTACATGAGGTGACTTTGCAGCACACAGTGAAATGTATTTGTGAAACAGGTGGTGCTTGAACCTGATAATAACGTGTGTGTGTGAATATATTATTTGTGTAAACCAGCATACAAGAGGAGAAGAAAATGAAAAAGCACATAATAGGGTCAAATACTCAACAACCATCAAGACTGAAATGACTTATTCTGTGGTGAATAGCGTTTGAGTGGAAGGTTTTTCCTGCTGCTCTTCATTGAAGAGAGCAGGGTTGTGTAGAATTACATGGAACAGCAACGCTGATATGTTCACCTCTTTATATTATATAGACACGTTCTCTCCAGTCTATCAAATGTCAGCAGTCCTGATGGTTTTCAAATGTGGGTCCACGTTCACTAGATGTGAACATGAAAGAACTGTTCAGTTTTACCACATCCATTAGCGAATCATCTGATTGTGGCCTTGTAATTATTCTAACTGATTATGGTCATTTCTAAAGCAGGTAATCACGAGGCTGTAGCTTGAGATCTTCTAATAAACCCAGGCTTGTTTTTCTCCTTTTTATTTATGACTGAAGCTTTACATCTGTTAACATAGCCTGGTCACATGGAGGTGGGTGGTGTTCATACTATAGACTGTTGTTTTACATTCACACACACACATCCATACAGTGCATCTATGGGCAGCACTTTGTCTATGAGAAGGGGCAATTTGGGGTTCAGTAGCTTGCCCAAGGACACTTTGGCATGTGGACGAACTGCTGGACTTCTGGTTAGAGGACATGCGCTCTAACCCCTGAGCCACAGCCCCCCATTTGCATTTCAACACGACACAGTGATGTCACATCCGTGATGTCCACAGGAATGAACATCAATACGTACCTCAATGCGAGGTTGTCCGTTGTGACTCCATTTCCCATTCTTCCACATTAGAAAGTGGCGCCACCAGCGTAGATACGCCTACACAGCAACCCACACAGATGGGTCGTCACCACCCAGGCTGGTGACGTCCTGACAAACAAATCCGATCTGTTCTCTGGCAAGAAACAGGACGGACAGTCTGTCCTCAAGATACGATTTGAGACACAAACTGGATTTGCCTGCAGGAAGCCTGAATAACACGCAGTGTCAGAAATTACTGTAAACCTTTACTTTAGCAAACCACTTCACAAACTTTCGCTCCCCTTAACAATGTGTTGTCAGTGCCTAAACAAAACCGTATTACTGAGTATGATAATTAACCAATAAACCAAGTATAATAATGATCTGGCAACAACAAAGGGATATTGTCTATTTTGTTGGAAAACAAATATGTAGTCTGAGAACGTTTTACTGCTACTTTAAGTATTAAGGGATTTACGATTTGCCAAATATGATAATTAGCAACATATCCTCATTACGTTAATGAAAAATTTAATCCAGTAGCAATTACCTTTCTGCTGCTGCAGTTTGTAAGAAAACATATTTACTAGGAGACAGGGTTTTACAGGGGAAATGAGGGGGATGACAGTTACTGTCCTGAGATGACGGCTAATCAGACATGATGAGTTCAAACTACTGTGCAGGCGCCATGAGCGTGTGGAGGCCTTAAAAGTCACTGTCCCACACATGTAATAAAACAGTAAATTCACCAAGTCTCTGAAATGCTCACAGCGGGCAGCGTGACATGTGAAACAGCCGCTGTGATTAATAACATTAATAATTGCTGAAGCCTATTTTGGTGTAGCAGTTCCAGACACCTGGTATTTTTACATGTTTGCTCACAGGTTGGTTTCACCGGGACAAATAAAGAGAACAGAGGCATCATTAGTGTCACAGGTTGCACCTTAATTAAAGTGTATAACGTGAGGAGGGCCGTCCGTATCACTCCGCCATCAGGAGCTTCACTCCCTGCCTTGAAGGATGCTTCCAAGTGAGGCTGCTTTACGTATAAAACAGACAGTGAAAAACGATGCCTCGGTTTTAAAGATTAATCTGTTTCGTAAATATGTTTTATTGAGGATAATATGGCAGGAGGACCAGGTGTTTATTGTCGTGAAATCGGATTCAGATTCAGCCTGTCAGGATTTATTCACAGATAATAACCAGCTTGCTATACATTATCTGGTGACTAATGACTGTGGCCCCACCATGGCTTCCTATCACAGTTTGTGGTGCAGCTTATTTGTTTAGTGGAATTCATTTCTGCACTTTTGAGTGAACATGCTAAAAGCCACAAACTGTGGGATAAAGCATGATTTTTCAACGTGATCGCAAGACTATGCAAAACATGACAATATAACTTACAGTCCAGGAGGTGAACATTACAAATAACAAACACACTTTACCCTGAGACTATGAATACATTTCTTCAACCGTACCCATTATAATCCACTTAAACGTCATATTTTTTAGTCCCAGTCTCTTTACAAGAAAATATGTCTGTGCCAACAATGAAAAATTACAAATTTAATATTTTTGTATCCCTGTACAAGATGAGAGGGAATATCAGGCATATTTTTTGTCTCACTAGCTAAAAAAAAATGTTACTCGCAGTCTGGATACAAAACTGAAATTGTTTGCAATAATTCTGCACTCAAGCCACAAGCCTCAGAATGTCTTAAAACTGCTGAAGCGGTGTACAGAGCAAGTGGCGTCTTATCCCAGCTGCAGCCAGTGAGGGACTGTAGATAAGCAGTAAAATTGAGCATACTCTGCCACATGCACTGTGGAAAATAGGCTATAGGCTTCACGCATCATGTACCCCAGCTTATACATCATCTCTATGTGATCGTGTTGCAGTCTACTGTCTGGTCGATGTGTTATTCCAACATGTCCCAGGTACAAATTTCATTACAGGCTCCCACAAAACACGTTGAATTCTTCATCGAATGACTTAAAAGTAGGACAACGGCAGAGTCTTGTTTGAAACCAGGTATGTGAATGTCTGACTGAACTGCTGGTACGTCGCCATACTTTTTTAAAATGCACATGCAGAGGCAAGATTTCATGAAAATGGTGCTGGAAATAAAATAGCCTGTCATGTTTTTTTCCTGGGCTGCCATTCTCAGCGGAAAACACTCATAATCACTGAACCTTTGTTATGCCAGACTGGATTCACTTCAATGGCAAAGTCACTTCCTTCGCTTGCTTGTTCAGACCGGGCTATTGATCCCGACAAACAACCCATCCAGGGTGTGCTGCAGTCGTCCCAACACATCTGCCCTCGTGTCGCACTTCTAAGTTGCCTCTATCAACAGATCCCTCCTGTGCGTTGCAAGGCAAACATTCAGCAGAGTTTACCTTCAATGAGCGGAGCCATAACAACTCACTAAGTGTTTGCTCAAGCAGAAGGTGGGGAGAAGTGCGGGTGGAAGAGAGGGAGGAAGGCAGCGATGATAAATCACCAGCGAGTACCATGTGAAGCTGACAGTATTATATCCTTGGACTGTTCCTCAGTAGGCAAGGTTAGGCTGTCTATCGGTGGGCTGTGGCTCCCTCTGAGGCGGCAGGAAAGGCAAAATTAGGCAATTACAGGCAAATAAATCTTGTATCCCTTGACAGCGGCTTTCAGTCGGAGTGTAAAATGGTGTTAAGATTCAGATGGAGTGCCTCTGTGCACCAGGAATTGGGCGTGCATGATGTACTCTGCACACTATGAAAGAAGGTCCGTTTACTGTTACCAGGAGCTGTTGCTGCTCACTCCACCTGCTGCAGACCATTAGAAACATAACATGCTTTTATTTTGGCAAACATATGGGAGCTTACTATAATTCATGCCTAGAGATAGTTAAAGTGATGTTACAGATTTTTTTGTGTGTTCTGGCTGCTGGGTGTACATGTGGAGATATAATTTTGCTGTCTGTTCTAACCTGGCACAACAGGTTTTAGCTCTAGGGTGTAGTCTGGTAATGTCTTATTTATCAATAATGTGCTGACGTAGGTAAATAGCTGAACTGAATATCATTTTCCGGGAGGCTCTGAACGGCCCTGAAGGGAAAGTGGGCGATTTGTGGAGGGATGAGGAGGGATGTCGTCTCCTTTAAACCAAAATGATCCAAAATGCTTCCTCCTTCATAACCTGTCAATTCTGTCATTCCCGATGAGAGACGTTCACATGAGCATCTTATAACTAGTTAATGCTGATAACTAGATAGTGGGAAAAGGTATATTTTTTTTAATGTATCGAAAGGTATCGAGAGGAGGGCAGTGCTCTGCTTCTAGCTCCGCCTCTCTCCGCCATTAAAACATACTTGAGAGTTTGTCACATCAGCAGCACCAGGAGAAATTCTACCCACATCAGTGTCCATTAAAGCATCCGCAAAGTCTTTACCGTTTTAAGGAGGAAGGCAGGATTCAGCATAAACTCAATAGATACTACTTTCACTGTGTACATTCATGCAACAAGCATACATTCTGTATAGACTAGCATTTATTTTAGTTATATTATTTTTTGGCATTACTACAATAAATTGTAGTGTACAATTTATTATTTGTATTAATATTATCATTCTTAACTGCAGGGATGTCATGCCACACACTAGTAAAAATCAATCCATGCATTGTTGAATTATTTTGCTGATGCTCCTGTCAATTGACTACTGGTTGACGGCATCTGGTTTACAGAGGCCTTGCTACCTCGTACAGATATCGTATGATGTGTTTAATGGTACCTGTGTAATTTTTGAATTTTGACTCCAGCAGGATTCCACTCACTAAGACATTGACTGTCTTCTTTTCTATTTGCATCTCATAAACAATAATAACAGCGGAGGATATGCATGCATGCATGCAACCAAGAAGAGGCTGTGTAGACGGAGAACTGGTTGATATTCACTGCATGAAATCACACCTCAGTGCTCCTGACTTTACCAGCAGAGGAGGTGAGGCTGGAAATAGTAAAGATACATTTAATGATAGTGAAACAGAGGTATAGTTAGTATTCATGAAGAGACACGCCACTGCGACGCCTGTTCTGCAGCGGAGGGACATGGCTGGCCAAACACGGCAGCTTGAGGTAAATGCACAGAGGTAGTTTATAATGTTTGGGAGCCATAAACATTCTGCCCTTGGCTCTTCCCTAGCAGACGGACCATGGAGAATTTTACTACTGCCATAAAGCATGTTCATCTTGCTTCCCCTCAGTTATAACACACCGAAACACGCACATACACAAACACACTCGCACACGCCCATCCCTGTCATATTTCACAAACATGCATTAGAAGGAAGTAAACAGGACTGCATTCTGTAAACAGAACGGTTCACGGTTCCCCTCGCTGATGCACTGCTTGTCTCCGCAGCAGCAAAACAAAAAACAAAGGAAGGATTTTTCAAGGTTTTCAAATATGAATGTCAAATTGTAGTATAATGGAATTAAGAAAAAGTGGGGTTCCCCTAATAATAACTGTAATGACATTCAGTACAATAGCTCTGCAATAAATTCAAGGCCTGTAGACCCTTTAAAAAAAAATGATATTCAGTCATAGGTGTTGAATTGTAATGCATGGAGTTTCTGGACGGCCCAAATTGATCCTGTATACACACATGCATGCAATGTTTTTCATAGATACACACCTGCCTGTATGGACACATACATACACACACACACGTACACAAAATGACCCTAAGGAAATAAAGGAATTGGGCAGTACGTTTTCAAAATTGAATTAAAATATTGATTTTGCAATCTGAGATCCATAGACACAGGCAGTCACTCCTCCGGCATCCAAACACATGCCTCTGACTCACGGTAACCCCATCTACAACAGGTTGTAGTGTAGCTTTATATTTCAACCCAAGTGCAAAATGATTCAGCAGAAATATATTTCACTTTTTCCCACCAGAAGGGAACTGCAGCAGCAACATCAAATAAAAGAGTTGTATATCAGTTGCAGCTCTGAGTCGTCAAGACACGCTGCACCATCTTTGACTCTACATGAAAATACTTTTATCTCTTGCCCACCTATTAATTTGCTAAAATTAAAACTACTAAAACTCTCCTAAATTGGTATTTTAAACACCCCTCCTGTAATGAGTTTTATGATCTGCACAGTGACCGAAATATCAGAGTAACAGGAGATGATGATCTGTGACCAGTGATAAGTAGTGTGGGAAGACAGTTTGGTGCTGGTGTGTACTCGTGCGCATCGTTGAACAAGAGGGACAGTCCCTGGTAAAATGAAAAAGAAAAGCTCCTGATCCTCCAGAAATGCTGCACTTAGAGTCATCACAAGTGCACACACACTCAGACATCCAATGAAAAACAGCTTTACTGCTTCTTTATTTGAGGTCTTAGTGTGGTGGTGCGAGGTAAAGCCCTCGACCCCCTCCATGCGACGTGCTGTTTTGCCATCGACACCTACTGGCAAGGTGGAGTGGTAACTATGGTGATTTTGCACTTATTAAATCACCTGCAAAAATTGTTAGTATTTCCTCCAGTTATAATCCTGCAATAATGATTTGTTTGCAGTTCTGCACCAGAGAATGAGCTTGCACATTAATCTATTCACACCAGATCTTGAACACTTTTTAAATCACCCTGTCAATTCAGTATTAACAAGATGGATTTCATATACATGATTTATTGTAGTAAATACTCTTTTTCCTGTAGGTTGTGTGCTTATTGCTTTGGACCAAGGCAGCTGCCAAATGAACGCAGTGTAATTCATTTAAGTGTTCTGTATGGTTAAATTAAAGCCTTGATGATAGGCTTAATTAAGTTTCTATTTTTAGGAAAATGTTTCTCAGAGGCAAGTGAAAACTTGTGGGAACCAGAAAGATGCTGTGATAAATCTACTTTATGCGCAACTCTTTAGAGTCTCCGAGGCCTGCTACAGCTTCACTCATAACCAGCAGTTCTTTATTGAAATTCTCTAAGGGTCAATAAGACTTTGATTGAAAATAATGCCAAAAAATACAATCCCTCCTTGTTGCATTTCTCCCTGAACCTCATACTGTCAGGAACACTTTCAAACAGAAACTTTCTGAGGTGTCTTTGATTTGTCCTCGTGTTATTCTGAGCCAGAAAAAGATGACTTGCACTACACTCAATTTAGAAGAGCATGGCAGAATGAGACATAACATGCTCACAGTGATCAGGCATATGCTTTTTTTAATGTTAATTAAACAGAAAGTACAGCACAGGCTTATGGGAACATTGTTAGTTTTATTAGTATTTGGATATAAATAATTGGACAAAATTTTCTTTTCACCTGAAGGTGTTGCTAATAAAAAAAAAGGTGGGATCAAAAAAATGATTACAATTCATCCTGATCCCTCAAACTGTTTGATGGGGGCTGCTTGTCCTACAGCACATCCACTGTGGAAGTGCGGAGAAAGAAGAAAGATGGGTGACAATTAAAAAATGCAGATCCATGACGGTGAGATAATGATGATAGCCTGCAAGTATATCATCACAAGTCCTGTCTCTAATGACTTCACAAAGATAGGTTCGTGTATATCTAATTAATCAGCAATCAATCATCGAACAATATGAAAAAACAACCAATTTCCCATCTGCAGACTGCAACGCTGCGGCTGTAGCAGCAGGGGACGAAATGACTTTACACCAAGGTCAATGTAGGGCACCAGATAAAAGCATCTACCTTCCATCCTACTATAAACATCAGGATTTACTATGCAAGGATCACACAGTAGCAAAAATAAAATGTCTATTATTATAATAATAATAATTATATATAATAAATCAAATCTATTGTTACAATATAGCCATGCATCCAGAATCCATTCAGCTGACTAAGTTGCTCATCACTATTAAATAAATAAACAAAAACATTAATTGAAGAAATAATTAGAATCCTGATTTCAATACTTTTTCAAAAGATTGAGTAAACAAGATTGATGTACTTGTTTATTCGATTTCGTTTTTTCCTACTTTGCTTTCTAAAAGATCGGTCTCTGAATGCAATCATGCTCACAGCATGTCACAAACAGTTTTTGGTGATATTTATCTGCACTAGATGGACAAAGTAATGTTGAGGACATGCTGGTTTTAATTAACATAATTTGATTTATAAGTGTACAGGCAAAAAAACACCACTTTGGTCCATGTGTGGTAAAAAGAAACACATTTAGACTCTTCATGGTCTGAGCACAAGACTCTAAAACGCCAGCTCTGATGTGACAGTGAAGTTCTTCTGCTTTAAAACTCCAGTAAAAGCTCCAGTGAAGCTACTTTTTTGCAGAATTGTACAATTTGAGTGTGTTTCCCCTCTGACAGGGTGTGGTCAGAGGTGAAACAGAGTTTGAACCTTCAAACAAAGAGGACAAACGCTGCTCCACAGTCGGATGATAAGTTAATTTTTAACGTTCGGCATTCGACTCTGCCGCAGGCAAGTACCACAAAGGTATTTTCATCTTCATATTCTCCACTGAAAAATAATAATTCAGTGGGTAACTGTATGCAAATGTCCTGGTTTCATTCATCATCAATGTTCTTAAATCACTTGGTTATCTTTATTTTGTTTGCCTTTGCTGTTCTCCAATGAATTCTAATTTTGCAAAGTCAACATTAAACCCCTTATTTTGATCAGAGTGATTGACCTCATCCTATCACACATTGCCATCCAGTCAAAAGCCACATTGTGGCTTGTGGCCACGAGTGTCCCTGTTTGTAGCTGCTTCTGAGGCTCGAACTGTGTCTTTGTAGAGACGTCCCACTCTTTGAAGGCCTCTCAATGAGCCAATGTTTTGTCCATAATGGGGATTTGGCTGTGGGGCCGGCACAGACAGACCCAAAGAGAGAGGAGCATCTCAGTGCAACTGGCTGCCTGGAATCACCTCTGGCACCATAATAGTTAAGTGACTGCTGTGCACCTAAGAGGGAATAGTTGCAGTTATATGAGTTTCTGTTACTGAAACATGGAAATATAAAAGTTTGACCTTTTTAAGCAACTCTCTCTTGCAGCAACAGACTTTAAAACAAAGTAGAAAAACCTTCTGAAAATGTGGGAAATTCTGCCGTTTTCAGTTTACAGACTTAACGTACAAACAATTCTAACCCTGAACAATGATTAAAAACTTTTATTAGCATGACATTGCTATTAAAGCTGCTATGATCAGATGTGTGGCATTTAGCACATGTGGAAGACCTGTCGTATTTGGGCTATAAAAAGCCCCGGCTATCTGTTGGAAAGCTGATTGGAGCAGCAGGTGTGTGTCTGTTGCTAAGCAGCACCAGAACATTTCAAAGGCACCAAATAACATTAATATGACGCTAAAATAATTCGACATTTTTAAGGAGGGACATACTGTCGGTGCAAATGGAGTCTGGCAATGCAAAACAGCCAAAAGACTTCAGCTGCAGCTCAGATGGATGAACGGCTGAACAAATAACAGTCATGTTGTGTTAAAAAAAATTAGGAGAGTTGCAACATGCAAATATAAAATACATAAATATAAAATTCATCTGAACAGAATTTATTTCACTTCAAGGAAGGTCACACTTAATAAATCTTTGACATCCATTGAAATTAATTTGTAATTTAAGCAACTACTCTTTAACCCACTTGAAGGTAAATTAAAGCAAGAATAAGGTCAGAATAAGGCAACTCTAGTTTTAAATGAAGTCAAACTAGATTTTGTTTTCGAGACATAGTTTCTAAATAATTTCTCCAGCAATGTTGAGACGATAGCGCTAAGTAAAGTAAGAGTGTGCAACTCAAGCAGCTCGTGGTGAAAACAATGCATTTACTAATTGCTAGCCTACAGCAGGAGGTTGAGAAACATGCTTCTTTACTATGTTGTCCTCCTAGGACACCTATATGGACAAGATAAGAAAACAACCGTAGAAAGGACACTCACCATATAGCCAAGCTGATGTATAGAATTGATCAGCTTGAAAAGGCAAACGCTGCTTTAGCATTCAAAGCACCTCGGAAATCAAGTTAGACAAATCTGAGATCTGTGTGGTTACCACAGGGATTGAAGGAAGTCCGCTGTCAGAATTCGTCTCGTAGCTCATCCACAAAGTCACTGGAAGTGAGATTTGAAATCAGAAATTTGTCAGAGCACACAGAACAACAGCTCTGCAGCCTACCCAAACATCCCTGGGCCACCATCGCAAGATTCCACAGCTTCCACAACATCGAGTGTGTGCTATGTTGAGCCAGGATGCACACAAAGACAAACAGTTCAACAGCAACCGGTTCTTCCCTTACATTGGAACAAGTTTGGCCGAGCAACAGGCAGCATTCAAGATAAGATGTCAAGAATAACCTTCACAAAGCTGTTATCACTTTTGCCCTACGGCCCCGTGCTCTTCTCTGCATTACCACTGACATTGACAAGCACCACTTCCACACCACTATTGCAGCAGAAATAATCAATAGACCGATAAGGGAGAACTCTGTGGTCAATGCCAATTAGTGCAGATGACTAAAACGTTCTTTTAAAAGGTGTCTTAGAGGAACCTTATTTGAATAACAGCGAAAAGTTGGGTTGGGCCTTGTAGTGTTGTAGTGTTGTGTGCACAGGTACCAACTCTAATTAGATTCCAAGTACCTCAGAAAGAAGGATAAGCACAAAGTTCTGCGTATCTATGTTGTCCTCTGCCGACAAGAGAGCAAAAGGCTTATGCAAGAATCACTGAATTCCTTTCATTTTGTCCTTGTGCAGGTTGTGGAAGAATAAAATTCCTTCAGGTCAGGGGCTGTGGCTGGTTCAGATTAGTTTTTATTCACTGTGCGGTGGAGACACCACAACAAGGCTGTACTATTCTGCCTGATTGTCTTCATTCAGTTAACATTTTCTACCATTGCATCACGAAGGGTTTAAAAACAGTAGGTTGTGGCCAGGACAAATCAGGGGGGTCTGTGTGACAACAAAAGTTGAATAGAACTTGGAGAGTGAGACAGAAGTCTTGAGGTCTTGGGGTAATTTACAACACAATGTGCTCAAATCTGACAGTGACCATTTGGCCAATCCCTTCCACACCTCTGCGAACATGATATCTGTGTCTGGGGGTTCTGGTGAATCAAATTCATATGCAAGTAATAAAGCTTTTCCAAAGGTCATCTTCCTTGGAAAGTAGATCCATAGTTTTACACAGGTATCTGGTAATTCATGTAAGATGGTTTGTCTCAACCCAGAGCTTGATGTCATGTAGGAACTTGATCTGGGTGCATGAAGAAAGTATCAAGAGAAAAAATAAAAATAAAACAATGTTCTACTTTAATGGTTAAAGCACTTGTTTTGCAGTTGTCAACATTCATAAAACAGAATCTCTTACTATGTAACTACACATGCATACATATGAAAATTGCATGTCATATTGATTTGATCTCATTTGTAATTTTCTTGTTTGCATCCGAGCTGCCTCAATGCTCGCTCCTTGTTGTCGTGAGAACTGGTGCAGCAGCTTGGATCAATGGCAGAGAAAGTATATGGAGACAGACACACACCATGTACGCACTAATAGTTTGGTTTAGAGGTAAAAACTGTGCAGAAGTGAAGATTACTGTGGACAATATAATATGCTTGGATAAAAACATCAAGAAAGATTAACATAGCTGACACATGAGAAAATGTAACGTGATTAATAGTAGAATCAATGCAAGGATAAAGATGAGCAGCTAAACTCCCTCGTCAGTTTGTTGTGTAAAGAGAAAAAAAGGCAATATATTGAACTCAGAAGATGTATTTTCCTTCCCCCACAGACTTGTTTGGCTGACTGATGAAGATTTCAGGAAGTCAGGGGACTTCATCAATCTGATGATGAGTCTTATACACGTCCACGCTCTGCGTTTCTACTGAAAATAACATCACATGCTGTCAGATTCTTTCAATTCTCCAAAAGCTTGAGATGCTTATTTTTTTTTTCTGTTGAAGAGGGAGATTCTTTATTTGTATCTAAAGAAGCAATTTGGGCAAACTTGTCGAAGCTGTTGCAGGTAATTGACTGAGGCTACAAACAGGAGGAGCACATATGTATATTGGTTTCTGCTCATTTTAGAGAGATGATACAAGGAACTTTCTGGAGGATAACCACTGCATTGGAGCCATGCATCAAACAAACCATGGACAACAGTGCCACTGTCTGGGACCGGATCAAAAGGAAATTTCTGCCTGCAAAGCTGACTGACTCTGAGCAGTTGAAATGTCGTTCATGCCGGCTTCCCTCCGTCATTTGTTTGATGTAAATGCCAAGTGAATTGTCCGTTGTCAACACAGGATGATCGTGGAACGGACAGTGATGTCCCTTCAGAGAATTGTACTTGTTAAGAACTTGCATTGATAAGCAGAATCAGACTTTGAATCACAATGATTAAAATCAAAATGATATCCAACCCTAGATGCAATATATGTCGCGTGTAACTGAGATCAACAAAATTACAATGTTTACAACACTGATTAGAAGAAACTGTTTAGTAGTAACATAATGGAAAGGTGTGTCAATGTTTAAAGTACTTAAGTATTTATTTGGTAAAACATGTATGTGAGTGTTGTGCTGTATGTTACGTTGTGTTAAGGTAATTCTGACAAGTCACAGTCACACTCCTGATTTACCAGGAGTGTGACTGTGACGCAGACCTGCTGCTCACTTCCACAGAACAAGCTTTCGATGTAGAAGTTTTACCAGACTGACTAAACAGACTCACGCTGCTGAGCTTGTTCTATTTTAGTTTTTTGGTGGGGATGGGATGGGGCGTGGGAGGTTCACACATTGGTTACACTTTTGATATAAATATCAAGTATTCATTATGTGATGAAGTGCCGCTGGTTTGGTATATACTAAACATATATTTGGTAAATTATATAAATGTTCCCAGTGAATATAGTTGGTAGGATTTATGGCTGTGACTAATATTAAAGATAACATGGCGTAAAAAAAGCTGCATGTAAAACTGATTTCATGGATCATAAGAGGTTTAAATTGTCTGGTCACACAAGGCTCAGGAGGCCATGGATGGGACAGTCCATTATTTAACTTAAAGCCCAGAGGAACAGCTATTTTTACTTTTATAAGCAATTTAAACTCTTTTTATACACCAGTTATGTTAGAATGTGTGTACACTTCTAATTTTGATTATTCCAAATGTGTAACTGTGCTTCTACCCTCTATAAAAGGTAGATACACATTATTTAATTCTTTCTCGAACTCCCAAGGTTACCACACTTTGAAAAATGGCCACGGCACTAACATCATTCATATGAGGACTAAAGGACTACAGAGGTTGCAAACATCAGAGCTGACTCATTCTATAGACAAAGCCTTACTTCTGTTCATGCACTCCTATTATATTCAATAATACTCGTTTCAGACCTTTCACCTTTATTATTTATTATTCAAGTTCGATTCTGTCAGCTGTTAAAACTCCCACTGGAGACTCAGTCCACTATTACTGTTAGATGATACATTCCTTACTTAACCAACTGAGTCATTCATATGCTTAAACAAATCAAACAAGACAAATCTTACTTTGTAAAACCCAGTGGAAATTCTACTCCAACTCAGGAGCAAATTATACTGAGGTCAAAAACAATTAATGTTGCATCAAAGCCAGTCGTCTGCTTGCCCTTCACCTCAAACACCAATCTAAATTGCAATATTTCCTTCAGATCTATGACCAAGTAAATCTATAACCTTTTTTTTTAATCATACTGCTCTAAACTCAATACAGCAGAAACCCCACAAATACTCAAACATGGGTGTATTCTTCAGTAATATTGAAATGGTTGACAAACAAAAGAAAAATACAACAGCCAATAACCCTGGGAGAAATGACAACATCAGGGGAACTGAACAATGGCAAAACACCAGGGGCTGTATTCATCAACAGAGAGAATAGTCTCAGAAAGCTCCGATTAGCCTAAAAATTTCTGGCAAGAAGTTCGAGCTGAGGAGTGAGTTAGGATTCTGAACAATGGAGGGATGACTTTTCTTTGGTGACGGGGTGTTTTCATCCCGTTTGCTAGGTGTAACATATTTTTCCTATAGGGTGTGATTGAGAAAAGTGAAATATCGTAGTGCTAATTAGCATAGCATGGACAGAGGAATTGATTGATCGGTCTGTATGTGGTTCTAGAGAACTTTTCCTCTTGGGATGTGTAATGTAAAGGGCCCAAGGAAGTGCAGCGTTGTTTAGTTGGTGCGATTGGACACAGGTTACATTCAATATAACTAAACAAGTGACCAGTTCTCTGTAGTAGCAACGGCTGGGAGTAATGATGCTGTCAATCGCGGGTCCTTCACAGGTCCCTTTTGCAGTTTCAGAAAGAAAGCTGGCAACAGCATCACCACAGGTATCAGCCCATTCCAAACAGTCAGGTTTAGAATGGGCACCACACTAGAACATTAAAAGTATCCCAACAAATGAAAGCACATTACTTGCTCAGTGCCCTATTCACATACTGATAGCCTTTTTATTCATTTGCTTACTTACCATGCTGGTAACTTCAATGCTTAATGTGTTTTATATTAGTTTCGCCAATTTCTGGCCAGCCAACAAAAGTAGCAAAGTTGGACGGTATATAAATCTTCTATTAACCAGCAAACAAGCAAACAGCGAGGGAAACGAGTTAAAGAACCATAAAACCACACTGGACAGAGGGACAGTCTTTACTGTTAGTTCAATTAGATGACGAGCGCAAACCCATTTTAAGAGCAAGCCAAGACGATTGGGAGAACAGAGAGCAGCAGATAAATGCCTCATTCCCTCCGTGTATGCACCATTTAGGAGTCTGAAAAGTAGTGGTACGTGTGCTGAAGTCCGAAAGCGAAAGAGGAGATTGCAGCACACAAACAGGTTTTTTCAGGTGAGTGCTATTGCTCTGCATTTAAATGGACTTTAAATGCAGAGTTACTGTATCTGTGCCCATATACTGGATTGTTTTCTGGGGGGGTGGAACACCTACTAAACAGCTGTCAATTGTTCTCAACAGGCTGCAGGTAGAGACGGACGTTTCAGTGACTCAGCTGCAGGATATGTGAAGGAAGTTAAGTTAGTTGGTTTTCATTAACCAATAGACAGGCAAGAGCATTTTTATTTAAGCTAAGGGACAAATATAGACCATTACTCATACTTCTCTTGTACAGCTACATGCTCATTGCCACGTTTTCCCCCCTTCTCTGCTGCATGGAGCCATCAGCCGAGGCCTTCAACGTCCCAGCTGTGCGATCCTTAGCCTGAAGTGTCCCAATTAAACTCTGCATGCTGCTGCCGCTGCAACACCATCGCTGCTGGACAGAAAATTGGTGAGATGGATGTCCTCAGATGGCACCAGAGTCCTGTGCTTACAAGGAGGAGGACTGCATATTAAAAAATTGAGCTTCTAAAAATTAAATGACACGACAAATAGGAACTATGCATTCATGTGTCTTCGTAAGAGCAGGCCTTTAAAATGCATACCTAGTAAAACTGTTCTGTGTGTTGGTTCAGTAGAATCACCAGTTTTTATATGAATATATGTTCACTGGAACTTGCCTAAAATGCAAAAACTATAAATTAGGCTCAGTGAGGAAACTCACTCTGGGACAGGGTCCTCCCCCGTGGGAGTTGACTCTCTTCGTTATCATCCTCGTCTTCATCTCCGTCTCCGTAAGTGTCCTCGAGAGGTTCTGGGATTTTCTGGCTGTGCAGCTGTAGTAAAATATAACACAGGCAGTAATGACTTGGTAAGCCTTGTCTAACATCAGCCACCTCTGCATGTAGCAGACTGCCTCTTCAGTTGGCCAATACCACTTTCAGATACTGCTGCTGGTTTTTTTTGTGCTCTAAGCATCCATACAAATAAATCAGCAGGATTTAAATCACAGCTTCTGATGATAATAATGTGAATAATTTCCCCCACAGGACAATATAGACTAATTAAGCTAAATATTAAAACTAATAGAAATTCAAAATACATTTTAAAATTGCACTTTAAATTTAATTTGAATAAGAATAAGAAGTCCTTCATTAGTCCCGCAATAGGGACATTTTCAATGTTACAGCAGCAAAAAGACATCAATTAAGTACGGGGACGCCTGCGATGTCCGTGCTGCAAGGTGAGAACATCCAGTGAAAATGAACTGAACGATATGCGATTGTGAAGAAGCTGTAATTGTTTGTGCGATCACTCTGCCGATGGAAGTTTGTGACAGAGCCAAGTCATCGCTGCTGAATTCTTCCTGCTGCCAAGTATTGTGATCACTTGTGTTTCCAGTGTTCACAGCACTGCTTGGGAGATGTGATCGCGTCTCTAATGAAAATTATCCCAGCACAATCTAATCCGTAGCGTTTCATTAACTCACTGTCATCCACCATTTTGCCGAATATTAATCCTTCCTGTGTGTTTTCACCATTTTCTCCTCTGTTGAAGAAACTCTTGAGCCTCTTAAAGGTAAAAGTGCCAAGTGTAAAACAACATTCACCAGAATCTAAAACAGTAAGGTCAAATCTTTAGAAAACAATTGTCTTATATAATTTTCTAATTCAGGTATTAATAATTATAATGGTGGGAACGATTAGTCTTAGTTTCATTCTCATATGTTAAAAGCTGTCAGTTACAGAAGTAAAATGCAGTCACATCACAAATGGTTCAGATGCTGCTGCCACACTATGGCCAAACTGCACAAATACAATATACACACTCACGCGCATGCACATCCACACACACACACACGTGCATGCACATCCACACACACACACACACTTACACAAGCCAGCAGCAATACACGTAGTCCAAGTGAACAACAGATGACTATCAGTGCCACATCCCACAATCCATTTCTTCCTGCTGTGGTCTTCTTCTCTCCAACACATAGCGCTGAACTTGAAGGAATATTGCTTTTCTGATATCTCACAAAGTGTGACCTTACTCACAAACACACTCACTCACCCACTCAAAATCAAAAGCACGACACACACACACACTCACAGACTCTGGCCCAGATGAAAACCGATATATCCCCGTCATGTCAGATGCTGCTTGTCCTCAGTGAGCTTCTAGTCTAAATCAAAAATCCATTACTAGTTCCATTTTGTCATCGGTCATAATGGACCCAAATCAGAGATCAATGCATCGTTTGTGAGTTAATAAATGACCGGCGCAATGAAAAATGGCTGATGTGTATGATCCTGATTATTATTATGTAATACTCTCGTTCAACAGTTTGTTTTATTTGATCAAAGTGAAAGAGCAGCTGGGATGAAATGAAACTGCTGTTGATGCAGAAAGTATGAATTGATCTTTACTGCTGTTGCTGTACTTGATGGTCAGAGCAGAGATGGAGGAAAACCCCGTAATGGGATGAGACGGGGGCAAGGAGCTGGATCACTACCTCCCACAAGGAGGTTATGTTTTCGTCTGCGTCCGTTAGCAGGATTAAGCAAATACTACGGGAAGGATTACCACGGAACTTGGGAGGATGGGTTTCGGGGTCAGGGAGGAACTTGTTACACTTTAGTGCGGATCTGGATCAGGGGGCAGATCCCAAAAGAAAATGTTCTCACTTACTGAAGATACGCGATCGGGCCTTTTTCAGCATTTTCCTTGATTTCTCTGAGAATAATTCATGGATCTTGATGAGAAATAATCAGGTATGTTTAAGGGAGTGATATTTGCAAGATGGTGCAGCTCCAAATAACATTTTTGTGAATTTAAATGTAGTTTCATAGATGGGACTGTTGGGCCTTGTGCCATTGCACTTTTTAATGGAACAATAGATCTTTCTAGCATCTTTAAAGCAGCTTTCTGATTTATTGCAGCTTTGTGTTGTGTTTTGTTTTCCGTATGATTGCACAGTACTCACTCAAGTGAGATGCTAGAAGCCTCCGTATAGGTTGTAAACAAGCCAACCGTTAAGGCAGATTATCTAAACCACAGGTAAGACTGAAAGCCCACAATAAAAGCAGTAATAATCCTTTATTTTACAGAAAAAAACTGCTGTCTCTGTTTTAAACTGTGACGAATGTGTTCAAAGGAAAGTTGGGTGATAACTTTGCTGTTTGCCTTCACTTTCTACTCCTAAATAAGTGTATCCCAGGGAGAATGAATAAATCCTGTGTGATTTGTCTAAGCGTTCATGTCTCTTACCTCCTCTGACTTTTTCTCCTGCTTTTTTCAAGTCTCAACAACAGCTCCTGTTTCCTACAAACTAAATTCATGTAATAGTAATTTGCAGCACCCAATATGTTAAACAGATTAGATCTTTTATCAGCATAATGAGGAAATGCTTTTAATGAATCCACCTGCCTGCAAAGTTACAAAATGCTAATAGAAAACATACTTTATCTTCAAAACATTCAACAACACATTTGTGATGTTTTCCCTCCATTATCCACTCGTGCAATTCAGTGTCCACTCGCAGCTACTCAAGGATTAATTACTTTATTTATGAGCATGTTCGGATGCGAGAGCATTTGTTGAAGTTCAAAAGTCCAAAGTGACTTGAGGCACATGTTTAATCCTGTTGCTTTAACTGAAAACCACCCGGTGATCATTTCCACCTGCCGCTCACGACCTTCGTTACCAAGGCACAGAACATGCAAATACGTCTCATCCGAAATGCTTTTGGAGAAGTCGATTTTTTTAGGCCTATATAATCAGAGGACGCATGACACACGGAGATTGGCTTTCCTCTTCTCCCTCCTCATCACATTAATGCCTGTCCACATACACTACTATTACTGGCAATACCTCTATCATTACAATTCGCCATTACTGCTCCCTTCATCTCTGTCAGACATTTTCTTTTGTATAAATACTTTAAACATAATAAACCTCTGCATTTATGTTATAAACTGTCTTTTCTATGTTGTCTATGACTTTAATTATTGGTATCTTTATTATTAAGAGAGATCCCTCATGTGACTGAGGTTTCTGTTATTTATTTTCCTGACTCTTGCTGCTGAGGGTTAAGGACAGTGGATGTCGCACATTGTTAAGCCCTACGAGGCAAATAGCAATTCGTGAATAAGGGCTATACAAGTAAAATATGATTGATTGCTTGATTAAACAGAATTTACTAACATGAAAATAATTTTGAGGAGAAAAGGGTTACAAAATGTTTTGTAGTAAAGTTTATCTTATTATGATTTTGGTGCCTTGAAAAAAATAATTTTCAGTTTCTGGATTTCTCCTTGAGTTTTGATGTCTGCTTTCCTGTTTTATTCATTAGTGGATAAAGTGTAGTGCAGCACTTTTGTCATATCTCACCTGCACTGCCTATTTATACCGCAGTGTCGACCGGGAGTAAATTTTCATAAAGCTTATCTTTCACTCTATTATACATAATGAATAAAGTGTGTGTGTGGGGGGGGGGGGGGGGGTCTGCGGATGTGCAGCAGACACTGATAAATGTGATCAATCCCCTGAAACGAATCGGCTCAGTGTATTTTAAGACTATCAAGGGTTTATGTTCAGTCCCATTAAACTGAGCCCACTGTTAATGATTTGACCTTCAGTTCTTCCGTCATGAGCTGAGAATCCAGAGTTGAAGTGACGTCTCGCTGGCGTTGGCTGACAGCAGATGAGGAGGAGGTTTAGATGTGTGCATGAGAAAGAGATATTAAACCCTGAGAAGCCGGAGTGTGACTGACAGCTCCTCCACTCCTCTTGTTTCCTGTTCGTCTTCATGGCTCAGCTTCTCCCCTTGTTGTTTTTCCCTGCACACTCTGTCATCTGACAGTTAACTGCAACAGGAAGCGTCCCTCTGAGGGGGGTCATGATTAAACTGCATTTTTTTAGCAGTCAAAATGCTCTTGCATTCAGTTACATAAAACACGTCGGTGTTTACACGGGTAATCAAGCATGCAAAACACATTTCTAACGATTCCGACTGATCTGGGCTTTAGATCAGAGGAGATCAAAACCAGGGACTGTCTGAACTTATCTGCCAGTTGCTGTTTTTCCTCTTCTTTTTTTCCCCCCCATGTCAACATTTTATGAGAAGTTAAAAATCTAATTATGTTGGTGTCTTTTTGTCCGTTACTCTTTGTGAGTGAAACTTTCTGTCGTCTGCAGAACAAATAGCATCTTATTTTGGAAATTTTGATCTGGTAATTTGTACTCAGCTTGATTTATTCGGTAACAGCTGGTCACAGACAGGAATATAATGGAGAATAAAACCTCCTAAATCTTTTTCACATCTTTATAACCCACCAAGTCTATTTGTATTTTCTTAATTTATAGCAAGGATCAGTCAATATCAAAGTGTCAGCTATGAAACAAACTTTATAAAAGTGTTCTTTTTAATCTTATGGGAACGTAAAGCTCCCGAGAAACACCATTACCAATCCACAAGCTGTTTTTTAATACGAGAGAAGCCAGAATTCATGTTTGGTTAAAGCAATTGTTGCAAAGATTTAGTGTCTTTTCTGCTCTAAACAGTTGTCGCTGTCACGGTCATTTCTTTCCCATTCTTAAGTTTTTTATCTGTGAAACAGTGTCTCTGAATGAATATATACAAATATCATTATGAAGTAAAAAAACATAATGTAGTGTTTCTCGACAATCAAATTCGGAAATATAAAGAGTGGTGGCTGGTTGGAAATTTACATGAGCTGTTTGCATTCAACAGCAGCCTGCAGACCGTACGGGTAAAGCTGAGTTCACACGTATGTGTAGTGTTAAGCACCAGGCGTGCACAATGCTTGGAGCTGGAACAATCGTCATGAAGACAACGGTTTCATGCTTGGGACACACAAGATACCTTTCATGCTGATGTGCCATGCTAGATATCGATGTGACGCTAAAGAGTAGTTCGCTGGGAGTAAAACCAGATGAACACACACCAGGTCCATCTGCTGCCCGCTTTACCATTAAAGTGATTTGATTGGCTGATGCCTCTATTGCCGCATGAAAACATGACCTTGGCTCAACTTCTTCCATTCACAGTGCAAGCAATGCAATGCAACAGAACCACACTGCAGTTCGATAACACATGACAACATGACACAAAGGCAGCAATAATTACTGTTAATCTATGATGAACATCTTCACAGCTTCTCATCTCGTGACAGTAGGAGATGCATGAAAGACTGGATATCTATCGCCATGAAATAAGAAACAAACAATTAACCTTGTTAAAGTTTAGTTCTACAGTCATGAGAGGACCAGTTTCACACAGCTGCTGCTAACTGGACCCTGCGGCGAACAGCAGCTCCCTCTGGTTTCCCTCGGTCCTGGCAGCTTTCTGCGCTGCCTCTCTCGCTCCCAACCGCACGCAGCAGCCACTGCTGATAGCTTTCCTGCTGAATGTGTCTGTAGGTTTGCCAACATCCACCAGTAGAAATGCAGTAGGCTATGGGCGCAGATGGGCAGCAGTGGCAGGGGTTGATTTGTTGAATCGTGTTGTTTAGTAAAAGTAACTTGTGTGAAGTTGTGTGAAGACCCAATTAAACCCGACCAAACTAAAGTCTGCAGCTTCCAAAGTCTCTGAAACTCTTTCTACTCCTCATTCTACAAACCAGAGTTCACATTTCCCATCAGTCATGCAAGTACAACACACAAAAGTACCTGTTTTTAAATAGGCACTAAAGTCACTTGCTTCAAGCCCCAAACAAAAAGCCAAATTAGCCGACAAGGCCTTTTTGCATTTCATCAACTCTTAAGGGAAATATCTGGCTCTTTATTAGATAAATGTTCACCAGCTAGTCGTCAATTTTGTGAAATTGCAATTAATGAAAATTATACTGAAATCATTATTGATATTGTTTCATCACCCAAACCACGTGGCCGGTTTGAGGGGGGGGGGGAGCAAAACCATGTTTGTGCCTGAACAGTATATTTTGAGGCCTTTCTACATTTCCCATCTTGAAAAGTGCAATCTGATAAAATGAACATTTTCATTGTCTCTGAAGATCGTCTGAGTCAGAATAGAAAGAGGTTCAAGGTGCAATTTTGAAAGCAAATACCTGTAGGTGATAAGAACATTTTCCCATTTAGTTTCCATACGTGTGGGTGTGACTTTGTGTGGATGCACGTGCACATGAAGGTGAATCTGTGCAAATGTGTGTGTGTGTGTGTGTGTGTGTGTGTGTGTGTGTGTGTGTGTGTGTGTGTGTGTGTGTGAGTGTAAATGATGTCATCACTTGCATCCAAGGTTTTTCACACACACCCCTATTTGGCCCAGCACAAAGGCACACACACTTCAAAGGCGAGGCGTTTGGATCAAACGCAGTGGGTGCAGGTAGGTGGTGAATGTACACAACTCTCTCCACGGCTCCGCTCCCTTCATCTATGCCTCTTTTCATGTCTGTGCTTGCAGGAGCCACATTCACTACAACTCTTGAATCTTAATGTGAATAAATTAGCTCAAATCAAATGAAAATGCGGTTCAAATAAATCTGATGTTGGAACCCGACTGTAAAGTGATACTTGACCCTGTGCCTTCGGTCATAGAAATAATTTGATTTCAAGGACTGCGCTGGACAAAGTGTGAAAAAAAATAAAAAACCTCAGTGGATCTGTGGACCTTCAAAGCCGACAGCCTTTAGAAAAACAGCCCCCTATACAACAACACAACATTTATTCACTGCATTTCATTCGCATAACAAATTGTAAGTTATCAAAACACTAATGCAGAACACAAATCTGGTTTAGCGGGAAAAAATGCCCATCAGCCATCACTTTGATATTAGATGAGGCAACACGTTGAAGAACCTGCCACCTAAGTGGCCACTCAAGTCAGTTGTGGGTAATCCCAGTGGCTGCTCTGCTGCCCACATCACACAGTCCTTCAACTTTACTCTGTATTCCAAGTTTGACTTGTGTCCCTTTGGGACCCAAAGGTCGTAGATGAACTCTGCTTCCCTTCTCCTCTGCCCCCGTCCACCTCGGCTCCCTCCTACTGTCTCTTCCCTTCACCCATGGGACTGAGGGAGGATGAAGGGGGGTCACACAACTCAAAACGCATGGGCAACTCTGGATGTCCGTTTAAACTGACCACAATTGTATCACAATCTAAATTCAGTATTAACTTAAATTCTCTGTGCAAAAGGTATTTAGAGGCTGTATGAGGAATCAAGGCTGTAACTTTATTGGAATTGTCTAAAATGAATCCCCTGAATAATTTCTTTTACTTTGTAATATTGTGTAAAAATATGATTGTTTGGCCTTTTTATGTAATTTGTATTGACTTTTTATTTGCATATTACATTTAACTTTTTATACTAAATTGTATTCGTGCATTTTGGTAAAAACTGTTGAAAGTTAATATTTCACAGCTGTGTCTTTATAATCGAGTAATATTCATCACTGTTAACATAATAATATTCATAAAATTCGCCTCCGAACTCTGCAGATTCCTCCTCTCCTCACATTCTGTCTGTATTTTATTAAAGGCCCAATTAGAATGTGATTGATGAAAAAAGTCCCTGTGATTAAAACGAGCTGCGACAGAGACGGTTATGTTGTAGGAAGAGTGAAGAAATGTCACCATGATGCCTTTAATGGGTTATTTTCAAATCACCTCTGTGATTTACAGAATTGCAAATAATTTAATATGCCATGCCAGTAACATTATTGTAATAAGCCATCTAAAGCAATTTATTGGATGTTCTCTCACAGTAATTCACGAGGGTCATGCATGTTTTATGAACAATCAATCAAACTCCAAGACCAGCAGGCTGGATAATGAGGAACTATTGGGAGGAATGAGACATATGCAAACTCAGAGATGGAGAAGCATAAACACCTCTCTCTGCAAAGTACCTTAAATGTGTATAGCTGTTATTGCGAAAGTGTCTGTGTGTGTGTGTGTGTGTGTGTTCACTCATGTGCATGAGACGCGAGGAGATTTTTGAAAAGCAACAAGATTGAGACTAAGTAGCTGTGTGAGTCCGATCATTCAAACTTGCAGATGTTTAGCAGGTGTAATGTTTTCAATGCTTAACAGATTAGGTTACCCTGTTAGCATGCTAACATTAATACCTGTTAGTATTATGACACTTTAAAAATATATATATATTACAAAATGTTAGGAGAATAAATCCACAATGACAAAGTTGAAATACTACAAGAACAAAGTTGTCATTTAATGAGAAAAAAGTTATAATATTATAAGAATAAAGTCTTTTTTTAAAGATGTCATAATGTTACAAGAATAAAGACGTTATTTAATGATGTCATAATGTGATTAGAATTATTTAATGAGAAAAAGTAAGTATGAGATTTTAAAAAATCCTCCAATCTCATTGTCATCAATCCAATTTTTATTGTACAGCCCATATTGTCAAATCACAATTTGTCTCTTGGGGCTTAACAAGGTGCAACATCCTCTGTTCTTAACACTCAACAAGAGTGAGGAAAAACTACCAAAATACACTTTTAACAGGGGAAAAAAGAAAATCATAGAAACATGTGAGGGGTCCCTCTCCCAGGACGGACAGTGGACAATATTTACAACATTGATTAGAAGAAACAGCTATTGACATAATGGATAAGTGTGTCAATGTTTAAAGGATTTACGGTGGCTGGAAGTCTGGGTTTCTGAAGTGCAGATGGGAGCAAGGCAGGCAGAGAATGAATGAATAACTGTGACCGATGTGTGTGCGCGACAGTTCACTCAAAACCACATTTGTCATTATCATGGAGGGAAAAGCCAGAAAATCACCAAAGCCATTAAGATCCATTTTCTGACGACTTTGAATTTCTGCACAAAATTCCATTGCAATTAATCAAATAGTTGTAAAGATATTTCCATTAGAACCAGTGACCAACAGATATTTGTATCCTCAAGCTGCACTGGCTTCAAACAACAATACGTCATATTATTCATCAACTACGCCAACGATAATTAGACAGAGTTTGATTCATATCATTCTCCTCTCATGTATCACATATTATTTAATGATGTGCTGATGAAGATCATAATTTGTATTCTTTTTAATTTTCCCGTCCTTTCATGTTTGTGAGCCATCCAACAAACCATGACGTTTATTTATTGAAAAATGCTCGGGTTACATTTGTTTTCCGCACTATTCCTGTTGCGTGCCATTTGTTACTCCACAGTTTTGTTCCCGGAGCGCTAATCTTACCCAGGGGACATGCAGTCACTTGTTCTATTGCCTGCCCATTACTGGGCAAGCTTCCAAATGTATGTGACCATGGCGTAGGTAGAGCTAATCCTGTAATGACACAGACAGTTAATTGATTGTCGTCTGATCTCTATCCAAGTCTCTCCCGCAAGGTGGGAAATGGCGGCTTGTGAGAAGAGAACTTAACCTTCTCTCGGTGCATTGATTGAGCGAGAGAGACAGAGCAGGAAATACTGTCCACAAGTCCATCCTGGCTCCGGAGCAGATAAGCAGCTGGGGGAAATTACTGACATGACATTTTGTCACCGGGATTGCACCGCAGTACCGTCATTTCATTTGGAGAGCACGGAGCGTGGCAGAGGGATGTTCCAAGAAACACACTGCTGTCACAGAACAATCAGCGTGATCCATTAAGATTTCCGTGTTTCACATTCATTTTCAGTTGCGTGTGGCAACACGCATGATGCAAGTTTGTGCAATGGCTCTTCTTTATAGTAATAAAGCTCATCCCTCGTCTTCACACCCAAACTACTCGTACATCAACAAATTTCATCTGTAATCTGGATCAACTGGGAGAATTTCTCACCCTGAAGTGATGGAGTGTGACAGAGGGAATACCATCTATCAAGCAAAGACTCAATTTGCAAGAGCTCTGTTTAAAAAATAAAAAATTGAAATGATTAAATATTTAAAATGGGCCGAAATAAAGATGTCAGGAGTAATTTGATGAGCGTAAGCTACACAGAAGAACATGAGGCTGCATGGACTGAATAGACATTCAGAGATAAACATGTTGTGATGATAATGATAAACTATTATTATTATTATTATTATTATTATTATTATATGAACTGTTGCCGCCATGATTAATAACATCTCTACATCCATAATTATCACTCTTATTGTTTTCATTATAACAACTAGTCTAGAGATGAAACCTGATGGTGCACAACAGTTTCTTTCAGTCTCTCCCCCTCTCCCTTATCTCTCTCTTCTCTCCCCTCTTTTCCACACATCTCTCCTCTCTTACCTATTTTTCCCTGCTCACCCCAGCCGGTCGAGGCAGACGGACGCCCACACCGAGTCTGGTTCTGGAGGTTTCTTCCAGTTAATGAAGGAGTTTTTTTCCCTCCGCAGTCGCCAAAGTGCTGCTCATTGTTGGAACTGTTGGGTTTCTCTATACATTTTTAAGGTCTTCACCTTCTATGTAAAGTGCATTGAGATGATTTATATTATGATTTTGCGCCATTTAAATAAAATTGAATTGAAAATGTTCTGAAACTATCACTGAGGACACGGAGCTTCCAAACAGACTGTCCCTGATTCTTAAGAGTATACTTGAAATTGACGAGATCGTTCGATGTGTCTAAAGGCGTCCTCGGTGTTAACATGTATTCAGAATGGTCCCACTCAAAGGCAGAAGCTGTTAGTCAGTTGCCATAGCTTCCTTTTGGCAGAATCTGACTTCCCCTTTTATTTTTTGTGGGTCATTTCGAAACACAATGAATCACAGGGATAAGAGCGCTCAACTCTCGAGGCAGTCTCTCCTCAAAGGTATCGCACATGGTCGTGCACCCAGAAAGTGATGTAGCTGTGGGAAGTAGCTGAGACTGAGATTCAGATTTTGCATAGTTTATCACCTCCGCACAGCTGGCTAATTGCTCAGTCAAGTGGGTGTACTTGTTTTATTATTGGTGTTAGAAAAGTCAAACACTGTTTCCCCAGTGTTGAAAATGTGCTGGCAAAGGAGTTTGAAGTGCTGTTACATGGTCTGATGTGTTCAAAACGTAGACGGTATATAAAGATGGACGACACGTCTCCACTTTCTTCCTTCTGTGCGGTAGCTATCGGGGGATGGAGCCGTGGTAGCGAGTTCCGTCGACTCAACCAATCACGAGTCAGCTGATTTTACAGAATAATTTAAGATACTTAAGCTGCTTTCAGGCTGAACTGAACTTACGTGATCCTCCACATTTTCACCAGAGGAGGTGTACATGTGTACGCAAATGTCCGAGTGAAAGCCTCCGGCGTTTCTACAAACTTCCTCTGCCTAGCCCCGAGCTATAGAGTCAGCAGTTGATGACGCTTCTAACACGCGACAGAGGGAAAGATGTGGATGAAAAATCAGAAGACACTAACAAAGATGTCAACAGAGTGTGGTGATAAGAGCCGACGCCATTGTTGATGTGCTGTAAACAAAATCACGGAATCTTTGCAGCAGAAGACGTTACTTCCTGCTTCAGCCTGCTGCACCGCCCCTCACCTGAATCCTGTGGAGAATTCTTTGCTGTTGTGAATGCAGACATTTAAAAAAAAAAAAATTAAATATAAATGTAGAAAAAAACACAGAGAACAAAACAACAATAAATAATAAACAGACTTTCAATGAGAAACATAAATTAACAAATTAAGTCCGAAAAGGAGTAGGAAGAAATATCAATGCCTGTCCAGCCCTAATAGAGAAAGTCCAGACCCAATTCTCCAGAGATCCTCGATCTCGAGACAAACATCAGTGTGATAAGACTTACCTTAAACGACAGAAGCCATCTTTTCAGTGTGGTCCATTTCCCGTCCATTAACATGGAGGAGGAAGGATTTATGACCTATACTGCAGCCAGCCACCAGGTGGCGATTGAGATGCTTTGGCTACAGTCTCGACTGAGTGAACAAGCTTACCTCAACATCCAGGGATCATTTTGTTCTGCACTTGAAAATACAAAAATTAATTTTAACACTTAAAAAGAAGAAGTTTTTGCTGTGTAATTTGTCTTTTAATACAATATGCACCATCTACCCCCAGACCTTTAATAAGAATGACCTTTCAGGACGGGAAAATGCCCAGTCTTTCACACCTCTTTAAGCAGAGCTCATTCCACTGAATCATCAGAATGAGGAGACAAGGCACGTTTCAATATTTTAAGTTTCAAACTAAAACATGCATGTAAATTTTAAGCCAACACATCTGTAAGTATAACCAGCTCCAGCCTCCAAATGTTTTATAAGCCAGTAGATATTCTCTGCGCCGTGTGCCATGATTAATAATGCCTCTGTGAAGGGTTACCTCAGGAATAACAGATAAGGGATGTTGGTTTATGCCAATGTAAACTGGGAAGGTTCAATTAACACTGAACCAAGTGTCCCTATGTCGCTATGCTGCAATGAGCATGATTGACAGATGGGTGTGCAGGAGAAAGGTTAGAGGGGCTTTGGAGGCACCGCTGGAATTATGGGAAGGGGAGGGGCCGGCTGGGAGGCAGCGAACACAGATCATGCTCGAGATCACGCCGCGCTATCCATACCAATAGACTCGTGCACAGACATCGCCATACAAATCTCCAGCTCAGTAAATCCACTGCACACATGGATGCACTTGCACACATAACACAAATCAACACCAGGGGGAGGATGTGTTGCTTTTTCCCCGGCTTTCTTTATCCTTCTCGTAAGGAATTCGCACAAACCCATTTACATGTACACTGGCGGAGGCATGCACGGGCACACACGGGTCAGGTGGTGGGTTGGAGGGAGCTCGGTGTGTCCCCTGACATCTGTGAACTGTGACTCACGCTGACATTGTCTGGATGGTCAGCTATCATGCGGTGGCATACTGCGACAAGCTCCAGGTGACAGGAAAAAGAGGAGGGGAGGCGTTTTATGATAAAAGTAAAGACGGACCTGGACACACCAAAAAAAAATTTAAAAAATAGGATGGCTTGAAAATTGATGGAAGGATGTTTTTCTCCAAGACGGGTGAGGAAAAACGATGCAAGAGTTACAAAGAGAGGAAGGAGGGAGGATTTGATATTGTGAGGAAAGAGCACAGATGAGAGGAAAAAAAAGTGGCAAAGCAACACAGAGACAAAAAGAGGAGGAAAAGGTGGGGGAGCCCATTTTCTGATTTGAATAAAAAAGCCCAGCGTCGGGATGAGTTGAATAGTGAGCCACGTTCTTGTCATCATGTCCCTTTTTCTTCTCAAAACTACCTGTTTGATGTGTGCAGAGTAATATGGGCAACAGCAGGGGGCTTCCACCGCATCAAAGAGAATTTAAACCACACTGGCCCATTATAGTGGCTTTGTGTGTGTGTGTGTGTGTGTGTGTGTGTGTGTGTGTGTGTGTGTGTGTGTGTGTGTGTGTGTGTGTGTGTGTGTGTGTGTGTATAAGAGCAAATGAATGCATGCACGCAGCACACACCACATCCCGTGTTGTGACAATTACCAACCAGCAGGTGGTCTTAGCGTGATGCGTCTTAACTACTAATCACAACTAGTCCCCCCCCCCCCCCTCCCGTCTGTTTTCCATCATTAAGCCTGACAGGGGAAGTGATAACAATGAGCTCCTCTTGATGATCCATGACGAGAGAGAGACGACCGGACCAGGGGCGACATTTGTTCGTGGCCACCGCACTCACACGTCTGCCAGCACTATCCGCTCTCTGGCGGGAGGGAGGAGGTGTGGAACAGCATGAGAAAAGGAAAACAGGATGAAGAAGGTTGCTCCTATATCCTGAGTGCGCTGATGGATGGTCGGCTCGGTCTGGCTCAGAGCTCACATGAATAAACATATAAGGCTGCTGGTCGCTGCACACACACACACACACACACAAACACACACACACACACACACGCAAGTGCTTTGATTATGTAACAAGATGAGATTTTAAAAAAGTAACACACAAAATGTGATTAATCGGATTATGGCTACAGCTCAAAGGGGACTCAGGTAGAACTGAATTCTTAATGTGATATTTTTGAGAGATACAATTTTAAAGCATGGATTTTTTTTTCTCCAGCTCCAAACAAATTGAACACCGCAAGTGACTACACCTTGTCCCCTTTTCTTAAAGCCCAGATTGTATTGTCAACCTTATGTATTGCACCTTGTACAAGACAGAGTAGGTATGTGATGTATTGGATCCCCTGATCAATAGTTCCAATCGACATTTCTGCAGAACCTTCCCCAACCTTTTCCCCGTGTCGTACAGCTCCGCTCAGTGAATTATGGGCATTAATTTTCATTCATAATTATGAGAAATAGATTTTCTGGTTTAGTTTCTCTCCGTCTCCCCGAAGCAAGGCCCACACCGAGGCCCAATCTTGTTCCAGTATTGGCCGACACTTCAGAGCTGTCGTTGCACCGGACAGCTTGTGAGGATTAGCATTTGAATGTGAGGCATTGTTGCAAATTAAGTATGCATGGTCATATTTTGGGATGAATAAGAATGAGTAAACTCTTCTGAGACAACATATCACGCTTGGCTTTCCTGGTCCTGTATCTATAGCAAGTGCACAGTTAATAAAAACATTATTCTTCTGACTTTCTCATTATAATTTCAACATTTGTTGAATTGTAAAGCTGCAAATAATTATTTTCTGACTTCTTGGGGGCAGTGAAAACATGCTATAAACACAACTTAAGCTTATTATCACCTTTTATGGTCAACATGTTAGCAAACATTGTTTTAGTTATAGAGCCGATGTCAATTTTGATGTAAAAGGAGTAAAAAATATCTAAAACAGTTATGTTGGTTGATATGTTTAAAAATTGGCAGGGATGCATAAGATGTCATAATCAATCCTTTGAGAGAAATGTGATTGACAGTAAATATTTAACATTAACTGTAAATAAAAAGGAAAAAATGCAACCAAATATACTAATAACTTGAAATAAGAAAATAATTAATTGACATATTCTCTATATCTTTTGGTCTGTAAAATTCAAGTTTTTATATTGGTGCATGTCGGCCAACAGACACTAATATATCTGGGAAAGGCTCATATTGGCCAATTATTATTGGCTGATCAATAAATTGGTCTCTACTTACTTGAGCTACTTATTTGCATCAAACTGACACAGAGCAACATTGTTATTCAGCGGGAGCTGTGTTAAAATGTTAAATATTTACACTAGTGTCAGTTTCAAGGCTGTTTTGGTCTCCACCATCTCCAGGGAGACTAACTCCAGGTTCATCAGCAACCAAATGCTCCAATACGTTGACAGAATAGTCTATAACTTCTTCTGTCAGCCGTGTGCCGGGCAAGCAGCGTGCAGTGGGTCTTTAGAGCTTTGAAAAAGATGCATTAGTCATTCTATCTATTGTTTCTATAAAAAAATTGATTGTGGACGGTTTAATGTCCAACTGTCATTATGCTTCTGCCCGTTTTACTACGTGAAAGAGACACAAAACGAAGACATCATCTGTAACATGTTTCCTGCGACCCCCTTTAGAGCCGGTGCAGCCTCGTGTTAGTTCAGGCTGAGCAGTGGAGCTTGTGGTAGCTGATTGGCATCAGCTGCTTCATTCAGCTGCAGTGAGGCCACGAGCTGACGAGTAACATCCACACGTTTCCTCCCAGCTGCAGCGCGGCCATGAAAACCTGACACTCCTCACTAATATTCAGCTGATGCTTTCGTGCCAATACACACGTCTCACCAGTCACGTCTCCCTGCACCACCCTAACCCCATGGTATCGATGATTTAACTAAGATTTAGCATTCATTCACATTATCTTTAACAGGGGATTAGGTTTCCCAGCGGTGTCTTCATTGCTGCTGATTGACAGCTGAGACCGACTCATTATCGGTTGAGTACGTGTATCAATGGGAACTCGATACCACAGCTCTATGCTACAATGTTTCCAAATGTTGTTTCTGCCCATCCATACTAAAAGTTTTCTAAATAAAATGATGCCAACAGCATTTTCAAACTTCTCCATTTAAGTAGCTCCAAAACTCTAGAGTAGTGTGGACGCCAGGCGTATCAAATGGTGCACATTAATACTAAAACGTAGTAATGTAGTACTAGTACGTGACGTGGACACTCACAGCCGCTTGCTGATTGGATCTTTTTGGACATGACATAGCCTTTGCTGATTGGTCAAGCTCCTATGACATGAGCCCCATCCGGAAGAAAACAACCAGCATTAGCCTCGGCTACCAGTAGAACGCAACATGGATAATCAATTACAGGCGTTACTGACCCTGTTGTGTAGTTATATTCTGCATTTTACAATGAACTGCTTATGAGCTATTATTCAAGCAAACAACCAAATGATTCCTGTGTACACTGGCACACGCATGCCCAGTGTACGCAGGAATGTTATCTGCTTTTCAGGCGTGTGAACACATAAGGGGTGTAGCGCCCCAACCCCAGATAGGGGGTGGAGGAGGTTATTTGGTACTGAAAACTTGAAAAAAAAAAGGAATACTGAAGAAGCAGATTTTAGAAAGACTAAATGAACCCTGGGAAATCCAACACAGCAAAACTCATACTAAGGGGGGAAAAAAGGAACAAACCTGAAAAGTCTGCAGCCTCACAGCAACATTTAATTGATAATCAAAATTCAAAGAATAATCAAATGACCAAAAACTTTTAATGTAGAGAGATAGGACCTAGTGAAAGGGGGGAAAGCGCCCTTTTCACAAGGGGATTAAAATTGGCCAAACAACCATATGGACACAGATTTATTTTTGTTTTAAGACACCAAACAAAACCGTAGTGGTGTGAGTGTAGCCTGAGCCTCACCGGTTGCTTCTTGATCCTCATAAGGGTGATTACAAGGAGATGGTGCTAAAATAAACACCTTTAGAAGTATTGCAGCCGTCTGAGTGCCGGCTTGACACAGGCAGGACTTACTGGATTGTTTTAGATCACTCAGGTATTCAGGATATTGTGTCCACAGATATGGATCCAACTGGACTTTTTAGAGCTACGTGTTGATGGATAAATATTTGCTAATGAATGCAGGAGTAATCTTAATTATGACCTAATTAGCCCACCTGATTATGTTTAATACAGCATGATGATTAAAGCAGGACATGCTGTTCTGCGTATTAAGACAGTGGGAGAGCTGAGAGAGAGACAGGCAGCAGGGGAGACAGAGGACACGGCTCTGCAGGGTTTTCACCCCATACCAGCAGGTTAACAGTGAGCGGTCTCTCAGCTGAGGGCAACAGACACTTACTCCGGGTTAGTCTCACTGAGCCTGAATCCATTTAAAGGGTTGCCTCACCCAGAATGAAATAATAAGGTTTCCTCCCCGACCTCTGAGATTTAACCAAACAGTTAGTTATGGGTTTATACTCGTCTCTGAGATATTGACCTCCCCCATCTTACAACTTAATTAAATGGCATTTATTTTGTGATAAACCAAGGCAAATAAAAACATTTAAAAGATTAGCATCAACATGTGTTTCCACAAACGTTGTCCCTGTTACTCTGGACTATTCACACAAACATCAAAAAATGAAATGAAAATGAAAACATCAACTGGACGTTATAATGCAATTAAGATGTAAACTCGTAATACATGTCCTCAATTACTGCTTATCCTGAATATGACCTTATTCATGTTAAAGTAATGAAAAAATGCTGTTTACATTTCTTATCTTAAATTGGGTAATATTGAAATATTGATGTCAATGTAAACACGTCAACTGGTTTAATGGAATTATTTACAATGAAAAAGGTCCAGTTAGAAACCTGTGTGGATTTCAGAGTAACAGGTCTTCATGGAGACACGTTGCTCTCAACTCTTTAAAAAAAAAATTCAATGCCGTGAGTTCCTCAAATAAAATTCCATTTACCTCCATTGTGACACAGGCAGATTGACCACACACTGACCGTCACCATGTCTGTCACGTCTGCCACTTAAGACTCTCAGAGATCCTCATGCTCGCTCCTTCAGCTCATATTAGTCTTATTATATCGTACGTGGAAAAGAACCAGTATGAGCCATTGTTCTGGGTTTTTATTCTGCTTCCATAGCTGTGGGCTCAATAATTTAATTAATACCTCTGAGTCTTGGCTATTTCATCACAGTAGAGGAGGGGCCACAAAATTAAACAATTGTAAATGTGTTTATTCCCCCCCCAAAAAAACACAAGTTTAACATAAACACCAACAAGAATATGTATGAATATGAGGAAAATGCCAAAGAATAGTAATTTAATGTTCAACACATGAGGGTGTGGTGTGCCCGACACTTCCATACTAACCACAAAACCTGGTCCACAGGGGGCGCTGTTAGGGAAACCAACGAAGCACTGCAACAAAACTAACAAAAAGGGTCCTTGAGTTTTGAAAGTTAACATCACCCTCTTAATCTATCAAAAAGATAAAACAACAGAGAAGTTGGATTTAAACCAAAAGATAGTTGGAGTCACAGAGAAAAGGGAGGATGTAAATAAAAATAGGCAAACAACAAATTCTTAGAATAAGCAAAACCAACATGATCATGGTTTGGTGAAGTTTAGGGATCAGTCATGGTCACGGTTAAACAGAAAGTAGGAAACTGTAATCGCGTCCATTGATGTGATGATTCCCCTGTAAAAAACAACCTCCCTGACACCACCTGACCTTTGCTCCCAGCGGACCAGAGTCATAATTGCAGTGGCCTCTGATTGCTTTGTCACTTGCACATAAACATACAGTACATTGTTCGGGGCGCTTGGTCGTTTTTTTCTTGAGAGGACGGTGTCACAGTAACTCTCCTTTCATGCATCCATCCTTTAAAAAGAAATCACGCTGTGGTAAGTGACCGTCCTTGTTCCTTGACAGGTAAGCTCTCCACACCGCACTCTGAAGAATAATGCATTTCACACTGCACGGGGCCTAATGCAATATTACCTAATGTTCGCTCTGAAAGGCCCAGCCCCACCCCTTAACTACATATTGATCTTATCTGTGCAATTTAGCAGTGTCGCTCTTCCCTGCTACTCCCATCCCTGGAGGATAAGCAACACAGCCTCATCATGCGCACGGACACACACGAGCACGCGACCATGGACACACATGTGGACGTACACACAGTGTGGGTTCAATACAGGGAAGTGTGTGTATGTGCAAAGAGGAGGGGGGTTCACAGTCGAATACATGACTAATAGACTGTCGACATAGATAAATGACTTTTTAAGTAACAGTAAATTGCTCTGTTTTCCATTCACTGAACAGTAGTTTCCTCTCTTCTCTCTATCTGACTTCACTCTTTCTTTCCCCTCAGTCCTCCTCCTCCTTCACTGCTCCCTGCTCACCGTACCTCCATCCTCTTTGCCCTCTTCATCTCTACATCCTCGCACAACTGAGTCCTCTCTGTTCTGCCAGTGCTCTCGTTCTTCTTGCCCTACTGTACTACATCTGTGCTTTTCCATCCCTGTTTCCAGAGCAACAAGTTGTTTTCTTTTTTTGTTTTAATTCCTTATTCTTCTTCTTCTTCTTCTTGAGTGTGAAGGAGGAGACGGGGAAAAAAAGATCTGGGACTGCACAATAGTGGAATTATGCAAATGAATCCACCCAGTGACAATGGATTAGAGCGGGCTCTCTCACAGCTGACAGAGAGGCTTTACAATGAGCTGTGAGAGTCACTTTAAATGATTCTTGTCTCACAAATCAGATTTAAATTCACAGTAAGATTTCTGTGTCCACCTATTCCCCTTTCTGCAGCCTGGCTGTTTGAGTGGCTGCCGTATCCGTGTATACAGACCTGACACCTGAGCGCTTTATAAAAGTTTAAGCAGTTAAAAGAGAGCGGACACAACCTTTGCACTGCATGAAAATAAGTTATTATTATTATTATTCGTTATATTATTTCATATTGATGGCTCTGCAGCAGATAAATCTCCACATGCAGGTTTGTGCAAAGATTTCAAAAATGACATCCTGATGAGTGGATGTAACCTGTTTTTTCCCTGTCAAAACAATAACACACATACTTGTCACTCACGTGCGTCATTCAGAGTTTTAAAAATCTCATTTAAACGTTATTACGTGTCTGTCACCTTGATGGAAATCTCTGAATGATCCATATTTATCTGACAACGCGTAGTTGTGCTGCATTTTGCATATTCAAGGAGAATCCGAGGACTCTTTCCTTTATGAAAATTCAAATGACCATAATTACAAACTGCCTTTTCACAGCCAATGCTAAATTATCACTCGTGGTTGTAAACATCGCCGACCGACTGTGACAATTCCAGCACTTATTCTTTTATTTAAAAATCTGTCTTTGTCAGGAACCCACCGCAGGCCCCTGCTGGTCAATTTCAATCATGTTAGTAACCATGCATGGTCATTGTTGTGTGTTTTTTTTATTGCAATTATGGAAAATACTGAAAAAAGCAGACAACACGTGAAAGTCATCAACAACACTAAAGCAGAATACAAATAATGTGTGAACATTTATTTCAGGTTGTGCTGCTGTTGCTGTTGTTGTTGTTGTTGCTGTTGTTGTTGTTGTTGTGTGAGCAATGATTTACACTTTATCCTGTCACAGGTCAAGTGGTTTGAGAAGCCAGATTATTTTTTTCAAATTATACTATGATTCCTATATTATATCAATAATTACTTTGTTATTTGTATTATTATCACATATCCGGTCCACCCATGCAGTTCAAAGGTAAAAACAAGAGAGCACCTCCGTGCCGGCAGCTCTGTGAGGGTGTGCGTAGGCTTGAAACTGCTTTGAGCTAAATGCTAACATCAGCATTCTGACATGATCACAAATGCAAGATGTTAAGGCTGGGGTCATGTCATTAGTTCTGCAGATATTTAGTCATGAATAGGACGCCTGTGGCAGCGGTTTGTTCACTAACGGTAAGGTTGGCGATTCGATCCCTGGTCCATTCAAGAGTCCTTGGACAAGATTCTGAAGCCCAAATTGCCCCTGCTTATGTTGTATGGTTGTGAGTTACCATTGTGAATGTGACCTGTGATGTAATGTATTGAATTATCATACATATGCAGTGGCAAGGGTTAAGGGGGTTGCACTTCAGATTTATTTGTGTTGTGCCAAATCAATTCAAATCATTTTCCTTATTTTTATAGCACTAAATAACAACATCCATTAATCTAAGGCACTCAAGGCTCTCTGCATAGTAAGGTCAAAACCTTACAATATTATGAAGAAACCCAACTCTTCACAGAGCAAGCAAGCAAAAACGAAAAACACCCTCCCTTTTTAACATGAAAAAACCTCTGTCAGAACCAGACTCAGCGTGCAAGGCCATGAGCCTTCACCTGTTGGGCAGAGAGGAGAGGGATGACGGAGAGATGGATGGTGGAGCTAGAGGAGAAGTGAAGGGATCATCAAAGTTTGTGCAATTCATCCCGAGGGGGACATGAATCAAATTTCATTGCAATCCAGCCAATATTTCCAATGAGAACCACAAATGTCAACGGCATGGGGGCACTACATGAAAATTTGCAATAGCCCAAGACATTAGGATTCATTGTCTGCATCCAGCAGTTAGAGAGATATTTTATTCTGGACCCAAGTGATGGACCAACCTGCCCACCCCTGCCTCTCCACCACCAAAGCGGAAGAAAACAACTATAGATTTGTCAAATTTTCCACCATTACACAAAAGCACACAGGCAAAAGTCAAATACCTGAATGTTGACTTCTGTTCCTCTGTGTGGACGCACTCAAAACATCAATTTTTCCAGCGTAATTGATTTATTCTTTTTCACTGACTCTCGTCTCTAGTACATGTACAAGCAGCATGTTTGCATATTTATATATTTGTTTGTACTAATGGCTGATACATCATTTTACAGTAGTTCTATCACTGATGAGCTAAAAGGATCGTGTGTGTTCAGTTATCTTGTCAGGAGCTTCTGAGCAACTGTCAGCAGGTATAGTGGAGTTTTGATGCAGTGCATGCTGCACACTTGGAGGTGTATATCTTCATGAAATATAAAACAAACAAAATTTGTGCCCTTCTATATATGTTGAAGAAATTCCTTCATGGGAGAACGCAGGGGGACAGCAGGCTGTGTTGACTGAAAAATACAGGAATGGTACAAAAGAAATATGTGTGCCCTTGTATGTGGGAGAGGGAAGTATAGGGGTAGATAAGAACAAGCTGTGGGAAGATGGGGGAGAGTCAGCATTTGTACTTTGCACTGTATCGGCTATAAGCCCCCCCCCCAACTTGCCTCGGTGAAGGTCTGATAGGGAGCAGACTTCATAACGGCCTAATAACACCCTCCAAGAGGTCTCAAGATACAGCTATTCTATCCCGGCAAGAGCTACCATCATCTTTACCTCCACAATCCAGCCCCTGTCAACAGCCGTCAACCCCTACAACCCCTGAGTCTGCTGATATTGACAATAAAACAGGAGGCAGGATCAGAGGGTCGGCATGAATGTGTGCACACAGGCGTGTATGTTTGCGTGCTGGTGGAAAGGTCCAGGAGTGGACACTCGCTCCGACAACAGCACGCGGAGAAGACCTCGACGAGCAGCTACACTCTCACACAGCGAGCGGGATGAAGAACGGGAGGGAGGCATGGACAGGAATACAGAGAGGCAGCCGCACAGACAGAAAAATGTATAATGATTCCCGTTGTCACAGCCATGACTTTTGGACAGCTCTGGTTACTCGCGGTGTGCTGCAGAGGAGATGGAGAATTGTAAGCCTTGTCATGCATCATAAATGTAATACCATACGGGGGATGTAGCTCTCACACACAGTAGAGAAGTGGAAATTTGTGCATCCCATAAAGACGAATGTATAGCCTTTTTTACGAGGTAGCGAAGGACATATTGTGTGGCAGGCCCCATCAACGTACGTATGTTTCTCTTATGAGTTTTTCTGGGATTTGAAGGAGGGCTGTCGGGGGGGGGGGGGGAGGTGAGGAGGATTTAGAGGCAGACGAGCACAGACACTATTTACACTGAAATGGCTGTACTGCTTGAGACGGGGAGAGAGCATGAGGAGGAGAAGAAAGAAATGGAAATAGATGAGAATGAGATGATGCGACCGCGGATGTGAATGTGAATGGAGAGGAGGTTGAAGGTGCAGGCAAAAATAATCATGTATAGGATGTTTGCCCTGATGGATACAAGATCAGCATGCATACCATTTCACTCACCCCCTGGCCCACAAGGGCTCTTTGGCGGCAATCTCATAGTTGCCTTATTTTTTTCCTCCTCTCCTAATATTTGCTGCAGAGGCATCAAACAAAAAGTGGAGGAGTTTTCATCTCGCTCTCTCTGGTGGGATTGTTAAAGCAGACAGTGTCAATAGATCTTTGGGGGTCACAGCATTCAGAACCTTTCATTTGTTGGTGCCCTCATCCCCTCGGTAACAATAAAGGACAATCCGTGTGTGTGAATCGGCTGCTGGCGAGAATCCGGACCCCTGCACCTCGGGGTGAGGACCCTATCATCGTCGTTGCTTGCTGCACAGCTCTACCAGGGGAGCAACAAAGCTTAAGACATCATGCCCAGACCTGGCAGTGCTTACTTTCGGTATATCTCGCCCCTTTCCTCTGTCCTCTCCCTGTGACTTAGCAGCATCTGCAGTGAGACTGATCAATAGATCACACCAACAAGAGGTCTCGAGGCCAATTAGGCCGGGCAAGCTGGGCGAGGGCCAAGCTGGTGTCAGGCTACGTGTCAATACTGGAGCTTGTCTGCCCTTAGGAATAATGGATAAGGAATAAAGGCAGATAGATATTACTGTGGGTGTGAGTGTATGTGCCTGCGTGTGTGTGGGTGTGTGTGTTTTTTTTTGTTCACTGGGACCTTTTTTGGTGAACTGAGGTGTAGTTCAGCTTAGGTTCAGGTTAAGACGTCAATGCAATGTCCTGAAGAGAACGTACGTGTGTGTGTGTGTGTGTGTGTGTGTGTGTGTGTGTGTGTGTGTGTGTGTGTGTGTGTGTGTGTGTTTGTGTGTTTGTGTGTTTGTGTGTGCGTGTGGTCCAGATTTTACTCATGTTCTGGGGACCAAAATCCATTTACACAGCCACATTATGGGGATTTGTCTTCCTTTTGGGGACAAAAAGCAAGTCCCCATAATATATATCATTTAATCGTAAGGTGACTTAAGACATATTAATGGTCAAGTTAAGGTTAAGGTTAAGGTTTTAAGGTAAGGTTAAAGTAAGGGTTAGGGTTAGGTAAGGAGTAACTATGGATATGGTTAGAGCAAGTCTCCAGGAAATCAATGTAAGTCCATTTAATGTCCTCTGAAGTCATGGAGTGTGTGTGTGTGTTGTGTGTGTGTGTGTGTGTGTGTGTGTGTGTGTGTGTGTTGTGGGTGTGTGTGTGTGTGTGTGTGTGTGTGTGACTACAGTTGATTAACATGAAACGCTCGTCAGCTCATCCCAGAGAAGTTCCAGCTCATCTTAAGCCCTCGACCGCACCCTATTCTCAGTGAATGCCTCCTCCTTCACTCTGGGGTCTGCTCCTACATACCAAACAGAGCAGAGCAGTGTGATGAAGGGCTGCTGTTCAAATGTCATTGTCCTGCTCTCATGCACAATACTTTAGCGCCCTCTGTTGGTGTGTAGGACTCCTAAAAAGAAAACTATCTCCCCATCATCTTCATGCATCACGGTGCACTCGTGAGTCTGCACATTTTCCACCAGCTCCTGACAGAAAACATATTAGAATATTGGTTTAATTTCCCCTCCGCCTTTATCAAGAAATTCACTCAAGTCTTTCCAATTCGGAAATATAATTTATCTGTGTCCGATACTTATCTGGGATTAATCATGAAGGTGAATTCATTAACCTTAATTGCGAGGTGAAAGGGCGAGGTGTGGCCAGGGTTCATAAAAGGGGAGATAAAATCCAATTCATTCAGTATTGATTAGCAAAAGACCTCTGGCCAAGCAATAACTGCGAACCTCTCTCTCCCTCACACACACACTTACACACACACACACACACACACACACACACACACACACACACACACACACACACACACACACACACACACACACACACACACACACACACACACACACTCAGTCTCTCCATGACAATCAACTTAATTAAAGTAGTTGAACAATCAGGTACTGGGAGTCAAGACAGAATTAGTCTCCCTCAGGCCGAGCACTTTAAATCTTAATCAGAAGTGCACTAATTAAACTTCATCTCAGCAGCTCACCTGAAAATTAGTAAAATTCGAATTTTGCTCCCAGATATAAAATATATAAACACGGTATTGATGCATGGCTTTGACACAAAACTGCTTGGTCGCAATAATGAAGAAAATAAGTTCTGATGATCACCACACGTGCTTGTGTCGCGTGTTTGTCTGCATACAGATACTTATTTAAATGCGACATTGGAAATGTATTAAAGCCAAATGTCAGTCCACCCTGATTTCACCCATTGGTCTGGGAGCTGGCTTTTTATTCAGCGCCATCTTGGTTCTTTGGATGAGCCCGACAGAGAGCTCGATGACACTGCACACCCACCTACACCTGCAATCACACGGCTTCCACGTCCCTATGCAAACTGCTTTATCGCCTATTTTACTCTAAATGGGGCCATAATTTACCAAATGAGCATCATGCTGTATTGTGAAAGACTTGAAACTAGCAAATGAGACCATAAACTCTGTTTAAAAACGTTCATTGACATAAGTGACACATAAATCAAGTGAGAAATTGATCCATGTTCTCATAGACTTCAGTGGAAACTTCTTTTTGCAACTAGTGGAGTCCCACTCTGCTGGTCCTTCGAGAAAACACAGGTTTCAGGCCCCCGCAGTCTAAATGTCCACAGTCTATGATCAAAGCACCATCTTCACAAGTTTATTTGTAGTTTGTGCAGGACTCATGTTTGGGGCTAAACTGTGACACCAGATAGTAAAAGTAGGTTAAAGCAAAAAAATAAAAAAACAACTAAATATTCAAAATGAAATAAGACTCCAAGCTTAGCTTGTTTTCCAGAGCTTGACTAACCACTTATGTCATAACAAATCTAGCTCTAGGGGAAGAAAGTCTTTGGTGCTGCTGCTCTGGCACCTTAAATACTTTGCATGTCAGGTCAGGCCAAGCGGAGCAACCTGAGGGTCTACCAACCAGGAATTCAGTTCATGAATCATGCAGACCCAAGCCTCCAACGTGAAGTCTCTCATTTGTTCCATTTTTGAAAACGGTGGACTGTTAATACCAGGAGCTATTGCAAGAAAGGAGATTTTTCTGCCTTGTAATGATTTCAGGAACTACCCACTTCAGTCAGATTGTGTGAACAGAGAGAAGAGTGGAGAAATCTACAGCTTGATCTGGGATGTGACCTCACTTCCTGGAGCTCCACACATGGCCTGTGGCTTTTCTCTCTTATCAATGTTGTAAAGTTTTACAACTCTGACGTCTCGGTGGTATAAGGTTCACCACACCTTAGCTGCTGCTGCTACATGTTCCTCTGTGTCTTCTGGATTCCTAATAATTGAAGATCAGTCGCAGTAAAGCTCAGGAGTGACGTTTAGAGTACAAGCAGGTAAGCTTGTTTCATCAGTAACTCATTAAACATATCAGAATTACTATATTGGAGCTTTAAACATATTTACACAAGTTTTACACAAGTTTCCAAGATGCAGATTGCAGTTATTTTATGTACGCTGATCAGAGGTGGTGCAATCAAAGTAACATAAACCTAATATAAAAGTCTGTGAGTAACTCATGTTTCTCTTTGGTCTTTCAGGCTGTCGAGGGAACTGTTAGGCATGTGCAGGCAAGAGCACAAAGCAGGGGAGAGAAACTTGTTCTGCAAGGTAATCACTGACACAGTAAAACTGTTGGCTTTTCCATGCACGTTAATGTCGGTCAGTAATCTTAAAACAATTCATTTAAACGCCTGTCAATCACTGTGGGGTTGTGAATTTCTGTCTTTGCAATGTCAGCACTTTGAAGGACCTTCATCGCACTCGTGTTCATTTCCATTGAGCTGCGGAGGAGTTTGGTACAATACCTCTTTCTATAGCCGTTCTCAAAACATAGATACATGGTGCTTGTAAAAGAATAAATAAAAGAATATAAACACTAAATGGGTGAGAGGCATTTAAGCATGACCCCCCCCAAAACAATGATAAAAACTAGAATTAGGTCAAAACAGGGAAACACGACATTACAGCATTCTGAACAATATGTTGATTCATTTCTGATGTGCTGTGATTGATATTTGGTTACTTCAGGGTAGAGATGAGGTCTAAACGTGTATCCATCCATCTGTCAAAGACAAAAATCAGTTTACAGTGTTTATAAATGTTCATGTATCAATCTTCATAAAGAAACAGTCTTTTCCATCACTTCTAGCAGTCCGTGATTCGCACAGACACATTGGATTTACGTTTTTAGGTAGAAAAAACACGTTTCCACATTTTCACCATTTAGAAATAAAGCAGCTGGCTGGAAGCCCATGAAATTTCATTTTACTGGTAAATTTGTATGTGACTCACTCCCTAGCCTCACCTTTGCAAATCAGCTATCGGCTCTGGCAGCTAAAAGGACACATATCGCAGTGAGAAACAGCAGCTAGTCACAGTGATGATACAAAACAAGGCTGTGTACAGAGTTAGGGAGAGAGACCTGACCTGTAAGTGTCCAAAAACATCCACGGACAGCATGAGCCTGGTAAAAGCACAGAGGCCCCATAGCGTTTTCCATAAAAAACACTAATGTTGTCACGTTGTTTGCTGCTGAACAAGTTAAGAGCACTGCTACGCTCGATAAGGCTATTATTAGCATTTCTTTAAATTTGCTCTTTAATTAAAACATAACAGACTCTGCATATTTGCCGGATGTGCAACATGAATGCAAAAAGCTCCCGGTTACAAATGACTGCAGTGTGAACAAGCAGAGATTCACTCCAGCTGTGTCAATACAGAATTTAATCAGTTGTATTGATCAGCTGCATGTGAAAAAGACTGGATTTCCGTTGAACTGTTTTCTCAAGAAAATTATGAGCAAAACAACGTAATGCATTTTCCATCAAAAGCCATCTTCTCCTCAATCAGCGGTCACAGATCCCCAAACTTGCACACTAGACATTCCTCAACAATATTCATTACACAGCCTTAAGTGCACAAATCGCAAAAGTAACAAGTGGAAAATGTTCATTTTCTCAACAAGGAAACTTGGCCGTCAGCTCAGAAAGTAGGATTAAACACTAACCTCCATCAATCTACTACAAAAGCTGCGGACACGTAGAGGCCAGTCCCCTGAATGTGCCAGACTTTTTTTTTTTTCATCAAGATCCATGAATGATTCACTGGGAAAATGGTGAAAATGTTGAAAAACCCAATGTTAAAGAAAGTGAAAAAATCAATTCCGTATCTGCACCAAGATTTGTTGGGTTCTTCCTTGACCAACACACCATTTTTCCACCAAATTCATTAAGTTGTTGCTATGTCATCTTGCTTACAATCAAACAGTCAAAAGTACAATCAAACATTATCCCCTTGGTGGAGGAATTGAACTGTAGTTTTGATGTAAGACGGCTCACACGGTTTATGTTGCATAAAAACATTTTTTTGTGATCTCCTCATAATCGTTTAGTCGTGTGGGCTCATTCTTCTCACTGAGGACGTTCTGAAACCAGGACTGGCACATACAGTATAATCGTGCCTAAATTATCCTGTTTTTTTTTCCCCTTTGTTTGTTACTAATATATTTCTTCACCTTAAATGATATTTAATCTCACCATTGAAAAAAATTACACAAGTAGACAGTTTGTCCAATTTGGTGATTTCGATTCCTCACAGAGGCGAGGAAGAGAGAGGAAAGTGAGGAGGGACCTGTGACTACACAAACACACACAGACACACACACACCTCTCCACTGCAGTGCCTGAGCTGAGATCTCTGCTGCTCCTCATTCTCCTCAGGTCAAAAAGTCTTTTCTGTGAAAGCTGCACGTCCCACCAGCCAGTCATCATGTATAATCCACCAAGAGGTGAGTGATCTGCAGGTAATGACACCTCTGTGACTCAGCTTTTTCTAGCCTCCTCAGACGGGCTCTGTTTTCACTTTCACATTGTCTGTGAAATGCTCTCAGACGCCCTGTGAACACTCTAGGAATCAGAATTGGGCACACAGTGATTGTAAGTGGCTCCAGACTCTGTTACTTTGGTCGGTTTGGCTAATTATTTCTTGTAGTGGTATCATCATTGTCTCTGTATTAACGTCTTTCAATGACTTTGTTTCGATCAATGCTGCACATAGGGGCTGTATTTGTGAATATTGACCTTTAACCTTTATAATGTGCATGGAAATTTGGAAAATATTTTGGTTTTAGATAAATAAGTGATGCATATCTGTCCGTATAATCTGACATCGTTTTTTTTTCTTGAACCCGGTGCTCATAGTTGTCAGACTGGTTAATCAACATCTTCATTTGTTGTTGTTTTCACTCAGATAGACACACACACATACACAGACAGCTGATTGGAGTCTCATTACAGTTTCCACAGGCTACATTTTGTTTTAGCCCACATTACATTGCTGTTAAAAAACAAAGGTTGGATGACACCACACAGTGTCGATGCCGATGATACACTGTTGTATGTGAGGGCCAGTGAGTCTTTCCCCAGCGAAATAACTGAATGAACATGGTGAATTCAATAATAACAGAAATTGATCAATTTGTGCAGCTATTCTATCAAATGTAATGAATCCTTAGATACAAATATAGTGGGGGGGGGGGTCGTCCACTTGTTGCGGATAATTTTTCGAATACAAGACATCAGTCGCCTCATGTTGCTCTGAGCTGCAGCGATGAAATAAGAGTATAAGCATCAACACTGTCAGGGAAGTTGTTAGTTATGTATTTATTAAGTGTGATAAACTGTCTTTATAAATAAAGTATCTTTGTTTAGAAACAAAATGGACAGATGGGAAGTCTGGAACAAAAATAAAAAACAATTTCATTGATCTGTTGCTCTTTATTTAGTTTTTTCTGTGTGGTTCAGTCTTTTGTCCCTGTTGGGATCCTGTAATGTTGACTCTGGTTTTCCAGTGATCTGATTGGCCATTGGGCTGTTGACAGACTCTGACCTGGCAGGTTAAGTGTGCTGCAAGAAGTGATTCAGCTTTGTAGGAACAAGAAACCACAACTAAACTTGAAGTTACCTGGATGACTGCAAATAGCACTTCGTAGTACAGGCCTCTGGTGGAGGTGGGCTGGTAAAGAGAGGATGGGAGGCAGATGCACAGGTGGGTGTGGGGAATCAATGGAGAGGGCTGGTTTCACTGCAGGGCGAAGGGAGTGGCAGGATCTGAAATGACATGAAGATTATTGAAGAGGCAAAGTAAACAGACACTGACAGACTGAATGACTAAATTGTAGCCTTTGCAGTTAATACTATACAGAAAAGCGTATATTTAGAACACAGAATAAGCTCCACTCTCGCTTTGTGAAAATTTGAATGCCCATCGACATTCATCCGGGAGCAAAGTTTATGCTGAGAACATATTCACTCGTGCAAATGTTCCCCTTATTAACGGCTGAATGAACACCTGTCATGTACCTGCGCCGTCGCTGCGCTATGATTATGCTAAACTGGGGAAAAACACGTTTTCAGTTCATCAGGAACATTGTCTGTAATAATTAATCCTGTGAGCGTCTCTACTGGAGATCCTGTTTTCTCAGGTTTAATGTGCACTCATGTTTGACGCCCCATATCGAACAGGTGTGCCAAAAATTCTCTCAGCTTAAGCTCACTGAGGAGGTTATTGAGGAAGGAGTTTGCTCTGAATCAAGGCTTCGGTTAAATACATGTGAAAATTTGAAATGACACCATGCTGTTTTTCCTCTTTCCTGAAGTTTCAGATGATAGTTATGCGTACGCCCTGTCCAAGACCCTGACGAAAGTTTCATCGCCTGCAACTGTGGGACTCTACTCTTCATGTCAGAATCGAGTCAACATGATCCTCGGGCAAATGGAAGGTGGGTGAACTGTGTGTCTGACTGTGTGCATCCCAGCATGTTGTCGTTTCATGTGCTGGATGATTCGTACATTGACAATCGACAATCAAAAAACGTAAAAAAAATGCCATGTTAATGACGAAAAATTCGTGAATCAGCCCCTTTCTTTCAGATCCAAAGCCAAATTTCATGGGTTCTTTCGTGGCCCATTCACCATTTCCTCCAAGTTTTGTTACATATCCATTCAGTAGTTTTTACATAATCCTGTTGACAATCAAACCAACCAACAAAAAAACAAACAGAGAGCCTTGAAGTCATAACATCCTTGAAATAGCCTATAACAACTCACATATTCAGAGACATCGGAACACATAGTCACCTTGTACATTCGAATATGTGAGGATTCAAACATAAAAGGTTTTATTTCATATGTGCCGTACATGACATTGAACAGGCTGAATGGAACATGTGCAGCTGCAGCAACGAGCTCAAAGAGAAAAGTTTAAGGTTGTCTATTTGTTACCCTGAAGGTCTAACACTACAGGGTTGTTGTAATGATTTCTTTTTACACCTTGGCAGACAATATTCCAGATGTTGGAACAGACTTGATGGTCACATCATAATCATTTTTTTTTATTGTGGATAACTTTGTATTTCTGCAGAAGAGTCAGGCTGATGTTTTCCCTGAAGCAGATTATGGTTTTAGTGACAAGCCTCAGGGCATTTCGTCAGTTGGTGAGAGCCAAATTAGTTAAATTCTTCCACTTACTGCTATTATATTTCACATTATAGTCGAAAAACCTTACATTTTCCATTATTTTACATCCTTGCCAACTAACCAACATGTCGTTTTACATGTTGTGAGATTTATCTGCCTTGATTTGTATCTTTTATCCCGACATGCACATATTTTTTCCCTCAGTGTTCATGGACGAGGAGGCGGTGAAGATAGAGAATGAACACAAAGGAAAACCTCGCTCGTCATTCACAGGCTTCTTTGGACTCATTGGCCGACTGCTCTTCTACAGGCCTGTTTGGACTAAGACCAACCAGCAGCTCCATGACATCCGGTTCATTTATGTACATTTCAGTGCCTGGCATTTCGCAGGCAGTGACCTGCTTTGGGCCGGGCTAGCCATACGACTGTTTCAGGCCATGCAGATAAACTTTGGGAAATTACAGCTTGCACTCTACCGTGTGGCACAACATGATGAAGAGGAGGAATTCAAGAAGAAGGTTTGTGAATCCTCTTACCTTTTTATTCTGCGACCAAAGACAGAATCTACAGCCACAGCTAAGTGCTAACATCAGCATGCTAACATGCTCACAAAGGAGCCTACTTCAGTGAAGCCAAGGTTAATGGTTATACGGCCATTGGTCATAAAGGAAAGTGCTGTAACCGATGACAACTAGTTCTGTTGAGTTAATTACATCCTCTTGAGTTTCACACATGTGGCTTGTTGATGCCACAGAGATTTAAGATGGATTCGTAGCTTAAATCTCTGTTGCAGACTCCTCATATTTTTGGATATAGAAGACATATTTTGGAGAAAGGAAAATTTTGCCTTATTGATAGTCCCTGATGAAAAGTAAAAAAATCACAGGTACAATTTACAATATATCATGAATGTCAGTATGAAACGTTTCATTTTTAAATCTCGCAATTTAAACGGCAAATTTTGACTAAGGTAAAGTCAGGGATCCACAAATTCATTAGGATTTTTTGTCTGGGAATCATGTTTGTACAAAACTTAATGGCAGACAAATAATTGTCATGATATTTCAATCAGTGAACTACCAACCAACCAACCAACCAATCAGCATTGCCATCTCCTTTGCTAAATCCATGCCTGTGGTGTCTAACCTGCTTCTCGTTCTGTTTTGTTTGTACAAAAACTTGAAGATTGTGGAGAATGGTACGAACAACTGGAGGTCCAAGAAGATCTGCTGCTGCCCTTTGTGGTGTCTCGTTCTGGTCATTCTTGTGGTACCAGTCATCATCCTGGTATTCCTATTGACATTTGGCATTCCCAAACCTGCGGTAAAGCCAGATGGGGGTGCGAATAAAGGAAATGGTCAGGTGGGTATGCTCGAGGGCCTGATCATTGCTTCGTTGGGAGTCCCAGCAGCAAGTGCAGTCAGATTCACCTTTCTAATGGTTAAGAACCTCATTGTCAACCAGGAAGTGAACATTAACAAGGGTATGGACAACAAGCGGGTGAGCAGCCAACTTGGTTTTATGAATGAGGTGAGAAAGGAAATGTGGTTCCTGTGTCGCTTCATCCGGTTTATGGAGTTATTTGAGAGGAGAAGGATTCGAGTGGTGCTGAAGATCACCAATCTGGACCGCTGCGCGCCTAAGAAAATTGTGGCAGTTCTGGAAGCCATCAACATTCTGCTTTCAGACGAGGAGAGTCCGTTTATTTCTATTCTGGCAGTGGACCCAGATGTTCTTGTGCAAAAAGTGAACTTTGCAGACGACTGTTTCAGCGAAGAGGACAGAGCTCATGCGTTGTTGAACCGCATAGTTACTCTGGCCTTCACTATCCCACCACTGTGCGATGATTCAAAGAAGAGTTTATATTACAGCCTCACTGGTAATTCAAAATTCTCTGAGGATATGAGCGTGGGGAAAGATAATCAAAGAACAGGGGACCCCAACAACAAATCTTCCTCAGATGTAACAGAAGTACTTATTCCACTGGAACAGTCAAATTCACCAACCGATACAACTACAGAAGCATTTGATGTAAATGAAGAGGAAGTAGAGACACTGGTGAGGAGCATAATGACCAGCAATAAAAGAAATATAAACCAGTACATGTCAGATGATGCCATGTCCATGAGGAGGGTGATCAACTCCATTCGCGTGACCGCAATCATGATAGCCTTGAACAAACATCTTCCTCAACCAGAGAACGTTGCAGCGTGGGTGGTCTTAGCCAATCAGTGGCCCTGCCGACTCAGCTGGATCATCCAGTGTGCGGAAGATGCTGAGCAAAGAGCAGCTATTGATTGTAAGAGCGTGGACAACACGGACGACTCAAAGACCTTGTGGGAAGTCTTCAGAGAGTCCAAGGCAGAGCTGTACGTGATGAGTGCGCAGATTGAGGACCTCCTCGAGCAGGACGGAGATCCTGAGATGTTTGAAAGGTTTCTCACGGTAGATTTCCAGTTCACCGTAAAGGACTTGAAGACATTTGAAGTGGTGACGGTGAACCTGGATCACACAATCAGGAAGGAGCTGGCTCAGATGAGAGGGACGTCCAGGCTGAAGGATTCTGGTTGGATGAGGGACCTGGCCCCTCTACCAATCACAACTATTATAAATATGGATACAGAGGGTGTATGCAAAGAGGTAAGACATTTTTTTTAAAGTTACAATCGGCAAGATTTCGGTCCTGGTTAGTTTGAGCGGATTTTATTTCAGAAATACAACTGCTGTGCTAAACATCAACCTTTTCCCATCGAGCCATGAGCATTTGTCTACACAACTGTAGAGCGCACTCAGACAAGCAGGTTGGAGTCATGCCGCCCGTCGCCTGCAGCTCTTCATCAAACAGCTCAATGTGGCTGCTGCTTCTCAATGTCTCAATTTCTCCCTGTAAAATTGAATTGTCACCCACTGTTATAAACAGAGAAGTCTGTTTTTGCACTAACCTTTGTGGCATATGAATAGAACTTCCAGAGATTGCTTCACACTAAAAGCCACCGGAACAGCTGTTAACTCAATACAGTTCTGCAGTAATAGACTTAAAGAGGTTACAAAATATTAGATACATGCGTAGTTCCCTGTGTATCCCCCCTGCATGAATAGTTTATTTGAAATCAGCACAGGAACAACAGCAGACTTCCCCACTAACAACAAAAATAGCTATTTTATTATGACTTTTTATATATTTAGAGTAATGTGTTTTGTCACCTCTCGTGATGTTGCAAATCAAAATCAGATGCAACAGAAAGTGATTTTTTTTTTTTAGATCAATTCATTCATTTCATTTTGTAACAGGAAGTATATTTACAATCATTTAAATGTCTTTTTTTTCCCTAGTTGGAGAGGATGAAGTACCCCAGCAAGTATATTGATAAAGTGGAAAGCAATGACCTCAATGGTATGGCCCTGCTCTTTGGTAACACGGACGACCTCAAAGACCTCCTAGACATGACCTATGGAGAATGGGCGACTTTCAGACTGCACTTCCTGGGTTTACCATCACATCTCCGACCTCAGAACAAGAACCTGCTGCCGGCACCTTCTCATCCTCAAAACCAGCTCCTGAGGTTTAAAGCACATAAGCACCATCATTACTCGTCCAATGCCAGTCTGGTTAGCAGCTCTATGTAGGAATTACGTCTGATGTGCATAAAATCACGATCTGCATGTGAACCATAGCGACAAATATCATAAAAATACATATTTGCTAAATGTTTCAGTGTTACAGATAAATGATTAAAGGTTTAGTGCAACGTTTTGGGAAATATCAGATTCTTGCCATGGTTAGATGAGAAGATCCTGATCCCTCTCATGTCTCAGTCTATGGTTTCAGTGCTAAATGTGAAGCTATAGCCAGCAGGTAAATATAGTATATTAGCATAGCATAAAGACTAGGAGCAGGCCAGGGAATACTGCTACTCTGACTATGATGTGTGAAATAACGCCTGTGTCAGCGCTGCAGGTTGGTCCGACTGCACCTATTGTCCTTCTCCAGCTTAATTGTATTTCTTCAGTCATTCACAATGATCTTGGGCAACACGAAGCCCAAGATGCCGCATTTGCACATGGGAAGAGGATCACTGTAATTAAAATAGCTGCCCCCCGCCCCCAAAATATATAGAGCACCACTTTGCTTAACCTCTCAATCTGCTAATGACGGTGTCTAACCAACTTTGTCAAACTGTCTACATGCACCCCCCCCCCCCCCTGAAACCCATGGAGGGATTTCAGCTCATCACTCCCTCTGTTCTCAACAGGAGCACAATGAGCTACTGAGCCTTGATGACTCAATAAATTGCATTTAGATTTCATTTGTTAAGTCCTGGGATTGCTCACTGTCACACTGTTATGGCTTATTGTGACATTTGGATAGAACGGAGCTATTGTTTATTTTGTTAGTAAAACTTTGAATACTCTTGACATATCAAAATGTCTGCTGTGAAAAGGGCCTTTTATGAGACACTGTTTACTTTTTCTTGTTTTTGTTTTACGTCTTTGTGTTTTAGAAGAATAGCAAACAAACAGAAAGGGATGTGGAATTTAAGCTGTGAAACTGTCAGCTCTTTATGAGTTGAAACCCAGACTCTTACTTAACCACTTAAGTTCTGTTTAAATGTAAAATTACATATTTTATGACCTTATACTTGTAAATAAATCTTTTTTTAGTCCATTAACAATTCAGAGAATGATGTAGTTCACTGTGAGGATGAAAAAGAGGCTCGCTCATGCAAAAAACTCCGAGTAGTTATGTCTTTTATTCTTGTTTTAAAAAGTTTTATGGTTTTCCTCTATATGTACTGTAACTTTACTGTGCAATCTGTAAAGAGTTTGTAGGTGCTTGATGTTTTTATGCTCATAAACGCTTCCCACAAGTTTTAAAAACCTAAATTAAAGTGGGAGAAAGTTGAGGACGTGGACATCACCATGATTCAGTCACAGGAGGCCTCATTTTCCGAGCCTGAAAGGACACTGACACAATTTATTTGGTTCTTTCATCAACTGAAATCCATTGTGATGTGTTCAGGCAACGTTTATTGATCATTCAACAGAAAACCAAATACTGTATAGTTCCTGCAATGAATTGTAATTCTCCATTTCATGCAAAATCAATAATGTAAACTCTGACAAGTGAAAAATGCAAAACCATAATAAAAATGCTTATCCACACAAATATATCTTTTTTGTTGTAGGTCACCTTTTTAAAGCACATTTTCCTGTCTGCAAACAATGTGCTGACTCATTCATGATATTTTAACATCAAAGCGTTCACATGTTAATTAATAAGCAGAAGGTTCATTTTGTCTGTTTTGCTTTGAACTGTTTCCCTGCAGAAATTTGGCTAAATATAACAGTGGCAAACTCCAGGCATTCACAGTACAAGCAATAACATTACACTGAGCATACAGTCCAAACAACAGGTCACTTTAAAAGATTATTTTGTTTCCTCATCTCATATTTTCTCCCAATGTACTCTTTGTAAATATTAAGATTATGGGACGATTGGACGAATTAACAACCACAGAGTAATTATTTGAATAAAATAAGTACCGATGGATTATATATCACAACAGACTGATAAGTGGCAAGAAGCAAACAGTTGAAATCATTACATAGAAACTTCTGACATACATTTAATATATATATCCAGGTGTGGATTAATTGACACTTAATTTTTGCAGCTGAGTCTTGACCCCAGAATTTTGATTGTTTTCTTGCAACATTATTTAATTTCGATATCAGGGAGAAGAGACATTAAAATATCCTTAAGACCACAGAGGTTGTGGTGAAAAGTCAAGTAAACTTTTTCTTTCAGTCGATACTTTATCAAAATAAGATTCTACACTAACACATGAGTATTTGCATTTTAAGACACAGTTTATATATTCAATGTAATTGCAATACAAGCTTCAAATTCAATGAAAAGTTTTAGACAGAGCTGCAGTAAATTAAATTCAATTTTCTTGGACAGGAGAGGAAAAAATATTTGGACAATTTAGTTTAGGAATGTATAAAAAAAAACAGGACGAAAAAAACATCTGCTAACAGGCACATTTATAACAAGACCACACTGGTGTATTTTTATATGTACATATTTTTTAATGGATCCCTGATTTACATGTTTAATATTGATATACTAGTGTAATGCCAGTCTCCCATGTTGTAAAGCAGCAGGTATCTTATTACCACAGGCACAGCAGGAATATAGTCACCGTACTTTCAAGGTCGTCTGCAGCTCACTTGCGTCCCAGCGACTCTGCGAGCTTCTTGAGCCTTTTCTTCAGCTCCAGAGGAAACTTCTCGTAGCACTTTTTACAGACAGGCTTCATGTCAAACTCAACAAACTTGTTTCTGCAAAGAAGGAAAAACAACACCATGTAAATGCTAAATATTTATTTAATGACTTGTCTCTGGCATACATTAACCTTTCCAGATCTGCCCCCCACCTGCATAGTTCTTTATCTAAATATTATTACCACAGCAGGTTAGAATTTATTCAAAGTCATCATCTCCTCACTTTAAATTATATTATAATTAAGGCCATACTTTTAGTAGGTAATTCACCATCTTATCATCTTGACTTATAATGGAATCCATTGAAATGATCCTTATTATAGCTTTGCCCTTTACTGCAATGTAGCAATTACTTATCTCATTTTTAAAAAGTCTTGATGGAAGCTTAAGCTTCTCATAAGCAGCAATCGGGAAAAACTTTTGTTTAATATACAGGTATAGTTCTGAAATTTATACCAATAAAACAAATGCAGAGTCCTGGTTTGACTTAAGGAAATAAAGAATGATATGATGCAGCACTGTCAAGGGAATAAACAAGGAGCAGCACAGAAAAAGAGGAAGACAGAGATAACACCAACCAACAGACGGAGTGGCGAGTTGTAAAGAATAATAACTTTACAGACACACAGCAGGTTTTTTCTTGCGGTCTTTGGCATCACGCTCACGTCGAGCCAGGCGGCGCTTCAGCTCCTCGGGCATGCGCTCATAGCAGTGCTTGCACACTGGCCTCAGGTCAATTTCAACAAACTTATCTCTGAATTACCATAAACGCAGCAAGTGAAGCATGAAAGAAGAGAAATTGGAGGAAAGGGGGGGGGGGCAGGAAAAGGAAAGGAGTCAAAGAGGGAGGAGTCGTAGGAGCCAGGTGTTAGGTCAGGACACGAAAAGTAGGAGTGTTACATAGAACTGTGACTCTGTTCGGACCTGGTTTTAACATCAGTTCTGAGCGGTGCGATCACAAGTGGTCGGTGCTAAGTCGACGCATGGGGCCACATTCTTTTTGCTGTGTGAACGCAAATTCGACCTGAGCCAAATAAGACAGACCTTCAACTCAGCTGACGTCTTTCACCCACTACAGTTTAAAGGTTTTTCTACTCCTCTAAGTGTCCATACGTTGGTTTATAGCCAATCACCACAAATGGGTAAAATCTTTCTTCATAGTTGCTCTCATTGAATCATTCAGCCCATCCTGACTCTGCCTGCTCTATTTCTCTCTCGCTCGCATCAACACACAGACACACGCACAAACATCGTCATCGGACGATGCTATTAATTGTAAACTCACACTGGGTAAAAACTAAATAATTTGGTCTTCCCGAACGCAAGTGACAGTTTATTTGCATCTAGAGTTCGGAGGTGGGATCAGATCACAAGTGGTCACATGAGACACATTTAGGATGCATTTGAATGTCAGGTGTGAATACACAAACTGAACGCTGACCACTTTATCACAGATGTTAATACCAGGTCTGACAGAATCAGCTTTTAGTATTATACACAAGATGTTAGTAAAGAAGCTGTTAATGAGCATCACTTACCTGAGAGTGAGTTTGGTGTTGCAGGTGGAGCAGGAGAAACAACTGACACACCAGGCCTTGTTAAGGGCAGACACGACTGTGGAGGAGAAAGAAGAAGAATCCAAAAACTGTTGGTATCTTCAAGCAACATTCTGTCTTAATTACTAAAAACTCTACTAGATATGAGCTTTATTATATTTATACTCACCATCGCCCTCAATCACACGGTTGCAGTGATAGCACACATCGCCGAAGAGCTTAATAGAAAAACAAGGAGATTAGGGGTTCAGCCAGCAAACACAACATGTATTTGGTGAAGCGATAAGATGTTATTAGTTGTGTACTCTTTTTTGGGGACTTTACCCACATCATCATGTCTTTCATGTCCTTGAAAGCCATTATTTTCTCTGGGCCTTTTTCTTACCTGGTTATAATGAGTCTCGCAGTACGCCAACCCCTTTCTCTCATAATGGCGATGACCAAGGAAAGGTTTCTCACACTTGGCGCACACAAAATGCTGTGAACAAAAACAAAAGGTTGCTGAAGGCAAGAAGGGAGACTCCTAACAAAAGGCATGTGAAACTGACTCAAGGAGGGGGGGTGCCAACACACTACGTGAGCAATGCTACCTTTCTAATGCCTGCTAAATAAAAGTTCACGAAGGAGTTGGTTGCTAAATTAATTCCAGCTAATGACCGTTTTTAGAATGAAACCGACTTCTATACACTTTTGATAGTGTTGTTTTTTTTTAGCAGTTTAAAATTCAGCAGCCTGCAGGCAGACAGACGAACACACAATTTGTTCTGCTGTGCTCTGCCTCAGGAGAAACAATCTTTTTTACAAGCGCTCACATCTCTCCGACTGCCTCAAATCAAATTAGCTCATTTACAGTGTTTTGGTTTTAAAGTGGTTTATTTAATGAATTCATTTTCCTGTGCATAAGTAATGGTAACTAAATGTGAAATTCATAATAGATTATTATTCTGCTTTTGTGCCAAGGCAACATTGCACATAATATGAAATGTAAAAAGGTGGCCATTATGACATTTGTCCACTTTTATTCATGTGTCAGGAGTCTCTCTAAAGCCCATTTCCTGTCGTCCAGCTGACAATGTGCAGAACAATTTTCACAGAGACACTTGTTAAGTTTTGCATGAATTAATAGCACATCATTTTGTTAATCATTCTTAATTATTCTACTAGCTTTTTGTGTTTAATGGCCCATTATGTGCAACTCTGGGAATCCTGACACATCTAGTTGGAAGCTGAATGCAAAGATTATGTCTGGATGAGTTACACTTTCAGTTTTCTGTGCAATCCAATTACTGAATAAATAAAACTTACAATGCTCATCTTTATTTCTTCCAAACAAATGCTAAACCGTGAACACATGATTGGTATGCAAGTGTGGCCTTTACGCTTTCTTTAGGAGGAACAAACTCGTAGGCCTCAAAATAACAAGCAGGAATATAAGCATATAAACATGACTCTGAAAATGCAGGACGGCAACACTGTAGCCAGTGTTATTAATAAATAGACTGAGTTCTTGTTCACAAACCTCCACATGCCACTGCTTGCCCATAGCATTGACAACACGCCCCTCAATGGGTCTCCTGCACGCACCACAGATTGGTACACCCATCTTGTCATGGCAGGGCAAACAGTAAAGCTCTCCCTTTAGTTCCCTGGCATCTGATGTCAATTCCTTCCTGTGGACAGAGAAAAGGTAAAACATAAATAAAAGGAAACAGGCTTTGAAGTCGCTATTATATGTTTTATTCATACATGATGCAGACGAAGGTGTCAACTTGGAAAGACAGAGACATTCAAGAGCTTTTGGTGATATGGGCCGACTCCTTTGTCGATCAACTGTAAATAAAAACGTGATCTTCACAGCTAAATTTGTTTGCCTCCTGCATGCTGCACCACTCATTGCCTCAATGCTCTGGGAGATTTCTGTGTTGTTGTGAACACGTCTGACTCCTGCAGCGTTGTTCATATGTGAAAGGCAAACTCCAGAGAAAGTCTGGACCCTATTGAGCGGATATTCCCTCGAGTTGGTGTTTTCTGTTCAAAATAATGAGGTGCAATGTTAAGACTGACCCACAGTTGTTGCAGTTGAAGTGGTCCGGGTGATAGGGATCATTCTTAAAGATCAGTGGCTGCTCCTCTATGATAGAATGGCACTTCTGGCAGATGTACTTGCCGAGGCCACGAGCTTTCTCACGGTTATGGCATGGGCGACAGAGGTGCCTGAAATAGAGGAGAATAAAGTTTAGTGGTTCTGCAGGCTCAGTCACAGCTGCTCCAAACTCCAACATATTCGCTAGGAAGGAGCAGTGAGTGAGTCACCGGGCCCATTGTGTGCGTAACCACATCTTCCACAGGCTGTCACAGTCTTATATTAAGTCTGTAATAAGATGGGATACTTGCCTGCCAGCATTTTTGACAAATCCCACGTCTGCAAGCACCGCCTGGCAAATGTCACAGCAGAAGCAGTCTGGGTGCCAACTATTGTTCATGGCCTTAATGACACGACCGATGATGAACTCCCCTGAGGGAAACCACAAGTGAGAGGTCATCTTACGGCAAGTATAAGTTTGTCTTTTCCAATATTGCCTGAGCTAGAAGCTTTTTTTCTTTTATTACTGTATAGCAGTCAATAATGTGCACTCCATCACATAGGAGACCTGCAGTTACTAGAATACACTGCAGTGCTTTCTATAGTGTTCTCAAAGTGACACTTGAATGGTGAATGCATTTTAATTGTCCATTTAATTTAATCAGAGCATGCGTCTGTCCCTGGACACCCTCGAGCTGTATTTAAATTAATCTTACATGGCACTAAAAGGTATCTTGGGTGATCTAAATGCAAGTGGGAGGTTCTAAGTGAAAGTGTTTATATACTTGAGGTTCAGTGAGGACACATTTGAAGCTGATCTCACAAACAAAATATGAAGGTCAGGGATGCTTCGATAGACATAAGCACCGCGGTGCAGTGGTTTAGAGATGAGGAGGTGCTGTGAATGCTTTGTTATAAACTGCTTTGTTTTCTGAAATGTCTGTGAAATCTCCAGATACTGTACATCTCTATGCTCGTTATCAGGAACAGACAGAAAGGTTTGGCAGACCACCATTATTAATGTTATTATATCTGCCAATGCCAAACAAGGTAACATTTTCATATTAATCTCTGCAGAATCCCAAAAGGCCAAAACAAGCCTCTTCTATCTCCATAAGTGGGAATGTCGTATTTTCCTGTGTGGCTCCAGTCGCCATATAATAAAATCAAAAGTACATCGACACATAGTCTGACTGTGATGTGACTTCAGTGTGGCAGAAGTAGAGTTAAATTAACATTAAGACCTACCTAATGTATTTAAGACACAGTGCATAATAATAATAAAAACAATAATACTAATATTTAAGGCCTAGAATTTAGATTATTGAATTTAAGACTTTTTTTAGACTTTAAGACCCTGCTAAAGAGAAACTATGAGAAATTGTAAAACTCACCACACTGGTGACAGCAAGGAGCAAAGAGCATCTGGAAGTCATGTTCACAATACTTCCTTCCTTCAAACTGTGAGGAGAAGAAGGTTAAGATACATTCACAGACAACATGCTCTATATAATAGTGCAGCAGAAAAATCGTTACCACTCTCACTACTGCTCATCATTGTGAAATGAATTATGGTGATGACTGCAGTATGTTTGAGTGCACTACCTCATAGAAGAGTCCCTCTGGAAACTGCTGGAAGCACTGGGCACACACAAAGCAGTGCTCGTGGTACAGCTCTCCATTACTGTTGACGATCTTCTCCGTCGGAGCGAAGCCACTCTTACACCGCTCGCAGGCCGCATTGGCCAGGGCATTAGCAATGCTGTTGCAAGAGACAAGAAAATACCTATTAGTGCATTTACTTCCCCCTTATAAATAACTGGGATGCGAGGCTGGACCAGTGTTCATCATTTCACACATCACTCCCACACGAGCAGCTGAGCTCGTTTCAGCTGCCGTCAGCGCAGAGAATATACAAATGATATGTGCATCAGTTGGGGAACTTGCTCAACACTTACTCACAGCAACAGTCACTGCCTAATATGGTGAAGACGTGGAGGTACTGAAGCCGAACTGAGAATGTGCAGCCTTTCCTCCTTACACACATATAAACACTAGAGCTACGACAATAAACTGATTCACTCCCTCTTAATTGACAGAAAATCGATCACCTATTATAATGTTAATTGATTATTGCCAAACTGGTAGAAGCTTTTCGATTGCGATGATTTGCTGATTATCTTTGTATCTTAATACTTTTGCAGATTTTAGAATATTCATTTAATTATATTAGACTCTGGGAAACCCGATTGCAGCTTACATTGTTTTCTGACAGTTTACAAACAAACTGATTAAACTATTCCCGATAGAAAAATACTCTGCATATTAGTTGATCATGGAAATTGTTGCAGCCCTAATACACCCACAGAGACACACAAATTAACTCACTAATTACCTATTACCTAAATTAAATGCATATTAACCAAGTTAAATCTTGAGCGTCAACCGACATCATTATTATGATTATTCCAGGTTATGCTTCCTCTTGAACATAAATGTGTATAAAATGACATTGTATGTTGAATTTAACAAACCCAACCAAACGTAATCTGAAGTCAGTAAGTCAGTTTCTCCAGTAATGACATTAGTCTTTAATTAACTTACTTTAATTAAGTTCAGGGACGGTTGATGATTTAACTAAAGTTAGAGCTAACTAGCATGCTAACCCAACAGTTAGGTCCAGTTAATGTTGATTAACCAACAATAACAAATCAACAGTGAACCAACCCCTTGGATTTTTGATACGAGCCTAAATATTTATCGTTGCTAACATATTTTCAAGTACTTAAAAAACTGTGTATCTAGCAGCACGGAGGTAGCAGTGAGCTAACTGTACCCCAATGCTTACGTTGGCAAGCTAACGCACCGTTAGCTTTAGCTCCTAGCCTCCGGAGCTAACGGACCATCGGCCTGAAGTTGTTTACGTCTTCCCGAGCGGAACGGAGAGATCATACATTACCTGCCCGTCATTCCTGCGACGCCCAGCATCCCCTCTTAGCGCCGCGGCTTCAGGTCCGGAGTGGAGGCTGTGACACGAACAGTTGAAGCTAATTCCTCCCGCTGAACTACCAAAGTTTTCCGGGTTGCTGCAAGGGGCTCGTCCTGCTCCTCGTCCCCTCCCCGCGGAGCCCGAGCCGGCAGGGGGCGGCGGCCCCGACCCGCCCACACGGGGAGAGTCTGCGGGGGAGAAGCAGCAGCAGCCGGGGAAACCTGGTGAGGGTTTTAAACAGCTTCATCATAACTTGGTGTTCTTGTCAGGTTCAAATAAAGGAAGCTCTATTCTTTAAAATAAAACTCAAAACATTTCTCTTTACTTAGATCTTGCACTTTCCAGCACTCCTGCACGTTTATAATTGTTTCATCACTGTTGTTTTACCTCTTTCTTTTCTGTTTTTGTGCATTTTTTAAATGTAACTTATTCATTTACTTTTCTTAACATTTTCTTAAAGGTTCAGTGTGTAGTATTAAGTGACATCTAGTGGTGAAGTTGCATGTTGCAGCTGAACACCCCTGACCTCACCCTCCCATTCCAAACATGAAAGAGAACCTGTGGTAGCCTTGAGTTGTCGTAAAAACTCAAAAGGTATTTAGTTTGTCCAGACTGGGCTACTGTAAGAAAACATGGAGCCCTCCTTATAAGTATAAGTATTAAAATATAAAGGTCAAATGGTCAATTTTGCCTCAAACATTATTAATGACCACCTTTCTGGAAACAATTAAAATTTCCATCCACCTTGGTTGAACTTTGTGTTAAATGCTAATTAGCAAATGTTCACACTTGAGATTGTGACCAAGATGAACTTACTGTTAGCATAGTATTGTTAGCATTTAGCTCAAATCACCACTGTGCCAAAGTACAACCCTCACCAGCATGGCTGCAGAGGAGACTAATTGTGTTGCTGTGTCTTGTTTCAGCATGAGGCATTAATCTCTTGTGCAAACACACGGATCTGAATGTTTGCAGCGCAACATTTCAAAGAGGGTGTTTAAACGTAATTAATTTCTGATGACTAATTTGATGTTCTCCACTCCCCAAAACAGTTTGCGTGACTGTTTTACTAAATCCCACTAACTGCTTTCTTGCTTAACTTGTGAAGCATCTTAGAAAGAGAGGTCAAACGGGGCAAATTCAGCTCAGCTCCTAGGACCTGTATTGTCCAAAAAACATTACAACAGCTAATTGAAGTGTCAGCGTTGTCTTTATAGTTAAAACACAGACAACATATTCAAACAAGCATTTTTAATGTGGCTATGAACTTCACTTAAATATTACATATCTTTGGGAAAGTACAAGAGGTTACCTTCCAATAAATCTCAGTATAATGCAGCCCCGTTTAGCTATAATAAAAACAACCCACTGTCACTGTACACTTACTCAGCCTATAGTTGAATATTACAATAATCATCTATAAGCACTGAATGCAAATGCAGTTAATATTAAACAGCAAATGGCATGTTTTTATGAATACACAATAAAATGTCCTGAAAGTCAATAAAGGTCCGTGTTCATTGCCAGGCCTTGTTGACCTTCAGGAACAGAAAACATGATATTAAGACACGATCATGGTCAGATTAAAGGTCAACAACTGAAGAAATTGTGTGAATAGCTTTTTTTTAATTAACATTTTCAAACACTAAACATATCAACCCTGTGAAAAAATGAACTTCTCCACAAGCAACATTCTTGATAAGTCCACCTTAAGACACGTTCCAGCTACTATTTTTTCAGCCGATTGCTACAAAACAATAGTGAGATATAAATATTAGACTCTTACACATTTCTGCAAAACATTAATTTACAACAACATTCAGCTGCCACACCATCCTGTCCTCAGGGCTGCACAATTACCCAGCTTAAGTCACTATCTTCACATTTTACCATTTGCATTAGAATGGCTGCCACATCCAAATACGAAATGGAATTTCATGATGACACTGACAAAACTTGAAGTACCACCATTGATTAAAGTTAAATCTGCCCTTATTTTAGGCCAGCAAACTGTTTGAGAGACTTGCTAAAACATGATTGCATTAGTATTAATCATATTCACAGTTGGGAGATGTACATGTAATCAGGTTTACATTACCAGATTAGAAAGAGCAAGTAAAAATAATCCAAAACTGCTCAGATTAGATTGAAATTCAACGAATTATGTTACCACTTGCAAAAAACATGTCATGAATTTTGTATTCAGTAACTGTCTCCATTTTAAAGTCATCTGCTCCAACCCTGGTCATAATTGGTTGTAATTGTGCAGCCCTGTGCTGGCATTTAAATCATCAATCCTTCTATCATAATACATTTAAACTAAATTCACATACAGTGAAAGAGTTTTTGTATTTTTTGTCAACCGTCTTCGCTTTGTTTACAAACACAATAATGATGAATCAAATCCTGTAAATTTACAAAAGCTAAGTCAGAATATATATTTCTTAGTTGGACTATAGCCTGTTAGCAAGGTGAATGATTGTGCTGTCAAGCAGGTTTGGTTTATCCCTTTCACATCAGTTTTCATTTTAGTGCATCATCTCATAATTTAATTTCGACTCTGAAAAAAGTTAATTAAATACCAAAGGTGACACATTGGCAGATTTACTGACAGAATTTAACACCATTTTGCTGAAAAACTTTTCAGGCCCTAATGACATTGTAGCTCATCTTGTGCTGTTCATCAGAGTAAAAGTGCATTAGTAAGATTTGGTAAATGTACAAATAGATATATTTATATAAAGTTGGCCATTAAAAATTCTCCCTCCCATTTGATTCGCACTTTGACACTGATATTTACAATTAAAATAGGAACATGTGTCAGGTAATGCAGAAATATTGAAATATACTGTAGCTACAAAAGTAACACCTCTCATAGACACACACACACACACACGTTACATACATATAAACGTGTATATACACACTCGCACACAGACACACACACAAACAAAGTCACCTAAGAGCATCACCTTAACAGTGTCCATAGAAAAAAGGAGATGGAACTGTCTAAAGTCCAGTCGACATGAAATCAAAGGACGGAGGAAGAGACAGTTCTGTTGCTCTTAATAAGATGCAGTGACTCAGAAACACAGTCAAAGACAGGACAATAAACTATGATGGACACATAAAAAAAACAAAAGAACAAATGGAATCAACATGGAACCTATATGTGCTATTGCTTCCTGACCGTGATCAACCACCTCTATAACAAGCTTCACACATAACTGTACCTTTACAATGAAATGTTTCTCATTCGTTTACAGTCACAATGTGTCAGTACTTGGGTTTTAAAGTGTCAGAAATTAAACAAGTAAATTCAGAAACCTTCTATGAAAGTTATTTTAACTAACAAAAAATATTAGCTTATAATGGTGATCGTCCACATCTACCGACTGCACATCCTTCCACCACCAGACTGTTTTCAAAACCTCCAAAATGCCTGAGATAAAAAACATTTGCAATTCTGTGACAATGATGACTTTTTTTGATTATGTATGTGAAGTTATTGAACCAAAATTTAACTAACTAATATAAAGTTTCTGATTTCAGTAAAAGGGATTTATATTTATGCCCACTCCTCATTTGTCATTATAGATTTAATAACTTCCCCTTCATTCCCAGACGTTCCGGTTAATTTCCATGTAAAGTGTCACCCCTAAATAACCCGAGACTCCAAACATAACCAATCTGCAGGGTTTCAGAGCCCTTGAAAAATGGCTCAGAAAACAAGATGCTAAATGAGTGACAAGACAAATAAATTGAGACATAAATATACATATAAATATAAACATTTTATACATGGAACAAAATGGTATTGTTGAAATCAATGAACATATGTTTGATCACATCAAACCTAAGATAGATATGAGAGTTATTTCTTCATGTAGTTGTACAGGAAAAGCAGTATGGATGGTGTCTGAAGTTGTAGAAAGACGAGGACACGCATCACAAACACACACATACACTCACTCATAAACTCATTCAAACCTAAACTTCTTCCAGAGCTCTACCAGGTCGGCATCATGTCTGGGAACCAGACACGACCCAGATGCTTTGACACCTCCCAGTGGATATCATCCAACCCATAGCGGTGATCTGGGACCAGAACGTCCTCCATGATGGATAGCTGCGTCAGTCTGTCTCCGAACATCTTGACAAACTCCACAAAGGCGCTGCAGGACACTTCACACTCTCCCAAGCCGATGGCTGACAGCTGCGTGCAGCGCTGGGCGATGCGGATCAGCTCCTCATCCAGCGGCCGCAGCCCGTTGGCGCACACCACAAGCTCGACCAGCCGCGGGCAGTTGAGCCCGACTCTGCCCAGCACGTCTTTGCTGACAGAGCGGCCGAAGTACAAATGTGTGACGGGGATTTCATCGCGGAAGAAAGGGCCGAACTCGTCCTCATAGAGAAAGAAGTACATGACCAGATTGAATTTAGGAGAGTGACGCACCATGGCGTCCCAGCTGCTCTTCTTGATGGTGTGGAACTGCTGGCCAGGATTCTCACTAACCACGTCGATGCGAAGGTGCTCGAGGTGAACGTGTCTCTCCGAGGACAGGGCGATGAGGAGTTCGTCACTCAACAAATGGTAGTTGAGAGCCAGTTCTCTCAAGCCGTGGCATTGATCAGCCACACACAGGATGCCTGGGATGGAGAGACGCGTAAATCAGGAGGCTACAGATCTACTCGCAGTTTAGGGCTGAGCACAGGAAAAGATGGAACTACCCTGACACTATTATTTCTCCTTGTAGGTTTTATATTTAGGAAGGCAGATCTGTTTAAACAGGTATATAAACCCCCTTAACCCTAAAATATCAATATTTCGAAATCATACTGCATCTATATATCTCCTACCTACATTAAGCCCAATTAAGCCTTGAAAGATAATGAGGATGCTTTAATATTCATTTTACTTAACCATTCCCTCTTAAGTCCCAATTAGTCATTATCCAACATTAACTTTCACAATGCTTATCAGCCCTTCTATTGTTGAGTACCTGCAGGGGAAACGTGAGGGCAGCTGCTCATTTTCAGCAATCGGAGTGTGTCACTGTTGTTGGCCACCAGCACTTTGAGGGAGGGGTCATCCACGGGTGTGTCGTCAATCTTCAGGGACGACAGGGATTTGGAGTTGACAAAAACCACCGTTAGCGCTGAGATGAAGTGAGACTGGTGAAAAAGGGATAAAGAGACAGACAGACACTGTAATTAATCCTTCTTTCATCAGCTTCATTCCAAGATGGCTGAGTAGAATGCTGTTTAATTCCTATGAGACAATTTGTGGTGTGAATAAGGGCTATACAAATACAAATCTGATTGATTTAACTATTAATTGAATACTTTTAGTTGATTGAGCTTAAAATCTTTAGTTACAGACTTCCTCACAAGCATCTTAAGCTGCTTTCTGACAAGCATTGACATTTTCCTGACATTTTGCAGAGGGGCTGTATGTGAGTTAGCAAAGGTCCATGTCAGTTGCTCCGGACATTTTCAGAAAACCTTTCCTGCAAGCCCCCTCAGACCCAATATTCTGGATATTTGCTGCAGTTAATGACTGAAAACAGCTTCAAACTAGTTCTTATCTATAAACTGTTGCATTGTTTCCCCACAGCAGAATATTACGATTCTAAACTAGAAACAGTAGATGCACAGAAATAACGTATATCTTGCTGCGGCTTACCTTGGGCAGCTCCATGAAACTGGGCCTGGCTGTGGAGATGAGCCCCAGTGTTTTCAAGGAACAGTTCACGAGCTGAGAGAGGATGTTGCACGCTGCCTCCGCCGACTCTCTGCTGCTGTCCACCTTAACAATATAGAGAGAGAAATGTGAAAACCAGGTGACACTTTAATTTGAACAGAACATAAGAATTTCACTTCCATCACTTGCACCACCCTCACCCCACATTGCTTCCTCTCCTTTTCACTTTCCATTCGTACCTTGAAGCTGACATACTGCAGGTGCTTGGAGTGCCTTTTGATTATCTGTTTGATGAGGTCTGGGTGTGTGGCCTTCAGGTACGAGCTGGCTGGCTGGTTTAACTCGAACTCAAAGCACCGCCACAGCTCTGGCATGTGAAAAGCCTGGTTCCAGCCTCGACACACCTATGGTGACATTAGTCAAATCAAGATATAAACCACTTGGTTAAGCTTAAAAAGCATTCATAGATTATTCAAAACAAGAAACAACAACATTATTTTTAAATTAAATTAAACAATCCCTAAGCAAGCTGACAAAATGCTTTTCCCAGGCGAGAGCAGAATCCTTAAATTTAAGATCATTATTGTCTGATTTGAAAATCTTGTGTTTTTATATTTTTTGCTAATGGACTAATTCTACTGGGTCAATGCATCAGATTAAGTCGACTTGTCACTTATTATTAGTATTAGTATTAATGATGTGTTGCAAAGGAATGAGATGAACTAAAAGATCTATCAATAATACATGAGTAGAGATTGTGTGACTTTCCGCAAAGGAATCTCCAGAAAAGAAGAAAATCACAAGACCTGTCATGAGAATTTGCCTGCGCACATGTTTCATTACGGAGTGTGAAAAGAAGTAAACAAGAGGGAAACTCAGAATCCAAAAAGGAGAAAAATATCAATAGATATGCAACACATAAAAACATCAGAACTCTATTTTAGTGATTTCAACTTTGTCTTGTGTGGTGCTGCAGAGTTTCACTTAATGTTTTTGCTTGAAGTTGACTTTTTTAAGTGTCTCTAAAGGTTCTTGGAGACCTGAATTTAACGTTGTGCTTTCTCTATTTTACATACAAACATACTGTACATACAAGGTGGCAGTAGTCATGTAGAAGCTCTTAGTTGTAATATTTTACATATAAGATCAGATAAATGTTGAAAAAACACATCAATATCAGTGTCATGTGTAAAAAAGGTTTTCAAAAGGTTTTCATGTGTGTAATCTGGGTAAAATCAATTGTAATGAATGGTGCCTTTGTACAAACTGAGCGGGTGAGTAACTTGACTATGTTTAATCCAGCTTTGTACTCAGTAGTGCCAAATGTGGAATAAATTCAAGTTGCAATAATAATGATTTTTTTTTCAATGGATTGACTGCCTTGTTGTTTTAGCTGTGTTAAATAAAATCCACACATGACACATGCTACTCCATGAAACACTAATGATAAGCAGCTTATTAAAAACCATGAGAATGAGGAACAAACTGTTACAACAAATTCTGCCAAATAATGAAGCTAAAATATCCTGGATACAAACACTGCCATATTGCACATTTTGAGGTGTCTTCGCAGTTGCGACTGAAGGACAGAGCTGCATTAGCCCGGTTCATCGATATATAAATGCTCGGCCAATCAGAAGTCAGCCTCAGCTGTCAATCATGAGGTTTCACCCTGTTTTTATATCATCAAATGATAAATTAAAACAAAACTTACTGGCAAAATTAGCACAACAAACATCAGTGTGATGAGAAACTACTTAAAATGTCATAAACCATCTTTGAGAAAAACCATTGACGTAGTTTGGTCCATGTCTGATCCACTAATATGGAGGAGACGGCATTATACTGTACATGACCTATACTGCAGCCAGCCTCTAGGTGGCGACTGAGACACTTTGGCTTCACTTTTTGGTAGCAGTCATGTCTTCCATCTTTACAAAGAGTCTGAGATAGAGACTGACAGGACATCACTGCGTGGGTACCTGAGACGCGTAGGCTCTGTCCAGGAGGGGCAGGTACTGGAAGATGTGAAGCAAGATCTCCTGAGGCAGATACTCGCATCGGGAAGCCTCCTCCTCCGAATCCTCCTCCCTTGTCTGCTTGCAGGCTCGTTTAAGAGACTCCTGAGACCCACCGCTGGTGCCGCCTCCGTCCTCCTGCTCATCCCCCTGGAGAACTCGCTTCATCCTGGGTAAACAGCAGAGTTTGTGCAGGGATTCTTCATTAAAAGACTTGACATACAGAAGGTATTTGTGAAATTAGACAACTATTTTCATTAACAGTTAATCAATTCATTATTAATTAGGTCTTAAAATTAATTTCAATAAGATAAGACAATAGTATGAAGAGTATAAAAAATGGGATTTTTTGTTAAATGGCCTAATGACAATCGAACAAACTTTAAACTGTCACTCAGTTTTTAGATTAATCGATTAATTATAAGTAACTTCAGAGTATTTACATGATAAACCACTTTCAACTTAGGATTTAATAAACTCAGAAAGTGTTTATCAATCATAACATTTTGTATGACACACATTTTATTACCGAAATTCATAAAAAAAAGAAATGAACATGTCAGATTTTTCCCACAATGATGGCTGACACAGGGATTGAGATGCACCAATTTACTCTGGCTTTCAAAGCCAGTGTCAATATGTGACATCTTCCCACCCACAGGGGGCCACTACTGACTCATAAGCACTTCTTTCTGCAAATACTGTTTAAAAGCATGAAGCAGACTTTAGGTAAATATAGAGGTTTAAAATAATACCTGAATGTGCTAATTTGTTGTGTATTTGATAGCTTTAAATCAATAAGAAAGAAAAATCATGCAAACGACAATCGAGCCGATCAAATATCAAATATATCAGTACAACACAATACAACCTTATACCATGGGATGATGTTTGCCATATTCACAGTATATAGTAATGCATCTATTTAGCAGTTCACACTAAGTTAACTTTTCTATCTGGTTGTTTTTAGGCCACTGTTGGAGAATTCAGTGGATTGGATGGGAGAAAAAAATACAAATGTCCAGTATTTTCTTTTGCAATGATCTAAAAACTCGATTGATATTCTGACAACTCAGGAATAAAACAGAAGCTCTACCGGATGATCTGCTGAGCAACATGTTGGAAACCATGTTTTTATTTCTCATTACAGACACAGAGAGTAACTTAACTTCCACAAGCACAGTAACGGGTACTTGTAGAGGGGACACGCCCCCTCCTCCACGTTAAGTGGCGCAGCCGGCAAAACAAGCGAGTTAGCTTCTTAGCCCAACCCGGCATCTTAGCTAACACCTCAACAAACATGTTGTAGCGACTGTGAAGTGGAAACGTGGAGATGTTTGTGTTCAGCCTCCCGCTCACAGAGCTCAGGAGCAGTGGAGCCAGCCCTGCCCCCCCCCTACCTGTCTGCCTGCAGCCCTCTTCGGATGTTTGTTGCAGAAGTCGATCGCTCAGCCGGGGCCGACACAAGAAAAGTGCGTTTTAGCTCGTGCACCGATCAGACACATTGGACCATAGGAGTCTGCGGTGCGAGGAGGGGTCTGCGCACAGAGACCACCCGCTGAGGGACGGAGCTGTTCGCAGTCCGCTGGTGTTTGAGGAGCCTGACCCACTTCTCTGCTCTGGACTCTGCCGCTCCGCTGGTTGTGCTGGCAGAGGAAAGATGGCGTCTGTGTTGTTGTGGCTGGTCTGCTGTTCCACCGCCCTGCCGGCAGGGGGCGTGGGGGTTGGGTCACTCTGTAAACTTCCAGCAAGGAGGATAATTATTTAAAAATAAAAGAGACAAGAGAAAGATTTGTTTTTACATTTTAAGAATAAAGTCGAAATGTTAAGAATATAGTCGAACAACATGAAAGTAGATTTTGTTTTTTTTGCATGTCGAAAATTAGGGCCATATTAGAGATTTGGATAATAAAGTAATATGACAAGAATAAAGTCGTAATTTAATGAGAAAAGTGATATTTACTGAATAAAGTCATCATTTAGTTCTAAAAAAGCCATGATATTACAAGAATAAAGTCGTTATTTAATGAGAAAATGAATTTTGCTAGAATGAAGTCATAATATTGAAAGAATAAAGTCACAATATTACAAGGATAAAGCCATAATTTATTGGAAAAAGTCATATTTAGAAAATAGAGTAACAATTCAGTTTTAAAAAGCCATCATATTACAAGAGTAAGGCCACAAATTTACAAGAATAAAGTCTTAATTTAATAAGGAAATGAGTCATAAATTCAAGAATACAATTTTGGTTTAATGAGCAAAACAAATAATTAGAAAAATAACTATCAAGGAGAACCTATGCTCACTGTAGTCCCAGTCCTTCTGGACCCAAAATCTGTATTACTAATCTCATTGTTTCTTGCGACACTCTAAAATAACACACAGATGTTACCAACCATGTTTCTGCCACACATGCACAGTGCACAACAAGTGAAAATATCCAATTATCATGCTCCAATAATAAAGACAACAAAGATGGCTGCAGAGCACATGGAAGGATAAATAAAGCTTTTCTGATTCTGATGAAGAGAATGTCCCCTGTGAAACACAAATAATTATATTGTGCATTATTATATTAATATTCATGCATCAATGTATTTGGTGGCTGTAAACACTAACCTCCTGCGGGTTTCCATTGTGGATTATTTTGCTCTGCACGCTGAGAACTAATGGAAATAAATTCATGGATCTTGATGAAACAACAAGCACATTTAGGGGACTGATATTCATGAGTGTGAGCAATTTGGTGCTGGTCCAAATAAAAATCCTGATCTAGTGAATTTAAATGTGGTTTCATAGGGAGACTGTTGGGCTTTGGTGGAGGTATGTGCTCTACTGAGTGCCATCCTAGTTTATGGTGTATTTACCCATGCGTCTGCATTTCTGTCTGTAGATAGTACAATCATATGACCTGCTGGAAACTGGACAACTGAATTTTAACAAGTGGATCAATGTATTTTCTACCCATCCATCCATCCATGACGACATTACATCTGCCAATCATCATCACTCCCCTACACGTGTAACTGAGACGTAATGAGTTGATAGACAGTTTCATGTTTATTAAAATGGGACGGATTCACAGTTTGTACACATCCATCCACATTGGCATTGATTAAGAAAGCAACAAGTACAAATGCAGTATATACATACCAGTATACATATATTTATAAAATACAATAGCATTCTTTTTTTGTTTTTTGTTTTTACAGAGCTTTACTGTATTTTTTTTTTATCATTATTACTTGAAGTCGTTGTTAGGAGGACTTTAAAGCAAGCTACACTCAAAAGTGTTTGGACCGAAGCTGCATAAGCTGTGAATTTCAGTCACGGATGGAAAGCGAGTCGACAAACACAATCTACAACAGATCAGATCTCCATGATGGAAAAATCATCCCATGTTTCACAAACTCCCCAACGGAAATGGGTTTACAGTCACAGAAGGCGAGGATCAACAGCACAGGCACCGGAGGAAACGAGCGAAACCCCCACAACAGTGATGTGTTTCGGTCGGGTGGAGAGTCGCATATAAGTTAAATAATAAAGACTTGGAGGATTTGATTGAGGGATACTGACTAATTTCTTTTTCAGAACTCAATTGGATGAAACTTCTTATGGAGTTTGCAGTGTGTAAAGGGTGAGGATTTGTGTTAGTGGAGAGAAAACTGCAAACGTTTCTTGTTTTTACTTTAAATCTGTACGAGCATCTTCAGTGAGTCAATGGCACATTTCTAGGACAAGAGACAAATATGAAAACATGGATCCACACTGATGTAAGAGTGTAAGCCCATGTGCAGCAGCTTTACATCATCGTGTTCAGGGGTTTCTCACATTCCTCCATTATGAAATTCATGCGTCTTCTTGTATAACACAGTTTTTCAAAGTGAGAGTTTGACATAGTTGAGAATTTTTTTTTTAGCAAAGCATCCCCTCCAGCAGATGTTTAAGAACACGTCCCTGATTGTGACTGCTCTCCCAATTTAGCAAGACGGACACATTATGCACCTGCTATTAGTTATGTCTGTCTGGGGGAAGAAACGTTTATGAGGTCCAAGCCGCACTTTATTGGTTTCTGACACGAACATGACGTTTGGAAAGCACTAAAAGGAAAAGGCAGTGCTTTGTGATGACAAGTCTGTTAAGAATTTTAGGGCTTCATTATGATAGAATGGGGCCGACTTCTGTCTCTGCGAGAGGTGTCAGGATTAAAAGGTTAAAGCCGTAACTCCAGCACTTGGGGGGGAGACAGTTATGAAAGCTGGGATGTATCAAGCCGTATGTTCTCGGGCCATCAAAGTCGTGGGTGATAAAAGTTTTTGTCTTCGCAGTTTCATTCACTACTTTCATTAGGAATGCTGGAGCACTGCATCCTCATCGAGCGTTTTATTTTCATACCAATGCACTGTCACGGTAGGTTGTAATTTTTCATGATTTCCAGGAAGATATTTTTAACAGCAGTTTTAAAAGAATTTCACTTGAACCAAGATCGGGGTGTGAGATAAGAGATGGAATAAAATGTAAACAGGTTTGGAGGATTTGTTCCAAACAGGTAAATAGGAATTTTTCTCTATCATAAAAAGACATTCAGATCCAGGGCAGAATCTTAGTAAAGAACATTAAATCATTTCCACAAAGTACCTCTGGTTGATTGCATTTGTTTTTCAAAAGATTACACCGTACTGCCATCCAGTGGGCAGAATCTTTTTTTGCAGCTTAAACTGAAAAATAACAATTACAAGATAAGAATAAAATAAGTGAAATACTCACAGATACTGATTGACAATGTTTATTCACCTGTTTGGAACAAATTACCTCTTTTACTACACATTATAGAAGTTTTCCAGCCGCACATTTTGACAGGACATTTGTTTAGTGTTGACAGAAGCAGGATTTAAATTAACTTTATCTATATCCTTGTTTGTACTGAACAAACAACATGATTGGCAGGTGGACAGTGACGATCCCATTCAGTTACTTGATATCAAACAAATATATCTGAAGCTTGATTTCCACATTATTTCCACAATATAACTGAGCCGTAACATTTGCTGCCATGTGTACTGATCAGTAGTTTATTTGATTTGCGCTTTGTTTTTAGAAGGTCGACCAAAGTCATCCTTGGTGCAGTTTGAGTATTGACAGGAGTCTCCACAACTGACTTACTGATGATTAATGGAGCCAATGTAAGATTTCACGTAGTGTTTTACGTTGTTGTTGCTCCACAGGCGATAATCTAAACAACAGGACATTCAACATGGAAAAGGTTTGGATTAAACTGCTGCCGTTAAGTCACTGACTGAAATACTGTGACGATAGCATGGACCACCCAAATGGATGAGGGAGAAATTAAAGCAGCACCGAGAGCAGATCTCAGGAGTAAGAGACTGAAACATAACATTTCGATGAGCAAGTTAGGACATTAATAATACGTTACCCATATGAGTTGATCAGCCGAAAAACATACCAGTGGTGATACTGTTCATGCTTCAATAATATTTCAACATAATTCAAATATTGTGAGTTTTCTGTAATTCGAGCGGTTTCTCAGATTCAGGTGTAAAACTGTACGAGTGAGGACAAGGACGGAAACAGTACCGAGCTCACAAAAAAGGACAGCAGCCCGTCTTTGTTTAAATATATTAAAAAGGGCCCGATGACTTAGATGTTGTGTTTTTTACTTCTATAAAAACTTGCAATCTGAAAGTGTGGTTTTATTGAAGCACAGGAATAAATAGCTGAAATCATCGGTTTCTCCCTCACACACATACACATACAAAGGCCAACACAGCTTTGTTTGCATCTCTCATTAACTCCACAGCATATTCTTCAATGGCAAAGTGTGCTCTGTGCTTTTTTTGTTTTTTACCCCCTCAGTCCTCAGCCATCCCAAATCTCAGCATGTCCTGCTTTAGTTTGGTGCCTCCGATCGCAAATCACATGACAGGTTAAAGGATCGAGTCTCACGTGTGGTTACTGTTATTAGTTAACAGTCTCTTTGTGGGAGAGTCTCTTACTCTCTGGGCGACGCAGTGAGTGTGGACAGGCACTCCACCGGGCAGACACACCACATCGGGCTCACTGAAGGTGTTGTGGCACAGGTGGCATCCTTTCTGATCAGACACAAAGATGGGTTTCTTACGCTCTTTCAACTGGAGGAGAAAACACACGACAGAAGAGTGACAATGAATTAAAGCAGCAATGGACGCGAAGGTGACACCCTAAAATCTTTCAATGATAAAAATGTTTGCAGATTAAAATGTTAAAAAAATTGTTTTTACAGCTCTACTTAAGCTAATTATTTTATTTTTTAATTTGGTTTATTCAAGATTGCGTAATCTATTGGAAAAGGTATGAAAAGAGTAGGTAATAAGAGATTTTAATAACTGTTAATATTGCACCTCAAGCAACAAGCTTGGTCACAAACTGTATTTTTTAACTCTAGCATGTTAAACTACACATGCATTTATTCATCTTATTTGCACATTTATTAAATCATTCATTATGCTATGCATTTCTCACCCTGTCATGCAGCAGTTGAAGGTTTTCGGAGTGGGCAAGCCCCAGAGCAATCTGCGAGGTGCGGCCGGCGTGCATACTGGCCCTGACCGATCGACCCAGAAAGGGCCGCAGCAGCTGCATCGACCAGCCTTCTGGTAACATGCGAAGGACACGGGCGGCGTCGAACACCTCGCCGTGACGGTTAAGGAGGTCCACTGCTGCCATCTCCAAGTCTCCACTGCCACCTTCTGCTGCAGTCTGGGATTTTTCAGGATGGCTCGTCGAGTCAAGATAAACTCCCAAGAGCAAGTGAAACAGCTGCTGCTGATAAGCAGAGTCCCGGCAAGACGATGCCCATATACAGAAGGCCTCGGCGGAAGGGAAGTCTCTGAGCTTGTGCACCAGTATGTGCAGAGCTTTATCGTGCTCCTCCAGTTTCCCATGTAGTGTTGCACGCTCTAGCAGCAGTTGTTCACAGTTCTCCATCTTACCTAAGCAGAGCAGAGAGCACAAAACATCAGCGGTCAGAACCTGCACGATGACTTTACAAGCCAATTTGGAAAAAGGTCATAAAGCTTTGGAGGA